>NC_138431.1:0-639541 GCF_016097725.1 Ips typographus | reverse complement strand
CTAATTTCGATTTATCTGAAAAAATTCCATCTTTCGAAATTGTATAACCAAGAATATTAATTTTTTCTTTTAAATATTCACATTTTTTAGGTTTTAGTGTTAAGCCTGCACTTCGGAGTCTATTGAAAACTTTACGTAATTTTTCCAAATGTTCATCTATCGTTTTAGAAAAAATTATAATGTCGTCCATGTAAATTAAAACTTCCTTCCATTTTAAATCTCTAAACACTACATCTCCTAACTGTTGAAATGTTGCCGGAGCATTGCACAATCCAAAAGGTATTACATTAAATTCCCATAATCCGTGACCTGGCGCTGTAAAGGCGGTAAGTGGCTTACTCTCTTCTTTTACTTTGACCTGCCAATAACCCGAATACATGTCTAACGATGAGAAATATTTGGCGTTTTCTAAGTAAGTCAAAATATCCTCAATATTAGACCCTGACCATGAATTTTTCACTGTCACATTGTTTAACTTGCGGTAATCCACGCAGAATCGTGTCTCTCCAGACTTTTTCTTTACTAATACGACGGGACTTGCCCAGGGCGAGTTACTTTGTCTTATTATGTCGTATTGTTCCATTTCTCTTATCTGCTCATCTATTATCTCTCTTTCTTTTTGTGCCACTCTGTAAGGTTTCTGTTTTATCGGTTTAGCATTCCCTACATCAATCTCATGTTCAATGACATCGGTTTTTCCCATATATTTTGGTGTTTTTGAAAAAACGTCACCATATTCTGACAGTAATGTCTGCAATTTGTTATACAATTTTGGGTTCGTTATATTGCTTAGGTTATGGTCATTCATGGTAATCATTTCTTTATCATCTTCAGTTTCATCAATACAATGAACTGGAATTTTTGCCATATCTATTTCTATATTTTTCTCTAAATAACCAATTGTGGAATTTTTTAATATGAACACTTTTTCAAACCTCCTATTGTTAATTTTGATGTACCATTTGCCATTTCTTACAAAAATATTTGAACAAATCAACCCTCTTGGTCGTAGGGATTTATCGTTCTCGATAAAGCAGTACTTCGTGAACTCGTGCGGAGATAAGGCACAGTTCAGTCGTACCGTTATCTCGCGACCAACCTCGACCATGTAGTCGGTTTCAAGTGCAACCTTCAAACTTCGCGCGGTTGACTCAATCTCGACGTTCGCAAATACCTTATTAGTATCTTCCATTTGTTCTATTTTCCCTATGTTGTTGTTGACATTGTTGCCAAAATGTAAAATCAATGGGTCAAGTTCATGGTATAATGTCACAGTATTGGTATTATAGTCAATCAATGATTTTTTACTAGCCAAAAAGTTATGTCCCAAAATTAAGGCTTTTGATAAATTTTGCACCACTAGTGCCTCAATGGAAATAATTGTGCCATTCACTTTTATAATTACCTCAGAATTACCGAGAGGTTGAACTGGATAGCCTCCTGCGGTTATCAGTTGTATATTGTCTCGTAACCGTCTCATGTTACTTATATAATCTATGTCGACTACATTTTTACAAGCTCCTGTATCAAGTAAAACAGGGACGTTATCTTTATCGTTAACCGTGATATGTACTATTAATGTCTTACTGGTGCCCGTAGATAAATGGACAATTTCGTTCGGGCTTCTTAATTTTGAAACTGTCCTCTGTCGTTTGGGTTTCTTCGGCCTTGAGGTGCATTCCTTTGGAAAGGCCTGTTATTGAAATTACAAGACACGTGACCGGGCCTACGGCAATCAATGCAAATAACCCGGCCGTCGTGCGTTCTCGTACGAGGCAAATAATTATTGTTATTATTATTTCTCCAGTTCTGATTAGAGAACTGATTTCTGTTCCCATTAAAAGTATCCTGGTTCCGGGGTTGTTGCGAATTGTTTCTTACAATTTGTCGCCCCCTATTGAATGAGTTGTTCCTCGGACTATTTTGATTTGGTCTAAAATTATCCACCCTTGGAACATAGGTATTTCGTGTCTGATTTTGAACCGTATTTGAAAAATTTCTATTAAAAAATGTCCGTGGCCTTGTGTCATTCCAGGTTCTTTGCCGGTTTGTTGGGTTATTACCATTGTTACTGTTTACTGCCGCAGATACTGACAATAAAGCTGTACTTTGTGTCATTTGATTCACTAATGTTCTTTCTTTTATATCGCTTATCTTAATTACCAATTGCTTTAAATCGTCAAAATTTCTATTGCTAGAACTAAGCAAATAATACATCTCATAGTAAGACGGATGTAAACCATTTTCAAAATGATCCCTAAACGCGTCAAAAGTCATTGCTCAGCTTCATTGAGTAGGACTCCGCCTAAACCGCGAGAAACAGAAGAGTCTTGGCAAGAAAGTCCCTTAGAAGTGGTAGTGCCAAAGCCTACCTCATCCCGCCCCACAGATTTATTACAAGGTTGTAATAATCCTTGCCCACCCCCTGTAATTCGAGAGAGAAATAGTGTGATACGTCCTAACAATACTGCAGCAATGGCTAACATGAAAACCACAAAATTTCCTACTTAGCAAATTTCTTGGAAGGCCCGGCTCAGTCTTGGTTTGATGGTTATATTAACGAACCGGCGAACCAGGCAAAAACATGGACGAATATAAAAACAGACTTTTTAAAAGAATTTTCTGGTGAACAGCCACTAAGAAAATTAAAGTTTCGATTAAATACACGAAAACATCAAGACAATGAGGATGTTAAAAAATATTATTTCGATTTACTTGCGTTGGCAACAGAAATTGACCCGACCATGTCTTTTGACACTTTTAGGGACCATTTTGAAAATGGTTTACATCCATCCTACTATGAGATGTATTACTTGCTGAGTTCAGGTAATCAAAATTTTAATGACTTGCATGACAAAATTTTAATTACTGGCAGCTAGTGTTAAAGCTGAGTGACATTAAAGAGAGAACCCTGGTGAATCAGATGACACGTGATACGGCACTGCTTTCCGTGTCCGATGCGTTAAATAATGAGAATCAAATAGTCAGGAGCGGACTAGGAAATACAACAAATTTTCCACGTAAAGATGGCAATCCAAATAGAAATCGAGTCTATTATAATAGTAATAACACAAGGAGAAATTTCGTAGATAACAGGAATGTCGCCAGTAACGGTCCGAAAAGGAATTTTGTCAATTATCGTGGAAATTTTACAAGAAATACGCCACCACGGAACAATGCCATTAATAATGATCCAAATAATGGCGGTCAACGGCCATATTACCAAAATCGGAATATGCAAGGGAATAGAAATAATGAGTACAGAGGTCCAAACTATGGAAACAGAGCACCTTACCGAAATCAAGGTAATAGCTATTTACCTAATACACGATGGACGCATTAGATGCATTAATTACAAAAGAGTAGGGCATGCATCATTCAACTGGAATGCAAACAGCTCCAGAAATAATTCAGATAACCGTCGAAATGATCGGGTATATCAAAACCCAAACGAAAGAGGACAATTTCGTCAATAGGAAGCCCTAACGAGATTGTCCACCTGTCATCAAAGGGCGTCAAAGGAGGGTTATTGTATGTGCATTTAAAAGTAAATAATCAAGAAAATGTAAATGTCGTTCTAGACACCGGAGCGTGTAAAAATATTGTGGATTTAAATTATATTAATAACATGTATTCTTTGGAAAATGATGTTGAATTAATTACGGCAGGCAGTTACCCTCTTACACCTATTGGAAATTCACAAGTGACTATTGAAATTAATAATAAAGAGATATGCGTTGAAGCATTAGTGGTTAAAAATTTGTCCAAAGCTCTAATTTTGGGACATAACTTTTTGACGACGACAAAGTCAGTCATTGACTATAATAACAATAAAGTGACATTGCAGCATGGTTCGGACAAATTGATCCTAAATTTTTGATGAAACAACTGAAGAATGCGAGCCACAGCAAGATTTGTTCGTAAACATAGCAAACGAGCCAACAGTAAATTCCCTGAAAATTACCGTCGCCAGCGATTCTTAAGTTCTACGGAGTCCAACAGGAGTAGCGATGTGGTCTTCTCCCTGGTTATCTATGAGCTTCGGGACAATGCTCGTTCCCTCGATCTCGCACCAATAGGATCGGTCGATGTGAGACTTCTTCCCTGGTCGTGAGCTGCTTGCCAATTTTTCAAAAACAGGTAATGTTCTGATTCGCTTGTAAATCATTAACACAAACCGGTTTTTTATGCTCGATGCACGAATCGTCGAACAGATCTTACCGACTGCGCCAGTTTTGTTTCAAGAAATTGAAACTCGATTTTTTTTAAATTTTAGTTGTTTATTAAAAGACTGGTTACATACAACTTACTTGATATATGTAATAAGGTAATATTTATAACATTAGGAAAAAATGCTGTTCCCATGAGAACAGATTCATGAGATGTCCGTTTAAACAGAACTCTAAACTCTAATACTAAGTAAAACATTCACACACACATTCTCATAAACTAAGCTATTTCGTGGGGACGTAACTCCAGCGCGCTTCTTTACAATTCGTCCAGCTGATAATCTGAATGATGACTAACTTTAGCCTAGATTTAGCTTAGAAAGGCAAAATAAAACTGAGACAAACAATAATTGCAACGGGCAAATGAGTTGTAATGCAATAATGAGAGTTTTTTTAATATGCCAGAAATGATTTAAGTTAATCATGTAATACTTGCATTTGCACATTAACCCTAGAGTACTAATATTCGTAAGATTTACGACGCCGAATTATTTGTCCCCAAATTCGGCAATAACGGAAAGTCTTGCAGACAGTTTTTGTGTCTCCCAGTAGCTTCATCTTTAGTACTGTGCTAAACGCTGATGGATTCACGTCGGTCGGATTTTTATCGGTAGTGCGGAAATTACACATCACGTCGTAAATATTACGACGCCTTAGTATACGTGATAATATTGGCGATAGTATTGTGAGTCTTTTCTTTGGTTTTATGCTGACTTTTTTGATTTGTTGTATATGTAGACTAAAAATATTTTATATTTTGTAAAAACAGTATGCAAATTTAAGGGTCAAGCTAAGATTTATATGTTTTTTAATTGTAGAAACTGAAAAATGACAAATAAACCACTAACTGAATTGGAACTACAGCAAGAAGTAGAAAATATTGTTACGGTTTGGGCCTACTATACTCGAGTCAGATTGAAACCGATGCGCCGCAATATCTGGCCGGGCGCATATTAAAGTAGGCCACAGTTTGAAAGCGCTACCTGGTATATTCTTGAATGGTCAAGGCAACCCGCGAAGCGTTTCGCGGTCATTCTAGAACGTGGTTTGTGAATATAAAAGAAGCGGCGTCGACGAGAGTTAGTAGTGATGGTAGTAGTAAATTTGGGAACGCGGATAAGTTTAAATAGCGGAATAATTGTGGAATTGTAGTAGTGTTTTTAGTAGCTGTGTTAATTATTGTACGGAGTGTTTTGAGGTGTAATAAATTTATTAATCGTTGAGTTAAATTGACTTTGTGTGAACCCACGGGAAAACCGTAACAATTGGTGTCAGAAGTGCGATCAGACTTTAGTGCGACGTGAATTGGAACTAAACTTCGGGTTAAAGACAGTGTTCAGAACCGGACTAGAGATTTTCGAAACAGTGGTGTGTTAAATTTATTTTATGCCAATAACAAGACGTCAAAGTGCAAACATGGAGGCCCAACTTGCAGCTATGATGGAAATGCTTAAACAAAATCGACAACAAGACAAGGAAGAACAAGAAAGAATTCGACAACAAGACAAGGAAGAACAAGAAAGGATTCGACAACAAGAGAAGGAAGAACAAGAAAGGATTCGACAACAAGAGAAGGAAGAAAAAGAAAGAATGAGACAACAAGATATGGAAATGCGTCAAGAAGATAGAGAGCGGCAAGAAAAACGTAACGAAGAAGTATTGAACGTTCTAGCGGGGACCAAAACAGAAATCCAAGAGTATGTAACCCATAGTCTTAAAAAGATGGAGAGTGATGTTGAGGAAAAATTAAAGGATGTTCGGGAAGACATTAATGATGTTCGGGACGACATTAATAAAATTCAGAACGATGTTGAGATAAAGCTACGCGACTTAGAGCAGAAAATTGACAGCAGAGGACCCAACTCTACAGTGATCACCGGAAACGGGCTCAACAAGATCAAACCTCCCACATACGACGGTCAAACTTCATGGGCAATGTACCAACTCCAATTTGAGGCCGCTGCAAATGCAAATGGATGGAGTACCAAGGAAATGGCTGTAGCACTGGTGGTGGCATTACGAGGACCT
The DNA here is from genome assembly GCF_016097725.1 of Ips typographus. NCBI lineage: Eukaryota > Metazoa > Arthropoda > Insecta > Coleoptera > Curculionidae > Ips > Ips typographus. Next base: position 633,284 of record NC_138431.1, on the reverse strand, counting down.
GCATTGGAGCTGTTACAGACGGCGCCTATCGCCCAACGAAGCAACTATGAAGCATTAGTAGCTGCATTAGAACGTCGTTATGGGGATCAACATAAGAAAGGACTGTATCGAACGCAATTAATGGCAAGACAGCAGAAAACTGGTGAAAATCTAGAACAGTTTGAAACCGAAATTCGTCGCCTTGTGCATCTGGCTTACCCAGCCGTCCCGGATGAAGTCCAAGAAGAACTTGTGGCACAGTATTTTGTAGATGGGATTGGAGATCCGGAGGTAAAGAAATGGCTGAAGATGTTCAAAGGGAGCAACAACAGCGAATTAATGGTTCGAGCGCTGGAAATTGAAGCTGCGTGCAATGATTTAAAGCCAGAGCCTATTCAAGAGGAAAGAGTACCGCCAGCCGATCATGTTGCTACATTAATAGATGAAATTAAATCAATGTTCGGCCAATTAGTGCAACAAATGGCAGCATTAGGAAATGGTCAGTCCAGACAGTTAGAACGGTCACGTCCGATCACGAGAGTGGAGTGTTATCGATGCGGACGTACGGGACACATTAGAAGGAATTGCAGACAGCGGTCTTGTTCTCCAAACCCACAGTGTCGACGAAACCAGGACATCAGAACAAATCACCGGAACTCTTCTGCTAAAAGAAACATTACATGTTATATTTGTGGACGTAAAGGACATTACCAATGGAATTGCAGACAGCAGTTTCGTTTACCGACCCCGCAGAACTGGCGTAACCAGGAGCAGAAAATGAAGAACCCGGAAGGACATTTACCGCGATATGTAGAGGATCGTCAAGCTTTGGATACTGACTTAAGGTATCGGAAAGGACAAATTCATAATGGTTGGAGGATTGGTCAAATCGCGATGGTGACAGATAAAGGGGCTACAAAAAGAATGAAGAGCTGCGTTTCTAAGGAGGACATAATAAAAGGACAGCGCTCAGACTCTGATTTGGAAGTAATCAGAAGATGGTTGGAGAAGGATTTGAAACCGGATTGGCAACAGATTTCCAGATATGGACCAACAGTAAGGGGTTACTGGTTGCAGTGGAATTCGCTTCGACTGCGAGATGACTTAATTACTCGCAAATGGGAAAGTCCAGACGGAAAACGCTTTGTTTACCAAACAATAGTGCCCAATTCCTGCAAAGAGAATGTGCTGCGAGAACTACATGACAGTCACGGAGGAGGACACTTTGGAGTAAACCAGACTTTGGCTAGAATAAGAGATCGATTTTACTGGATTAACTTCAGAAAGGACGTTGAGGAATGGTGTAAACGGTGTGACCGGTGTTCGTTACAGAAGGGATCCAGCACAATTCGGGAACTTGAGAGAGAGAAGATGAAACCAAACAACGACCGTATGAAGATGACACTGGACCACAGACCAACTGGTGGCAATTATAAGGAAGGTGATGCTGTGTGGATGTTTCAACCCAGGAGGAGCAAAGGATTAAGTCAAAGATGGCAACGACACTGGGAGGGACCTTACAATGTGGTAAAAAGGTTAAACGACGTCGCGTACAGAGTCCAACGCAGCCCCAAAGACAAGATGAAAATTGTCCATCTGGACAGACTCAAGAAATACCAGGGATTAGATGAAGCGGATCGGGACGATCAGCTTTAAGAGGGGGGCAGTGTTACGGTTTGGGCCTACTATACTCGAGTCAGATTGAAACCGATGCGCCGCAATATCTGGCCGGGCGCATATTAAAGTAGGCCACAGTTTGAAAGCGCTACCTGGTATATTCTTGAATGGTCAAGGCAACCCGCGAAGCGTTTCGCGGTCATTCTAGAACGTGGTTTGTGAATATAAAAGAAGCGGCGTCGACGAGAGTTAGTAGTGATGGTAGTAGTGAATTTGGGAACGCGGATAAGTTTAAATAGCGGAATAATTGTGGAATTGTAGTAGTGTTTTTAGTAGCTGTGTTAATTATTGTACGGAGTGTTTTGAGGTGTAATAAATTTATTAATCGTTGAGTTAAATTGACTTTGTGTGAACCCACGGGAAAACCGTAACAATATTATGAATGGAGATATTAGGATATTATGAATTGGGATATTTTGATTATAATGAGCCTTACGAGGACAGTGGAAGTGACTGGGAGGATATGATCAAGAATCATCAGATGATTGACCTTTAGCCAACCTATCAATTCTGAGTTGTTTCAAAAAGTGCAACGTTCTTAGCAATAAGTTAAATTTGTATACCAGGTGTCCAAGAGCACCCTGGACATAGGAGATTAACATGGGAAAATGGTTTTGATTTTTTTGCGCCTGTACGGTTCATTTAATGGAAAAACGCTTTAGATAAAAGTTGTAGAGCACATTTTCGGCTATCAACTTGTAATTTTTTCAATACCGTAGATTTGACCATTAAGACGAAAAACGGATCTAAAATTCGGAAATTTTAAATCTCCCGCCAAGCGGTCGTTAAGGAAAGTTTATATCCGGTCGTGCTACCAACCTTTCAAAATCATAACAAATCGTTGTCAGTCATTCTGTAATCAAAACATTCAAAACAAGTTTATTTAGTAATAATTTTAAGTTACTACCCACATACTGCGAAGAAAATACAAATAAATCATGATAAAAAGACTTTATCAGGAGCCACAGTCCCAAAATCTGGTAAGTTGCGTTCATAACCTCATTCAATGTCTCTACTAAACTTATTTACTTTGTAGCAAAATTCTTTAAGAAAACACTGGTTTTGCTTGCAAATATTTAATGAGAATGACCGAATCACCTATCTCAAGCTTCTTCATAACACTACCAAACGATTTAAAGTGATAAAAACAATGGACTAGGAAGGCCTGCAGATGTTTGAAGATAAGTTGCTTTACTATACAGGGACCACAAAAGAGGGTAAATACTTTCCTCAAAAGTGGTGCAATTTAGTGACCTATGTGACTGATAGTTTTATTGTATCCTTCTGTTTTGTAGTGTTATCAACACACCACAGTGTTTAAGTGGTTTTACATTGTATGATGTTAATAAAAAGGCTTATTTTATAACTGATTGTCAATGTTTTTTCCCATCTTTACAGGGTAAGGTAAGTACTGATATTTAATTAGCTCCATTAGTTAACTTGAACATCATTCACCTACAAGGATACTTGTAAAATGTCTACTAACCAAAAATAGTTTATTTGCAAGTAATGTGTAACTCGAGTTCACATTTGATTAGTAAAGGTATGTTCTGTGAAATGGTGTATTGAATTAGAAGCAAATTGTTTCACTTTAGAGACTTTCAATCACTACATTTCACCTACCTTTGCTAATTTGGAACTCCACTATTAGGTTAGTAAGACAAGGTTGTTTTTAGCATAGCTTGTATGGTGACAGGTTCACTCACACTCAATCTGTGGAACAATCACTGTTTATGTGGTAAGACCAGTTTTCTTTGCCACCTATTGTACCTAAGCTTTTCACTTGAAGAAAATGTATACTGTACCTTGAACTGTGAATAAATAAATAATTAATACAAACGTTCAGTGTACAAAGTTTTATTTGGAACAATTGAGTGTGTGGAAAAAAGAACACAATTATAATGTTAATACCTAAACCTAGAATAGAACAGCTCATGTAGATAGCTCAATTGAAAAGTTGGTTTTTCGACAATACCTACCCATATACAAAAATTTTTGTCACCTGACTGATAATTTGACTGTGTAAGTCCATATTCTCTTCTTAGAAGGGGTTTCTCAGAGGTTTCATAGCCAGTTTCAGATTATTCACATTTCACAGTCCCATCAAATTTTGAGATTTAAGTCAGATATCAACACTGAATCATTTTAAGTTTTAGTTGCAACACTGGTGAAGACCCTCACTGATGATAGTCCATGAAGTTAAGCACATTGAAACTAAATCACATCACTTTTGAAGGAAGTATTTGGCCCCTTTGTTGTTGTCCCTGTACAGTAGGAAACTTATCTTCAAAGATCTTCATTGTCTACTGTTTTCATCACTTTAAATCGTTTGGTAGTGTTATGAACAGGCTTGAGATAGGTGATTCGGTCATCCTCATTAAATATTTGCAAGCAAAACCAGTGTTTTCTTTAAGAATTTTGCTACAAAGTAAATAAGTTTAGTAGAGACATTGAATGAGGTTATGAATGGAACTTACCAGATTTTTGGGCTGTGGCTACTGATAAAGTGTTTTTATCACGATTTGATTGTATTTTCTTCGCATTATGTGGGTAGTAACTCAAAATTATTACTAAATAAACTTGTTTTGAATGTTTTGATTACAGAATGACTGACAACGATTTGTTATGATTTTGAAAGGTTGGTAACACGACCGGATATAAACTTTCCTTAACGACCGATTGGCGGGAGATTTAAAATTTCCGAATTTTAGACCCGTTTTTCGTCTTAATGGTCAAATCTACGGTATTGAAAAAATTACAAGTTGATAGCCGAAAATGTGCTCTACAACTTTTATCTAAAACGTTTTTCCATCAAATGAACCGTACAGGCGCAAAAAAATCAAAACCGTTTTCCCATGTTAATCTCCTATGTCCAGGGTGCTCTTGGACACCTGGTATATCTATCCACTGACACTAGATACTTTTTTCTTCTTTGACGTGTTTAAACATAATATAATTACCCTGTAATTATTTGTTTTAAATAAAAGCTGTTATCTATCTATCTATGTCAAAGCCGAGGTCAAAGCCATCCAAATATTGTTTTTCTTAAACAAACAAACATGAAAGGTAAGAATAGTCAAAAGTAGTCATCTATACAGTATTGTAAAAGAGAGTCAGCTCAAGAAACATCGTCCATTTTATATCCGGTTGCAAAGGAGAATCTCGTAACTGTTCTTCTATAAGGACCCACTTTCTACACTTCTTTCATGACACCATTCTTGACATAGTTATTCGTTACACAAATGAATTGATTGCAAGACACATGTTTGAAGGGATCATACACAAATGAATAGAACTTACTAGACACATGTGAAGTAGTAGTCCATTTTTTCTCAAAGTGGAGGTGTAAGTGTAAAAGCGATGGGAAAGAACACACAGCCTTCTCCACAAAAAATTATATATAATTTTAATAAATATTTTTTGTGGAGAAGGCTGTGTGTTCTTTCCCATCACTTTTACTAGACACATGTTTGAAGGGATCATATCAGGAACTTTCTATCGAGCTATAGAGGAAAACCTGATATAATTATAAACTATAATGAAACCAAGTCAGGAGTAGATACTTTTGATCAACTGTGCAGTAATATGACTTGCTCCAGAAAAACACGGAGATGGCCTATGTGTATTTTTTATGGAATGATTAACATAGCTACCATAAATTAGTTGTAACGCAATAATGAGAGTTTTTTTAATATGCCAGAAATGATTAAGTTTATTTTTCTTATTACAGAAAACAATTAGGAAAAAGTGAAAGAAATTTAATTGAGGACATTGCTTCCAATTTTTGATAAAACAAACTTCTCCAAAAGAATTTGAAGTTAAGTAGAAACGATTTCTGTTTCTGTACTTTTTTGAAACAGGCTAATACGTTCTACTTTCTACTCTTTATAAAATGGAAACTAGAGTGTCTGTTACATACTAAGGAGTTCAAACTTTTTAGTTTCGGGATCGGATTATTGATTATTTTTACATGTCAATTAACTTCATAGTATAGGTAACTCTATACTACAAGTTATAGGTAACAATAAATGCAAATTATAATTTGAATATAAGTATATTAACCTTTGTTCATATTTTTATTTCATGTAAACGCACACATGAGAGTCCACAAGCCAGAGCGAAGTAATACCCCACGTTGATCCTGCTCTGCTGAAGACATTTAATTTCTTCCACGACTGTCGACGTTGGTGTACAACATCGTCCACACGCAATACCAACACGTCATTAGACTTTTAACCACATCACATTTTATTGGCATTTAGTGATGTGCGGACATTGTGCAGTGCAAACCTTCGAGGTAAGAGTGAAAAATTATCGCCTTAACAATAATGTTTTCTGTGTTGCGCTATTAAATTATGTTAGATTAAAAATGTATTTAAATAGAAGCGACTTAAGGCAAATGGAGTAGAGTATTACGCACATTCAATAATTGTTATTTTCAAAGCCTAGATAATTCTTTATTTAGAATTTTACTCCATTATTCTTTTTTAAGTATATTAATAGTTATTTATTTTAACCATAAGCAGTAGGTACTATGTTTTAATCAAACTGTACTTAGTAGTACCATAACATTGTACGTCGATCTAAACTTTCGTTGATTTAAAACTGGAAACCAGTTTTTCTGGAGAGGGGGCATATGTCACGAATAGAAAATTTATTAATTCAAAAGATAGACTTATTATTTAAAAAATGTAAATTCATTAATTTGAAGCAGATGTTCAAAGATGGAAAAATAATAAAATGCGCGAGGCAAGGTTACAGTCAGAATGCAAGTAGTACATTATTTTTAGCGATCATAAATTACCGCTACTGCTATGCAGAGAAGTGAAAGCGACTCTCGAATATTTTCCAACTTCCAGTACGCAGAGCATACGAGGCAGTGAGGCGTTCAAGCAAATCGTCATCTGACGAAGAGCATTGGAATAATTTTATGCCTTTCAAATTTTCTATCTCCAGTCAAACGTCTTTCACTTCTAAAAAAAGCGACACCTGCAAAAAGGCCAAATCTGCCCGTAGGCAGATCAGAAATCGATTTTTCAGCCAGTCTGGCTTCTGACATGCACGGAAATCAGTACCAAACAGGATTTGTAGAATAAGCACTCTGCTGAAAAACCAGTTCTGATCCACATGCAAGAACAAGACGCTATTCCAGTTTCCGAGGTCAAAACAGACGATCTAGAATCAGAGGAAGTCAATTCGAGTAGAGTAGAGTAGAGAGTAGAATTACAAGAGGCAGAGAACTATGTCCTTGATATTGATTTGCTTTGTCTGAAATTGCAAGCTCTTGAAAACATAAACGACTTTTATCATGAAAATAGAGGTAAACAAGACAGTGATGATGGCTTCATATCCAGCAAACCTCATCTGACAAAGAACATGGGAATACGTCCCGCTTTTCGAAAGTTCTATCACCATCCATTCCATTTCATTCCTAAAAATAGCGACACCTGCAAAAAGCCCAAATCTAAGTGCTGATATTTACCAAAGCCCTAACCCCCAGTCAATCTGGAGAAGAAGCACTCTGCTGCAAAATCGTGTTTGAGTGCAGATAAGTCAACTGAAAAACTGTTAATTGTGGGTGACAGTGTTGACGCCAAACCGTCTACAAATGCATCAGGCAATTTAGTCGAACGGCCAGTTAGTTTGTCTTGGACAAACTTACTCAATTTTGAAACCAAGCTTCAGCAATTATCTTCAAACCAGAATTCTAAAAAACTCAATCTAAGTTCTCGTGATGATAAAGCAAAATATTTAACCAGAGAGATCAACGTGACAACGCCGCAGCCTTTAGGCGTATCGAAGGTATACTGCAGATGTACTAAATAATCTCGTTAATCTCGTAAAAAAAACGCTTTAGAGGCAATTTTGATAGATTAATAGTCAAATTTAAAAAACAACGTTTATCCTTAATTGAGACTCAGCTGAGAATAGCTGCAGACTGAAACTCGAGTAAGCTTCTATTTGAAGTCAAACGGCAAGATTCCCGATACTCTTATGATGGTGTACAAGATAATGAAAGCTCCACATCATCCTAGTCGTCTGAATATCAAGAGGTTCTTGCAAATGACGTAGTCACAAATGAAAATTCAGAATCAAAGGAGAGCAAATCGACAGTAGACTATAGACCAAACTATAGCCTTCTAAAATTGCAATATATAAAGGATTCCAATGAAAATAAAGCTAACGATGTACAAAACTGTTGTGATAGCTTCATATCAACTAAAAATAGCGTTCAGAAGACAGTTTGTCGATTAGTTTGCCTTATATCATCAATACAACAGTAACCAATAGTCAGACGAATTTATCATAGAAGAGGAACCGATAGTAAACCGAAAGGCTACAGACTATAGCCTTGATGTTAATTTACTTTGTCTGAAATTGCATTATTTAAAAGAATCTTATGAAAATAGAGACAAAAATTTGCATGTGTTATGATAGTTCCATATCAAGCAAAAACGAGGTCAAAATTTACTCAAAAGGATTCCAGAAAAATTTCGTCAGTTATTGAAACACTACTTAATAGTTCATAAGACGGAACATCAAAACAACTGTAACTAATAACAAATCAGACAATGTAAGCTACATATCAGTCGAATTTATCCAAGAAGAAGCGGCTGTGCCATCGGTTGACGACGTTGAAACAGAGGATCGAGTGTCAGAGGAAGTCAATTCGGAAGGAGAAACACAAAACGCTACAAACTATACCCTACAATAGCAAACTATTGATCGTGATTTGTTTTGTCAGAAACTGCAAGCTCTAAACGAGTAATTAGTAAATAAAGTTGGTTGAGTTTATTCAAAGTCTCACTTATCAAAAGAACCCAGTAAAGTGTAACAATATGTAACTAGTGTGAGTGATCAACTTGGCAATATCGAAGCTATTATATGTACTGAGACCAGCCTGGGATCAAAAGAATACCGCAATGGTGGATGGTGGTAAAGGATATAGTAAACTAGCGCTTCAATATTATAAAAATTTTGTTTCAAAGGAATTGGAAGATATGAGGCTATGTCCAGCTCGGATGGGATTAGCCTCAGCTGGCATTCCACATGATGTAATCAACCATTTGACCACTGAGGAAATTGTAGAAAGTTTGCGAAAAGAAATGGAAGAAGACCCTAACGAGCTTGAGATTCATACCGCATTTAATTCGCCTAGGGAAAGAAAACATGAAGAAGACACAGCTCCTGAAAATCTTCAATTGGAAATTAAATTTGCTGAGGCAGTAGATGCTGAAAGTGTGCCGGAACACAGTAAGTTTATTTAATAAAACTGATGTTATTATTTGGAATTTGACTTAACAAATAACATTCTATTTCATTATGGTTGTAGCGTACGAAGAGAGAATAACCAGAGAGTTTGCAACCAGTGCTCTACAGTCTTAGATCTCAAAGAAGAAGTTAATATTGACGGAAAATGTCTTAATTGCGAGCGACAGGAAAACATTACTTATGAGCGTAAAAGATCGAGAGAATCTTTGGAAAAACAAGCAAAATGCTGAAGCTCTCCGATCAAAAATTCTCCGATGTTCAGGTTGGAACTACGGTTCGTGTACCATACCGGATGTAGACAGAGCTCGTGGTTCGCCCCTTAATGTATTGGCTGTTATCAGTAGTGTAAATGATGGTCTTTATAAGGTTTGTGAGTATGCGATTAAAATGTATACCACAGAATAATTTTGAGATTTTAGGGACTGTCCAAGGCGTTTTAAAGCATATGTTCACCAGGTCTGAGTTTAATCCTTGCATTGAAAAGTTTATTTTACTGGAGAACCTCAGCGATTCCATAAAAAATAAAGAAATTTCCGGATATATTGCCGGATTTGTCGTAAAAAAGTATATATAAAAATTGACTGCAAAATATGTCAAGAGCAGAAATAATAAGTGTAATTCAACACTAAATGAATTAAAAAATCGAGGCGGGCTCATCAAACCCAGTACAGATGTCGTCAAAATATGTAGCCGACTTGAAACTATAATCAGGCAATATAAATCTGATATATTTTTTGTAAAACAAGTTGAAGATAGGGTATTACTAAAATTAATGCGTAATAGCGGGGATTTTTTTGATACTCCTGAAATGAACATACACATTTCAAGCCAAGATATATTAGATAACCATAAGACGCAAATGATTAAAATTTTTGCTGAATTATATTTAAAATTAAGATTACGTTATGAGGCTAAGAAGAAGGCGGATAAATCAAGTATAAGACAAAAATACACCAAACTTATATTATTTAAAAATCAATACATATTATGTAAAAAAGAAATACATGTTTTTATTTTGTTTTCTAGAGCACCTTTAAATTCTCGCCTGAATGAAAACATTAAATCCATGGTATGATGTTCCCTGCAAAAAGACATTTTCAGAAAAAATTGTACCTGAGATTTTCAATGAAGCATTCCAAAAACTAAAGATTATATTAAGAGATATTCAGTGGATAAGCCTTACCACAGATATTTGGAGTTCTATGAACTCAGAAGCATACTGCACATTTCTTCCAAAAATCAAAATTATGTTCAGCAGTTTTGCAAACATCTGAGCTTCCTGAAACCAAGACTGCAGAAAATATTAAAAATTACATTGAACTGTGTGTGCAAAGCATGAACGCCACTTAGCATGCTTTGCACACACTTTAAATTTGTGTGTTCATGATGGATTGTCAAAAGACGAACACTTAACTCAATTGCTAACAAACCGTCGTTCAATTGTAACTTACTTTAAAAGAAGCAATAATGCAATGGATTTGCTCAAAAAGGAGCAAGACCGAATGGGAAAGCCACATTTAAAATTGCTAAAATATTGTTACGATTTTCCCGTGGGTTCACACAAAGTCAGTTTAACTCAAGAATTAATAAATTTATTTACACTTCCAAAACACTCTTAACTCAGCTATTAAAAACACTACTACAATTCCACAATTACTCCGCTATTTAAACTTTACCGCGTTCCCAAATCACTACTACACTCTACTCTACTACTCTACGCCGACGTCGACACCGCTTCTTTTATATTCACAAACCACGTTCTAGTATGACCGCGAAACGCTTCGCGATTTGCTTCGAATATTAACGATTCTTCCAGGTGCGGCGCTTCCTAACTGTAGCCTACTTTAATACGCGCCCGGCCAGATATTGCGGCGCATCGGTTTCATCGAGTATCGAGCATAGTAGGCCTAAACCGTAACACTGCCCCCCTCTTAAAGCTGATAGTCCCGATCCGCTTCATCTAATCCGTGGTATTTCTTGAGTCTGTCCAGATGGACAATTTTCATCTTGCCTTTGGGGCTGCGTTGGACTCTATACACGACGTCATTTAACCTTTTTACCACATTGTAAGGCCCCTCCCAGTGTCGTTGCCATTTTTGACTTAATCCTTTGCTCCTCCTGGGTTGAAACATCCACACAGCATCACCTTCCTTATAATTACCACCAGTTGGTCTGTGGTCCAGTGTCATCTTCATACGGTTGTTGTTTGGTTTCATCTTCTCTCTCTCAAGTTCCCGATTTGTGATGGATCCCTTCTGTAACGAACACTGGTCACACCGTTTACACCATTCCTCAACGTCCTTTCTGAAGTTAATCCAGTAGAATCGATCTCTTATTCTAGCCAAAGTCTGGTTTACTCCAAAGTGTCCTCCTCCGCGACTGTCATGTAGTTCTCGCAGCACATTCTCTTTGCAGGAATTGGGCACTATTGTTTGGTAAACAAAGCGTTTTCCGTCTGGACTTTCCCATTTGCGAGTAATTAAGTCATCTCGCAGTCGAAGCGAATTCCACTGCAACCAGTAACCCCTTAATGTTGGTCCATATCTGGAAATCTGTTGCCAATCCGGTTTCAAATCCTTCTCCAACCATCTTCTGATTACTTTCAAATCAGAGTCTGAGCGCTGTCCTTTTATTATGTCCTCCTTAGAAACGCAGCTCTTCATTCTTTTTGTAGCCTCTTTATCTGTCACCTTCGCGATTTGACCAATCCTCCAACCCTTATAAATTTGTCCTTTCCGGTACCTTAAGTCACTATCAAAAGCTTGACGATCCTCTACATATCGCGGTAAATGTCCTTCCGGGTTCTTCATTTCCTGCTCCTGGTTACGCCAATTCTGCGGGGTCGGTAAACGAGACTGCTGTCTGCAATTCCATTGGTAATGTCCTTTACGTCCACAAATATAACATGTAATGTTTCTTTTAGCAGAGGAGTTCCGGTGATTTGTTCTGATGTCCTTGTTTCGTCGACACTGTGGGTTTGGAGAACAAGACCGCTGTCTGCAATTCCTTTTATAGTGTCCTGTACGTCCGCATCGATAACACTCCACTCTCGTGATCGGGCGTGATCGTTCTAACTGTGTGGACTGGCCATTTGCTGATGCTGCCATTTGTTGCACTAATTGGCCGACCAGTGATTCAATTTTACTTATTGATGTAGCAACATGATCGGCTGGCGGTTCTCTTTCCTCTTGAATAGTCTCTGGCTTTAAATCATTGCACGCAGCTTCAATTTCCAGCGCTCGAATCAGTAATTCGCTGTTGTTGCTCCCTTTGAACATCTTCAGCCATTTCTTTACCTCTAGATCTCGAATCCCATCTACAAAATACTGTGCCACAAGTTCTTCTTGGATTTCATCCGGGACGGCTGGGTAAGCCAGATGCACAAGGCGACGAATTTCGGTTTCAAACTCTTCTAGATTTTCACCAGTTTTCTGCTGTCTTGCCATTAATTGCGTTCGATACAGTCCTTTCTTATGTTGATCCCCATAACGACATTCTAATGCAGCTACTAATGCTTCATAGTTGCTTCGTTGGGCGATAGGCACCGTCTGTAACAGCTCCAATGCAGGTCCTCGTAATGCCACTACTAGTGCTACAGCCATTTCCTTGTTACTCCATCCATTTGCATTTGCAGCGGCCTCAAATTGGAGTTGGTACATTGCCCATGAAGTTTGACAGTCGTATGTGGGAGGCTTGATCTTGTTGAGCCCGTTTCGGGTGATCACTGTAGAGCTGGCTCCTCTGCTGTCAATTTTCCGCTCTAAGTCGCGTAGCTTTATCTCGACGTCATTCTGAATTTTATTAATGTCCTCCCGAACATCGTTCTGAATTTTATTGAGACTATGGGTTACATACTCTTGGATGTCTGTCTTGGTCCCCGCTAGAACGTTCAATATTTCTACGTTACGCTTTTCTTGCCGCTCTCTATCTTCTTGACGCATTTCTAGATCTTGTTGTCTCATTCTTTCTTCTTGTTGTCGAATCCTTTCTTGTTCTTCCTTGTATTGTTTTCGAATCCTTTCTTGTTCTTCTTTGTCTCGTTGTCTAATCTCTTCTTGTTTTTCAAGCATTGCCATAATAGCTGCAACTTGGGCCTCCATGTTTGCACTTTGACGTCTTGTTATTGGCATAAAATAACTTTAACACACCACTGTTCCAAAAATCTCTAGTCCGGTTCTGAACACAAGTCTTTAACCCGAAGTTTAGTTCCAATTCACGTCGCACTAAAGTCTGATCGCACTTCTGACACCAATTGTTACGATTTTCCCGTGGGTTCACACAAAGTCAGTTTAACTCAACAATTAATAAATTTATTTACACTTCCAAAACACTCCGTACAATAATTAACTCAGCTATTAAAAACACTACTACAATTCCACAATTACTCCGCTATTTAAACTTTACCGCGTTCCCAAATCACTACTACACTCTACTCTACTACTCTACGCCGACGTCGACACCGCTTCTTTTATATTCACAAACCACGTTCTAGAATGACCGCGAAACGCTTCGCGATTTGCTTCGAATATTAACGATTCTTCCAGGTGCGGCGCTTCCTAACTGTAGCCTACTTTAATACGCGCCCGGCCAGATATTGCGGCGCATCGGTTTCATCGAGTATCGAGCATAGTAGGCCTAAACCGTAACAATATATTGACACAAGATGGAACAGTATTTTGACTATGCTCACAAGAATAATAGAAATTGGAGACCCATTAATAATGGTTCAAATTAAATCTGATAAGGCACCACCTACCTTGTAATCATGTTCTAAATACTATTAATAAAAGTATGTTGTGCTTTCAACTAAACTTTTTTGACTGACTTTTTCTGTCACCCCCTACCTGCTTCCTACCAACTACCTATCATACTTATTATTACTATAAGATACCTGACATCCCTCTTTTCTTATAAAAAATAAAAATATAATACAATTTGTTATTTTAACGAACATAATCTTTAAGATATTCCGGCTTTTTAATCAACCGTCCAGACCTTGAAGTTGTAGGATTATTTTCAGTTGAAGGTCTAATATTATTAAAATTCTGCAAAGAATTTTCTACAAAATCAGGTTGATTCTCTGGAACATGGTTCACATCAAAATCTAGTGCATCATCAGAACTTACAGGGTTAGGTGAAGAAGCTTGGTATAATTGCACTCGATTACGTTCAACTTCATTTCCATTTGCTAATCTTACCCTATAATTTCTAGGTCTTTGAGATGGTCCAATTGCTTTTGCAGGAGTCATGTTATGTACAAGATCCTTAACACATACATTTTCTACCTTCTCGAAATCAAGAGGTTTACCTTTATTTTTTAAATCATAATAGTATATTATATTACAAGCATGGAATGATACTTATTTCCTACGAGTACGATGTTTGCGCACGAGCCGTAAGGCGAGTCCAGTAAATCGTATGAGTAGAGGAAATAAGCATTCTGTGCGAGTTATATAAGATTTTTTTTCTACGTCTGCAATTATTAAAAACACTTTTCAACATTTTTGTTATCTATTTATTTTTAATTGGTATTAAATTGGTATTTGACAAATTGAATGTGTCAAAATTGTGTGCGCCTGTATTTGTTTCTAAGGATACTGCCTTCAAATAAAAGGTGACCGTACTAATGCACTGTTTTTTGATATGGAGATTTTCACCGTTGCCAGCAAACAATAATTTCGGGGGACGGGTTTAGCCGTAGGAAATAAAAATTGAAAATACTGTTAGGAAAATGTTACTTAATCGATTTTGTTCAAATAATGATGACGTTACGTGTCAGTACTTAGAAAAAAATATTTATTGTTCCTTTGACGTTTCTCCAACTGAGATTTAACAAGGTAGTCCTCTTGATACTTGACTCCATTATTAAATGATTCTTAGGTAGGCAAAAAACCATTTAAATTGCGACCAAACCTCAGTTCGCTTGGTGACTTATTTATAACTGAATCAATTGGAGTAATTCGGTACTCCAATAAAGCTATATGTATATATCGGCCAAACTTTCTTTCGGCCGAAAAAATACAAGTTCACGGCCTAGGTATACAAATGACTATTATGATACCATAACGAGTAAAATTACTTTTTAAAGCAGCTATTATAAAAGGTGAAGTTTCTTGTTGTAATTCTTAAACAAGAAAAATAAACAACAATTAAAAGGTATTTACGGGTTTTAAAATAAAATATGTCTATTCCAAGTTGTTTCCAAGGTCCATTAGGAACATCCCGTAATAGCATTTCTTCACCACTATGAGTTCTTTGGAATTTCAAGCATGTTATACAGTTTCTAACTTTATCTTAAATTTCTTTTAACATATGTGGCCAAAACAAAATACGTTTAGCTCTATTTTTACATTTCTCAATCCCCAAGTGATTATAGTGAATAAGTTCCAATACTTCTTTTCTTAAAACTTTAGGTACCATTTTGTACGACTTGTATAATTTTGAGTGTTTACAGCACCTGTTTTGGGCTAGAGCTAACAAACCGGAAAGTGCTGTACTTACCGTTCAGCTGAACGGGAAGTAACATACAGGATTAAAGGAAATTTTCAGTTTATTTAGTAATTAGGATGATTTTGTGGAAGTGTTGATTGATAGTGTAAGCATCACGAGCACTAATAGCTTTACTGATCTCAGACAAATTAGAGGTTTCGCTTCGCTCAGCCGCCAAACTTTGTCATCGATCAGTAAAGCTTACTTACTGTTCTTGATACTTAATATACTATTTCATGATTTTCCGACCAAACAAATTCTATATTTTTTTCGTGCATTGAATTAGTTAGATCAGATAAATTTCGAATAAATTTACTAATACCTACATATTTCTCTGATTATTACTTGATTTCCTCTACAAACAAACCTTATATATGACTATTAATTGTGATTTATGAATAGCTGTTTATAGTTACTTCCCGCTATAAAATTAGTTTTAACATAGGAGGGAAAGCTGTAATGCTTCCAATAGTTTATGTGCGTTTGCACCATTATCTAAAGATCTAAATGCTTTCTTTTTCATATGAGGGTCCAATAAAGTAACTACCTGAAGTGCTTGTCGTTGTTCATAGGGAAACAACCTCTGAATCATGGCTTCTGTTAAATTTTCCTTAAGCTTTAATGCAACTCTGGATACTACTGCTTTTCCTTATATTTTAGTATTTTACTAAATAATCCAAAAACAGTAGGAATAATTAGTGACGCAGTACAGTATTTTTCACCTACAATAATTGAAATGATAAGTACACAAAGATAGCATATTAATAATAAGAGAAATTCAAGTTGAATTAACCTGAGAGCTGTTTTATAGCATCATCAAAAGGTAAAACCTTTGCTAAGTCAGACAAGTCCTGCATTTCATAGGGGATGTCAGGTATCTTATAGTAATAATAAGTATGATAGGTAGTTGATAAGAAGCAGGTAGGGAGTGACAGAAAAAGTCAGTCAATGAAGTTGAGTTGAAAGCTAGAAAAATATTTTATTTCAACCAACAAGTAATGAGACCGTAAATCGACATGTTTTTAACATTAGAAATTAGAAGGTGAGCCAATTGATGTATTTATCACCGAGTTGAAAAAATTCAACATAAATTGTAATTTTGAGAAACTGAATGATCTGATCTGAATGATTGAAAATGAAATCCATTATTAGCGAGAGATATCAGTTACCAACATTTGAAGAAGTAGTATCTAAAATGGGAAAACCCACTATATTCTCAACACTTGACGCTAATAAGGGTTTTTATCAAATTAAATTACATGAAGAAAGTCAATTGTTGACAACTTTTAATGCAGGAAAATATGGTGGATGGTGTTACAAGAAACTTCCTTTTGGTATTTGTTCTGCTCCAGAAGTGTTTCAGAAAACGTTTACAGAAATATTTGGTGATTTACCTGCAGTACAAGTGTACAATGACGATATATTGGTGCATGCAAATAACGAAGAGGAACATCTTCAAAGACTAAATGCAGTTTTTGAAAGAGCAAAAGCCGTCAATGTTAGGTGAAATGAAAGTAAATGCAAATTTGGGGTAAAACAAGTAAAATATTTGGGGCACGTGCTTAGTGCAGAAGGACTTTCTCCAGACAATGACAAAGTACAAGCAATTATGGACATTCGAAGACCAGAAAGTAAACGAGAGTTGCAAAGAATATAGGTACAGCCATTGGCTCCATGTTACAAAATGTCAACTGAATATCCAATCACAGTGGCAATATTTCTTTGATTTTTAGTTAGAAATCCTTGTGGATTGCATCTGTGAACAGGCATATAAACGGCCTTGGACCTAAATCTCTTTCTCTCTTTTTAGTTTCTAGCTAGGAATGTTTGGATGACCACAGTGGACACTGAACACAACTGAACAGTTTTTAATGAAGACAGTTGCACCACTCTATGAGGTACCTGAACGTAAAAAAGTATCTTCCTTAATAGATGAAAAACATGAACTGCTCTCAACAATGTATAAGCATAAGCTGAAAAATGTGTCAACTGTGTCAATCACAACAGACATATGGACAGAAACAATAAATACAAGTTTTTTGGGTTTGACCTGCCATTTTGTTTTAGAAAATAAGTTAACTAGTCTTACGTTAGGAGTGTTTGAATTAGATCAAAAGAATAATTCAGAATACTTGTCAGAATGTATTACCAAACTTTGTGAAGAACGGAACCTTCCTCCTTCAAAAGTCACAGCAGTCATTACAGATAATGGCGCCAACATTGTGAAAGCAGAATCTACAGTATTTGGGAAAAACAAGCACCTGCCTTGTTTTGCTCATACATTGGACTTGGTAGCTTCTAAAATTACAAATAATATAGAACAGATTAAATTTGTTATCGATAAAGTAAAAACAATAATGACTTCTTTTAAACATAGCGTTGTGGGAGCAGATGACCTGAGAAAGGCTCAGCCAGTTAATAATGTATTAAAGTTGGAACAATCAGTTCCCACAAGATGGAATTCAACGTATTATATGTTAGAAAGGCTTACAAAGTTGTATGAATATGTGGCTCCTTTTTTGCTAAAGAGTCCAAAAGCTCCCCTTATGATTGATACTTCGGAATTAGTACTAATCAAAGAAATTTTGACACTTTTATCGCCAATCGAAGCAGTTTCAAAAGCAATTTGCGGTGAAAGCTATTTGACTTCTAGTAAGGTAATCCCTGTGATAAATCGTTTAATTAAGAAAATAAAACTACTCACACCAAGTACTGAAGAAATATTAGCTTTAACAGGTTCCGTGTCGGCAGAAATTGCAAAGCGTTTTAGAGCAATTGAACAAAGTAAGTTATTGGCTGTGTCAACGATTTTAGATCCGCGATTTAAGAGACTACATTTCAATAATGCCACTGCTGCGCAAAGTGCCACAATGTGCAAATGGAGCTATTAAGCGATCGGAATCGGTCTGCTAATGTAACTAGGCCTATGGACATTAAAAACACAAACCAAACGAGTTACGGAGAAAACTCTATTTCGTACGTAATAATGAACAAAATTTGGTACTGAAGGAAATTAATCCTTAGACAGCGGCGCGGACTGCCACTTGCTGCCATCTATGAAACAAAGACGAAAGGTAAACGACGAAGTGTGCATATGTACTATATTTTGCAACCACAAACTATTATACAGGGTGACTCGTAATTAAGATACAAAGTAAAACAATATTTTTTTAAATGTATATTTTATTACATATTTAAAAAGAACACAAAATTTACTACACGTTTTGATTAACATTGAATTGTCAGATATTAATAATTGATCGAAAACTTTAACTCTAATATGCAAATAAAATAATTAACGTATTTCCGTGGTGGTCACTACACAATTGCAATCGTCTTTTATTGTTTTCCATAACATCAATCAAAGTTTGCTCGGAAATTGTATCGAAAGCATCTATGATTCGTTGCTTCTTATCATTTGCGTCATTAGGTGGTGTAGCATAAACTTACTCCTTACGTAACCCCACAAATAAAAATCACACGGCGTCAAATCAGGCGATCGGGCCTGATTATAGGCAGATAGCAGCATAGGCATGGGGCAGATATCTGCTGGTAAACCAGCAGATATCTGCCCGGAGTAGGTCATCAGCCCGTTCTGCACAGTCCACTCTCGATGGTACGAGGGTCCTGTAGCAGAAATCGGTGGCAACCGTGCCCGGCAGAACATCGAAGGGCATAGCAAGGGATTCGCCATTTAGAACTTCCGCAAACGGCCCTCGAGGCTCCATGTATGTGACCAGGACACGGGTAATATGGAAGAGCCGGTAGGAGACCATCCTTACCTCTCTCTTAAGCAGGAGCTGAAGGGAGGGTAAGTTAAGGAGGCGCTCCAACGCGGACGTGGGCGTTGTCAAAGCTGTTGCATTTGATATGATAATAAATAATGCCCATTCCAAAAAATGGACTCGACAGCACACAAACACAAAATTACAGACCCATTACACTACTTCCAGTACTTAGTAAACTGCTCGAACTGATTATAAAAAAACAGACTTCAAGAACAAATCGGACAGTACATACCACCATATCAGTTTGGTTTTAAACCAAAACACTCGCCTATCCACTTTTCATTTTAACTAACAACATACAAACAACGCACCTCAACGGCAACAAAACAGTTTATTTGTTCATGGACATAAACAAAGCTTTCGACAGTGTTTGGCACAAAGGACTACTTTACAAACTGCATAGACTTAACACTTCAAAATACTTACTTTACACGATCAGAAACTTATTGGAAAATAGACAACTGCACGTTCGAATAGACAACACACTTTCCTTTGCTTTCAGTTCTGAACAAGGACTACTGCAAGGTGCACCCCTACCTTACAATATCTACTTTACAATATCTACTGCCACAACATATACAACGACAACAAGCGGGACAAAAACCAAATGGCAAAACAGCATAGATTTTACAATACGCAGACGACACTGCACTTATTGTTCACGACAAAACTACATCGAAAGCAGTTTCAAAACTACAATAACTTACTGACGATACCATGACATGGTTCTACAGATGGAGACTAACGCCCAACGCAACGAAAAAGCAGCTTTTATTACTAAACCATCAAATAAAAAACGACTCTCCAAACATAACCACAGACGGCCACACAACTGATCCTAAACAAAACGTAAAATAATAGGGGTAACACTGGACCAAAAGCTACAATTCACTGAACACCTTAAAAATGCACGTACTGAAATTATTAAAAGGACAAAATACTTTAGGTCATTAACATACAAAAACAAGAGTATTAGCACGAAAACAGCAACTAAAATATACAAATCCATCTGTAGACCAGTTCTAGATTACGGACACATACTCAGAGCAAACGCTACTGACAAAACTAAAAAATACACTCACATCACAGAACAGATTGCTCTAAGACCAAAATACGACACCCTGCAAACCCACCACACAACCAATCTAACCAACTTCTCTACGAACGTACGAACATGACTAAAATAACTGACAGTCTCGTACAACTACAAACCAAGTGGAAAAATAACCCAAACAACTGGACAATTGTAAATCCACTATGCATAACAAGACAGACCAGAAAACACAGACAGTTACCTTTTCACCGCGCTTCCACCCTGTTAGAGCACTTTATGTAGAATTAATTTTTTTTTTTTTAATTAACTTGTATACAGGGTGAACCATAAGTAATGGGACATAGAGCTACAGCATATTCCTGACATCAAAATAATACGATTTAGCGAAATTGTTCTATACCGAAAATTAATATTAAGAAAGATACAGGGTGTGAAAGTTGAAATTTTATTTTTGTTTTTTTATCATATCTTCACGGTCGTTTGATATAAATTACTGAAAGTTGGTATAAAGGGGTTTTGGCAGGCGTTAAATACGATGCTTTCATTTGTTTTGTAGTAGCTGATAGGGGGCGCTAGCTGCAACCATATCCGTTCCTTCAAGAAACGACCATATGCTCTCAAAACATGATTCTAAGATGTTTTCTATGTAAAAAAGGTATACTTGTTGTAAGTCTTAAAAGTTGACTGTTTTCGAGTTATTTAATGTTTTATTATTGCATGCATTGTCGTATGTTAATACGATATGTGCTGTATACCCTTAAGTTACACACATAACAGTTTCTGTATGTAAATTTGACCGTTTAAAAAATGTTTGTAAACTTTAAAATAAAACTAGTTGTTATGAACGCCCTTTTTGTTTTTGTATCAAATCGTACTTAGAATTAAAAAAAAATAGTAATTAAAATCTGCTGTACATGTAAATGCATGCAATAATAAAAGATTAAATAACTCGAAAACGGTCGACTTTTAAGACGTACAACAAGTATACCTTTTTTACGTAGAAAACATCTTAGAATCATATTTTGAAGTCATATGGCCGTTTCAGTTCTGTAAAAAAAAGTTTGAACCTCTTGAAGGGACGGAGATGGTTACCGCTAGCGCCCCCTATCAGCTACTACAAAACAAATGAAAGCATCGTATTTTACGCCTGCCAAAACCCCTTTATACCAACTTTCAATAATTTATATCAAAAGACCGTGAAGATATGACAAAAAAGCTAAAATAAAATTTCAACTTTCACACCCTGTATCTTTCTTAATATTAACTTTCGGTATAGGACAATTCAGCTAAATCGTATTATTTTGATGTCAGGAATATGCTGTAGCTCTATGTCCCATTACTTATGGTCCACCCTGTATAATTAAAAATAAGAGAACATGTACACAAAAAAAATAGATCTGTAAACATAGGCAGAAAGACCCTGGTGGTCGATAGCCTATTTTTCTTAACAAGATATGGTTTTTTAAATTTTATAGTAATATTGTGCCAAAAACTACAATGGCTATCATCCATATCATTATAAGGGATAGACTATACTTACAACGGTGAGAAGGTGGATTGTTTATTTAAAAAAAAATTGTGGCATTATTGTAGTTTTAAGCACAATAAAACTATTAAATTTAAAAAAATCATATCTTGGTAAGGAAGCATTTGCGGACCCATGTTCATAAAACATTTTCAACTCGAACCCTGTATATATACAGCGTGTCCCACATGTAATGGTAAATAATTTATAATGGCGTATTTATTGGGTCAAAATAATCCGATTTACCTCAGACGAAAAGTCAAGGAAAACAGAAGTTATTTTTTAAAATAGTATTTACAAATAACTTTCAAACAACTTGAAGTTTTTTTCTGAAATTATGAATTTGGGGTCTTTGAAGGGCGACAAATTTGATTATCAACTCAGTTTTAAGCCAGTTCATAGAGGGCGCCAGTTGTGGTAAATAATTTGCTTTAAGATCGCCCCAACTTTTTTTCTGTAGTGTAACGAAGTTACTAACTTTCTTGTTAATATGTAGTATTAGATTTAAGAAAACAATGCGCAGCCTCACATGCTTAAGGTACAATGCGTCTTCGCGACAGAATGGTGAACGTACCGTCGCGATTGATAAAGGTTCAGCGCGCAGCCGCGGTAGCGTAAACGAAGCAACATCGCGCCGTCGCGACTCGCGAGCTGGTAACCAGGTAAAGCGCCGCGCGCTACATTGATCAGTTCGTCAGTGAGTTGATCAGTTCATCCCGGACCATCGACTAGTGACTACCGACCGACGCTTCAGCCAGTTGAACGGTAAATTTTATTGTTCCTGGGGGCAAGCTTTGAAGGGGAAGGTATTTCGGAATCGTTTCCTTCGGACCGCCAGTACAGGATGTCATAACACTGCTGGTTAACTTCGAGGGCCACGACTCCGAAAACCACTCGGTGATTTGAGTTGTTTCCTCTGGACTGCCAGTACCGGATGTTATAACACTGCTGGTCAACTCCGGAGGCTACAATCTCACTATCACCTAGGTATTTCCGAACCGTTTCCTTCGGACCGCCGGTACTGGATGTTGTAACACTGCCGGTTAACTTCGAAGGCTACGGCTCCGAAATCCTGTAACCAGACCTGATCTCACCCAGGTCTTTCCGAACTGATTTCTTCGGACTGTCAGCTCCGGCCGATTCTTTGACCCCGTCTGTGCCCCCAGAGCACAGTTTTCATACCGTCCGAATCCGTCATTCATACCGTAACCGTCTGTTTACCCTGGCTGGGAAAACCGTTTCGATACCGTCTTAGTTTCCCGCACCGTTCCCCGTTCTGAACACTAGGTTGTGTTGTCCGTTTGTTTACCGTTTCAAAGTTACCGTATTAATTTAGTTAGGATCTCCAGGTCCGACTGTACCGTTTATTAATTTGAACACGAGGCTGTGTTGTTCCCTGTTTGTTCATTTGTGCTAGAGTTTTTAAGTAAGGATATGAATGATTGATAACTGTTATTTTTCCTGGTTAACACGACTTGTTTAGTTTTGCTAACAACCCTGTGTTTCCTTATTTTTTTCCCACTCCCTTCATCCATTTACAGATAAACGTGAACTCTGTCTTCGACTGTGTAAAAGCTCCCCAGGTATACGAAGCGAGTTCCTTAGTTACGCTTCTCCAAATAAAACTAAGGTGGCGCCCGAGTTTCAAAGCACCTACCCCTAGGTGTGGCAAAAACCGTACCAGGACCGGTACGTAGAGGAGGCGTTACAGTAGGACCAAGTGACAACTGGAATCCGAATATCTGTTCGCCAATAGGTTTTTATCAAAAAAGGTATACCTTGTTGGTATCCCTAAGATCAATAGTTTTCCAGATATTTGCAATTAAAGTATTCGGTGCGATACATGTAGGAGGAAAAATTGGAAAAAAATAAATTAAAACTTTTGGCTCAGCCACTAGGCTGACCAATCCTAATTTAAACAAGTCTTGTCCGGACATTTCTTTCATTTCTGGTAATCTGAGCCCAGCTTGCAACTGGAATGTTATTGATGACACGGGAAATAGTGACCCTTTCCCTATTCAAATTTCGTTATTATGTGGAAGTCCGAGTGATAAATCTAGGCATCGTCTTAATAAATCTGAGGTAAGGTTCAATATAAAGGGCTGTGATTGGAATTCTTATTATGTCTCTGCTTCAGCTAAGCGGAATCAATGGGGGCCGGTTTCGAACTATGACTCATTGAAAAACTTTATGAAAGAGGTTGTCAATGAAAATGTCCCTGTCCGAAAAGTCTATAAGGGTAATAATCCTAAACCTCCCACTCCTTGGTGGGATGATGAATGTCAGAATCTGGTATTGGAACGGAAAGAAAAGTTAAGAATCTTTAAAATCAATCCTACCATTGAAAACTTTATTGAATATAAAAACAGTGGTGCACTTTCTAAGCTGATACTTAAGAGGAAAAAAAAATCGTCCTTTGTTGGCTTTTGTAATGGTCTAAATCGATGTTCCCCCATAGGTAATGTTTGGAGGTCTGTTAAGAGATTTGGCAGAGCTGTTTTTTGCTGTTTTGAAAGGCCGAACCTTAGGACTGCTGGTATAGCTGCGAGCGTTGCGATGGAGATGTTGGATGGGTGGGAGCAGGCATCAGTTGGGTTAGGTTAGGTTAGGTTCCCTGATGGAGAAGAGAGAGATCTTCCCTTCTCCCGTACAGAACATGAATTTGTACTCAGAGACAAAAAAGACACTTCTCCTGGCATGGATGGGATTTATTACTCCATGTTAAATCACCTCCCAACTCAAGCGAAGGAGATTTTGATAAGATTGTACAATGAGGCCCTTTTTGAGCATAATATTCCTTCACAGTGAAGAATGACCAAGATTCTTCCCTTCCTTAAGCCCAATCACCAGCCTGGAAATATGAAAAGCTACCGCCCAATTGCTCTTAATTCCTGTGTGGGAAAATTGCTGAAAGCAATGGTAAAAATAGAGTTGAGTATGACCTAGAAAACTCAAACTGGTTTCCTGTTGAACAAATAGGTTTCAGGCGGGGAAAGAGGGGCATGGAGTGTCTCTCTATCCTGTGTTTGGAAATTTTAAAAAATTTTCACCGCAAAGCTTACACTGTGTGCGTCTTTGTGGATATTTCTGGTGCATATGATAGCGTGAACATTTATAAACTCTATGAAATTTTGGGCAAAGCTAACATACCTACTGATCTGAAAAATCTTATTTTTAATTTGTTGTCCAACCGGGAAATTTATGTTGATTCGATGGACAATGGTGTTGTGGGGCCGCGAAATGTTTCTGTAGGTTTGGCGCAGGGGTCTCCGTTGAGTCCTCTATTGTTTAATATATACACTAGAGATGTCCACTACATTCCCAAACTAAATGTCAAGATGGTTCAATATGCGGATGATTTTGTTATATATGCAAGTGGGCCCAATATTCCTGATTTGATTCGGGAATTAAATGTTTTTATGGATGAGCTGAGCGCTCGTTTTCTGTCGTTGAACTTATGTCTTTCCCATAACAAGTCCAAGGCTATAGTGTTTTCGCCAAGAAAGTCCTATAACTTTCCGATTGACAACATAACTTATGAGGGAAAGGTAATTTCTTGGGCTAATGACTGTAAATATTTAGGTGTCATTTTCACTGAAAATCTCAACTGGTCCAAACAAATAGATCAGATGTCTGTTAAAGCGAAAAAGGGGTTTAATGTTATGAAGGCCATTTCTAGAGTTTGTATATATACACCTCCAAGTAGAAAAACGGTAATAGCAATAACTAAAATGAAAGTGTAAAACATGAATGGAGATTTTCAAAAATAACTTAAACTTTGTATTTTTTTTAAGATCACAAAACAGAAGTATACTGCTTTGCAAAATGTCATGTCTAAAAAACTAGAACATGTACCAAGAATTTCAATTACAACTGACATAGCAACAGTCATGAATTCAACCAGAAGTTTTATTGTTTTAACAATGGATTATATAGGTAGGCTTTGTTGTTTCTACTTATACACAGTGTGGAAAAAGTCCGGCAACCCTGAATTACTTCGCAAAATATACAACTCATTGAAAAATATCCTATATAAATATTGACGCACTTTAAACGTTTTACCGTTAGGTGACATTCAGGAATATACAGGGTTAGCCACAATATGGCAATGAATTGAAGTTATGTTTTTTCTTATGGAATGACTAGGTTTCAATGACGTTCTCTGATTCGCTCTCTCATTCTGATCACATTTCATGTAACATGTTGTATGGTTATCTTAAACAGTTTGGCAGCTATTTAATTATTAAAGACAAATTAGCTTTCATGGTATCCCATGTTTATTGATAGTAATTCTCACCTTTACCTGATTGTTACATTTGATAGTAGATTGCGGGTACCTATTTTTGACATTAGCTGGTAGTGTCAATAATTTTTTGTACACAATGTCCCTTACAGAAAAGGAACGTGTAACTCTGCTTATGATAAGAGGTTTTGGCGATAGGCAGAGGTAGTATTTTGAAACCGTGGAACAGTTTCTTATCATAAGGCATTATTAATATGTACTAAATCAAGTGAAGTAATCTATGAAAACTGTTTCAAATTTGAGAAAAAACACCTAAAAGGCTGTAATATTGTCGGAAGTCAATGTGATGTAATTTTTAATCAATATCGATATGCCTTGGCTAGTAATAATATAACGGCAACGTTAGTCGAATCTTTGAATTTTTAAATAACAAACTATACGTTGAATTTTAAAGTAAAACATTTAAATGATCCAGGCCTAATTGAAGAAGATCTCTTAGAACCTATCAAATTTGAAGACTTTGCACAGTCACAATCAAACATTATAACAACTAGTATTTTTATTATTGTATTCATATTGATTATTTGTATTATAGGTATCGTAATCTATCAATGGAAAAAACAAAAATACTTGAAGTATATTCCTATTAAAACATTACAAAAGCTTCTCAACGAGGACGTTGAAAAATCTAAGGGTGGAGGAGAAATGTCCCTAAACCCACGTACTACACTAGAGTAAGCTAGAAAACTGCTGCAGTAAGCAGAATAGTTCTTTAAAACCATTTGTTGCGTTCGTACTATCATCATTACTTATGTCAAAGCCAAGCTAACCGTTTATTGCTGTTTAAGTATTGCTCATTAGTTATAAGGGCCTTATTTCGAAAATAAATATTTTTTTTAAAACATCTTCAATCGGAATAGAGCTTTAATTCGCGAGTTGACGTAGCCGGCTAGGTTGGCCGAAGCGTACCATTTTCCTGCAGTACTGCGGTTCTGCACGCGTCACTCGAGTAGGGCCGTGTTTCCCACTACCCGAAAGTGGGGAATCGGACTGTCTATAAAACTGGCGTGCGCCGCCAGTTCGTGGTGTGTTGAGATCATTAGCTCTCCCCGAGCAACATCTCAACCTCCCAACAGCACCGCCGCATCACATTAAATATACCTGTTTAGTGGCTAGCCCTCCTAGTGCACTGTGTACCTGTTATTTAAACACCGAGGCTCGCTAGACCGGGTGTTCGTTCCTTGTTTACTCCAACCCTGTACCGCCGTTTGTTGTAGCGTCGTGGTTCGCTAGACCGGGAGCTGCTTTAACGTTCACGTCACCAGTTTCCATTGCAAACGCTACATGGTTCGCTAGACCGGGCGTTTGCACCGTTAGTCCCAGCCCGGCCATTTTTCCGGCCCTTTTTCTTCAGTAGCATCGTGGCTCGCTAGACCGGGTGCTACGCCATAGATCCGGCATTGTAGGTTTCTATACAAACACTACATGGTTCGCTAGACCGGGTGTTACACGATAGTTCCGTATTCAACACAAACGCTACATGGTTCGCTAGACCGGGCGTTTGTGTCATTTAGTAGTCCGGCCGCACGTTCTGGCCCTGTCTTTTGTTGACTACGCTACATGGTTCGCTAGACCGGGCGTAGGAGGCAAGTTTCTAAATCCTGTTGCCAACAGGAACCACTACAAGGCTCGTATAGACCGGGTGGTTTCAGTAATACCCTCTTCCGACTCTTTTACCGACCCGTGACACCGTAACTTTATTTGCACTAGGACGGTTAATTGCTTAGTTGTAAACATAGACCTGCTTTGTCCACGTAATTAACTTTGAATCAGCTTGTACCTGTAACATTCATTGCATTGCGTGGCTTTTTAACTTTCTGCATTGTACCGTTGACCTGTCTTGCATCGCATCCGTCCCGTACCGTAACTAAGTTGCACACTCCCACTCTCGTTCTTGTTTAATTAAGGGGAGGGGGGATTTAAGATACGCTTATTTGCATAATTAATTGGTTTAGTTAAGTTTGCTGGCATTTTAAGTTAAGCAAAGAGAATATACGTTAGTTGATTGGTACTTTTGGCTTTTATTAGCGTTGTCACCAACTGAACCACTGTTACCACAGATTGTCGGGAACCTTGTCTCCAGCTGTTTAAAAGCTACCAAGGCATACGAATTGTGTTTCGTGGTTCACATTTCGAAAACTCTAAATACTTTCTTAAAACCAGGGGGCGCCCGAGGCAATTCTCATTCACTTTTGTTCTAGAACACACTTTAATTCGAACTCCCCGAATAAATAGCGTCACAACTCTTTAAATGATATACAAATGGCTGGCCCAACTATTCTTTTACGTTTTCGAAAACACAATTATGTCATCGCAGCGGACATAGAGAAAATGTATCGCATGTGTTGGGTAAATTCCGATCAGCGTTCTTTACAGAGAATTATTTGGCGTGATTCAGTCGACGACCCTTTAGAAACCTATGAACTTTCTACCATTACATACGGTACTAAAGCGGCTTCTTTTTTAGCTATCCGCTGCCTCTGCCAAGTGGCTATTGATTATGAAACCAGTCACCCAGAAGCTTCTCGAGTGATTAAGAATGACTACTATGTCGACGATTTGCTGACTGGATCGAATTCTGTGGAAGACACAGTAAAATTAGCAAATGATATTTCATCCCTTTTGGAAAAATATGGTTTTCACCTTCGAAAATGGATTTCAAATAGTGCTCAAGTTCTCAATGGCATCAACGCTTCTGACAGAGCTAATTTTATTGACTTGGGAGAGAACACGAAAACTTTAGGGTCAGTTTGGAATGGTCAAAGGGACAAATTGTTGTTTGAAATAGGTTCAGAATTTACCAAAAATATCACAAAGCGTTCGGTTCCATCAGAAATTTTTCAAATCTTCGACCCACTGGGTTTGTTAAGTCCTGTCATTATACTCGCTAAGGTCATTTTGAGAGACATATGGACAAGCAAAATTGGTTGCGACAGTCCATTATTTTGTCATTTGCATACTAGATGGCTTCAGCTTTGTGACGACTTACCATTACTGAATTCTCTCAATATCAACAGACAAGTAACTTGGAGGGAAGCAACTAATTTTGAAATCCATGGATTTTCGGACGCTTCAGCTCATGCTTACGGAGCGTGCATCTACATCAAGTCAGAAAAGGTTACTGGTGAATCTTCAGTCCATCTAATTTGCGCAAAATCTAAAGTAGCTCTTTTGAAAACACTAACAATACCCCGCTTAGAATTATCAGCTGCAGTTTTGCTGGCCCGGTTGGTACAGAAGGTGAAGACATCCTTAAACATGTGCGTTTCTAAGACGGTCTATTGGAGCGATTCTACTATCGTTTTGGGCTGGTTGCGAACGTGTCCAAGTGCTCTTCAAGTGTTCGTTGCAAATCGTGTCTCGCTAATTCAGGAATTGTCATCCGTCAACGAATGGAGGCACGTGCCAACTTTAGATAATCCTGCAGATATCGTTTCGCCTGGTATTACTCCGAGTGCCTTACTCGACCATAACTTGTATTGGCATGGCCCTGAATGGTTGTCATTTGACAACACGCATTGGCCCGAGCTTTCTCATCTTCCTACAACTGACCTGCCTGAAATGAAGAGATTGAATATGCATTCTCAAATCGACCAACACAACAGTTTAATCGTTAATTTTGATAATTATTCCAATCTCACAAAACTTGAACGAACAATAGCCTATTGCATTAGATTTGGACTTAATCGTCGCTCCAAAAATCGCTTCACAGGTCCATTAACAATCACAGAAATTAATCGAGCGTCACTCTTTCTTATTAAGCTTTCGCAAATGCAAAGTTTCGAACAAGAAATTGATCAAATTTCTAGTGGTGCCCAAATAAAAAAGGGTGGCCAAATACTCAATCTTAATCCATTTATTGATGAAACCGGCATTTTAAGTGTAGGTGGCAGATTATCACATTCTGAATTTAATTACAACAAAAAACATCCGATTATTTTGTCAGCGAAACATAAGTTTACAGAATTGTTGTTTTCTGGCGCTTACGTTTATTACACGCTGGTCCACAGTTGTTGTTGGCAAATATTAGAGAAGAATTCTGGCCTTTGGGTGGGCGTAATTTAGCGCGTAAAATTACTCGAAATTGCGTTCGCTGTTTTCGTTCAATGCCTTCAGAATTACAACCCATGATGGGAGATTTGCCCAGCAAAAGAGTCAATCCAGCACCTCCGTTTTATACATGCGGCGTTGACTACGCTGGACCGATTTTAATTAGAGATAGGCAATGCCGCTGATATTGTCACGACTAGCGTGACGTGTTGAATTTAATTCAACTTATTTGCCTGGGATCTCGTTTCAGCGTGAAAATAAAACACAGTTAACTCTACCATCAAGTTCTATTAAATAAGTACCTTAATCTAACAACTCCTAACTTACTAACTAATAAAATAAACGGTTTCCTAACCCAACGAAAACGTTGCTAACTCCCAATAAGATCATAATCAAATAGGCGTAAATTAATACACAACATAAAAGTACAATAATCATACTTACACGTCTCCCAAGCAACACACAAATTTTCATTATCGTTTAATTAATGTATATGCAACCGTTTTTCATAATATTTTAGTTTTGGTATATCGTTTAAACATCTATAATACATTTATAACCAACGTCTATTTTTTAGCCTTTTAATATACGTATGCAAGTCACAAAATAATATTCTATTACTGAACAGCGTAAGTAACGCCGTTATTTCTAGGTCTATAATATAACATGTTTTAGTGGCCATAAATTTATCATTTTGTAATTTATGTCTGGCCTGTTCAATTTTTTTGCTAATCAATTTATTCACCTCAACAAATGATTTCTATATGTAAATTATTATCATAGGAATTTATTTTTTAATAATATTTTTATAGGCAAAAATCGTGTAACTGTTAAACGTAGATCTCACAAAATTATAAGTACATCAATCTACGTCGATCGTATCCTATTAGATTTTCTTTCTCTGTGTGGCTTATAATCTTCTTGTCACATAATAAAACTAATCAATCAAAAAATGTAGGACACCCTCTGACCTGTGACTATAACCACATTATTACGTATTGTTTCTACGTTTTATGAAGTTTTTAGACTTTATTATAAATAAGCGTTTACGATAGACCAAACCCCATTTCCTCTTTAGATAAATTGCATAAAAACGCAGTTCAGTTGGAAGAATCATCAATTGTTTGAACATTAATCACAAATTTATTATTTATACTTCTTGTACCACCAAGTGGTTTTCGAAACAATCTTGCTAAATATTTCCAAAGTTAGCAAAACTGGAAACTTCATTATCCAAGTACAAGTGTTAAAAATAATATTTGACTTCAAATTCAAATAAAGGCGGGATACTATAAATAAGTTGGACCGACCCGTCGTCCGGCTTCAAAGAAGAGCGTTGCCAGTGTCATTGTAAAGTACGTAATTCTGAACTTTCTTACTCAAAATACATCAAAGCAAAAAAATATCGAGATCTCATATTGTCTGATGTGGTCAAAAACTGTTAACCTTTCTGGTAAATTAACAAGACAAATCTTCATACTACGTAGTAATCCAGTTTCAATAAATTTTCTGTATTAGCTTTTATCTCTCATACGTGGTAGAACTTTTATTTTCGCAGGACTGGCAACGCGGGACAACCGGCGCAAGCGCATTAGCAGATCATCTCGGTCTTTGTGTTTCAACCTTGATTTTGCTCGGCGCAAGAGACGATTTTAGTTTCAGAATAGGCCGCCATTCCGCCATTGTGGAATTCTAAATTCTGCTTGAAAGTTGGTGCTGTTTTTTTAAGTGGAATCTTATGTTTGAAGTGCTAAATTGCATCACAAAAAGTAAGTAAAATACTTAATTATTATTTATTAGGCAATATTTTAGTACATTATTACTTTTGTTGATACTCATATGGTATATTCTTTAGATATAACCACATGGTTTCTATCCAAAAAGCCTGGATTTACTCTACTGTTTTACTAGTTTATTCTCAATTGGTATGATTAATAGTATCTCTTTATTTTTTTTGCCGAATTTCTGTGTTTTTAGTAAGTACTAAAATTACTAAATTTTTTTACTTTATTTCTTTGGTGTCAAATAGTAACAAAATTGATTGAAGTCTATAAGCATTACCAGTTAATGCAAATCCATCACCTTTTAAATGTTTTTTATTACATTTACAAACAAAACCAAAATGCAATGCGTAATTTTAATTTTAAGCTTATAGGTATTTTTCTCTAATAAACTTTTCAAGGTTATGTTGTATTAGCAGTTGTTGTTTAGCTTTTAGAACAATTCTATATGATAGAACAAGCCTCAAAATTTGTAAAAGTAAAAATTAAAATCAAAGAATTGAAGAGTTTTTGGGGTAGGTATATGTATTCTTTTTTTTTCACATCAGGGGTGTTTGAAATATTTTGAGTGTTTTATTCTTTTTGCTCATACAGTTTTTTTTTGGTGTATAAATTATTATCCGTCATTTCATTTATTTTAGAGCCTGCGTCCTAAAGAGAAGTAGTTGAACCTTTTGGATTGAACAGAGCACATTCTCCATTTAATTGTAGGTTGTAGTTAAATAAAAAAAGCTAGTATTGTAAACTTTGCTTATCTGATTAGATAATGAGTAAAGTGATTTCGAAGCGTCATCTTCGACGAAAAACAGCTTTGTCTGTAAGAAAAACATATCATGAAATGTCTCTCACGCTATATGAAAATTTAAACAATAGCACTAATAGTTTATATGAAAACGAAATATTTAATATAGATAAAAAAGTAAACTGTACTAATGACAATTTATATATTTCATCGCCAAAGAACTACCAGTTTTTTGAAAATGCTGAAGAAAAGTCCAGCAAAAACTTGAGTTTAAATGCTGATTATGCGACAATACCACAGTACCCATCACCATTTTCACAAATAAATATCGGTTCTTTTAGTCATACCTTGGACTTTACAAACAGAAATTAAAATTATGGGCTATTAGTAATGGTGTGACACATCGATGCTTAAATGAACTTATTGCCTTAATTAAGCCAAAATATCCATTTTTAAAAAATGATGCCAAGACCCTTCTTGAAACTCCTAGAAATATGAATGGCACAGTTAAATTAAATAACGGCGAATTAGTATATTTTGGTATGACAAGCAACTTACTACACTTCCAGAAAAAGATTTTATGGAATGTCATAAACTTTCTTTACACATTAATGTAGATGGAATACCAATTTATAAAAGTAGTGCTATAGAATTTTGGCCTATATTACTGCATTGCAAAACTTTCAAAAACCATATTAATGTTATTGCAATTTTTTGTGGTACTGGAAAGCCTAATCCTTTAGAGACATTTTTGAAGCCGTTTATAAACGAGATTAAGATACTAACAAATGAATGATTAATCGTTAGAAATAAATCTTTTAAAGTACATTTAGAAGCATTTTGTTGCGACGCACCGGCCAGAGCATACCTTAAACAAATTATAGGACATAATGGTATACAAGGTTGTGAACGCTGTGAAATTTCCAGCGTATATTGCAAATCTAAGAAGAAACGATATTATCCCATTAACTTTAATACTTCCATGAGGTCCGATAACATTTTTTTAGTGATTGAAAACATTCCTAATACTCATATTAAAGCTCAATCTCCATTGACTGAACTTGATATAGGATTGGTAACAAATTTTGTGCTAGATCCCATGCATATGATTTATTTAGGAGTTATGAAAAGTTTGATAAATTATTGGCTAGAAGGTGAACGTCGATTTAAATTATCAAAGTCGACTGTCGCTGACATAAATGTCAAAATATCTTCTATAAAAAAATATATTCCATGCGAATTTGGAAGAAAAATTAGAACATTTAAAGATATTAAACGTTGGAAGGCTGTGTAGTTTCGTTTCTTTCTACTTTATTGCGGAATTGTTGTTCTGCAAAGTAACGTTAGTTCTACGATTTACAAACATTTTTTATTGTTACATGTTGCAATTTATATATTATGTAACAATAATTTGATCAAAACGTACTTGCATGTATCAAGAAAATGTATTAAAAAATTTGTTGTTTTGAAACGGTTTACGATAAATTATTTGTTGTATATAATATACATTCTTTACTTCACATATGTGATGATGTTCAACAATATGGTTCATTAGAAGATTACAGTTGCTTTCGTTTTGAAAATCGAGCATTCCGAGTCCGATTCCGATTAAACGGAGGACCCACATTCAGATTAAACGCAGCGTTTTAGACGCTGTCAGAAAATCGCTTTTCCAGTCCGCATCCAGCAAATGTTCTTCCAACGTTCGCAACGCCGATTCTTCCGCCCATCATTATCGATAACCGAAAATGATGGGCCTTAATGTTTAAGTAATTTGGATTTTTGTTTTATTTCGTGTTAGTAATTTTTCGACAAAAAAAAATAAATGACTTAACTTATTCATATGTTTTTTTTTACCCATTTGTCAAGAAGAAAGTTTTTCCATTAGTACATACAAAAGAATGTAAAAGTTTCTTGACAATTGGTGGATGCGCGAAAAAAAAGACTTTTTTAAAAAAAAAACACATGAAATTGCAAATATTTGTAATTGGAAAATTTGTGACGTCACTACAATCTAGTTTAATTTAAAACTAATAAACCACCAAGGGAGATCTGGTGTTGGCGTCAAAGTTCCTTTACCATAAAATAACCTCGGAATTCAATATTTGACATGACCTTTGCTTGTCAAATAATCGTGATAATGTTAAAATTTATTTATTTTTTTCTCAAAACTGTAAACGGTACTCTCCAAAATCCCTATTTTGAATTTAGTGCTTCTAGGTTGTTCCGTTATTATTATAGGTTAAATTATTTTCATCTTAAAAACATTCCGAAAAAAAAATTCTCTTTTTATCTCGTCGGAAATGTTTTTATATTTTTCGCATTTTTGGCATTTGTCTTTCCGAGGAATGTGAATGCCAATATTGAACTCGGAATGGAATAATTTTCTAAAGGAAGACAGGCATACAAGTATTTTACCCTCTTCTTGGACATGGTTAACATAGGATCTATACAAGTTGGCTATGCTGGCAAATATAATTTATTGGAAGACGAGCGGCAATAATGCGAAGGTACTGCTGGCAACGCTCTAATAAATCTCCTAAAGTCATCCAATTGAATGGTCGTGGCCTTATGTCTTGGTTCGTGTCTACCCCTGTTATCTCTTCTACTTTTCCTTTAATTGAACTCCTAACCAACTTGTGGGAAATGTTTAATGTCGGTATAAAAAATTGCAAACAAACACGCAATTGAATTCCATCTTTAACAAAAAAGTATTGATAAGTCAATCCTCGTCTTGAGTGTTCTTTTAGGGTGCGCTTTCTTTGGACTGGTACCACATTGACGCATCCGTTAATAAAACCTCGTTTTTCTTCCACTGCCTTAAGACTCCAGAAAAGCTTGAAAATCTGGTATCTATCATCATCCGAAAAAGCGTTGCACTTAT
This sequence comes from Ips typographus, assembly GCF_016097725.1. NCBI lineage: Eukaryota > Metazoa > Arthropoda > Insecta > Coleoptera > Curculionidae > Ips > Ips typographus. The sequence continues at coordinate 597,740 of NC_138431.1, read as the reverse complement.
TATTGCATTTTTTAGCAGCGCAAGGATTTGCTAACACTATCTTTTTTTCAATTTTTTTATTTTTATAATTGACGTATTCTTCACCGGAATTACGATTGCGTTTATTTATTTCTATTTTCCTCTCTTTGCGTTTTCTTTTATTTCCTCTAATGTACTCTCTTTGGCTTGAGGTACTGGATTTCAAAGATTCTTCACCACTGTAGCCTGTAGAACACTCCCAATTATTGTCTTCTTATACTGGATAATTTTTTCCTTTATTGTCAACTCCGTTCGTACTTTTCTCCGAATCGCTACTCGTACTAGAATAATCAACCAACTTTAAACATTTCTTTACTGTTTCTCGTGGTTTTATGTTTGTAATAATACTTGGATTGTAAATAATATTTTCAGCCTTCTGGATTTCGTCGTTATCAGTCTCAATATTATTTTTCAGTAAAAAGTAGTCATTGATAATACTGACATCATTTTCAATTAAAGAGTCGTTGATGCAATTAACATGAGTCCCACTAAAATTTCCACAATAGTTTTTAGGATGGGAATAGTTTTGTGTATCAATATGCAAGAGCCATTCATCAATTTTGTGATTGTAATCGTTGTCTAATATCAAGACATCATTATTTAAAGCCTCTATTATATCTGGCACATTCTTTTCTTCATCTGCTTTGCTTTCCTGATTAATTTTCTCCGCCAAAAACATAATTTTCATTGACCGGTTTCCAAACTCCATCCTAAAAAATAATTAGGCGTAAACGACACAGTTGTGTTGAATTTCTAATACAAAACTGAGTTGGCCCAAATCATTTTTTCTAAAAATGCACACAACGGTAATATTGTAACTTATTAAATGTACGTAAATTTTAATGTAAATTTAGTTTTTCTTCAGTAACAATGCAAAAATTGACATTAACAAATTGCATTATGCTCTTACGGATGAATGGTACTTAGGCCTTTCATAAATAAATAACAAAAAGACTTAACTACCAAATGGTAATTTTAAGTGACTGGTATCAGTTTTACATTTGCGAACTAGGGAATTCCTAATTCTCTATGAAGGATACTACCTAACAAAATAAACCTCAACTACTTGCCTGGTCTAAATTAAAAAAAAAACACCACCGGGCGTAAGCGACGTTAATGCCTTGGCTTTCAGGCGTTTACTGATTTTTTATCTAGTCCGGTTCCGACGCGAGTTGTCGCCTACGTACTAAATACTCATTTTTAACAGTTTTCTAGTATTCCGGCGTGTATGACAGTTTGCAGGAAGGCGTAAACGCATTTTTTGAATTGTTTGATAAAATAAAATAATTATTCGATTTTTGGCGCTTCCGCCGTTTTGTCGTGTCGACGTCGATATTAAGTGGATGATTATATCTAAAAAACGAAACGTTGTAGCTAAATACAAACATTATTTTCTTAAATAGCTTAAATTAATGCCTCCAGAAGGTGCAATTGATTTTCCAAAATAATCAATGATAAAGTGGAAAAAAATAAAATAGAAATTTGATTAGTTGTTTTTGTTGGATTTCTCCGGATGTAATGAACATTTTTTTTTACCAAATTATTTAGCAATAAAATGCGCAACTTTGCCTCCATTTAACTAAAGCTCTATAAACTATACTTTCTGAGATAGCAATGCTAATGCATCTAATTTGTAACACCCTGCAATGTTTTTTTTAACAATCCATTACTTAATGAAGTTAAATTTTTGTATATTTTGATTATTTGAGCTTACCATTTTCTATAAATATGGTCTCAGATGGAAAGTAGTGCGTACATTCTGTGAAAGTAGATTTCTAGTTTCTACTGTTCAATGTAAAAAATAATATAAAAGGTTTTAAGTGCATATTGTGCAGCCCGAACACCCTACTGTGATGTCACGCGGCTTATCACTTTGAGGAAACAAATTCAGCTGATTAAGCCATCTTGCATCTGTTGTTATGTCAACTAAAGTTTGAATTTGTCACTTTGCTTTTGTTTTTATTTTGTTATGTCAAACAGATTCCCATGCAGCTAAAATAGTTATATTTTTAATTTTAATACAATATTTCAATAATAGTTGAAAATTATACACTAAAATCAAGTAAATGTATATTTTTTGAAGGACATAGAGCCTGCTGGTCCAAGTAAGATTACAATGCCAATTTCAAACAACCTAGGTATTTAACCCTGCTGATGCATCATTACTACACATTTTTCTCATCTGGCATTTTTTAAGTATAGTTCATGTAACAAATTAGGCCTATCTTACAGATCTGTATCTGGTATATGCTGAATACTTCACTACTTTTTCATGTGGGTGAGAAAGCATAACTTTTTTTAAAGAAATTGTTCATCATTTTTTTTTATTTGACTATGCAGGGTGGAGCATAAATTTGTGGCAGATAACATATTAGTATTTTTAAATAGAACAACATTTTTTAATTCATTTTAAATTCTACACTTAATTCAAATTCGACCCGCACCATTGGGATCTCAAAAGCCCTTCTGGGTTCATCAATTAAACTGACTCACGACGTTAAACGTCGCGCCGGGATCTCAGTTTTAAGGATGGAATCAAACACTGAGTTTTCTATTAAACACTTAAATCTATTATATATAATATACATAAATGGATCTGTACAAGACGGTCATAAGCACACTAAAAGTTAACAATTCAACAATTGTACTTACATGGATTCATAAGCTAAGGACTTAGCATTTTCTGGCGGCTGGTTTGGTCACTTTCGTGTTGGAACAATTTTGGAGAATGGACTACTTAACTTGATCTTTTCTCGAGGAGAGTCGACATTTCGACTTCTTGGTTCAGCTGGTCGCACTACTGTCGATTGGTTCACACTCATCCTATACTGCTGCAATCTGCGTGTTTTATACCCGATTCATCGGCTGACGTAGTTTGTTATTGTTCGTCGCCTGTTTTTCATATTCCTGCAAAGCAGATGGTGGTGACTCATCACCGATACAATGCACTCGGTGCATCTTGGTGTGACCTTGCCTCGTGCGCTTAATATTTCGTAATCCTCGAATATTCTTATGTTTTTAAGTCAATAAGTCCATCTTTTGAATTAATGGATTTTTCATTCGTGACAATATCCCAAAACTAAAACCATCCTTTCTCCAGCTATTCGATGATGGATTCAAATTTGCCACACGACGTTTCGTTTTTTGGCAGTCATCATCAACTTTCTTTTTTCTTACGGGCGCCATATTCGATTTTTAGCCCATCAAATAGTAGGTTTTATTCTGATTTTAGTGATGTATAATAAGTTATGATTTGCTTCATAAATAACAAAATAATTCAATAAATACTAATTTTACCTTAGTTAGCTATGAGTTAATGAGACGTTTTTAACAAAATTTTTTTCTTTTACCAATACAACGTTATCTGGTATTCTGTTGGTAATAGTAAATTTTGAGCCAATAATTAATTTGCTACAAAAAAAAGACTCAGTGTTACTTTTATTTGTAATTCCACAAGGAATGTAAAAACTTCGTGATTTATATTGGGGAGTATTGTTAATAATTTTTCAAAATTCAACTATTCTGTGGTGAACTTGAGCCAGTGGTAAATTTTTTCCTTTATTACTTCTCTTTATTTTGCCTAAGTGAAGCCTGAAATCTGCTCTATTTCTTGTTTTCTATGATATTTTGACGTAACTTGTCAAATAAGGGAGTAATTTAGGGTCAAAGCAACGAGTGTCACAAAATATGACACACATTATCTCGGTCACCCTGTATATAAATTAGTGATATAATATAAACTAGAAATTAGGGATAATTATTATTTTTATAAGGTTCAAGCTGTAACTTGGCAAGCTCAGCCTCTGCTTTTGCCTTTTCCCTTTTGGCCTCTGCTTCTTCCCTTTCTGCTTGAATTTTTTGAAAAAGTTGTTGTTCGACTTTCATTTTTATTTGATGAAGTTCAGCTTGTTGTTCAATGGCGTCATTGAGCTTCCGCAGTCTTGCATTGGCTTCACTTTGAATTATAGCACATTTTCGGTTACGAAAGGGAGTTGTTGGCGCTTAAATTATGCACCAATATATTATTTGAAATATACTCTCATTTTTACATTTGCTACCTTTTTTAATATAGGTGAAACATTTTCCTTAAGAACGAATGTATTATTGCAATTGCCACTTGAGTTCTCATCTTTATTCTTTTCTTGTGTAACAATGGCATCAACATCAACATTAATTTGTTCTGGTTGTGGAATAAAATGTTATAATTATTATTATAATAAGTTTAGGCAACAAACAATATTATCAAAGACAAAAACTGTAACCTACAGTAAAAAGCAAAAGCCAAACTACCTTTGGTTTCCGTTTATTTTATGTAAGTAGCTGTGCTATTCCAGGGGAAAGAAAGAATTACATCCGCATATGGGGCAGCCACATCAACTGCGTCCATAACTGGATCATTGGGGATGTCTAATGGTGGGCCTCCTCTAGTTGCTAGTCGGTGAAATGTTTGTTCTGTGTTTTGTCTTCTTTTTCTACGATATAAAATTATATAGAGCAACCCACATAAACATTTCTATTGATCATCTTACTTCTGTTTTAAATTATTCCACAGTTTCTTAAGTTGGACAGCATTCCTGGGCACAGTTATTATAGATCCTTGGGAATTATACTCTATAGCAATTTCTGTCCATTCTTTTTGTACAGTTGCTGCGTCGGTTCGTTTGTCCTCCACTAATTTGTGTTTGTCTACTAAATTAGCCAACAAAAGCTTCTCTTTTTGGGTATAGGCTGTTATTTTAGCCATCAAAAAATTTCTTTATGATCCTATAGGCATATAGATGGTAAAGATATGTATAAAATTATTGTTGAATACGTACCTCAAGGGAAATAATAAATATTTAAAAAAGAAAACCACCAAACCAAACCAAATTCAAATAACTTAACGCGTAAAAACGAAAAAATAACTTCCGCGTTCCAGGTAAATTGCCAAACATTTTTGACATTGGCAATGAAGGTAACACGAAAGTTACTAGAAAATGAAGTTAAAAAATAAAAAATTACTAGCAAAACTATCTTTGGTTATGCTTTGCCGAGAATTACCGAAGTTTTGTTTATAAAACTTGTGTCGTACTCAAGACTCCAGACGTACTTCGCCAAGTTGTACTTGAGTATGAGATTGAGATTCGTTTACAAATACGGGCATAAACTAACCGAATTCCTCAAATCTGGCGTTGATAGAATTTCTATTTTCGACCTTGGACGTCACCTTCACCTGTCAAAAATACGTCAATTTTGACAGAACATCATTTTTTCATTTTTTATCGAAAAGTATCACCTTTGGCGATATCTGTGTCAAATTTCAGATTTTTAAGCTGATTGGTTACCTCTCAAAGTACATTCAAGTCAGGACTGAACTAGCCAAGTAGGGATCTCGTGGAAAACCGGATAATTTCCACAGTTTTCAACTTAAAATTTTTAAATTTGGTGTACGTCTAAACTAACCGAATTCCTCAAATCTGGCGTTGATAGAATTTCTATTTTCGACCTTGGACGTCACCTTCACCTGTCAAAAATACGTCAATTTTAACAGAACATGATTTTTTCATTTTTTATCGAAAAGTATCACCTTTGGCGATATCTGTGTCAAATTTCAGATTTTTAAGCTGATTGGTTACCTCTCAAAGTACATTCAAGTCAGGACTGAACTAGTCAAGTAGGGAAAAATTGACATTTAGTAACCAGGTATACAATGGTTGTCAGAGTAAAGCCGTAGATATTTTGCAAATTAAACTGAAGAACGCTTTATTCTCTTCCAATAAATTTTTCCAAGATATTCCAAAATTATCTCCACCTTTCCCAAAAAACTGTAGTAAAACCATCATAAATGCGCATTATTAGTCCGTCTTCCCCTGCGGTTTTCGAGGCAGTAAGCGCGTCCTTTTGACGCGTTTCCCGGCAGTCGGCGCGCTTTAAGATCGCCTTAACTACTAATATTGTATTCTGTAAACTTCGAATTTGAATGCTCGCTGACTGGGCTGAACTCTGGCTCACACCGTCGCAGAGGCGATACCCGACAAAGATAAAACTATGTCTGGGCCTACTATAGGTGCGGTTAGGTCGAATTGCACGCCTACTATTCTGTTACAACGTACTGCGTATTAGTATGCGGTAATATGTAAAAAATAAAATATTATATGTCATCATTTTAAGTTTTGTTTTGCTAAGTCTTCTAAAGAAATCTTGTAGGTATTTGTCTTGAAATGGCAAATCTTCAATATAATAAATAGGGAGTTATTTTTATACGCGGATTTTGGCGGATTTTTTTTTACGTCTCCACCACTGAACATCTATGGCGGTGTTCTTTTGAATAATATATGAAGATTTCGTTAAAATACGTTAGTCTAGTTTAGACTTTTTACTGATGCGTTGCGTTTCACTGCTGTTGTTGAGTATTGTGTTTGTTTTTGTGCCACTTTTACCAAAAATTTTGTTTTAAAATGAATCCTGTTGATTTGTTTAACGGCGGCGAAAGGCTAGACATTTTTACTTTAGGGGTTTATCTCGGGACTGACTGGAATGAGGAGGAAAAACGGGCTGCTAATCACCAAGGAGTTCGGCTGGTTCAGCATTTGGGCGTAATTCCGGCAAGGGGCGAAGTCGTAACGTGTCCAGTTGTGAATTGTGGTCAAGAAATTGAAAGACTCGACTGACAGAGGAAGGAAATTAGGGTGGAATTTTCGATGTCCTGCCAAACATAGGCTTGAACCTACAAAAAACACGTTTCTGGAAAGTGCACGATTGTCGGAGATGGGCGCCGACAAGATAGTGAAACTTGTTTATTGTTGGTTGACGGGGCAACCAGTCGTAGCGGCCGTGAAAAACGTCCATGTTTCCAAAGACACTGCAGTAGTGTGGTACCAGTACTGCAGAGATGTGGCCAGAAAAGTTGCGTGGCATGATTTTCGTCAGTTAGGGGGCGATCAAGATATTGTGGAGGTGGATGAGACTCACCTCTTCAAGTCGAAATACAACGTTGGACGGGCAACAATGTGGAAGCACCACTGGGTCTTCGGTAGAATCTCTAGGACCACCAAAATAAGGTTTGCGGTTTTGGTGGAAAATCGTACTCGAGATACTCTTATTCCGATAATGCAAGACTTCATTGATGTGAATAGCTTCATATGTTCCGACGAATGGAGGGCATATCGGATTTGTGGTGAAGCTTTTTCTGGACATGGGACAGTAAACCATTCGGTGGAGTTCGTCAGACCAACAAGACCATTGGATCCCATTTGGGTGGCCGAAGGGCGGTTCAGTGATGAATGCTTGGATGATTTCACCGGACCAGCACCAGGTCCTAATTTAGTACCCTTTCGATACCACCCGCAGAATATCGAAAGGGCATGGAGAGGGCTAAAAAACGACTTGGGAGTCTGCACGAGTATCATCTATGCAGACGCTTACATTGGAGAGTGGATGTATCGTCAGAACATTTTGTGGGACATTCAATCGGTGACGGGTCGATTTATGAGGTTTTGTCAGGATATAAAAAGGGCGTATCCTGGGGTGCGTTGATAATCATTACCGGACGATCGCCCGACACGTCCGGCAACTTTTTAACTCGTTTATGAACGTACCCGGTAAAACTAATTAGCGTTCGAAATACGCACAAACAGAGACATTTACAAGATAGACTGGTCTGTTTACATTTTAGCGTTTCGCCATCATGAGCTCACAGTCTAAACGCGACTTCCCACAGTTTGCACCCCACCACAATTTACTAGGCGCTTATGCCAACTCCTCAATTTTTAGTTGATTTCCATGCAGTGCCCACGAAATGTATAGTTGAAACAAGGGTTAACGGCTTCCAATTTATTTTATTTCTCACACCAGTTGCATTGAGAGAAATGACAAGGATAAATTTTAGTTATCGAACACAACTTAGCAATAATAGAATTTAATAAAACATGGCTACTATAATCATTTATAATAATTATATTGTAAACGTGGCAACGCCGCACAACAGTTTCCAGTTATTCGAGCATGCGTCACCTCTTCTCTGGCCAATCAAAAATCGTATTGGCCCACTATCTGGCGTAGTACCGTTCGTAGTAAACTGACGCCATATTTGTTTTGTTGCCGTTCTTTTGTGTTGTTTGGTCTCGTGTTTATCTTTTGTTTCTTACCTGTTTTCAAGTGATTAGTTCATTATTATTAATCATTATGGTGAATCAGTGTTTTGTGTGCCGAAAAACTAAGTTTGTGAATCCAGAATTAATGTTTCACAGGTAAGTGGAAAATAACCTTAAAATAACACATGCTTGCCGGTCAGTGGCGGAGCTACAAGACAAAGTAACAATAAAATAGGGCAGCTAAAAACTTTTTAATAAATTTTGTGGAGATCTACTTTGTGTTTTAGCTTTCACTAACAATAATATGCCTATTTTTTTTGAAAAATTTTGATATTTTGATCTAAATAAACCAGTAATCAAAGCAATGCATGTCATAACTACTTTATTGTTACTTTCCAGAAAATATTGTTTAATTATCATTATGTAGATCTTATGTGCGAAAAATGTAAATCAAGCTAGAGAAGGTTTTATTTTTAAGTTAACAATTTTAGGTATTACTCTATTTCACCATATAATAAAAAAATTATGATTAGGATTAGGCAAAGGTTTTTGAAAGCTAACTAACTAACACTAACATCAATATTTTAGATTCCCTGGCAATGTGGAGAAACGAAATGTTTGGTTTGCTGCATTGGCAATTGACCCAGAAGCCACATTGCCAAAAGTTTCTTTGGTGTGTTCATCCCATTTTCAGCCATCTAATTACCATTATAAATTAGATGGCAGAAAATACCTCAACAGGGATGCTATACCAAAGATGGTTGAATTTCCTGTGTCATCTAGGTAATTTTTTTACTTTTATTTACATTAAAAGCTTCCTGTAATTAAAATATTTCTAATATTTTAGCTCAAGCCCTAATGCTCAAGGTGTTCAAAGTGAAGATGAAAAGTCAGATTCTTTAAGTGGAATTGAAAGGTATGTTTTTTTTAGTTATCGATTTTTTTTTGCCTATAAATGACTTGTTTTATTATTCAGAAAAAGTTTTGTTTTGTGATAGGTATGTTTAAACCAAATATTTTGCATTTTGCATTTTTGCATATTTTGCAGTCTTCCAAAGGATGAAGAAGTAGATGAAGAGATAAATGTATCTTCAGAGGTGGTTCGATGGTAAACTTAGCCTTTTTTATATTTATAATTGTTATTTAATATTATTTTTTTAGTTTGTCTGTCGATCCTAGAGGATCTTATGGGTTATTAGAATCTCAACCTGGACCGTCTAATATCCAATTTTTCAAACAGCCAGCATCCTCATCTTCGACTTATACGGCCTCCTCAACAAATATACAATTAAGCAGCAAAAGGGAAAAGCATTTAAAAATGAAAAAAGCTTCTTTAAAAAGGTTTGTTCTTCCTTTCTGTTTAAGGTAAATCAATTATACCTGATGTGATAATTTTTTTTAGAAAGAGGTATCCAGGTGATTTATCATCAGATGATTTTGATACACCCACTAAGCGCAAAAGAAATTTTGCAACTATAAAGGGTGCTTTGAAACGAAAAAATTTTAAAATTAAATCCCTTCAAAGCCATGTAAGATTTTTGAAACGAAAAATATTTAATCTGAAGGGACTGCTGGATTATTTTAAGCAGAAGTCTTATTTATCTGAGCATTCAGCATCCATTGTAAAGGTGTGTATTTACATCAAAAACACAGCATGTAAATTATTTGATTATTTTTTTTAGGCATCACTTGAAGGACCGGCTCGATTAATATTTGATCGAATGTTGAAAGGTCCGTCCACACAAAAATATGGTCCAGAATTGAAAGCATTTGCTTTAAGTTTATCATTCTTTTCCCCAAGAGCCTATGATTTTGTGAGGCATTCAATAAGTCTCTTCCACACAGAAGAACAATATCTAGATGGTATACGTCGATAGATGGGAGCCCTGGGTTCACTAAAGAATCTCTAGAAGCACTGAAATCAAAGGTTTCAGAGAATAAACACATTTTGTGTAATTTAGTGATGGACGAAATGTCAATTCGAAGGAGAATTGAGTGGGATGGTTCTCGCTTCACTGGGTTTGTTGATGTTGGTGGGCATGTGGACTCAGAGGAGTTACCGGAAGCACGAGAAGCTCTTGTGTTTATGCTTGTCTGTTTAAGTGAAAATTGGAAGATTCCTGTAGGGTACTTTTTAACTAATGGACTGACGGGTAATGATAAAGCGGAGCTGATAAAAAGGTGTTTAGAGTTTGTTCACGATACTGGTATAACCATTACATCAATAACATTTGATGGCGCAGTTTCTAATGTAAGTGCTATTCAGTTACTTGGTGCTGATTTAAGCGATCCAAGTAACTTAAAACCTTTTTTAATAGCAGTATGTTTATTTTAAATTTAGTTTGATTATGCAAACAGGCACATGTTGATTGGAAAATGTTTTATTTGCAGGCGATGACTTAAAAAAACGCTGGAAAAACTTAAGAGATTGTTTCTCAAAGCACTTACGTTCCGAGAAAACTCGAACTGGGCAAGGAGCTAAATCCATTTGTCGCTATAAATCCTGGCCAGCACATGGATGCTTTTAGACCTTTTTTACAATTTGCGCAAACAGAGTCCAATATTCCTACTACTGATGACATAGCAGAAAGTCCTGAAGTAGTAGATGATGGAATTGAAGCAGAGAGTTCAGAAAACGTTAACGAAGCCAGTACTGGGACTACTGTACAAGAAAGATCGACACAAATCTCATATATTCGTAATTCACGCCAGAAAAGAAAACCGGTAGAAAATTCGTCATCGAATAATTCATCTAATGTTGACAAAGTTATTCACTTTTTGAATAAAAGGCACTCGGATGTTAAAAATAACTGCGACAGCATAGATTTAACTTTTCAAGGATATGCTTCAAGCGTTAAAAAACTGTCTAATCGACGCCAGACTATGGTGAAATATAAAATCGCCAAAATCATAATGGAAGAAGAACTGGCTCAAGAAGCGGAAACTCAGATGGAAAGTCGACCGGGTACAAGTTTTTCAAACAATTCCACTGCTTCATCTTATACATCGAATATTATGCCATATGACAACTCATCGTTAAACTCGTCCAATATACGTGAGGCTGAAGACAATTATTCTGCTGCAACGTGGTATGAAAATTATTACCATACTGTCACGTTTAAATTGTAAAGCCCATTTGGCCCAACAAGTTAAACGAGACATTTGGTGGAGGTGCCGATTTTGTGTCAGAATGACATTTGGTAGAAGTTGCCGTATTTCAGAACGCCATTTGGTAGAGTTGTTTCAGGTAGATGAAAAACACTGTTAAAAAAAAAGTAAATTTTTAAACCAGAAAAAATATTTTTGATTTTTCTTATCGTGAATGAAAATTACCTCTTTAAAACAAAAATATATTTTTCTTTTTGCATAATTAATTTTGTCCTACATTGTCATTTTGAATATTTGTTTGCTAAATTGTTAAAAGCAAGGAAGTATTACTGAAACGATCGTGTCTTATGTTAAAACAGTCAAGAAATTAATGGCTAATATATAACTTTACGTACAGCACTGGCCGAACAAAAAGCCCCGGCCATCCCTAAATTTACGTGTCCACCTACGTTTAATCCATCAAGTGATTGCCCCATTACATTTTTAAATAAATATGAAAAGTTCGCAAGATTAAACAACTGGACTTATTCTGTAAAGATTTCATATTTTAATAATTATTTGGACGGACCAGCACAAGTTTGGTATCAGAAATATGTAAATGATCCAAAAAATGTTTTGAATACTTGGGCAATAATTCGAACAGAATTTCTAAAAGAATTCGCAGGTGACCAGCCATTTCGTAAACTAAAATTTAGATTAAACACGCGTAAACATCGGGACAATGAAGACATTAAAACTTATTATTATGACTTACGTACTTTGGCAAATGAAATTAACCCGGACATGCCTTTTGAAACTTTTAGAGATTATTTTGAAAACGGTTTAAATCCGTCGTGTTTTGAAATGTATTATTTGCTAAGCTCTAATAATAAAAATTTGAGTGATTTAAACCAACTGGTCTTGAAAATAAGTGATATTAAAGAGCGTGTATTATTTAATCAAATGAATCGGCAAAGTATAAATAAACATTATAGAACAGTAGTTAATGAAGATCTACAGCCTATTTTCGATAAAATCAGAGGAGATGTAGATATCCATGGTGGTGGTGATACAGTAAAAAATTCTGACTTCACTACAACATATTCAAATATTAGTTCCAGGTTAGAAGCACGGGTATATAACAAACGCTTAATATTATGTCAAGGATTACCATTAATCAAATCCGGGGATAATAACATTACTCTAGACTCTGGATATGTTCATAGTAATATAAATTTATTACAACACTGTCATAAAATGATTAATGCATCAAACCATCTTGGAATCAGCTTTACTCATGATTTTGAAGTAAATAAAGAATTTTATCGTCGTCAAGATCAATGTGGAACTGAAGCTGGAGATGTTCAACATGTCGAAATACCACAATATAATAATCACTATGATAAAACAATAGAAGCTGATGTTGTAAACAATGTACCAAATTCGCAACAGATGCGTCGAGGATGGATTGCACCAGATTATTATAAAGCTAGTGTCCTGGAAGTATCTACGAAAGGAACAACTTTGAAAATACCTACCTTTGCTTTTGGACACTATCTATTAAGAAATATTACTACAGATTTAGATACAGATGTATCTACTGAAGCGTATAACTCAATAGTAGACCTTAATCATGAATTTATTTTAGAAATGCGTTTAACTGCTATTATAACTGTAAATATGCCAATTTATTATAATCCTTCTCTAGCGCCTGATAGCCATTGGTATGGTGAATATGTGTGTGTGCGTGATAAGTACATACATATATTACGTATGACAAAAATCACACAAAAATAGGATGATGTAACAATGCAATAAACAGGTCAAATCAAACCGATGTGACAAATGAGAAAGCAACATGTGATATTTGTCATATTTACATATTGTTTCTTAAAATTGCATTATCTTGCCAATCAACTCTACCAAAGCAGCTGTTAAAATATAGTTTAAAATTTTCTCGTACATGTAATGCAGTAGTAGTGGCTCGATTTCCCCCTTGTTGCTGTATCTTCTGTAGATCATTCGTATTTTCTAACTCATTCAGCTGTATGTAAGTACTGGAGTGTTCTGTAGCTAGGAAGTTGTGCAATGATATGCAGGCTAATGTAATTTTGACCACTTTATCAGGTGATAAGTTAATTGGATTCATGAGCACTCTAAATCTGTTGGCTAATATTCCAAAGGAACTTTCAATCATTCTTCTTGCTCTAGATAGTCTATAGTTAAAGACCTTTTGCTCTTTGGGAGAGTCCTCTGTTAGGAAAAGGTTTCATAATTGTTGTTGAAAGGGGGAATGCTTCATCAGCAACAATAACGTAAGGAGATTTTGTGATTTGTCCAGGTAGTACCCGATCACTAGGAAATTTGAGCATATTACTACTTAATGCTTTAGATAATCCACATTCTCTGAAGACCCCTCCATCACTAACTCTACCATTTACGCCCACATTGAAATAGGTAAATCTGTATTTAGCATCTACCATTCCAAGTAGTACAATTGAATGATCTCCCTTATAATTGTAATAATACGACCCTGCCGAAGTAGGGGGTCGAAATTTAATGTGCCGACCATCAAGTGTTCCTAGACAATTCGGAAATTACCATATTTCTTCAAACTGTTGTGCAATCATTAACCAGGCTTCTTCATCACTGGGCGTCTTTAAAATTATGATATTATAATTATTATATGTGTAAAATAAATAATGTGTTTATCTACCTTTAAATATTCGTCTTTTAGATCATTGTATATGGCTTCACATACAATAGGAAGAAATTTAGATATGGTAGTCTCGTGAATCCTTGTACTATACATTAATGATCGAAAAGTTTCACCAGTGGCCAAGAATCGTAATGTGGCTTCTAATCTAGAAAGTTAATAAAATAAAGATAATATATAATATACAAATGTCCATACATATTATTTAAAGAATACTTACTTTGATTGTGCAGAAATGCTTTCCCTCATATTAGTATTTTGTTTTGTTAATGCGTTTTTCACTTTACTTAACAATTTCTGAAAAGAATTGTTATCCATTCGCAAATAATTTCTGTATGAAGTTGGATCTTCAGTTAATAACTCCTCATTTAACATAGTTAACAACCCTTTGCCTTCCAATCGCCGATTAATCCAATTTCTAGTCCAAGCACGAGTTTTCTTTTGTTTTTTTTGTTTAGATATCCCCATTATTAATATAATGTAGGTATTTATTGCAGCTGCTAGCAATAACAATTCTCGGTTTCGATCCATTGTAGAGAAAAAGCATATTGTTAGCCCTGGACTACATATTGAGGTTAAAAATCATGAGTCTTTACGCATGATTAGAATAAAATTCTGAATTTGCGCACGCAACATTCGTACGAAATTTAGTACTAAAATAAGTCTAGCGTGTCAGACAATGATTATGAATTGAGTACGAACTTTTATTCTGAATCTGCACGCGCAACTACCCTACTAAATTCAGTACTAAAATAAGTCTCGTGTCATACGGCTCTAAAAGTGAATTTGCAATTCAGTTCTGTAAGAATTACATATTGCATTAATTATGAAAAGTGTGCCATGCAGATTTAAGAAAATTAGGCAGACCAAAATAATTTTGTTTGATCGAGTTTTTGGTTTTTTTTTATCGCTTTGAATTTAATCTTATTTCTCACTTTTCGGATCAATTAGTGCTTAGTCGGGTTTTTAATTACTTTTTTTAAGTTTCTAAATATTTTTCAGTTGCAGTAGCTAAAAAGACATGGAAGGTACTACGACAACAGTTTAAAGTGCATTTTGATAAGCTTCCGGTTATGCGTTCAGGAGGAGAACCGCCTGAAGATACTGTGGAATGGCCTTATTTCAAAAGTTTATTGTTTTTGAGAGACATTTTTTAAAAAAGGACTACAGCTGGTAATTTGAGCGATTTGGAAGAAAACAATGGAAATTTGGTTGATAACAGCGACGAGGACCCAGACTGACAAATAACGGACAATGAAATTACATCGCCACCACCAACGCCATCGTCCCACATATCAAGTATTGGATGTTCTTCGGAAGCTACCATAAATGTTCATTCCTGCTCTACAAATTAAGCTTCGATCCCTTCAAGAAAAGTTGATCTTGGATACAGAAAACGTTCAAGTCAGATTGATATTATAGGAAAGAATTTGTTGAATTTGTAACTACAGTAATACACATACATACTATAATGAAGATGATAATGATAAATTAGTGAATGTAGTTCCAACAGAAAATATTGTAAATATAGATACTGATGTAGAATTAAGGAATTATGTAGATAATACTGATAATAGTGATAACAGTGAACAAAAAAGTGATAGTGACTATTCTCCTGAAGTGACTGTTACTGTAGAAGTTAAGCAAACTCAAAGCTCGCGCAAAACTAAAAAACCAAAATATTTAGAAGATTATGTTGAATAGATATGCACCTGAATGGCATTTTAGATTAAGATTAGTTCAACAACGGTTTATTAAAACAAAAACTAAAAAAAAAAAAAAAAAATGAAAGCGTGTTATGTTTTGTGTTTTTACGTGTTAGCGTGTATGTTATATGTATGTTAGATATTAAGAAGAGTTGTAGTTTGTAGTTGACAGTTACAGATTTAGAACATAACCTAGTTTTAAGACGGGATGTTAAGAAAGATAGGCCCACATAGAGAGCCACGTGTTTGATATTAAAAAAACCTAAAAAAGGAAGTTAAAATTTAAATAAAAAGTACAAAAACTAAGTAGATTTTAATTACAAAAGAACCCAAACAGAACAAAGACTGCTATAAGCATCATGTTTGCAATTACAGCAGACGGTCAGGTTTTACCTAAATATGTTGTTTACAAAGCGGACCACATGTGGGACAGTTGGACTCAAAATGGTCCAGTTGGTGCTAGATACAATCGCTCTCGGAGCGGTTGGTTTGACTCTGTGTGTTTCGAAAATTGGTTTATGACGATAATTGTTCCCTTTTTTAGGGGTAAAAATGGACGAAAGGTTTTGGTTTTATAGGTTGGCCTCTGAATTGAAATTTTCAAGTTTTATTTTTGTTACAGGTATTGGTAGGAGACAACCTCTCATCTCACTTTTCACCCATGGTATTAAACACTTGCGCAGAAATGGACATCTCTTTTGTGTGCTTGCCAAGTAATTCAAGCCATCTTATGCAACCTCTAGATGTGGCCTTTTACGCCCCCCTTAAAAAGTATTGGCGAGAAATTCTCTCAAATTGGAAGAAAAATAAGGGGCGCAAAATGTCAACACTATCGAAAGATGTTTTCCCGCAACTCTTGAAGAAACTTCGTCAAAAATTGGATGAAAATGGCAAAGGTGGTGAGAATCTAAGGTCAGGATTTCGAAAAACCGGCTTGTACCCAATTGATCCCTCACAACCAAAGAGGAGATTGCCGCCTGAAGAAGATGCTGAAAACGAATCACAAACTCATATATCTGCTGAAGTGATTAGTATACTTAAGGAAATGCGTGGTGGATCAGAAGGAGACGTTCCAAAACAAATAAGTAAAAAAGTAACAGTTGAACCTGGAAAAAGTGTGACAGCTGCTGATGTGGCAACAACCAGTTCTATAAAACCGAAAAATATTGCAGCCAAAAAACCGAAAACAAAAAAAATAATTGTAACCCCTTCTTCATCAGAAGATGAAAATGTATAAATGGTTCTTGCAGATTCTGATGATGATCCAGAAAGCTTTGACAGTGACGACTTGCCCTTGATAACAAAACATTCAAGACCAGACTTAACCGCCCCTGCAACAGTAAATGCAGATGACTCCGATGGCACTGAAAACAGTGACAAAAATGTGCCATTAGTGAACCCCGTCGAAAATGTAAACGATTTGTCTGTTCGGGAAAACAAATTAGGGGTAACAAGATCACCATCTCTTGAGGACTGGGTAGTTGTAAAATACCAGGTGAACAAACTTATTCGCCACTTTATCGGCAGAGTCAAGGCAGTATCTCCCGACCGCCTCCTATTCTCCGTTGATTTTTTAAAAAAATCTGTGAAGACTTTTTAATACCACTTTTTAATACCGCTTCAACCAGATGAGGACGAAGTACCTGAGGAAAGTGCAGTATGTGGCAGACACCCTGTATATTGTGGTTATTAGTTATTAGTGTTACATAGCGATAATTGTAAACTCGCTGAGGCAGCAGTAAGCGCGGGCCAGGTGAATGTATTGTAAAACATGACTAGGACAGAATAAACTAGGTTATCGAAGTAAAGAGTTGTCTTACTATTCGGGAATCCTGACTAGAGGAGGCGGACCAAATATAAAAGTATTGTGAAAATCTTAAAAAATCCAATCACCAATGGTACAGGAAGGCGAATTTTTTACATGTTTTCTGACGATCTATCTTGTTTCAATTGTACTTAGTTAGTTTGGGTTAGGATACCTAGATTTCTATTTTTGTGTTCTGTTTCTCGAGTTCCTATTAACTACAATTTAAGAGTTATTAGTTTTCTTTTATTCTAAGCATTTTTTGAATTTTAGATAGGTATAGTCAATGCTTGGCTATTATATCGTCGTGATTGTGAAATGCATAATATCACAAACTTTAAGAAGCTAGTGGTTTTTCGTAGCGAAATTGGGCATGCTTTACTGCAGTGTCATACTACACAAAAGAAGAGAGGTCGTCCATCATCTTCCAGAGAAGGAACACCCGAAGCTAGGGTTGTTAAGAGGGCTGTTGTTCGTCGGCCAATTGACGATATTAGATGTGACCAAAAGGAGCATTATCCAATTCACATGGAGCCAAAGATGCGTTGTCGATTTTGTCAGGCATATTCACAAGTAGGTTGTGAAAAATGCAAAGTTGCCTTATGTTTAAATAAAGACAGAAATTGTTTTAAATTATTTCATATTTAGACGTTTTTCAATTTTTGTCATATTTCAAATAGGTTTTTTTAAATTTTAGTAATATAAAGTTTTTAAATATATAAAATTATACTCGTATTTATGTCCATTCTCCGATCCCGATGACGCCATATGGACCGCAACGTGCTTTTTGTGTTTTATAAAAACAATGATTCTTATGTCCTTGTGCGTCGTTTGTACAGGAATCATTTTAACATAGCAAGAATGAGAGATGTCCCAAGTGCAAATTTGATTAAATATTGGATAAGAAAGTTCGAGAACAGTGGAAACACGATGATTAGTAAACCGCCTGGACGCCCAAGGTCAGCGAGATCGAACGAAAACATTGAACGTGAACGCCAATTCGTTAACGAGGATCCCCGGCAATCATTAAGATTGCGTGCAGCGTCTTTAATTTTGCATAAGTCGACTGTTCATCGCATTATTCGCAAGGATATGCATTTCCATCCATACAAGATTGTTATCACACAAGAATTAAAACCGCAGGATCCCGCTAATCGATCAGAGTTCTGTAGAATAATGAGAGAGGACTTAAACGGTTGCAACAACATGGTTTTCTAATAAATCCAATTTTCACATTAACGGACATGTTAACAAACAAAACTGCCGATATTGGGCCGAGCAGAACCCGCAAAATCTTTATGAGACGCCATTACACTCGCCTAAAGTTATTGTCTGGGCTGCTATGTCAAGGCAAGGAATCATTGGCCCTTTTTTTTAAGGACAATCTTGGTCAAGCTCAAACTGTTACATCTGAGCGCTACTGCCACATGTTTAAGACTTTTTTAAGTCCTGCAATTCAGAACCATGGTGGCTACAATAGAAACACATTTTTCCAACAAGATGGAGCGACTCCTCATGTCACGAATGCTTCCTTGGATGCTCTTGATCAGTTATTCCCAGGATCATCAGTCGCAGAGGAGACATTAACTGGCCACCAAGAAGTCCCGATTTGACACCAGCAGATTTCTTTTTATGGGGACACCTCAAGAGTAAGGTATACACCCCACCGCCACAGGATTTAAGAGAATTGAAGCAAAAAATACCAGATGAAATTAACGCTGTTCCTCGTGCAATGCTTCAGAGAGTGATCGAAAACTTCGGTTCGAGATTACGAGAGTGTGAAAACATGAACGGTGCTTATTTATCCAATACTCTTTTCCATAAATAAAAATTTAATGTTGAGGCTTTCCTTTGGTAATAAATTTATTTAGAAACAAAATGTTTAGTTTTTTTTTTATTGCATAAAATAAGCAAATGTTTTTGAAACACCCTTTATAAGAATGATATTCTAGACACGCCCTAAATAATCTGCCTCTGAAGAAAAAAAAAGTTTCTTTAAAAAAAATAGTTTTGGGATCATTTGGGTTAATTAACTTGTCCGAGAAAACCCATTCATCCTGGCAAGTTTTAAAAGAATACTATTTGACATTCATTATTTGAAACTTCTAAGTAACATTAGGTGTAACAACAAACTGGTTCTGTCACCTTTGGATTCAACAGCACGCTACAACAAGGAATGTGTATTATTTTCCAATTAATGGAATGGTTTAATGAAAACCAGGTGGAAGGCTTGAACAATTTTGTCTGCTCGAAAAAGGCATCTGTAAAATTTAATACAAAATACTATTGTAAATGTTGACATAATATGCAATTAGTTAAGTTTTAGAGTTCGTTCTTTAATAAAGTTTAAGTTTTAATTTGGATTTATAAATTTTTTGTGTGTTTTTAATTATCTTGCATAAAAAAGTGATTGAAAAAATCACCTAAGTATCTATTAACCTCTCGAAAAATTTTCGTTTACTGTTTTTTTGCTCCCCTATTTTCCAAGAGACGATTTTCTTTTATAAAAAAAGTGGCAATCGTATTTATTCCTCGATTGATTTTGCTGCAGAATGTCAATCAGTTGAAAAGTAAATCGTACGTTGGATAGATATAAATGGCTGATTGCTGGTCTATGTTCACTCCCAATGTCACCTTCTGCACAGTTACTCAGTTCGCCATGCGTAGATTGACATTAAAAAGAATGACACTTTTCCTAATACTTCGCCATTTATTCGGACATTAAATGAAAATTCTTGAGCCAAATATTGTGAAGATGTCGAATCAATAAATTACGTAACAGTAGTAATACGTTTTCATTAATGTGGAACTAAAATATATGTTCTCGGTAATTGCTCAATGCTGCATATGGCAGAACAATAAAGCAAATAAAACTACCCACAACCCCCGCCTCCATCTTCAATTTATTAATAAAAAAATAGGAATTCCACTCTTCACCTGGACTACTAGCTTTGCTTCTCAGCACCGGGACAATATCTGGAACAAAAAATTAATATTAATTTTAGTATGTATTTTGAAACCAACTTCAAAGCTTGCAAAACAAACACTTGCTTCTGCGATTTTTAAAAAGTGATTATTTTATAAATAAAACATCTATAAAAATCTGCGTTTGACAGTTTTACGCTTAACTCACAACATACCACAAAAATGGTAAGATTTTATTTTTTGTTTATTAATCCCAATCCTCTGATGCGTTTCGCCATACGGCTCATCAGGCCATAGAGGCTTGGTAACCAAAGAACAAAACCCATGCAATATCTGGTGACATCTGTACTCAAGTCTATGAGTTGGAACGTATTAATAGCGTCCCAAAAAAAAACAAAACTTCACTATACCACATCATATCAGTTCCTAGATTCCGTTAAAGCGCCAGTTCAACAATGGAATTTTTAATAGTGACAAAAAATATTCGCGGTTATTAAATCATAAAGTCGAAAAGTAGTAGTCCATATGCACGCAGTGGAGTAGTGAGTGTAAGTGAAAGCAAAACTCAGAGTAGATCTCCACAAATATACAGGGTGGACCATAAGTAATGGGACATATAGCTACAGCATATTCCTGACATCAAACTAATACGATTTAGCGAAATTGTTCTATACCGAAAATTAATATTAAGAAAGATACAGGGTGTGAAAGTTGAAATTTTATTTTTGTTTTTCTATCATATCTTCACGGTCGTTTGATATAAATTACTGAAAGTTGGTATAAAGGGGTTTTGACAAGCGTTAAATACGATGCTTTCATTTGTTTTGTAGTAGCTGATAGGGGGCGCTAGCTGCAACCATATCCGTTCCTTCAAGAGACTCTAACTTTTTTTTACGGAACTGAAACGACCATATGCTCTCAAAATATGATTCTAAGATGTTTTCTATGTAAAAAAGGTATACTTGTTGTAAGTCTTAAAAGTTGACTGTTTTCGAGTTATTTAATGTTTTATTAGTGCATGCATTGTCGTATGTTAATACGATACCTATGTGCTGTATACCCTTAAGTTACACACATAACAGTTTCTGTATGTAAATTTGACCGTTTAAAAAATGTTTGTAGTAAATACAAAATCTAAAAAAATATTAATTAGTAAAACTTTTAATAAATCACACAACAAAATGATAAATTAGATATTAAGTGGGTATACAATCATTTGCGTTGAAACAACCTAAACTACAAACTGCTAGAAATTAAAAAACTAGAAATGAAACAGGTTTTTTTTGGCCAACAAATGTTCTATATGGCCACCATTGACACTAATACATTTTGAAATGCGTTTCATGAATGACTGCCTAATCTTGAAAAGGATTTCTTCATTTCTAACTTGGTCAGCAGCATTAAGAATTCTTTCCCATAACTGGTCGCGGTCATTGATGGTCTCATTATAAACAATTGTTTTCAAATAACCCCAAACACAAAAATCTAATGGATTAAGATCCGGGCTTCGAGCAGGCCATGGAATCGGTCCGCTTCGTCCTATCCATCGGTGTGGAAAAATAGTATTTAGATAGTTTCTTACTTGTACGGAAAAATGTGCTGGATCTCCATCTTGCATGAAATACATATTCTGTCGCAAATTCAACGGTACATGTTCTAAAAGACCACCGAGTTCATTTTGAAGAAAATTTAGGTAAGAGTTTCCATTAAGATTTGATGGTAATTCATATGGACCTACGACATAATCTCCAATTATTCCACACCAAACATTTATTTTGAACTCGTGTTGGAAGTGCCGTTCGGTTATTAAATGTGGATTTTCCATATCCCAAGCATGCATGTTCCGAAAGTTAAATACACCGAGTCGAGTAAAAGTGGCTTCATCGGTGAAAAGAATGTTATTTAAAAATAGCGGATTTCTGTTTTGTTGGGTCAGGAAAAAGTGTGAAAACTCTAGTCTGCGGGGAAGATCGGCTGGTAACCAATTTTGCACAGGTGTAAAATGATATGGATGCAGACCTTCTTTACGAAATATTCGAAGTATTGATGATTTACTCACACCGCATTCTTCCTTCAATCGTCTTGTACTTAGTCTGGGATTTTCTGCTACTCTAACCAAAATTTCTTCCTCTTGGTCTGCAGTTATAACTTTTGGACGTCCCAAACTATCTCGCTTAAGTCGAAACGATCCAGTTTCACCCAAGCGGTCATAAATACGCTTAAATATCTTGTGATTGGGTTGCCTTCTATGGGGATATATCTCAAAATACTTGCGACAAGCCGTTCGTCCATTAAAGTTTGTTTGTGCGTAGACACATAGCATATCTCTCATTTCTTCATTAAAAAACAGCGTATGTCTTGGCATATTTTCACAAGAAAACTTATTTCAGCACATGAATTTGACAGATAAACATAACTGTAAAATAAAGCTAGTTGTTATGAACGCCCTTTTTGTTTATGTATCAAAGCCTACTTAGAATTAAAAAAAATAGTAATCAAAATCAGCTGTACATGTAAATGCATGCAATAATAAAATATTAAATAACTCGAAAACGGTCGACTTTTAAGACTTACAAGTATACGTTTTTTACCTTTTTTACCGTTTCTTAGAATCATATTTTGAAGTCATATGGCCGTTTCAGTTCCGTAAAAAAAAGTTTGAGCCTCTTGAAGGGACGGAGATGGTTACAGCTAGCGCCCCCTATCAGCTACTACAAAACAAATGAAAGCATCGTATTTTACGCCTGCCAAAACCCCTTCATGCCAACTTTCAGTAATTTATATCAAAAGACCGTGAAGATATGACAAAAAAGCTAAAATAAAATTTCAACTTTCACACCCTGTATCTTTCTTAATATTAACTTTCGGTATAGGACAATTCAGCTAAATCGTATTATTTTGATGTCAGGAATATGCTGTAGCTCTATGTCCCATTACTTATGGTCCACCCTGTATATTAATAATAAGTTGTTATCTGGGGGCCTAACATGTTTCGGATGTATTCAGACACCCATCTTCAGAGGCTTAACTAGATCACTAGTCTGCTGGCTGTCATTCTACAAGGGGGGACAGCTGAACCCAGATGTACTAAGGTGGCAAGCAACTAACTTCATCTCTTTGACATCAACACTGGGTTTTGATTAAGTTTTTTTCCCCTTCGAGAATAAAAAACCAAGCAATCTGTCACCTCAGAACCAGAACTGGGATTTTTGATCAAGGTTTTTTTCCCCCGTGTAGAATAAAAAAACCACCTTAGTACATCTGGGTTCAGCTGTCCCCCCTTGTAGAATGACAGCCAGCAGACTAGTGATCTAGTTAAGCCTCTGAAGATGGGTGTCTGAATACATCCGAAACATGTTAGGCCCCCAGATAACAACTTATTATTAATATATATTTGTAGAGATCGACTCTGAGTTTTGCTTTCACTTAAAATCATATAGTGTTTCCATTAAAAAAAATCAAATGTTTGTACCATAGTTCAAAAACCGACGACGCTAGAAATTTACTACGCCACTGGATTCTACAGAAAATGTCTTTAAAAATCCGTTTTAACTTCTTCAAAAAGTTTAAATTATATCTGAGATACCTCAAAAGTGATATTTTTTCATTGTCCCCTAACAAAAAAAATGTTATGAAAATTCTGCTGTAGCCATGTCTAATTTCAAACAAAAGTAGCAAACTGTCGCAAAAAACACAACTTTATATACCAGGTGTCCAAGAGCACCCTGGACATAGGAGATTAACATGGGAAAACGGTTTTGATTTTTTTGCGAATGTACGGTTGATTTGATTGAAAAATCGTAATAATGAAAGTTACCTATCACGGACTAGTTTTCTGTATTTTTTTCGGATCTCTAACTTCTAACTTTGATCTGCACTGTATAGGCGGTTGTCGGGCAACGGGTAGGTCATTGTTGCTGGTGGGGTTGCTCGACAACCGCTTATACAGTGCAGGTAAAAAGTTACAATTTTCGCATTTTTGTTCGTGTTTTACGACGAAAGGGCTCAAGTTAGAGATCTTAAAAAAATACATAAAACTAGTCCGTGATAGGTACTACAACTTTCATTAATACGATATTTCAATCAAATCAACTGTACAGGCGCAAAAAAATCAAAACCGTTTTCCCATGTTAATCTCCTATGTCCAGGGTGCTCTTGGACACCTGGTATATGAAAATAAGCGAGATAGTTGAGATTTTTTATATTTAATTTTAAATAAGAAATTTTGTTAATTGTAATTTTTGTTTAGAATGCTGGATAAAAATTTTATAGTTTTGAAACAATTATTTCAAAAAAGAGTAATAAATCTCCCGAAATCAAATATAAGAATATATTACAAAATACTTTAATTTTAGTTACTTTCAAATTATAATACACCAAAACAACATGAACGATGGAATCATTACCACAGTATAGCAAGAGTACAATAAGTACACTCGGGTCGACATTTTTTTCTTAAGTCTGGTTTTTATTCCATCGTTTTTAAAGAAGTATAATGAAAAATATCTTTCATAATTCGTCCAAAAATAGGTTTTCCGTGCTTGCATGTCTTCCGGTGTTCGGCTTTGCCTCACACCTGAATTGGTTATACGCGCACGGAAAAACCTTTATTTCTGTACTAATAAAATATACTATTACCGCACTAGAGCGGAAAAGTGCTACTTCCGCTTTGAAAAATCGTACGGCAAAGTACACTTTTTCACACGATCGTAGGAAACATTATTTTAATCATCCAATTGAACATTGCCTTAACCCCTATAATAATTCAACAACAGCCGACCAAAAAGTGTGAAGTGTGCATTAAGCAAAGTAGTTTTTGAATATACTATTACCGCACCTTAACAAAAAAGGTGGTACCTACAAATAAGCGTAACAACCAACAAACATTTTCAAAAAATTTTAATTCCGACTTTGTTTAAAAAAATTATTACACAGGGTGTTACAAATTCGATGCATTAGCATTGCTATCTCAGAAACTATAGTTGATAGAGAGAGATGGAGGCAAAGATGCGCATTTTATTGCTAAATAACTATAGTGCAAAGACATACTTTAAAACAACTAATTATTACTAAAAGACCTTAAAAAACCTATTATACAGGCTGCTTAAATTTGGATAAACAAATCTGAATTTATTTTTCTTCAAAACCGCGGCAGATATTTTCATAAATCTTTGAAGGTAACTGTCAACAATACGAGTAAAGCATGTTTCGCAATAAAAAGAGAGATGCAAGTCATGACGTTGTATGTACCGCTATGCAATTATATGAAACGTAGGGTTGAGCAATTGCTAGCAATTTATTTTTCATTATTCTACTCCGAAAACTATCTTTTTCTCGAATTAATTGTAGAGAAAATGTAACTTTGGCGTGAAAACGCAGGAAATGCTTATTTTTAAGGAGCTGTAAAACTCAATACAAACAAATTTCAAAAGCTACGCAACTTCAACAACGAAAGGTAAATTCGGTATTGTGATGGTGGCTTAAGGACATAGTGAGGTCGCTGGATGGAATCAGACCAATGTACTCAAACCTGAAGTAGGATTAGAACGCTTTAAAACGATGCAGCTTCAAAAAACTAAAACTCACTTTAGTATTTCGTAAAAAAGGAGACAAGATATCGAAAAAATACTCCCCGTTCTGGACGGTGAAGCTAAGAAGTTTTTTTAAGAGAAATTTGGATCACCTGGGTGTACAAATTTATCTTGAAAAGAATTTCGACCATAGGAAACAGCAGTTCAAAACTCTGACCCTTACAGCGTTTTGCCTTTAGACTATTTTTTAACTAGCCTTTGTTTATCGATCTTTTACGTTATGTCTGTATTATATTGTCACGATAGAAATAAATCAAATTTATTTCACTTGAACGGAAACATTAAAAAATGTGGAATGCGGTTAAAATGCACCTGCACTCATGATGCAATAGCTAAACTATGAGCCGGAGTATGACCGGATGCTGGGTTGTAAATTATGCGAAATAGCGAGGGTCGAAAGATTGTCACGACTGGTCGGCTAAAGGAGACTAAGTGTATGGTTACATTAGATGCGGATACGAGCGATTTTTTAATCGTGCGACGTCGTACGATAGCTCAGATAAAAACAAACTCCGTAATTTAAAGCTGTGCGGTTACATTGCTTGCGATTTAGTCTGACCGTATCGTACGTGGTCGTACGAGTATTTGAGCGGAACAAACTTGTTTGTTTTTCTGTAAGACAGCGTACGATTTTACAGATTTGTACCGCTTTTATAGTGGACAAAACAACAAATAACTTAAATTAGTTATTTAAAAATGGACTTAGAAAAATTAATTTTGTGTGTTCAAACCAGAAAGGTGTTGTGGGATCAAAAATGCAAAGAATACCACAACAGAGCAACAGTAAAAAAGGCCATAGAGAATATATTCAAAGGTTGAAGGTGTCATTCGGAAATACTCATAGAACTTTCGCGGTTGTTCCTTTAACTCTTTAAAAAGCGTTACATACTCCCCTTCTTCATCTCGCTTTAAATATATGTCATTAACCCAATGCTTCCTTTTATTAATCAACATATATTTCAAACAACTGTTTTCAAGAAAATATAAATGGTCTAATTCTTCGGCCATTTTGTTTTTAAATGCACGATACAAAACGCAAGTAATATAACCACACAATCGTACGACAAATGATCGTACGACGTCGCACGATTAAAAAATCGCTCGTATCCGCATCTAATGTAACCATACACTAAGTCTGGAAGCTTCTCATCGGTGGAACCAGTGTTTGGCATGTTATAAGAACGAAGTTATATCCCAGAGAGGGGATCATTTCAGTCAGTCCTGCTATGCCGAGCAGAAACTCGGAAAATGGCGCTACAAGTGACAAGCCTCTCTCCAAGATTCTATCTGCATTAGAAGTGTAAGTATTACTATTGTACTTTATTTTTGTGTATTGATCTTACACCTATTTAATTATGATTTTATTGGAAGTAAGTAACGTTTTTATAAGATTAGTAAACCGCTTATTTTATTACTTAGTAAGTTATGAGTTGTTTAGGTTAAGGAACTTATTTAATAAAATTTAATGGTGTGTAACTATGTGTTTTATTTCACACTGAAACGAAATCCCAGGCAGTAAACTTGCATTCAATTCAACACGTCACGTTAGTCGTGGCAATATAATACCTTTAAACGTATTAAACCTATTTCATTAAAAAATGTATTTTTTACCTCCTGAAAATTTTATAATTTGTCACTCGCAACGTTACGGAAATGGCCGCCTCACTTAATATACTAATTAAGCAAATCCTCTAGTTTAGACAGCTTTTATTGTCCGTATGTCAGGGTGCTAGAAATTAAATGGCGATTATGTAGAAAAGTAAACAAAGGTCTAATAAAAAATTAATCTGAAAACCAATTTGTTTTATAGGGCATTTTTTGTATGTCAAAACGACCCTTGCTTAGTAGTGGCTTGAAATAATCATGTAAGTAACTAGACAATAATGTGGTTTAAACTTCAGATCATGCAAACATTACTTTACACTTCAACTCATTAAAGAGGAAAACGGTGTTCCATATCTATGCAATGTTATTGTCATGTTGTGTAAATTTGGTTGGCAATACAATCACCTCTGTTATGACATGCAACTAAAGTTATAATAATCAGACTATACCTCATTATTACTATTACTTTAAACATGTCTTTAGACAACAGTACATACATGGTGTTTTCTAACAATTGCAAAAAATCTTAATCATCGATTAGACATCAAAAAATAATGCCAGTTTCCTATACAGGGTAATTCAAATTCGACCCTCACCATTGGGAGAAAGTTTAAATTGGGGCAAAGTTGCGTCATTTAAAGCTCAACCAAATGCAGTTTTAAACATTTTGATTTTCCGAGTACTTCCCAAGATATTAAAAGAAACTGAAAATTTTTATTTTTAATTTTATTTATTTCTAACCTTATTTGAAGAGATATTCCAAAATTAAAAGCATCTTTTCATTGCCACTTTTTCCCAGCTATTCGATGATAGATTCATATTTGCCGACCGACTTTTTTTGCAGCCATCATCAACTTTCTTTTTTCTTATGGGGGCCATATTGGATTTTTAGCCCACCAAATAGTACGTTTTATGCTGATTTTAGTGATGTATAATAAGTTATGATTTGCTTCATAAATAACAAAACAATTGAATAAAAACTAGTTTTACCTTTGTGGGCTTTGAGGTTATGAGAGGTTTTATGAATATTACTTGGTAGTACTTGTCACACGCAATGGGCCTGAACATACTTAGACACAATGAGGAAAAACGAGGCAATATTATTTTAAGCTTCAACACAAATTTGGTACTAAGTTAATAATATGAGAGCAAACCAACTGTAATTAGTAAGCCAACAGCCCCACATAACTTTATTTAGTTAAAACTTAACCAAAACATAGCTTGATTTGATGTTTTTCAAAATCCTATATTAAATTATTTAAACTTGCACTTAACATTACAAAAAAATCAATTTGGCAAAAAATAAAGTTCCTAAAATGATGATCTTTCTCTTGGAAACATAAATGACCGGTTTAAGTTAGAGATGCTACCAAATCTCTTCTGATTAACCTAAATTCTGCAGCAATCCTTGTATAATAATAACATTTTGTGCGTCGGTTTCTTTTCTAGATACATTTTTAACTTGACTTGCTCTAATAATCGTACGAATTCTCGTGTTTGACAAGTATTGTCAAATAATGACATTTCATAAAACGTCTCATTCTCAAAGCCACCTAAAGTAGAATTAGTTTATATTGAATTTTATTTTGTAAAATTGATGATGACTGCCAAAAAACGAAACGAGCTTTAGTTAAATGAAGGCAAAGTTGCGCATTTTAATGCTAAATAATTTGGTCAAAAAATTTTTTTATTACTTCCGGAGATATCCGACAAAAAGCGAAAGTCAAATTTCTATTTTATTTTTTTACTACTTTATTATTGATTATTTTGGAAAATTAATGGCACCTTCTGGAGGCACTTTCTTAGGCTCTTTAAGAAAATGGTTTCAGTTTTCAGCTCCAACGTTTCGATTTTTAAATACCATCATCAACTTAAATTTTTCAATACGGACCTGAACTTTTTATTTCGTTTTTTAGTAGCTACAGACCTCTTCAAACTAATGATGTGCCACACTTGTCAAAAAATTATATCTGGTGTACTTAAGTACCTATTTTTTTTTTAAATATGCCTTTTGAATTTATATGTTGTCATAATGAGTAGATAATTTAGTTTGACATGATTTCAGAATTAGGTTTTGCTCTAACACTAAAAATAAAGTTTAAGCTGTTTCATCAAAACTTTTCTTTTTTTCAAAGGTTTTTCAAACCTAATTATTAAATTATATCAAAGTAAATTATTTACTCATTATGACAACATATCAATTTCAATTGCTTAATTTATTTAAAATACTTAAAGTATCAAGTACGTAACACATTAGATATATTTTTTTGACAAGTGTGATATATCATTGGTTTCGAAAGGTCTGTAGCTACTAAAAAACCAAAATAAAAAGTTTAGGTCCGTATTTGAAAAAAGTAAGTTGATGATGGTATCTAAAAAACGAAACGTCGGAGCTGAAAACTAAAACTATTTTCTTGAGGAGCATAAAAAAGTGGCTCCAGAAGGTGCCATTGATTTCCGAAAACTTTTTCGGTTTTTGTCGGATATTTCCCAAAGTAATGAAAATTTTTTGAATTTTTTTTACCAAATTATTTAGCAATAAAATGCGCAACTTTACCTCCATTTAACTAAAGCTCTATCCACTATAGTTTCTGAGATAGCAATGCTAATGGTTTGAATTTGTAACACTTTTTTATAAATAAACTGGCATTTTTTTGATATAGAATCGATTTTTAAATAATTTTTTGCAATCATTAAAAAACACCCTGTATAATACATATTAACTCAATGTTGAGCAATTCTGTTCACTAAAGTGTATAATGATTATTCTGTTAAATGTAAAACAATAATGAAAACAGCAATGCATTTCATTTTAATGTTAAGGTGGATTTATGCAGGACGTTAAAATAGAATTAAGCTAAACTAATTTAGTACTAAGAAACATCAACATGTGGACACTTATGCAATTGAATTTTCTATTAAGTTTAGTTAAGTTAAATTAAGAAGGGAGGCAAATTGTTACGCAAAATGATTGATGAGATTTGGGACATCAAATTTAACAAAAAATTTTTGTTAATGGTTCCAAAATATGTGTAATTTGGTTATAGTATATTTATTTGGGTTTTTAGGCTTCTTTGCTAAACTAAAGGTAAGTAAAAATTTCAAGAGTAATATTAAAGTGACTTAATAAGTTCAGGATGCGTTTAGTCCCTTTGGAGCAACATGAATGTTCTGATGATATATATTTTTTTGAATAATGCCTAAATGAATTCTATTTAAACTCACAATTGCCTCTTTAACATCTTATTCATTTTGTAGCTAAATATTTAATAGTTTTACAACATTTACCGCGCGATCTTGGCTTTCAAAGATCCATTAATCTAATTTTTCTAATATTTGAGGTTAGGATCGAGATTTTGAAAAACGGTTTTCCTCGGCCTATTTGGATGTTATTTGGCTACTTTTTCATAAAGAAAAAGTCATATCATTTCATTTGATTTTTCTGATTTTTTTAGTATTTGGGTCATGGTGTCAAAACTAGCCCCCTGGCGGAGAAAGGTTCAACTAAAATAACTATATTTTGGTTGATTCTTATTGCCCAAAGAATGCTCTTTTCGACGATACCAAATTTGTTAAAATCGGTCAACCCGTTAAAAAGTTAAAGCAGGTTATTGCAAAAACAATTGAACACCCCACACCATCTTTGTTTTTGAAATAACTGAACATTTTATTTAACCAAAATTATAGATAAACTGGTTCTCTTTCAAAATGTGAAAACAACTTTTTATTTTATTATGAGAAATTTAGAGAAAATGCGATTTTAAAATTTAAATGGCAGTTATGCCGTCTGGTGGTAATTTTTAGATCTTGAAAATATTTTCCAGCGATTCTTCATGGCCGATTTACCCAATAATTTGTTTTACACCAAAGTTATAGAACGAACGGTTCCCGAGATATGGTCGAGAAACAGTCTCATTGGGTCACCCGGTACAACTAGCTAAGTTCAAGTTTGAATGTGACAGATCCGATGCAAAATAACTATGCAACAACAGTCTAAAGTAAACTTATCTAAGATGTCCTTATAATCTACTTAGCCAAAGTTGGGGAAACTGACATAAGTGAATTGAGCAAATAACAAAACACAAAACAAAAACTGTAATCAAACAATTAAGCACAAGGTAAAATGTGAGTGATTGTGAGAGAGAGAGAGAGAGAGTGATTGATTGAATTTTGACCACCCCCTTAACTTCCTTAATTTTGATTTTAGCAAAAAACGTTAAATACAAAACTAGTAGATATTTAGGTCTAATTTATTCTTAGATGAACAGATAATATACAGGGTGTCCCAAATTTGAGTAACAAACGAACTTATGTTTTTTTTAAATGCAATGACCGACTTTTTAATCGATATTTAAATTCTACGTCAAATTCTAGGCCTCACTGATGTAAAATGTCTGTATCGATATTCAACTGTTTCCGCAGCAGTGTCCTTGATTGATTGAATTCTGACCACCCCCTTAACGTCCTTATTTTTGATTTTAGTAAAAAACATGTTGTATCAATTTAGATGTAGATATTTAAGTCTACTTTATTCTTAGATAAACAGTTATTATACAGGGTGTCCCAAATTTGAGTAACTAAATAAACCCTTAATCACATAGTCGAGGCAACATTGTTAAAGTAACAGATGCTGCTTCGGAAACAGTTGAATATGAAGGGTGCACGGGAAAAACAAGCTTAGTCAATTTTTGGCCAAATTGAGAAAACAGCTTCACCCGATAGACAATAGCGATGCTATACAGGGTCCAAACTTAGTCAGAAGAAAAACGAGCTATGTCGTTTAATAGAACATATTTTAGGAAAGGCGTACACGGGAATAACCTACTTACCTTCCATCCTTTTTAGTAACTAATTAGTTTAATAATTTTTTATCAACAAAAAAAAAACAAGGTTTTAACTAATTATTTTTTGATATACATTTTAATTTATGAATTACCTTGTTTGCTACTTAAGTTTGACGAATTTAATATTTATAATATAAATCTGGTGAAAAACAGGCTAAGTCAAGACCTATTTTTGTATCTTCTTCAACAACAACCTTGTAATTATATTAAATAAAAAAGCATGCTGGCTTTATATATAAAAAAATATTTATGTTTCTAATGCCTATAGGTGACTAGTTAACAATGATTTTAGAGATAAAACTGCTGTACTCAAAAACTTAAAAATTTGACTTAGCTTGTTTTTCCCGTGCACCCTTCATATCGATACAACCATTTTACATCAGTTAGGCCTAGAATTTGACGTAAACTTCAAATATCAGATAAAAAGTTGGTCATTGTATTTAAAAAAAACATAAGTTTGGTTTGTTACTCAAATTTGGAACACCCTGTATAATAACTGGTTCTCTAAGAATAAAGTAGACCCAAAGTCTAATCTACTAGTTTTGTATTTAATGTTTTTTGCTGAAATCAAAAATAAGGAAGTTAAGGAGGAGGTCAAAATTGAATCAATCAAGGATGCTGCTGTGGAAACAGTTGAATATCAATACAGACATTCTACATCCATTAGGCCTAGAATTTGACGTCAAATTCAAATAGCATTTCAAAAGTTGGTCACTGTATTTAAAATAACATAAGTTTGGTTTGTTACTCAAATTTGGGACACCCTGTATAATACCTGTTTATCTAAGGGTAGATTAGACCTAAATATCTACTAGTTTTGTATTTAACGTTTTTTGCTAAAATCAAAATTATGGAAGTTAAGGGGGTGGTCAAAATTCAATCAATCACCTTGTACATATCAATCAACTCCCAAATGATATGATTACAAGCTAATATAAAGCTCATTAAACAAAAAATTATGATTGATAAACAAAATGCCTGGAAAACTATTTCCGAGATCTTAGGACACAACAGTAAGGAGGACTACTTTGTTAGAAATTTTTCTATAATTAAAAGAATATAAAGCAATTTATTTTAATAATTTAAGTACAAAAAACACAATTTGACAACGCCCAAAAACAAAATAACTTGGTGAGGCACATGCATATTTTTTTCTTAGCTATTAATTTGCTGCTGAAAATTGAATGTAACTACAAACACTTTAATTTAGTTTAATTCTAACTTGCTTTAATTTAACGTCTGCATAAATTCACCTTTAATTTCAGTAAAATCAGTTAACTGACCTTAAAACTTACTCTTTTATCCACCATTGGAATGTAGATAGTGCACATGATTTGGCTCTTCAACTTTATGGATATGTTGCACTTCTTAGGGGGTAATATGGGCCTCAATTACGAAAATTTCTTCAGAGAAATTGTGCTCTCTCATCCAGATGAAAAATGGGGAAGTATTCAGCATATACGGGATAAGATTCTGTAAGATTTGTTAAATTTGTAGTAATGCAGCCATGTTGGTTACACAGGTTATGTATCAATTTGCCACTGTAATCAGTGTTATCTTACCTGGGCAAGCAGCCGTTGTATCCATTATGTTTATGCATATCAAAAACTCTACATTTCCTTGATTTTAGTGTATAATCTTCGTCAATTATTAGATAATTGTAATATAAATTAAAAAAAAAACAATTATTTTAAGTTGCTTGCTGCATGCATGGCAATTTTTTTGACAACACGACAAAAAGCTAGCAATGCATAGTGACAAGCTGACAGCTGACAAGTCGGAAGTTTAAGGCGTATTTTGACAGCAGTACTAACCTGAGTTTTAAGTTGTAGTAGCATAGGGCGTCTTTTTTCATCAGAATGAGTTAAAATGAGACAGGCAATGTAAACACTCCAGTAAACACTGACGCCAAGCCAAAACACGCCTTTAGTTGACATCGCAAAACAACAGAAATGACAGATCGAAGATATTCAGCCGAGTTTGGGATAAAGCGATACGCTGCATGACGTCACAGTGGGTGCTCGGGTGTACAATATGCAATTAAAACCCACGTGGAAGGTATCCACCTTGGACAACAGCCGTTGTTCATGGTTTGGGTCTTGTTAACTTTAGGTATCCACGAATTTCGAGTTTTCTTTTTTTAACATGTAGATTATGGCTTATACAGGGTTTTTCAATGAAAAGTAGCCACCCTGAATATCTTCCAAAATAATTTCTCTGTTAAAAAATGCTAAGACACGTCAACAAAGATTGCGAGGGGGCCATCTGGCCTGGATCGAGGACTACCTTAAAAACCGATATCATAGGACTCAATTGGGTGACAATATTTGTTCTAGTAGGGTAGTTAGTAAGTATGGTGTTCCACAGGGGAGTATACTGGGGCCCTTGTTATTTGTAATATATGTAAATAATGTATATAGAATATTTAATAATGCGGTTAATAACCTTTTTGCGGATGACACGCTAATTTGTATATCAGGAAAGAATTACCAAGATATCACAAATACTATGAATCTGGAGCTACAAGCTCTCTGCGAATGTTTGTGCCAAAATAGATTGAAATTAAATACTACAAAAACCAAATGTATGATTGTTGGCTCAAAACGTAATTGCAAATCATATAGGGACCTAGATTTAATATTGCATATGGAGAACGATCAAATCGTTAAGTTACGATCAAAATTAAGTATTTGGGTGTTCTATTGGACCCCCAGCTCTGTTTCTCAAATCATATTGATTATATTTGTAGAAAGCTCGGTAAAAAACTAGGGTTTTTTCTGCTTCTCTCTCGGGTTGGACAAAACTGGTGGTGTACAATACTATTATTTTGCCACATTTTGATTATTGCTCTTCTTTATTGATTGCGTGTACTCAGGGGGACATTATGAGACTACAACTGCAACAGAATAAGGCGATGAGAATTATACTGGGTTGTAATAGATATACTCCTATTCAAAACATGTTGACTACATTAAATTGGCTTAACGTACGGCAACGTATTGAAAGAGCTAATCTTGTAATAGTTTTCAAAATAGAGCGTGGACTGATGCCTCAGTACTTGGGAAAGTTTCTGGAGAATAGATCAGAATTTTATAATTACAATATAAGATCAGGGATGAATTACAATATTGAAACTGTGCGAACAACCTTGCTGCAGAAATCACTGTTCTGTGAGGGCCTGCAACTGTTCAACTCACTACCAAATGTTGTTAAAATGTCAAATAATTTGTGTGAGTTTAAATCTCGATTAGATAATTATTTAATTAGTAAAGCACAAAATTAATATATTGTTAGATAACTTCGTGATAATTTATGTGTAATCTAGTATGTATTTAATGTATAGTGTAATATGTAATACAGTGCGTTTTTTTTAACGCGCAACATAGGATTTTACGTGTTAAATTTTTAAGCCCATGTTAGACCATTTTATTTTGGAACTGCAAGTCTATAACTTGACTGGTGTGTCTTTGGTACCCTGAAGCTTAAGTAAGTCTACCAATTTGGTCTAAAAAGTGATTAAAAACTGGAAAAAAATCATTTTTTCGAAAAGATTTTATCGTTCCATACTCCCTGTATGCATTGTTGTTCCTTGTTGTTTTTATACTGGCAGGGCAGGTAGCAGGTAAAGTGACATATTTTGACTGCATCACGACCCGACATCTTTTGAACGTCAAAAGGGCATTTTATGATTGTTTGGAATACTGTTTGGCTTCAAACGGAGGTCACTTTGAACAATTCACTTATAAAAATACTTCTTTTGTTCTTAACTTTCTTGATATAAAGTTAATGATCACCCTGTTTTACTTTCTACGCCAAATTTTACCTGCTACCTGCCGTGCCAGTATCAAAAACAACAAAGAACAACAATGCATACAGGGAGTATGAAACGATAAAACCTTTTCGAAAAAAGATGATTTTTTGCAAGCTTTTTAACACTTTTTAGGCCGAATTGGTAAACTTACTTAAGCTTCAGGGTACGAAACAGCCACCTGTCAAGTTTTATACTTGTAGTTCCAAAATAACATGGTCTAACATGGGCTTAAAAATTTAACACGTGAAATCCTATGTTGCGCGTTAAAAAAAACGCACTGTATGCTGTTTGCCTGTAATAGCCCGGTGCTAAATAAATACATTTATTATTATTATTATCTTTTTACGTAGGATTTGAATTTCTGCCATCAGCCCCTTTGCCGCCATAGCCACCCCCACTAAGTTTTCAAATGGCACCATACCCTGTGTGGCACATCGTTGGAAAGGGTATTTCATAAGGAATTCATTTCACTATTTTATTTGTACATTTGGTTTGAATTGAGACCAAAAAAAATAAAAAATTTTTTTTGTAATTTTGGTCAAACTGCTGATAACACTACCGAATACCTGTTTTCCATTCCATGTTTATGCCTCAGTCGGTCAACTTGTAAGTTCGTTTTGAAGGAACATTGTCAATATGGTTTACACGACTGCCGAAAGAATAGAAATTGTACGTTTTTATTTGAAACATAACGAGTGTGCACGAGCTGCCGCGCGCGCTTTCAATGCAATCCATCCAGATAAATTAATTGGTCATCAGTATGTCTTAAAGTTGATGTAAAAATTCATGGAAACTGGTTCAGTGAGAAAGAAAAAACATCAACCTGAAAGACAAATTATTAATGAACCAATTGAAGTTGCTGTTTTGGCACACGTTGTAATGGATAATAATCAGTCTTTAAATCAAATTTCCCATGCATCGGGTGTGTGACGAGCAGTGTATGGAGAATTTTAAAAAAACACAATTTTTATCCATACAAGGTAAAATTGGTTCAGGATTTAAACGAAGATGACTATGATAGAAGACTACAATTTTGGGAAATTATGTCTACTAATCTGACAAACAACGTGAACTTGTTGTACAACATTTGCTTCAGTTATGAGTGTATGGTTTTTTTGAATGGAGAAGTGAACAGGCATAACTGTACGTATTGGTCAGACACGAATCCACATTGGTTTAGGGAAACCCATACCCAATATCCAGAAAAACGTAATGTTTGGGGAGGTATTTTAGGAGACCACATCGTTGGTCCGTTTTTTATTGACGGTAATTTGAATGGCGCTACTTATCTTGAGCTTCTTGACACCACTGTTGATCCGACCATAACAGAGCTACTAGAAAATGATGAAAATTTATTTGAAAATCAACTAATTTTGCAACAAGACGGTGCACCTCCACACTATTCACTTCCCGTTCGAGAATATCTGAACAATCGATTTCCTGGAAGATGGATTGGTAGACGTGGTCCCACGGAATGGCCTGCGAGATCACCCGACCTCACTCCGTTGGACTTTTTTCTATGGGGGCATTTAAAATCTAAAGTCTATGCAACACAGCCGGCCAATATTGCAGACCTTAGGCAGAGAATAATACATGAATGCCGACAACTGACACCGCAAGTCCTCACAAATGTTCGCGAACGCTTCTAAAGTCGCTTGCATTATTGTATGGAAGTTAATGGAGGTTATTTTGAGCCATTAATTAAATGATAACCGCTATTTGCTATTATTTCTGCAGTTAACAAAAAATAAACACAAAACAAATTTTTTTGGTCTCAATTCAAAGCAAATGTACAAATAAAATAGTGCAATTAATTCCTTATGAAATGCCCTTTCCAACGATGTGCCACACAGGGTATGGTGCCATTTGAAAACTTAGTGGGGGTGGCTATATGGCGGCAAAGGGGCTGATGGCAGAAATTCAAATCCTACGTAAAAAGATGTCCCCCTTGCAATCTTTGTTGACGTGTCTTCTTAGCATTTTTAACAGAGAAATTATTTTGGAAGATTTTCAGGGTGGCTACTTTTCGGGGGTAATTGCACGAGTGCATAAAAATTACCGATAATTTTGCATGAAAACTTGTTATCTCTTAACTGCATGAGTTTATTTTCATATTTTTTTTGGCGAAAGAGCCCGACACCGAAGGTGGACCGAATGAATGCAGTTTGCAAAGATAACAAGTTTGAACGCAGAATTATCAGGTCATTTTTAAGGCACGAATGTAATTTTGGGGAATATTTCCCGAATAAAAAAAATGTTTTGGTTTTGCTGCAACTATAGATTGCTCAATGGAGCTCAATGAGCAAGTTCCAAACCGTTCATTAATTTTTATTGACATCGGGTTTGACATTGTTTGGTTATAAAAAGTCAAAAAACTGCGCAAGGACAACAATTAGTGTATAGTTTATACAAAGTCAGTTGGGACAGGTCAAAATACGGGGTTCGATCAACACACCACATAAAACATTAGAAAAAACCAGCAAATTTGTATGTGATTGTTCCCCGTAGTAATTTACGAGGAGTCAACGTGGACTTGACGAGTAGCTGTCACAAATAATTTTAGGCGTAAGCACCGTAATACCGTTTAATTGGTCACCCCACAGTTCTTATTGGTCGGCGGCTTAAAATCTATTTTTAGTTTCTTCCTATGCTTTCTTAAGACAATCCTATCTTCCCCACAGGTGGCAAAGGCAGTGCAGTCCGGTGTTTATAGTTTGCATTGCAGTAAGCGATTAATAAGCGTTTATACACAGAGTCCCTCAATATTTTTTATTTTCACGCCGCCCATGCTCAACAAAGACGCCGACTATTTTGGTTTTTTCAGTGTGTTTCAACTGACTTCGTATATACTATACTAGCAATAGGCTCTACAACAATGCAGTCGTTATAGATACGTACAGTGCAATTATCGAAATGCAATTATCACTTTAGAATGCAATTATGGCTGTCATTTTGGTGAAAATGCACTGCTCATATGGGACATTTAACACATGAGGGAAATATTCATTGAAAAACCCTGTAGAATATCTATTTCATGTCTATTAGGAGTAATAAAAAACGCGTTTTACTGTGCGCTTACACACTGATTATTATAACTTTGGTTGCACGTTATAACACAGGTGATTCTATTGCCAACGAAACTTACTGGACAATAACATTGCATAGATAAGGATATTTAAATTACGCGCCTTAAAATATATTGGCAATACTGCGCAATGTTGTCGTCTGTTTTTCGATTTTCTTACTACCGAGCTACTCTGATCACCAATTATCTCACCCGATCGTTATACGTCTCGAAGTATCAACGTTTGACGTAAATATCAGCTTTTTCGAAATTTGTTGTAACTTGTGATCCTATTTTACGTTCCTGTAGTCATTAAACGGTTTACTTGTGGACAAACCACATTCCAACAACCTGCCACGTAGCTATCTGTTATGCCAAAATTGTCGAATACTGGCTCCAAACGACTTTATTCTATTAGATGCAAAGCTTGCATCTACAGTTTGATCTAAAAATGTGTCTGCAGTACTAAAGCTAAGTATTATCATTTACTAGCATGAGTAAGCTTATTCAACCAATGAATAAACATTGAATTGTTAAGCCTCTTCCTGAAAATCTACGCAAATAAACATATCTCCATTATTACTCAAGTTTAGGTATACACAAACGCCGAGTAAAACACATCAGATCTTAAAACCCTCAACTCAGGGTCTCCTAAACTCGCTTAAACTACGCTTCCCTCAATCTCAATACCCTAAAAGTTTAATTAAAACAGTAAAAACCACTCAGACCTTTCTGAAAATGCAATTCAAAATGTAAACAAACACGGTTCTGACATTAAATGACACATATGAAAGTAAAATCATATTCTTCAATTTCGATTCGTTTTTTATAACATTGATAACGCCGCCCATTTTCACCTGGATGACGTGCAACTAAAGTTATAATAATCAGGGTATAAATATATTTCCGCAGTATTTTTTGACGTTTTATGGTCATTGCCTGACCGTGATAACTTACAACAATTAAATCACCTTTGATCAACTTTAAACTATTCATAGAAATAATCAGTTAGGTGTCAGTCATGTATTTTTTTCTTAAGTCTAGTTTTTATTCCCTCGTTTTTAAAGAAGTATAATAAAAAATATCGTTCACAATTCGTCCAAAAATAGGTTTTCCGTGATTGTATGACTTGCGGTGTTCGCCTCACACCTGAATTGGTCATACGCGCACGGAAAAACCTTTATTTTTGTACTCCTAATGAAATATACTATTACCGCACTAGAGAGGAAAACGAATTTTATAATTTGTCATACGTTTTACAACGTTACGGAAATGCACGCCTCTCTTAATATACTACTTAAACAAAGGCTCTAGTTTAGACAGCTGTTATTGTACGTATGTCAAGGTGCTAGAAATTAAATGGCGATTATGTAGAAAAGTAAACAAAGGTTTCATAAAAAAATAATCCAAATTGATTTATAATATATTATTATTATATATTTTTATTATTTATTATTATTATTATTTTTATTTATTTTATTTTTTTTTTTGCATTTTTTTGTATGTCAAAACGGCCCTTGTTTAGTAGTTGCCTGAAATAATCTTGTAAGTAACTAGACAATAGTGTGGTTTAAACTACAGATCATGCAAACATTACTTTACACTTCAACTCATTAAAGAGGACAACGGTGTTTCATATCTATGCAATGTTATTGTCTTGTCTACAGCTATTCGATGATGGATTTATATTTGCCGCCCGACGTTTTGTTTTTTGGCAGTCATCATCAACTTTATTTTTTCTTATGGGCGCCGTATTAAATTTTTAGCCCACCAAATAGTGCGTTTTATTCTGATTTTAGTGATGTATAATAACTTATGATTTGCTTAATAAATAACAAAACAATTCAATAAAAACTAATCTTACCTTCGTTGGCTTTGAGTTAATGAGACGTTTTATGAAGATTACTTGGTAGTACTTGTCACACGCAATTGGCCTGACACAATGAGGAAAAACGAGGCAATATTATTTTAATGATTTTTGGTTTACGATCCTACGATCTTACGTAGTAAGTAGTGGCTTTTCCTTTTTTGGAAGTTGGTTCGGGTTCACGTAGAATCAAACTACAACAGTTTAGCCGACGTTTTGCAAATTTATTTTTGTATCATCAGGGCACTCTGTTCTTGTGATTCCGTGTCATTGC
This sequence comes from Ips typographus, assembly GCF_016097725.1. Taxonomy (NCBI): domain Eukaryota; kingdom Metazoa; phylum Arthropoda; class Insecta; order Coleoptera; family Curculionidae; genus Ips; species Ips typographus. The sequence continues at coordinate 556,356 of NC_138431.1, read as the reverse complement.
TTTTTTTTTGCACTCATTTGGAGGCATACACGGGGATATTATACTTAAATAAAACGTTATTAAAAAAAACATTTAACATTTAGAGCACACACAAATTAGAACATTTAAAAACCGATGAAGCCAGGAATACCCGGCCAGGAATACTGCTATCTATTTGCTAAAAAAAAAAATAAAAATAGCAGTATTCCTGGTCGGCCGTTTCAAATCATTGGACTACGATTTACCAACCAAATCGCCATCGGTTTTTAAATGTTCTAATTTGTGTGTGCTCTAAATGTTAGATGTTTTATTTAAGTATAATATCCCCGTGTATGCCTTTAAATGAGTGCAAAAAAAAGCAATGACACGCAATTACAAGAACAGCGTGCCCTGAGGATGCAAAAATAAATTTGCGAAACGTCGGCTAAACTGTTGTAGTTTGATTCTACGTGAACCCGATCCAACTCCCAAAAAAGAAAAAGCCACTACTTAATATTATTTTAAGCTAGAGAGCAAGCCAACTGTAATCAGTAAGCCAACAGCCTCACATAACTTTATTTAGTTAAAACTTAACCAAAACACTGCTTGATTTGGTGTTTTTCAAAATCCAATATTAAATTATTTAAACTTGCACAACATGACAAAAAAAAATCAATTTGGCCAAAAATAAAGTTCCTAAAATGATAATCTTTCTCTTGGAAACATAAATGACCGGTTTAAGTTAGAGATAATGCTAACAAATCTCTTCTGATTAACCTAAATTCTGCATCAATCCTTGTATAATAATAACATTTTGTGCGCCGGCTTCTTTTCTAGATACATTTTTAACTATGCTTGACTTGTTCTAATAATTATCGTGTTCGACAAGTACTGTCAAATAATGACATTTCATAAAACGTCTCATTAACTCAAAGCCAACTAAAGTAGAATTAGTTTTTATTGAATTATTTTGTCATTTATGAAGCAACTCATAAGTTATTAGACATCACTAAAATCAGAATAAAACGTACTATTTGGTGGGCTAAAAATCCAATATGGCGCCCATAAGAAAAAAGAAAATTGATGATGGCTGCCAAAAAACGAAACGTCGTGTGGCAAATTTGAATCCATCCAATTAAAATTTTTAAAACGGCATTTGGTTGAGCTTTAAATTGCGCAACTTTACCCCAATTTAAACTCGTATCTCTTATGGTTTCTGAGATCCCAATGGTGAGGGTCGAATTAGAATTACCCTGTATAGTACATATTTCAAAAATGCTTTGTTAAAGAAATACAGGGTGTTTGGAAGAAAATCATTTATTTCTTCAGTATCGGTAACTGTTACAAGCAAATTGTATTTTTATTTTCAGAAAAAACATCTCAATTTCATAATGCACATTGATAGAGAAATTGGTATGTTTTTTCTAATAAATCAGTAAAATGTGAATTTGTTATTTTCTCGAAAACTGTGACAGGTACAGAAAAAACTAAAGAGGCCTCGAAAGAGGCAAAAAAGTTTCTAAATTATTAGGAAATTTTAACCTTTTATAAAAAAATCATTGGGGCACCAGAAAAAAGTTTGTGGAAGTAGAAAGGAGGCCTTAAACAATAACACAAAACTAACACTCAAGTATATCATTAATTTCATAACAAAGCATTTTTGAAATGTGGTCTATACAGGGTGTTACAAATTTGATGCAAAAGCATTGCTATCTCAGAAACCATAGTTGATAGAGCTTTAGTTAAATGAAGGCAAAGTTGCGCATTTTATTGCTAAATAATTTGGGAAAAAAAAATTCAAAAATGTTTTATCACTTCCGGAGATATCCGACAAAAGCCGAAAAAGTCAAATTTCTATTTTATTTTTTTACTACTTTATTATTGATTATTTTGGAAAATCAATGGCACCTTCTGGAGACACTTTTTTAGTAGTTTTTTTTTTAATAGTTTTAGTTTTTAGCTCCGACGTTTCGATTTTTAGATACCATCATCAACTTCAATTTTTCAAATAGGGACCTGAACTTTTTATTTCGCTTTTTAGTAGCTGACAGACCTCCTGAAACTAATGATGTGCCATACTTGTCAAAAAATTATACCTTGTGTACCTGTTTTTTTTTTTTTAATATGCATTTGGAGTTCATTTGTTGTCATAAACTTCAAGCGGTTTCATCACAACTCAACCTCAAATTCAAACATGTGATTATCTGAAAAATAAATGATTAACCAAAAACATATTTTTTTTTAATTAATAAAAAGTACTATAACAAACTCTTTCTTTTTTTCAAAGGAGCAATGAACCTAATTGTTAAATTATATCAAACTAAATTATCTACTCATTATGACAGCATATCAATTTCAATTGCTTAATTTATTTAAAAAACTTAAAGTACTAAGTACATAATACACTAGGCATATTGTGTGACAGTATAAGTGTGACATATCATTGGTTTCCGAAGATCCGTAGCTACTAAAAAACAAAATAAAAAGTTTAGGTCCTTATTGAAGTTGATGAAGGTATCTAAAAAACGAAACGTCGGCGCTGAAAACTAAAAAAAATTTTCTTAAGGAGCATAAGAAAGTGCCTCTAGAAGGTGCCATTGATTTCCCAAAACTTTCTCCCGAAGTAATAAAAAAAAAATTAATTTTTTTTACCAAATTATTTAGCAATAAAATGTGCAACTTTCCCTCCATTTAACTAAAGCTCTATCAACTATACTTTCTGAGATAGCAATGCTAATGCATCGAATTTGTAACACCCTGTATAAATAAACTGGCATTATTTTTCGATGTATAATCGATTTTTAAATAATTTTTACAATCATTAAAAAACACCCTGCATAATACATATTAACTCAATGTTGAACATTTCGGTTTACTAAAGTGTATAATTATGATTATTGTGTTAAATGTAAAACAATAATAAAATGATGATGTATACAGGGTGTCCCACGACGAAAGACATCGATTGATATTGGAAAAAGTATAAATAGGAGAGTTTTGAAAAGTTGGCAGGACACTGATGTGGGCATGCCCAATCCAACTAAAATATTTTCAAGATGGTTGCACTTCCGTTTATACCGGAAGTCGATCACAACTTTCTTATTTTAAATAGAACACCCTATATATTATTACATATTTGGATTCCTCACAAAATTCTGACCAACTTTTGTATAGAATGCCCTATGCCTATCTCCAGCCATTTTCAAAATATTTGATGTTTTTCCAAAAAAGTGACAGTTGCAACGCTCAACATATTTTTGTACTATGTTAAAACCGTATTTCATTTTGCAATGAAACTTTGGGTTATTGTAAATAGAGGATCGTTTTATTAAACTGAGGGTGCGTAATGACTCATTTGTATACAGGGTCGTCAAAAAAAAATCATAAACCTGCCACTAAAAAAAATGAAAAATCTCAAGTTTTTTAAATAGAAACCTACATTTTTTATGACGGAATCATTTTGAGCATTAAAAATTACTATAAGTTTCAATTTACTTGCCTATACCTAAATCCAACCCATTTCGTTTTATTTGAGAATAAACATTTTTTTATTATGCTGCAGGGTTGGGATTATGTGGTGTTCTAGTTGGTCATGATTTTGACACACAAAAGACACAAAAAAGTAAAAAGAATTATTTACTAAACAAAATGCCTGGAAAACTATTTCCGAGATCTTAGACAGTAAGGAGGACAACTTTGTTAGAAATTGTTCTGAACAAATACAGGAAGCAATTTATTTTAATAACGTAAGTACAAAAAACCCAATTTGACAATGCCGATAAACAAAATAACTTGGTGAGCCACATGCATACAGGGTGTTACAAATTTGAGGCATTAACGTTGCTATCTCAGAAACTATAGTTGATAGAGCTTTAGTTAAATGGAGGCAAAGTTGCGCATTTTATTGCTAAATAATTTGGTAAAAAAAAGTCAAAACATTTTCATTACTTCCGGAGATATCCGACCAAAACCGAATAAGTCAAATTTCTATTTTATTTTTTACCACTTTATTAGCGATTATTTTGTACAATCAATAGCACCTTGTGGAGGCACTTTTTTATGCTCTTCAAGAAAACAGCTTTAGTTTTCAGCTCCGACGTTTCGTTTTTTAGATACCATCATCAACTTCAATTTTTCAAATACCGACGTAAACTTTTTATTTCGTTTTTTAGTAGCTACCGACCTTCTGAAATAAATGATGTGTCACACTTGTCAAAAAAGTATATCTAGTCTATTAGGTACTTGGTACTTAAAGTTTTTTAAATAAATTAAGCAATTGAAATTGATATGTTGTCATAATAAGTAATAAGTAGATAATTTAGTTTGATATAATTTAATAATTAGGTTCATTGCTGGTTGGTTTTTTGGTGAATTATTTATTTTTCAGATACTCGCATGTTTGAATTCGAGGTTGAGTTTTGAGGAAACAGCTTAAACTTCATTTTTTGTGTTAAAAAGAGCAAAACCTAAATCTTAAATCATATCAATCTAAATTATCTACTCATTATGACAACATATGAATTACAAATGCATTAAAAAAAAAAAACAAGTACCTAAGTACACTAGGTATAATTTTTTGACTTTAATTTAAGTAAAATCAGTTAACTCACCTTAAAACTTACTTTTTTATCCACCATTGTAATGTAGTTGCATAAAAATTGCACATGATTTGGCTCTTCAACTTTATTGATATGTTGCACTTCTTGATGGGTAATATGGGCCTCAAATAGGACAATTTCTTCAAAGAAGTTGTGCTTTCTCATCCAGATGAAAAATGGGGAAGTATTCAGCATATAGGGGATAAAATTCTGTAAGATTTGTTGTAGTAATGTAGCCATGTTTATTGCCACTGTAATATTGTAATCTTACCTCGGCTAGCAGCCCTTGTATCCATTATGCTTGCACATCAAAAAATATACATTTTCTTGATTAGATTATTGTAATATATCTAAATTAACTACAATTATTTTAAGCTGCATGCTGCAAGGCAATTTTTTGACATAACACAAAGACAACAAAAGCTAAAGCATAGTGACTAGTGACAGCTGACAAGTCGGAATTGTAAGGCGTATTTTGACGGCAGTATTAACCTGAGTTTTAAGTCGTAGTAATATAGGCCGTCTTTTTTCTTCAGAATGAGTTAAAATGAGACAGGAGACAGGCATTCTAAACACTCCAGTAAACAGGAGTTAGTTGACATCGCAAATCGCAACACAACAGAAATGACAGATCGAAGATAATCAGCCGAGTTTGTTTCCTCACAGCGATACGCTGCGTGACGTCACACTGGGTGCTCGGGTGCAAGTTATATGGCCATTTCTGACGATCTAATACTAAATAGACATCCGCAGCATAGCTTTGCTAAGTCAGCATTTATTTTCCTATTTATACAGCAGCATTTGTGCATGTAATTAGTCATTAAGATAACTCGCTTGGTTAACGTTCAAATGTAATTTCGTTCGTTTTTATTAAATAAAAGTTTTTTAAAAACAGAAGTTGCATTAATAAGAACAAAATTGGCGCAGTCGGTAGGATCCTTTCGGAGTGCGAAATAAAATTCGGTTTTTGTGAAAAGTTCGGAGTTTTCGAAGTGAAACGTGTGAAGTCCGTGAATGTTACATCACTGGATTAAGTAGCACCCTCTCTGTGTCAACAGTTAAGAAAGGATTCTGAAGAAAAGACCAACGCAAAAGCATCTTGTGACTCCTGGCAGACATCGCTTTCTGGTTCGCCATAACGAGAGAAGCCAGCAGGGATATATTAGCCGTGCTAGTGTCCCATACGAGCAGTACTACCCTGGATAGTGAAGCTACTTAGCGACGTACCGCTTGATACAGAACGAAATACTGGGAGACAACTGTGAGTCAGTAATTTCCTATAGTTGGTGTACCTGTTAGTTAAGGATGAAAAGTAAATGAAGAAATTTACTCAAAAAGATAGAGTATTAGAGGATATATCGTATCCAAAACGAAAAATTAGTTTAGATAAAAATTTAACTTCAAGTTTAACTAATTTGTATACGGAAATTTCTACAAATTTTCCGCTTTAATTAGAAGAAATTGATAATAGTAGTATAAGAAATAGTTTAGAGACTAATTTAGGAGTAAGTACCCCTATTGACAAAATGAGTGATGCTTTAAGATCAACTGTTACTCTTTTAAAAACTTTTGACGGAAATCCACTGAGATTGGAATCCTTTGTAAACCAAATTAATACATTTCAAACACGTTACTTTAATGCTGATCCATCACAGCAAGAATATGTAATTTTGGCAATAAAATCTAAAATATTAGGTGCTGCTGAAGATTTTCTTTTAACTCGCCCAGATCTTAAAACTTGGGACGAAATTAAAAATGCATTACAGCAAAAGTTCAGTGACCCAATCACCAGAGCTAACCTGCAGCAACAACTAATATTTCTTTCTAAAACAAATGAATCTACACAAGATTATATTCAAAAACTAAAATCTCTAGTTACTGTTGGGTTTATAAAATAACCTGTTGTAACAGTGGCAACATTGTACTGGTTGACAAGCAACGCCACCTAAAATAATTGACGTTCGAATGTTCTAGAATATACGTGAGTCGGTCTGTCGGTTGTATTACAATAATGTTCACCTCTTTTTAGTATTAATACAATAAGTTTATTAGTTAGTTAAATAAACGTGTTTTACTGTCCAAGATCCAATCACCCCAATAGGTTATGGGCCCAGAGTGGTTTGGACAGTGAAGTAAAAGAAAAAGTGAAGCAACCCGTGTGTCGGACGTATCGATCGATAAAATAAAAAAGGCGTCAATAAAAGCTTGAGGCAGCAAAGGATCGTGAATCAACTCAACGGATCGAGAAGAGAAGTCGAGGTTAAAACTAGTTGGACCTGATTTTCTGAAGAAGAATCCATTAAGATGAGTAACGTCGATCTGGGAAATATTGCTCAAATAGCAAAATTTGAAGGCAAAAATTATCAACAGTGGAAATTCCAAGTTAAGTGCGCCCTACGAGCTAAAGGTCTGTATGGAATTGCAGATGGCAGTACCCCGAAACCAGAAGTATTTGCAGAGGGTGAATTGTGGAATAAAAAAGATGCTCAGGCAATGTGTATAATAACTGCAGCAATGGGGCTAAATCAAATTTCACTAATAGAAAACTGTGAGACCAGTAAACAAGTTTTAGACAAGTTAAACTCGATCTATGACGTAAAAACGGAGACAAATAAAATGTTGGTACACGAACAATTTTATCAGTACAAAATGCTACCCACAGATTCAATGGCTCAGCATATTTCAAAGGTTGAAAATCTAGCAATGCAAATTAAAAATTCAGGAGACCAGTTGAGTGACACTGCTGTTATTACAAAAATAATGAGCACTCTTCCACCAAAATATGGTCCATTCCGACAAGCTTGGTTGTCTATGGATGAAGCTAGACAGACAATTGAAAACTTGACCTCGAGATTACTTGATGAAGAAAGAAATTTAAGTACAAGCGAACATAATGAAGATTATGCTTTAGCTGCCACACAAATGAACAAGTTTGGCAACAGAAATTTTAGAATAACAGGGCCTCCACAAAGAAAACCGTCAACAAATGTGAAGTGTTATAATTGTGGAAAAAGGGGACATTTTGCAAAGGATTGCCGATGTCCGAAAAGGCAACAATTAGGAGGTAACACTCATAGAAGCAGCAGCGGTGGACAAAATGACAATGAACGAGAGCGCGGGACAGTTTTTCCTGGATCTGGATATAGTGGACATGAAAGTGGTCGAGCTAGACATCAAAGTGGAAGTGGTAACTCTGGCAACACTGCAAATGGAAGAGCTTTCAACATTGAAGACAGTGATGACAGTGTGCCTGAAGTTGACATTGACTGTAGTGACATTTGGATTTTAGACAGTGGCGCTAGTAGGCACATGTGTCACTCGGAAAGTATGTTTACATCAGTTCGAAAAGTTCAAAACTTATTCGTAAAACTCGGCGATAATAAAGAACTTCCAGTTCAAGGAATCGGAGAAATTTTGATAGAAAAGTTTGTAAATGGGACTTGGTGTAAAGGCGTTATGACAGACGTATGGCTTGTACCCGGCTTAAGGAGAAATCTGTTTTCAGAAGGTGCAGTAACAAATGAAGGTTTTACTATTTTTAAGGACAACCAGAAGGCCGAAATTTTTGAAAGTGGCCAAGTGGTGGCTACTGCAGTACCTTACGAAAACAACCTTTATAGAGTGTTGATTCGCCTACAGAACAAAAATGCAATTACTGAGGTAAATGTAGTTTCTATAGGGACTTTAAAACAATGGCATGAAAGACTCGGACATTTAAATATCAAGTACATTAAGGAACTATTCACAAAGAATCTTGTAAGTGGAATAAGTATAACAGACATAAATGACAATTTCTTTTGTGAAAGCTGTGTATATGCCAAGCAACACAAACTTAAATTCCAAAACACTGAAAAACATGTATCAAAACCAGGTGAGTTAATTTCCAGCGATGTCTGTGGACCGATGAGTGAACATAGTATTGGAGGATCCAAATACTATGTTCTTTTTAAAGACAATTATACAGGCTACAGGTCAGTAAATTTTATTAGGCATAAAAGTGATGTAACCCAATGTTTTAAGAACTTTATTTCCTTGTGCAACACTAAATTTGGGCACAAAGTTCAAAGAGTGCGTGTAGACAATGGGCGAGAATATGTAAATGAGTCACTAAAACAGTATTTATCTGAAAGTGGTATAGTTTTAGAAACTACAGGTATTTATACACCGGAGCAAAATGGTCGCTGTGAGCGAAACAACAGGACCATAATGGAGTCTGCAAGAGCTCTGTTATTTGACAAGGATTTGCCTAAAACTTTATGGGCAGAAGCAGTAAATACTTCTGTGTATTTGCTGAACCGGACACCTACAAAGCAGTCTGAAACCACTCCTTATGAACACTGGACTGGTAAAAGGCCTAACTTACAACACACCAAAGTTTTTGGTTGTGAAGCCTATTTGTTAACACCAGGCACTTTAAGAACCAAACTGGATAAGAAAAGCGAGAGGTATGTTTTTGTAGGTTATGAAGGGGATTCAACGAATTACAGGTTGTATGATCCTGTGACGCATAAAATAAAAGTTTCTCGTCATGTTATTTTTAATGAAGATAGTGAATTTAAAACCCCAAGACAAAACTGTGTTCTACTTCCAATAAAAAATAACAGATCTGACAATTTAGATGCTCAAGATGACCTTGACCCAAACTATTTTGAGGAACCTGATATACAAGGACAAAATGACACTGGCAATGAACAAGTATCACGTTACAACTTAAGAGTTAGAAAAGATATACATCCACCTGAATATTTGTGTCAAAACTTTGATCTTGACTTTTCTGAGATTAATTTTACAGAAATAAGTGTTCCTTCCAGTTACCAAGAAGCCATTAGTTGTCCAAATAAGCAGGAATGGAAGGCAGCCATACAAGAAGAACTACAAGCTTTGGAAGTCAACAAAACGTGGGAGTTAGTTAATTTGCCACCAAACAGAAGTACAATTGGGACGAAATGGGTTTACCAAGTTAAGGAAGCTGAAAATGGTCACAAACCTCGTTTTAAGGCTCGCCTATGTGCAAAAGGGTTTAGTCAAGTAAAGGGTGTAGATTTTCAGGGGACTTTTTCCCCCACGACAAGGTATGACACACTAAGAGTACTTTTAGCCCTTTCAGCACAACAGAAAATGAAAATGAGGCAGTTCGATATCAAAACTGCTTTCCTTTACGGCGTACTAAGTGAAGAATTGTATATAGACATACCTGAGGGATTAAACAATAATAAACAAAAAGTGTGCAAACTAAATAAAGCCCTTTATGGCCTAAAACAACCTCCTCGAGTATGGAATGAGACTTTCAAGGAATTTTGTCAAAGCATTGGTTTTTATCAATGTACTTCTGACAATTGTGTCTACATTAAGACTGACAGAAAAGTTTTTCTAGCATTATATGTTGATGATGGTCTTCTACTATCTGACAGTGATGAAGAATTGGACTTAGTGCTTGTTCAGTTACAGAAGATGTTTCAAATTACCATAATTGAAGATCCAAAGTACTTTGTGGGCTTGCAAATTGAGCGACTTAAAGATGACTCAATATTCATCCATCAGTCAAAGTACATTCATCAAATTGTTCATAAATTTGGACAAGAAGATTGAAGATTCAAATCCTGTCTCGGTACCTGCAGATCCTAATTCCAGTTTAAGCAAGGGTCTTGGCAAACCAATAGAAAATATTCCTTATAGAGAAGCAGTAGGATCACTGATGTTTTTGGCAATTGTAAGTCGGCCAGACATTATGTATTCGATTGGACTAGTAAGTCGTTATCTGCAAAATCCCACCACAGCTCATTGGAATGCTGTTAAACGAATTTTCAAGTACTTAAAGGGCACCTTAAACATTGGCATTCACTATAAAAGAGACCCTTGTGGCATTAATCTAAGTGGCTACTGTGATTCTGATTTTGCAGGTGATATAGACACAAGACGTTCTACAACAGGCTATGTTTTCTTAATCAACAACAGTGCTGTAACATGGAAAAGCCAGAAGCAGAAGTGTGTGAGCTTGTCCACTACAGAAGCTGATTATGTGGCAGCCTCAACAGCCTCCAGAGAAGCCATATGGTTGAAAAATCTACTAGAAGCCCTCGGTGAAAACATAATTTTGCCAGTTAATATGTACATCGACAATCAAAGTGCTCTAAAACTTATTAAAAATCCAGTGTTTCATCCACGCACAAAACATATCGACATAAAATTTCATTTTGTTCGGGATCAATATGTTTTAGGTTTAATTAATTTTCAATATGTTTCTACCAATGATCAAACAGCAGATGGTTTCACCAAAGCATTGTCAGTAATCAAATTTAAGAGATTTGTAAGTCAGTTAGGTATTAAGTGCTTCTTAGATTTACTAAAAATTAAGTAGTATGTTACAACTGTTTATTTTACGTGGGAGTGTTGGGTTTATAAAATAACCTGTTGTAACAGTGGCAACATTGTACTGGTTGACAAGCAACGCCACCTAAAATAATTGACGTTCGAATGTTCTAGAATATACGTGAGTCGGTCTGTCGGTTGTATTACAATAATGTTCACCTCTTTTTAGTATTAATACAAGTTTATTAGTTAGTTAAATAAACGTGTTTTACTGTCCAAGATCCAACCACCCCAATAGTTACTAAAATTAACACCAAAGTCTGTACTGAAGTAATGAATGCGAAAGCAAGAAGTATATTAATTTCTCAAAATGAACTTACCGCGACACAAAATCTCTTAGCAAACATTTCAAGTGAATTGCGAACTCTATTAATTGTTAAAAATCCCCAAAATTTGGACAGTGCAATTGATATAATAACAAATTATGAAATATTGACTAGCCAAACCACTTTCAAAAATAACTATTTACAGAATCAAAATAAACCAAGTAATAAACCTGCTAATCAAACCTTTGTAAACACTCAAACGCCTTTCAACTCTTTCAAACCTCAAAACTCTTATAGACCACAAAATCAATTCCAAAAATCACAATTTCGACCTCAAAACCATCAACAAAATGCACCAAATCAACGAAACCATCCAAAGCCGCAATTTCCACAACCCATGTCCGGTGTAAGTACCATAAAACGAAATTTAACTCCACCAGGTCCTCAACCTCAACAGAATAGACCTGAATACAGACCTTATAATCATTTCCAACAGACAAGAAAACCCAATTTCTCTTTTCAAGAATTAACACATCTTGAAAATGAAGTTAATGATGATTATTACCAACCCGAATTTGACAATACTTACCCTAACGACGACGCATACTTTGAAACTGAAAACCTTGAAGATAATCAATCAACTTCGATGTTACCTTCATTTCATCAGCTTGAAAATTTTCATCTACAAGCCTCGGACAAAACCAACCATGTTTAAGTTTAAATAGTATGCAGATCAATCAATTACCTTATATAGAAATTCCAAATTATAACATTCGATTACTTATTGATATTGGATCACATGCATCTCTTCTTAGACCATGAATAGCGGAAACACATTTTCCAAATTTAATCGAACCTTATGTAAGTACACTACATACATGTGCAGGTTCAAGGAAAGCAACAAGTAAAGCAAAAATTCCCTTATTTTTATGCTTTGGCATAACAGATTCGATAGAATTTATACTTTACCCATTTCACGAATATTTCGATGGAATCTTAGGAATAAAAGACATTCGTAAACTAAAGTTAGGCATTGACATAGAAAATGAAAGATTAATCAATCAATATCTGGAAATTCCATTTCAGTATAGACGAGATTTCGATCATTATGTCATTGAACTTCCATCAAAAACCATTCAGAAAACAACACTAAGAACTGAATTACCTAACAATACGACTTGGACAATGCCCTATTATCGTGACAACGAGATAGAAATTCAACCAACACTAGTATCAATCGTAGACAACACTTACACTCTTGACATACTCAATCATACTAATGAAACTCTTACTCTCGAATGTAACACAAAAAACAATCTTCCTTTAGAATCAATAGATCTTAATAATTTTGAAATTTTTAACTTTGAAACGAAACATCCTCGGAAACATCACACAAACAAAAAACAATTTTCAGAACATGAAAAAGTTAACTTTGAAAATTTAATAAGACATCAACACCTAAATCAGGAAGAAAAAGTTCAACTTTTTAAACTAATTAAAAATTATTCACAAGTTTTGCATAAGCCTGGAGATAAACTAACATTTTCAAATACAGGTAAACATGTCATTAACACCACTGACGAATTACCAGTTCACACTAAAAGTTACCGATACCCTTACGTTCATAAGGAAGAAGTGAACAAACAAGTCAACCAAATGTTAGACGACGGAATAATTCAACCATCTAATTCCCCATGGAGTTCACCTATATGGATCGTACCAAAAAAAATGGACGCTTCTGGTCAGAAAAAATGGCGATTGGTAGTCGATTACAGGAAACTTAACGAGAAAACTGTCGACGATCGATATCCCTTACCAAATATCACTGATATATTAGACAAGCTTGGTAGATGCCAATATTTTACAACCCTAGATCTAGCCAGCGGTTTCCACCAGATTGAAAGGGATCCCAATAGCATATCCAAAACAGCTTTTAATGTAGAGCATGGTCACTATGAATATACTAGAATACCATTCGGATTGAAAAATGCCCCTTCAACTTTTCAGAGAGCAACGGACAATGTCTTACGCGGACTGCAAGGAAAAATTTGTTTAGTCTATATGGACGACATAATTATATATTCCACCAGTTTGCAAGAACATTTAAATTCTCTAAAACAAGTTTTTGACCGTCTAATTTCATACAACATGAAAATTCAACTCAACAAATCAGAGTTCTTACAAAAAACTGTCGAATTTTTAGGACACGTCGTGACCCCTGAAGGAATAAAACCTAACCCTAAAAAGCTGCAAGCTATAAAAAATTTCAAAATTCCAAACACCCCAAAGGAAATTAAATCATTTCTTGGCCTTGTAGGTTACTACAGAAAATTTATAAAAAATTTTGCTAAAATCACTAATTCATGACAAACCATTTTTAAATTCTTTTAATTTATGTAAAAACATTTTAATGAATGACCCAATTCTCCAACACCCCGATTTTGAGAAACCCTTTATTCTTACAACAGACGCATCAGACTATGCAATCGGAGCAATTTTGTCTCAAGGTTCAATTGGAACTGACCTTCCTATAGCATATGCTAGCCGAACCCTCAATCCCTCCGAATGTAACTATTCCACTATAGAAAAAGAACTTTTAGCCATAGTATGGGCTATTAAATATTTTAGACCCTATCTTTTTGGTCCAAAATTCGCTATAGTTACCGATCATAAACCACTTCAATGGCTCTTTTCTATAAAGGAACCCAATTCGAAACTTGTCAGATGGAGACTAAAATTACAAGAATATGACTATACTATAAATTATAAAAAAGGAACACAAAATTCCAACGCTGACGCTCTTTCACACCCACCTAGAGAAATAAACCCTATCTCTTATGAACAACCACCATTAACACATATGCCAGCCGCGTGCGAAAGTAACAATGAGGAAAACGATCAATATTCTTGGCGAGATAGAATTAAACATTTCTTTGAATCACAGGAAAATCTATTTGAAAATCCGAGAAAAATTCCAATCAAAATAATTTCCGACATTCAAATAAAGCCACCAAGAAAATTACAAAGTTCAAAAAAGCCACAGGATTCAGAAAAATCATTTAGCACTGAAACAGCTAATGAGTCTGACCTAAATTTAGAAATTCCTCAAGAAAATAACCAACCCCTAGACGACAACTCAGATACTCTAACGGTCCACACGTCTCAAGAAAATCCTATTCTAGGAGCACCATATGTTAATAAAAGTTTAAACACCTACAAACATCAATTAATATTTAAATGGACGGATAAAGATAAACCCTATACTCTGACAAAGAGCCTTTTCGAAATAAAGAAAAGAATAATTATCTTTATAAACAAAGAACCAGTGACCGAGGAAATTCAACAACTATTTATAAATCATTTACCCCCAGACACCTACTGTCTACATTTTCCAAATAAGGAATTGGAGCCAATAATAATTCGAATCTTTCAAGAAACATTCAAAAATAACTCATACAAACTTTTTATTTCTAACACATTATTAGAAGACATTACAAATATCAATGAACAAAAAGAGGTTATTGAAAGATATCACACCACAAAAACATCTCATCCAGGTATGACCGAAAATATCAAAAATATAAAACAACGATATTACTGGCCGAGTTTAGAAAGAGATGTAATGAATTACGTAAACACATGTGAAACCTGTCAACAGACAAAATATGAAAGACATCCATACAAGGTAATTTATAAACCGACGCCAACCGGAAATAAGCCTTTTGAACATATATACATGGATATCTATTCTATTTCAGGTCAGAAATTCTTAACGATAATCGATAATTTTTCAAAATTTGCAACCGCTTATCCTATAAATCATACAGCAATCGAAATATGTCAAAACTTAATTAAACTGTTTTCACATCATGGAACCCCATGCAAAATAACCAAGGATAACGCACAGTCCTTTAAAAGTAATTTAGTGCAAGACCTTTGCAAGACTTACCGAATCGAGTTACACTTTAAAACACCGTACAACCCAAACTCAAACTCTCCAATCGAACGTTTTCATTCGACCCTCAGAGAAAGTCTTATTGCAATTAGAAATGATCATCGAACAAACACGATTCAGGAACTTGTAGATATCGCGATACTGAATTATAATAACAGTATTCATTCCTCACACGAGTATACGCCTTTTCAAATTCTCAAAGGAAATCTTAACTATCAGTTAAATTTTGAGAAAAACCTTGATCAAATTCAAACAGACTACATTCATGAGTTAGCTGAAACCTTTAAGGAATTAAATACTAAAATAAACTTAAAATTAAGCGCTAAAAAAGCCAACGTTTTGTCAAAATTAAATGAAAAACGCGAAAATGACCCCGAGATACCTGAACTTACAGAACAACTAATGTCAACTCCTTTTAATAGAACAAAAAATCTAAAACCTAAATATAAATTGACTAAGTTTAAAAATCAAAGACATTAAAAGACGATTGTAAATTTCAGATGAAGATAGTGCTAATTCTACTTCCATTACTGGTCAACGCTCAGTATAAAATTGAAGAAATTTCAAACCCCCTACTGCCCGTACAGAAAGGACCAAGTTACATAATAACCAACTACCATCATGTTTATTATCATATAAACTTAACTAATATAAAGCAAAGTTTGATATTAACTGAAAAAACTCTTTTACAAGTTAATCAAACAATTGATACAGTACAAAAACCTATGTACAATCTTTTAGTTACTAGAATTAGTGATTTACTAAATCAAGTATATTCATTCAAAGGCTTTATCACTCATTACAAGACAAAACGTAGAACTAAAAGAGGACTATTCAATTTTCTGGGAAAAGCACAAAAATACTTATATCGTTACTTATTAAGTCAAATCAGCAAAAACTGCAAGACCGTGTGAACGACTTAACACAAATGACTCAGTCTACGTCAACGACTATGTACAGGGTGATTGATTGAATTTTGACCACCCCCTTATATTTCTTAATTTTGATTTTAGCAAAAAACGTTAAATACAAAACCAGTAGATATTTAGGTCTACTTTATTTTTAGATAAACAGTTATTATACAGGGTGTCCCAAATTTGAGTAATAAACCAAACTTATGTTTTTTTAAACACAATGACCAACTTTTTATCCGATATTTGCATTCTACGTCAAATTTTTGGAATTGATGTAAAATGTCTGTATCGATATTCAACTGTTTCCGCAGCATCTGTTACTTTAACAATGTTTCCTCGACTATGTGATTAAAGTTTAATTTAGTTACTCAAATTTGGGGCAGCCTGTATAATAAGTGTTTATATAAGAGTAAAAGTAGACCCAAATATCTATAACTGTTGCTACAACTAGTTTTTTTTACTAAAATCAAAAATACGGAAGTTAAGGGGGTGGTTAAAATTCAATCAATCAAGGACTCTGCTGCGAAAACATTTGAATATCGATACAGACATTTTACATCAATTAGGCCTAGAATTTGACCTAGAATTCAAATATCGGATAAAAAGTTGGTCATCGTATTTAAAAAAACATAAGTTTGGTTTATTACACAAATTTGGGACACCCTGTATAATAACTGTTTATCTAAAAATAAAGTAGACCTAAATATCTACTGGTTTTGTATTTAACGTTTTTTGCTAAAATCAAAATTAAGAAAGTTAAGGGGGTGGTCAAAATTCAATCAATCACCCTGTACTTAGTCATATTACTAGATAACTTGGAAAACAATATTCACATCCTCAATGAAATTCGCAACAATGTGCAAACTGCTATCAATTTTGCAGAAATTAACGTACTACATCACAGCATCTTAAAATACAAAGAATTACGAGCGATTATTCATAAATTGAAACGAGAAACTCGAATTCCTTTTGACAACCTAATCAAATACTACGAGACAGCTCACACAGACGTAACTATAAAAAATGACCTAATCATTTTCTACATTGCGATCCCGTTGATATCCGGTAACCCTACACATTATATCGAGTTTATCCGATCCCAATCAATAATCAAATAATAACCCTTACCAATCCATACCTATTAAAATCTTCAAATGATTTCTATAATTTAAAGGAAAAATGTCCAAAAATTGAGAAAATATCTCTTTGTTTAGAGGAAGTTTTAAACTCAAACGAACCTTGTGTAATGAAATCAATAAATCTAACAAATCATTGTCCAATGGTTCCAATAAATTTCAAGAAAACTTCAGTCACTCAATTAGAGGATAATTCTATTATAATAATACCAACTCAAAGTGAGAACATTCAATTTCAATGTCCAAATCAAAAATCGATTGAAATTATAAATCAACCATCATTAATTTTACCATCAGAATGTTCAACAAAAATAAAAGATAAAATTTATGAATCTCAAAATCCTGAAATCATCAGTTCACGATTAAAATTGCCAACCATCGTTATTGATGAAAAATTGGTACAAGAAATTGAACCTTTACAATTAACGGAAATTAATCTAGATAAGATTCATGAAGACTTAGAAAGAGCAAAACAATTAACTGTACATCATCTTAAGAAATTCGATGTTGTTAGCTCTAGCGTATCAATTATACTAATATTAGTTATTATTTTTATCATTATTGGTATTGTAATTTACTTTTCCTATAGGAAAAATAAAGACAATGTAAAACTGGACATACAACTATAAACCCTCGAAAATATACCCCGAATGATTTTCTCAGTGAGGGAGGAGTTATATGGCCATTTCTGACGATCTAATACTAAATAGACATCCGCAGAATAGCTTTGCTAAGTCAGCATTTATTTTCCTATTTATACAGCAGCATTTGTGCATGTAATTAGTCATTAAGATAACTCGCTTGGTTAACGTTCAAATGTAATTTCGTTCGTTTTTATTAAATAAAAGTTTTTTAAAAACAGAAGTTGCATTAATAAGAACAAAATTTGCACAGTATTTGTTGTTGTTTATGTTTATTTAGCAAAATCGCTACTACTACAAATTACTTTACATAAGTTAACTTTACTTAAGTATAATAACCCATCCAAATTAAATAAATCCACAAAAAACAACTATAATTAAATGATTTATCTGTGTACATTTGAATAATACTCTCTTAAAGATTTTTAAAATATCCTTAGAACTAATATTATATATTTATTCATTTAGCACCTGGCTATTACACTTAAAACAGCATATTATATTACAATATATTATACACAAATGAACACCAAGGTATCCAAACAATCTATCACTCGCACAAATTACTTGAGAATTTAACAACATTTGGATGTGAGTTGTACATTTGTAAGTGGTCAGTAAAACAGCAGGCTCCCAAAAGAACATATATTTGGAACAATATTACACCTTTAAGTGTTACAAAAAAGAAAAGAATATGAACATTAAATTAAAACGTGTTACTTCAAAGTGACTTGTCTAACCTCTCTCCAAGTTGTTTTCTAACCTCACTCTTAAGCTAGTAAAACCGCGCAAATAGAAAAATGACATAAGTCACTAAAATGTCAAAATATAACTCAACAGTAAGCCCTCATAGAACAATGATTTCTGCAACAAGGTTGATCGAACGGTTTCAATATTATAATTCGTCCCTGATCTTATATTGTAGTCGTGAAACCCTGACCTATGCTCCAGAAACCTTACTAGTACTGAGGCATCAATCCACGTTCCACTTTAAAAACAATTACAAGATTAGCTTTCTCAATGCATTGCCGTATGTTAAGCTAATTTAATGTCGTCAACATGCTCTGAATAGGAGTATATACCTATATTACACCCGAGAGTGCAATCTCATAATTTCTCCCTGGGTACAAGCAATCAGTAAGGAAGAACAATAATCAAAATGTGGTAAAATTATCGTACTGTACACCAGCCGTTTGGTCCAGTCCGAAAGAGGAGCAGTCATACGTCGAAAAAACCCTAGTTTCTTACCGAGCTTTCTACAAAGATAATCAATATGATTTGAGAAACAGAGTTGCGGATCCAACAGAATACCCAAATACTTAATTTCAGACACAAATTAATTTTAAAAACAAAACGATTTTGTCGCTGTCCATATACAGTGTGGTCCAAATTGGTGATGCATGTATGGGGATATCCGTTATCGTAAGAGATACAGGATCGGTTAAATGGGAAAAGTTTTAGGGAGTTCAATGCCAAATTCATACCCAGTTTTGAAATTAGATTATCATTTGCCGTTTTCCGGGAAATTGGGAAAACGTGAAACACTGCATTTTTAACTTTGCCTTATAGGTCCTTAACGAAGATAAAAATGTTTTTGAAAATGATACCTTATTAAAGCACTTTTTTACGTAGAATACGATGGTGTAATTAGAAAATGTTTATCGACACTTGTTTCGAAATTATACATTTTCGGAAAGCGCTTAAAATGGCCTTTTCAATGATGTACCTATTGATGCCCTTGTGAGACTTACCAAGTGTAAAATGGCGATTTATATATATTTATGATAATGAAGCAAAGTTTGATATGTTAGAGTGCTTTATTAAAAGTAACAGAAATGCTGAGGTGGCATTAAATAGTTATTCGGAAAATTTTCCAGAGAGGCGGCAACCTACTATAAGGTATTTTGCAAAGTTGGTAAAAAATTTACGGTTGAATGGCAGTTTTGAGAAACCGCGTCCAAAGAAATATGCGAAAGACAATGACAATCGCAATGACCAAATTGTTAATTATTTTAATGACAATCCAACATCATCTACAAGAAAATGTAGCAGGGAGATAAATCTTCCGAGAACAACGGTTCTAAGAACTTTGAAGACCCGAAAGTACCATCCGTACAAGCCTATTATTGTGCAAGGACTTCACGAAGGCGATTTCCAGAGGAGAATAGAATTTTGTAACTGGTACGTCCACAAATGTGAGGAAAATGCTCACTTTAGCAACAACGTCATATGGACTGACGAGACATATTTAAGAAACTGTGGAATTTTTAATAAGCAAAATTACCATCATTGGGCTAGAGAAAATCCTTCGTTACGTGCTCAACGTAGATTGCAAACACGATTTGGCGTCAATGTTTGGTGTGGAATTTATGGTAAAAATATTTGCAATCTGAAACCTTTTACTATCTGCTAATAATGTTCATTATTTCAGGAAATTATGTTATAGGCCCCTTCTTTTATCAGGGCACACTAAATGGGGAGATATAATTATACATGCTGCAGAATTTGATACTTCCCACTATTAGAGAACTGATACCAGAAGGTGATTTTCCCAATGTATGGTACCAAAAAGATGATTATCCTGCTCACAACTTCGGTTTGGTGAAACATTTATTAACCGCAACTTTTGGAGATCATTTAATTTCAAATGGCGGTCCTGTACTATGGCCTGCAAGGTCACCGGATATTACACCGTCAGATTTTTTTCTATGGGGACATGTGAACAATCAACTCTACGAACTTGAACCACCTCAGAAGGTTGAAATACTGGAAGCTCGTGCTCAACAAATGTTCGATGGCATTAATAGACATACGATTAGACGTGTTACTAACAGTATTTTGCAAAGATGCCAGAAGTGTCTAGATAGAAATGGACAACATTTTGAGGGCTAGGTTACTGTTTTTTTTTCGTTATTGTTATTATTTTTTAGAAATAAATTCAAGTTAAATTTTGGTGGTATTTAGTTAGGAATAAGTAGATACCTACAGATAATACAGTTTAACTTTTAACATATCAAACTTTGCTTCATTATCATAATTTAAAGCCATTTTTTAAACGTAACGATTAAATTTTGATACTTCAATAGCCCGCAACTTTCAGTTTTGCCTTTGGTTCTTGGCGCTACGATTATCTTTTGTTTTTTCATAATGGCTGCCCAAATGTTCAAAGCCTACTATGTCAAAAATAGAAAAATCGCCATTTTGCACTTGGTAAGTCTCACAAGGGCATCAATAGGTACATCATTGAAAAGGCCTTTTTAAGCGCTTTCCGAATTTTAATAATCTAAGATGGCGTCCATAAGATTTTCCAAAGTAGTCATGCATAACTTCAAAACAAGTGCCGATAAAAAATTTATAATTACACCATCGTATTCTGCGTCAAAAAGTGCCCTAATAAGGTAACATTTTCAAAAATATTTTTATCTTCGTTAAGGACTATAAGGCAAAGTTAAAAATGCAGTGTTTCACGTTTTCCCACTTTCCCGGAAAACGGCAAATTTTTTTTTTATGCAAGTAAAACCCCGGTGGACCCGGGGAATACAGCCGTTGTCCATGGTTTTATATAAATTATCTGTTAAGACCCTTCAAGAGGCGAAGTTATTAACAGGCTTGAATGCAGATTCAAAGTAATAGTAATAATAATAATAATAATAATCTTTATTTCAGAACTATGTTTACAATTTACAACATATAAGCATAAACTAAATGATAAGTATAGACAAACAGTGGCAATGGAACTGAAAATTAATTTAAGTAAGCAACGTGAGATGGCACCACTAAACGCATATTGCGTAATTTTAAAGCCAGATGCAGCAATTCGGATCTTTTGACTGTTGGAAAACATCAGTTTTAATGCGGCGTTGTCGTTAATAAATTACATTTTTTGTTTTGTTTCTAGACAAAAAATAACAGATTTGGTGTGTGTTTTCTTTAATTATTGAGTTTCACTTCGTAGTATTTTTAGTTTAGTTATTTGTTATTAGTTTATTTTTAATATTCATCAAGGGTTATTTTATACTTAATACATTATGAATTTCATGTTTAATCTTAAAACAGTCACATGAATTTAAAACTAAAAAACGGTCACGTAATCTTTAAAATTATTACATTTAATTATTGAAAATAGTCCCGTGATCTTCAGGGTTCCGTTTTGGCATTAAATAAGAATAAGAGTCACGTGACCTTTAAAAATAAAATTTGAGTATTGAAAATCGTCATGCGACTTTATGAACTGTAAAAAGAGTCACGCAACTCTTCGAATAATATTTGTAACATCTAAAACAGTCACGTTACCTTTAGGATTCCGGTTTAGCACTGTCAAGTTGTGGCACTCAGACTTAAAAATTGTCCAGGATGGTCTAAGGTCTAAGCGATGAATTACGATAATTGCGTTTAGTTTTTTTTCAACATCGCAGACCCTGTTGCAATTTATGAGTGTGAGACATTTTTAGGAATGTCCATTAATCAGAAATGTCCGATGGAGGCATTCACTCAAAAAAATTGTAAATAACGCGCTTCCTTATAAATAAAGATGTATTCGGGCCTGTTGATATCATAGTAGGCCTTACGAACGTCTGTTCTGACCGAGACGGTTTTATGGCTGACGGACATCAAAAATTTCATAAAACTATCAAAAATTTAGCTACATAATGAATAAAATGTTATAGAAGCAATTGTAAGTCTAAATAGAATTGATTTAGGCATTATTTCAAAAATACCATATATCATCAGAACATTCATGTGGCTCCAAAGAGTCTAAACCTCATACCTTAAGTTAAACCTTCTTTTTAAGTTATACCTTATACTTTTTAATTTTAAAATATATTATATATTTTTTGGCAGAAATTGACTGCAAAAATCACACAAAAACAGGAGGACACTACAATGCAATAGACAAATTCCGAGAGTAACATTAAAGTGACTTAATAAGTTCAGGATGCATTTAGTCCCTTTGGAGCAAGATGAATGTTCTCACGCTATGTGGTGTTTTTTAAATAATGCCTAAATGAATTTTATTTAGACTGACAATTGCTTCTATAACATTTTATTCATATATAGTTAAATTTTTAATAGTTTTATGAAATTTACCACACAGATCCATTAATCTCATTTTCTCAATATTTCAGGTTAGGAACGAGAATTTAAAAAACTGTTTTCACTGGCCTATTTGGATGTTATTTGGCTAATTTTTCATAAAGAAAAAGTCATATTATTCCATTTGTTTTTTTATCTTTTTTGGAGTTTGAGTCATGGTGTCAAAACTAGCCCCCTGGCGGAGAAATATTCAACTAAATTAACTATATTTTGGTTGATACTTATTGCCCAAGAAATGCTCTTTTCAACAATACCGAATTTGTTAAAATTGGTCAAACCGTTAAGAAGTTAAAGCAGGTTATTGCAAAAACAATTGAACACGCCATCTTTGTTTTTGAAATAACAGAAATTTGTTTTTTACGAAAATGATAGATAAATTGGTTCGCTTTAAAAATTTGGAAAAAATAATTCTAGTTTATTGTGCAAAATTTATAGAAAATGCAATTTAAAAATTTAAGATGGCAGTTACGGCCTCTGGTGGTCATTTTTAGAACTCGAAAATATTTTCCAACGATTCTTCATGGCGGATTTACCTAAAAAAATGTTTACCCCAAAATCATACGACGAACGGTTCTCGAGATATGGTCGAGGAACAGTCTTATTGGGTCACCCGGTACAACTATTTAAAATAGAACTGGGAAAACACATTCGAGAAAAAATGTATATGTAATTTGCTAGTGATTTGCTTGTTGGTTAATTTTTGGGACATGTGTGCATTGTATTGTTTTGTTTTTCATGTAGCATTATCGATAAATAAATACTATTATTATATTAATACTGTGCACCCGAGCACCCACTGTGACGTCACGCAAGGTAGCGTTTCGAGGAAACAGGTTTTGCTGATAGGGCCGCCCTCTTGGATCTGTTGTGTTGTCAAGTAAAATTCCCATTCCCACACCCACTTGCCACTTGTCACTTTGCTTTTGTTTATTTGTTTTAGCATGCTGCTAAAATTAATTATATTTTTATGACAAAATCTAACAATTTAATTGGTGAAGATTATACACTAAAATCAAGTAAATGTATATTTTTTGATTGACATAATGGATACAACAGCTGCTAGCCCAGGTAAGATTACAATAACAATTTCATACCTAACCTATGTAATAAACCATGCTATTGCTGATGCATTATTACTACACATTTTTGTACTAACATTTTTTAAGGGTGGTTCTAGTAACTAATTTGGCTAGTCTTACAGATCTGCAACTGGTATATGCTGCATACATCACTACTTTTCCATGTGGATGAAAAAGCACAATTTTTATGAAGAAAGTGACTACATTTTGCAGGGACTGCAATCAAGTCAAGTTGAAGAAGAAAAATTGTGTGCAATATATTAAACTATCTACATTAGGTACAACAGTGGATTAAAAAGCAAGTTTTAAGGTGAGTTAACTGTTTTAAAGCTAGATTTGTAGTTCTAATTCCGCAAGAAGTAAGCAGCAAGCAGTAGTAGCCATGTCAATTCATAGTTCGACTTTAGTGAGAAGGAAATAACATAACCCCAATAACCCCAAAGTCTTATAAACCATCAAAATTTTATATATTATCTTGTGGGTTGTCATTTTTAGGCAAAAGCAAAAGAAAGTATTTGTCAAATGATATTCCAAAAATCTATGAATGGGGGTAAAGATCAGTAGTCTATGATGGAAGCAGTAAGGAGCAAGGTAAGAAATGAAAATGATTCATTTCTTGCTGCTTACTGCTTGTGGTTAATGTGGCTTGCACTTATATTTGTCAAACTATGAATTAGAGTGTTACAAGTATATTATTTATTTTTACTGCAGCTTACTGATTACTTCTTCTTGCGGAACTAGAACTAAGAATCCAGCTTAATGATAGCAACATTAACAAAAATAAAAAGCAATGCAGTTTTCATTATCATTTTACCTTTAACACAGTAATCATCATTGTACAGGGTGATTGATTGAATTTTGACCACCCCCTTAACTTCCATAATTTTGATTTTAGCAAAAAACGTTAAATACAAAACTAGTAGATATTTAGATCTACTTTATTCTTAGCTAAACAGTTATTATACAGGGTGTCCCAAATTTGAGTAACGAACCAAACATATGTTTTTTTAAATACAATGACCAACTTTTTATCCGATATTTGAATTTTATGTCAAATTCTGGGCCTAATTGATGTAAAATGTCTATATCGATATTCAACTGTTTACGCATCAGGGTCCTTGATTGATTGAATTTTGACCACCCTTAACTTCTTTAATTTTGATTTTAGCCTTAGATAAACAGTTATTATACAGGGTGTCCCAAATTTCAGTAACTAAATTAACCCTTAATCACATAGTCGAGGCAACAGTATTAAAGTAACAGATGCTGCTGTGGAAACAGTTGAATATCGATACAGACATTTTACATCGACTAAGTCTAGAATTTGTCATAGAATTGAAATATCGGATAAAAAGTTGATCATTGTATTTAAAAAAAAAACGTAAGTTTGGTTCGTTACTCAAATTTGGGACACCCTGTATAATAACTGTTTAGCTAAGAATAAAGTAGACCTAAATATCTACTAGTTTTGTCTTTAACGTTTTTTCCTAAAATCAAAATTAAGGAAGTTAAGGGGGTGGTCAAAAATCAATCAATCAAGGACGCCGCTGCGGAAACAGTTGAATATCGATATAGATCGACATTTTACATCAATTAGGCCTAGAATTTGACGTAGAATTCAAATATCGGATAAAAAGTTGGTCATTGCATTTAAAAAAACATAAGTTTGGTTCGTTACTCAAATTTGGGACACCCTGTATAATAACTGTTTAGCTAAGAATAAAGTAGACCTAAATATCTACTAGTTTTGTATTTAACGTTTTTTGCTAAAATCAAAATTATGGAAGTTAAGGGGGTGGTCAAAATTCAATCAATCACCCTGTACACTAACACGTTGTAGACTGCATTGTTCAACCTTGAGTTAATATGTATTATATGTAGTATATGAGGTAGGGTTTACCCAAGTTTCTAGTTGTAGTATTAATCATAAATTTAATTCTTGTCCATAACAAGCCAGAGTAAACAAGTAACCTGGACTACTTTGTTTACTATTTTGGTATGAACAAAAATTAAGTTAATAATTATGTCTATGTATACCTGCTAATTAAAATTAAACTAACTTTTTACTAAAGTGAATCAAAAGTTTTCTCAAAGTTAAAGCCATGTATTTGTATATGACATGCTATACTTAAAAATTACACTAAAATAAAATCAGGGTTTGAAAATATCATGATATTTATATAAATATCATATCACATGATATATATCGGATATATATCAGATATATATCCGATATATATCATTTTCAATCTTTATATACTTAGCTATAAAAAATATAAAAAACTAAAAAAATTGTTTTGTTTTATGCTTACTTAAGCTATATTTTGTTTTAACACAAATCCTTTTATAATAACTTATATTATTTCTATACAAAAAAAATAAACTTTTTATTATGCGACTCTGAAAACTATCTATTTCTCGACACACAGTAACAGCTTTACTAATCTCAGACAAATTAGAAAACCAAACTTTGTCATCCTTCAGTAAAGCTTACCTAATATTCTTGATACTTAATATAATAATTTTTTGATGCTTTGAATAACTGAAACCGGTTTTTATTCAATTAATAAAAATATCGAATATATCGGATATACAGGGTAATTCAAATTCGACCCTCACCATTGGGATCTCGGAAACTATAAGAGATACGAGAAAGTTTAAATTGGGGCAAAGTTGCGCAATGCAAAGCTCAACCAAATGCAGTTTTAAAAATTTCGATTTTCCGAGTACTTCCAAAGATATCCGAAAAAAACTGAAAATTTGATTTTTTGTTTTTATTTATTTCTAATCTTATTTGAAGAGATATTCCAAAACTAAAAGCACCTTTTCATTGCCACTTTTTCTCAGCTATTCGATGATGGATTCAAATTTGCCACACGACGTTTCGTTTTTTGGCAGCCATCATCAACTTTCTTTTTTCTTATGGGCGCCATATTGGATTTTTAGCCCACCAAATAGTACGTTTTATTCTGATTTTAGTGATGTATAATAACTTATGATTTGCTTCATAAATAACAAAATAATTCAATAAAAACTATTTTTACTTTAGTTATTGGCTTTGAGTTAATGGGCCGTTTTAAAAAATGTCATTATTTGACAGTACTTGTCAAACACGATAATTTGGACGATCATTAGAGCTTTTAGAGATTTTATCTTTGTTACCTTTGAGTGAATGAGACGTTTTATGAAGATTACTTGGTAGTACTTGTTACACGCAATTGGCCTGAACATACTTAGTCACAAAGGTGTACACGTGACTTAAACCGGTTTATTCACTCGAAGAGCTTAGGCCACTCGCTACGCTTGTGGACCTAGTTGTTCTTTTCGTGAATAAAAAATGGTTTAAGTCACTTGCTGTATTAATAACTATTAAATCACTCTGAATGACATTCGCTTATTTACAGATGTAAACAAACAAACATCAATGTTATCTACGGGGCGCGGTGCAAATTTAATAGAACTGTAATTTTAGTTTTTTTTTTTTAATATAAGAAGTCGAAATTTAATAAAATACTGTATAAGACACGTGACTTAAACCGGTTTATTCACTCGAATAAATATGAATGAATAAAAAATGGTTTGTCACTTCCAAAATAAATAACTATAAACTTGCACTTAACATTATAAAAAATTGAAATTTGGCAAAAAATGAAGTTCCTAAAATGATGATCTTTCTCTTGGAAACATAAATAAGCCTTTTAAGTTAGAGATAATGCTAACAAATCTCTTTTTCTGATTAACCTAAATAGTTAACATTTTCTGCGGGGGTTTCTTTTCTAGATACATTTTTAACTATGATTGACTTGCTCTAATGTTCGTCCGAATTATCGTGTTTGACAAGTACTGTCAAATAATGACATTTTTTAAAACGGCCCATTAACTCAAAGCCAATAACTAAAGTAAAAATAGTTTTTATTGAATTATTTTGTTATTTATGAAGCAAATCATAAGTTATTATACATCACTAAAATCAGAATAAAACGTACTATTTGGTGGGCTAAAAATCCAATATGGCGCCCATAAGAAAAAAGAAAGTTGGTGATGACTGACAAAAAACGAAACGTCGTGTGGCAAATTTTAATCCATCATCGAATAGCTAGGAAAAAGTGGCAATGAAAAGATGCTTTTAGTTTTGGGATATCTCTTCAAATAAGGTTAGAAATAAATAAAAACAAAAAATCAAATTTTCAGTTTTTTTCGGATATCTTCGGAAGTACTCGGAAAATCAAAATTTTTAAAACAGCATTTGGTTGAGCTTTAAATTGCGCAACTTTGCCCCAATTTAAACTTTCGCGTATCTCTTATGGTTTCTGAGATCCCAATGGTGAGGGTCGAATTTGAATTCCCTGTATATCAAGATATACAGTGTGACCCATTTAGAATGGAAACACCCCTATAAAATTTTAGGTTATTAACCGATTTCAATGATTTTTTTTTTGAAATAATTAGGAATGAAATGTATATTACGGGAGAAAATTTTAAATATTTATTTCAGTTTTCAGGTCATATTACGATACTTTTTCTTTATAGAAAATGGAGAATTTTTATTAGCGATTTTTTTATTGAAAAAATTACTACGCCACTGGATCTATAGTGCTTTCAAATAGCTGTGACCAAAATTTCATGAAAATCCATTCATTAATAACAAAGTTATGACAAATTAAAATTCAAAAATCCTCTAAGCTAACGGTCACAAAAGAACACCCTGCATCAACTGTTGCCATAGAAATGATGTTACTATTTACTTGTTTATTATTAATTATTAATTGATGATGAAAAAAAAATCCAAAAAAAAAAATCAAAAAAAAATCCAAAAAAAAAATCTAAAAAAAAAATCCAAAAAAAAAAAAATTTGGTCACAGCTATTTGAAAGCACTATAGATCCAGTGGCGTAGTAATTTTTTCAATAAAAAAATCGCTAATAAAAATTCTCCATTTTCTATCAAGAAAAAGTCTCGTAATATAACCTGAAAACTGAAATAAATATTTAAAATTTTCTCCCGTAATAGACATTTCATTCCTAATTATTTCAAAAAAAAAATCATTGAAATCGGTTAATAACCTAAAATTTTATAGGGGTGTTTCCATTCTAAATGGGTCACACTGTATATCATGATATTTATCATTTTTTCATTTATCATGATATATATCACTGGATATACACTGAACCCTGCATTTTATCACAAAGAAAAGTGACGAAGGTTTCAAGAATTTGCCCTTAGTTTAAAGTTGGCAAACATGTGGCTTTAACTTTTTAAATTTAAGTTAAAACTTAACTTAACTTAATTTAACTTTTTAGTTTAATTCGTTAATTTGGAGGTATAAACCGGGTGATAAATTTGTCTTTTTTGAACGTTTACTTTAATTGTTAATTTGGAGGTATAAAACTATAAACCAGACATTGTCCCCTGTTTATACCTCCAAATTAACAATTAAACTATATTTTCGTTAAAGTCAATTTAATTTTATCAAAGTTAAAGCTACACATTTGTATATGACATGCTGTACTTAAAATTTACACAAAACTAAAACTAATGTTAACTTACTTAAGTAAGTAAGTAAGTAAGTAATGTTAACTTAAAACTTTTAGCATTGGGTGAAATTGAGGCTAATTTGTGAACCCTTTATCACTTTTCGTTGTGATAAAATGTGAAACTTTATTTGTTTTTTTTTTTTCTCATTCTCTGTTTATCGGTCTTACTCCATATCTCCAATTTCTTTTCCATCGTTTTATCAAAGATACACCAATTCCGACTATTGCGGTAACAACTGTCAAAGAAAACTTCATTCCTTGTTTAATATTTTTAACTTTACGAATGATTATTTTATAGCTAAACTCTTTCACCCTTTTTAGGTTAAAATATGTCTAGAATACGTCAAAGTCAAAAACACATCTATGTCATTTAATTTAGCATATCTTGAAAAGTATAAACCACAATAATTTTCATTCAATTTTACATGTAATTTAAATTAAAATTAATTTTTTAATTTGAAGGTATAAACCGGCCATAAACCGTATAAATTTACATTTATTTTAAATTAAATTAACTTTAATTATTTTTTTTAATTTGGGGGTATAAACCAGGCATTAGTTTTTTTAAATAGAACCTTATATTTTTTAATACATTTGTAGATACTAGGTAGAATTTGAAAAGTTTTATGTTGTCTATACTTCAACCTGATAGTTTTCCTCAAGGTTTTACTAATATTTAATTTTTTTTCAAAGATATTAGTTTTTACTCTGATATAAAATTGGTTGTATTACCAATTACCATTGTTTGCACAGGGACCACAAATTAGATTTACGCAAATAAATTTGCGTTAGATGCTACAGGGCGTTCAATTTTTTTACAGAGTGTTTCACGATAAATGCGTCATATTTTATGGTTTGATTAAATATAACAAAATAACACTACTTTGCTTTATAAACCACGATCCAAAGATGTTTTGCTATGGAATTACATGGTGTCAAAGTTTGCATAAAAAGATCTAAATTTATTTATTTCTTCAAAAGGGCTGCAGATACCTATGTTCATAAAACTTTGTAGGTGTCAACAACAGAGCACGCTTTGCAATAAAAAAAGATATTTTTCAATTTTGCCAGTGGTATCCAATTG
The DNA here is from genome assembly GCF_016097725.1 of Ips typographus. Classification (NCBI taxonomy): domain Eukaryota; kingdom Metazoa; phylum Arthropoda; class Insecta; order Coleoptera; family Curculionidae; genus Ips; species Ips typographus. The sequence continues at coordinate 525,729 of NC_138431.1, read as the reverse complement.
AACGAGTTGTTGAAGATTTTTGTTTTATCAAATATAAAGTTTTATGAAAATAGTACCCTGTACCTCCATAACGAAACATTTTTGGATCATGATTTACATAGAAAACTAGGTTTTCTTTTGACGTTTAATCGAACCCTAAAATACAGGGTGTTTCACGATAAATGCGTCATATTTTATGGTTTGATTAAAAGTAAAAAAATACCCTAGTTTGCTAAATAAACCATGGGCCAAAGATGTACCATTATGGATATACAGAGTGTTAAAGTTTGAATAAAAAAAGTCTAAATTTATCTATTTTTTCAAACCGGTTTCAGATATTTTTATAAAACTTTGTAGGTGTTAACTGTCCACGATAAGGCACGTTTTGCAATAAAAAACATAAGTTTTAATTTTGAGAGTAGCGTTCAATCAAACACGTTCCTGAATGTTTTTGCAATAAAATATGTATACACCACTCTTTTTCCATTAAACGCAAATCAATTTTGAATTCCCCATTCAATTTAGAACAGAAAAGCTATCTAGTAACTTTTCGGTACACCTTTCTGTTTGAAAATGGTGAGGTTTTGTTTTTTGTTTATCAATCCCAATCCTCTGACCGGTTTCGCCGTATTACGGCTCATCAGAGAGGCTATAGGGCTTGATAACCAAAGAACAAAACCTTCGAAACCGGTCAGAGGATTGGGATTGATAAACAAAAAACAAAACCTCACCATTTTCAACCAATCAGATCGGTGTTTACCGAATGATGCGGCATTAATGGTGCTGTTCCTAGATTTTGGAACGCCATCTGTACTTTCTAACTCATAGAGTTGAGTACAGATGTCACCAGATGTTGCACACAACCAACCTTTCTGTTTATCAATAAAAAATTGAAAATCATAAAAATGTACCCATAAAATCAATACTAAATCGTCGACTGTTTATTTTATTTATCAATATCTAAATTTTTATTAATTAATTTTTTTTATTTTATTTTATTTGATAGGAACAAGCAGTATCTTCCTATTTCATTAAAAAACTGAATAAATCAAAATTTTAAAATTGAATAGAGGCGAAATTCGAAGATTTAGTATTAATTGTAAGGGTACTTGCAGGATTTTTTATTCGAAAACGAGATGACGTACCAAAAAGTTACTAGATACCTTTTCTGCGAATATAGAATAAATGGTCAATAATTTGTTTGATTGGACGCCACTGGCAAATATAAAAAATATATTTTTTAATGGCAAAACAAACTTTATCGTTGACACCTAAAAAGTTTTACGAAAATATCTCTTATTGTTTTGATGAAATAAGTAAATTTTGATTCTTTTACCCAAACTTTAACACCCTGTATCTACATAACGAAACATCTTAACGGGTATATCATACATAACGAGTCATCTAACGGACCATGGTTTATACCGGGCGTAACATTTAACTTGAGACATCTCAATATCTCGAAAAATAAGCACTTTTCGAAAAAATGTTTAGTATCAAAGTTGGCACCCCCAATTTTTTATTGCCGATTCAGATTCTGCGGCTAAAAACACGTGGAATTTGTTTAAAACATTTTTTACAAAAAAAAAACTTTTTTATTTATTTTTTTTTACTTTTTTCATTTTTTTTTGTTATTTATTACACCTATGTATCCCTAGCAACGACGGTTTTTTAAGCAAATTTTACCAAACATTCCGGTAAGCCATGAGCGAAAAAAAAAAACAAATTTAATTAAAAAATGTAAATTAAATTTTGTCGTTTATAGCGCCATCTATCGTTAATACAAAAAAATGTTTTAAACAAATTCCACGTGTTTTTAGCCGCAGAATCTGAATCTGCAATAAAAAATTGGGGGTGCCATTTAAAAAATCAAAGTTACCCCCCTTCCCCCCCACATGGAGGGGCAGAGGAACACAAATTTTGTCATCAACGTATTTCCCCCGCGGAATAATGCAACTTTGGTACTAAACATTTTTTCGAAAAGTGCTTATTTTTCGAGATATTGAGATGTCTCAAGTTAAATGTTACACCCGGTATAGCAAACTAGAGTTATTTTTTGACCTTTAATCACACCCTAAAATATGACGCATTTATCGTGAAACATCCTGTATAACGCATTTACCATGAAACACCGTGTTGACTAATTCAGCTTAAGTAATTTCGACTTTTTTAAATGGAACAGCCTGTGTATTACTTATTTTTCTGATGTCTTTTACAATTCAACTTTTGTGAAGTATCTCATATACCTACCTAATTTAAATGTCTGCGATTTATTTATATGTTTTAACTTTTACCTGCATTTTTTGTTATCTTAACTAAACTATAATCTGAAAATTGTCTTTAACAATTCATTTGAACAATAAACATTTTAAATTGTTGTTAATGACATACAAAATTAAAACATTTGTTTTTTTATCAATTATACAGGGTTATTCACGTTATTCGACACGGAAAATTGTGACTAAAGTATTCAGTTTCAACAAACTTTTGATTCTGGGATGGATATAGACCTATTTTAGGTATCTTTTAAAAATATTTTCAAGCTGTACTGGTTGTCCCAAATGCAGAAAAAGTATCAAAGTTATATTTTTTCAAATGGAATACCTAGTATTTTATTTGATTTTCAGAATCTACGTTGAAAATAAAAGGTAATGAATGACATTGAGGTTTGGTACGTCTAAACTTTATAGTTTCTCAGATATTCGTTATTTTGTAAAAATTTAGAACAAATTTTAATGTTTAATCACTCGACCTCTGATTGATTTTTATCAATCAAAATTGGCTTGGGACCTACTAAATGATCAAGTTTTAGGATCCATGGGTGAGAAATTGTCTAGCTCATACAGGATGTCTCAAAATTTTTCTCTCAATAATTGCAACCTTTAAACTTTAACAACTTGTCAAAATCAAATTGAACACCACCTATTTTATGGTTAAAGTAGATGCAAAATTTAATTATCTCTCGAAAATTATTGAGTTCTCATATGGCTAACTGTTCGCGTTTTCTTGGAAATTCAACATTTCTCGAACTCGCACCGATTTTGAGTCATTTTTGATACCCTTGAGAAATGACCACAGATTAGCGAATTAGCGAAATTTTTAGGAGTATATCCATTAAGATACTTAATAATGGTGCTGAAGGACTCAAAAACGGAGTAGTTGGATGTTTGTGTTTGTAGTCGAATTGTCGCCGTTTTAAACATTTTTATGAATTATTTTTGTTTGAATGATTTATTTATATATCTAATATATTTCTAAGCTTTACTTAGATTAGAATGATAGATATGTAATTCGACAAGATACCAAGTGATCTTTGAACGATATCAAGAATCAGTCAGTCAGCTCTACTTTAAGAAATGTAGTTTTTTCCAAGAAAACGTTAACAATTAGAGGTATGAAACCTTAATAATTTTCGATAGGTAATTAAATTTGCATATACTGTAACTGTGGTTCCATTTGATTTTGACAAGTTTATACTACTTTAAAATTTTAGTTTTTGATTAAATAATTTTTTGAGACTCCCTATATGAGCTAGACAATTTATCACATTTGGATCATAAAACTTAATCTGTTATCAGCGCCCAAACCAATTTTGGTCAATTAATCTCAAAGGAAGGTTGAATGTTTAAATGTTAATATTTGTTCTACATTTTTACAAATTAAGGAATATCTGAGAAACTGTAAAGTTTAGACCTATCAAACATCAATGAAATTAATTTTTATTTTCAACGTAAGCTGGGTTTATACAGCGCACAATGCATAACTTAATGCATAACATAGAAAGTTGGCTTTACAGTAATGCCTACTGTCGTTTATACAGCGCACAACACTTGCACAATACCGCATAGAAAGTTCATAATTTTTAACTTTCTATGCAATTCTTATGCGAAAACAGCTGTACGCATGCGCAAAATTTTGTAATGTCATATTTTGACATCCGCCGTCCGTCATTGTATTGTGTTATTGTTTTGTTTATGAATTGTGGATTTGGATTCTTCAAGAATTGTGGTTTATTGTTGATTTTGTATTTGTGATTTTTTGGTCATTTAGTGCAATAAAAACAGTTGTTGTCACGCAAGTGTCTACGGAAAAAACAGAGTTTAGTGGTAAAAATTATCTAGAGCTAATTAGTTTCTCTTTACATCAAGAATTTATTAAACAATTGCAGATGGAACCTTGGCAACAATTGGGGCTTCTACTCTTGATGGGTGCTGCAGCTACAGCATTAAGCTTAGATGTCAAGAAAAGGAGAATACGGAGGTTTAAAACGCGACCTATGAATAGAAAACGCAATGAACATAGTGTTTTTGAAAAAATAGTTCAGTTTGCAGAAAAACATGACACAGAGCAGTTTTTCAAATATACGCGTATGACTCCAGAACTGTTCCATAAGTTATTAGCTTTTGTGGGGCCATTCCTGCAGAAAGACAAGACAAAAAATCCATTTAGCTCAAAACAACGTCTTGCCCTCACTCTGGCAGTAAGTATATTCTCAATTCCAAATAAAAATGTGTAGTATTGCCAGTTCTGTTTTTCAGTTATTTATCAGAATAATTACATAGGGAAGACTACAGCACATTGCATAATTAAGGAGACTTGTAAAGTATTGTGGACAGTTCTCAGTCCACTAGTACTTCCCAAACCTACTAAAGAAACCCTAAAGGCCATTGCAAAAGAAAACTTTCAAAGGTGCTCAATTGTATTGGTTCCATCCATAGATGGAAAGCATATACAAATACAGTGCCCAAAACATTCAGGCAGCACATATTTTTCTTATAAAAAGTCTTTTAGGTATGTAGTGAATTACTATACATGTAAAAGCATAACTATGTTAACTTTGAGAAATAATAAAAAAAAGCAAAATAAAATCAAAATGTATATTTTGTTTCCTTTGTAGCATGGTTCTGATGGCTGCATGTGACAGCTATTACAAATTTATTTATGTCGACATTGGAGCAGCTGGTTCCTGTCATGACTCAACCATTTTTAAGGAGTCAAATTATGGGATCGAACTTCTAAATGGAAAATTGCCAATCCCAGAGCCAGAACCTCTGCCTGGAACTAATGTTCCATTTCCACATTTTTTTGCTGCTGATGCTGCCTTTCTATTGCATCAAAACATTATGAGGCCATTTCCAGGAGCCTTCTTGAATGAGAGGAAAAATATATTTAATATGAGGCGTTCTAGAGTTAGGCGTACAATCGAAAATACCTTTGGCATCCTTGCACAAAGATGGAGACGTTTAAGAAACCCTATTCTGGCAAGTGAGGATCTGTGTCAGGATATAATTGTGGCAACAGTTGTACTGCACAATTACATACAGAAGGGGGATGACAACAATGGAGTGATGCATCCAGGTCACTGGAGGGAAGTAGGACATGGCCTAAGAACCGTTGGAAAGCTTGGTTCAAATAATGCCAGTCGAAGAGTTCAGAGTCTGCGTGAACATTTAGCAGATTGGCTTCTGTCACCCTTTGGTGCATTAAGTCACCAGTTAAACCAACTATACCAGTATGGGGTGCCTGACCATTTTAGGGAATGTAATAGGAAAACGGTCCTTTACTTTTTTCCTCTCCAGTCACTTTCTTTGTGTGCCTTTGCGAGTGCAGTTGTTTTTTCCTTTAACTCCATTTGAGTGTAGTAGCTCGTGTTTTTTTCGTCGTGTTTAGTGTTTTCATCATGAACCGTAAGTAAATTTGTTGGCTTTGTTATTCACATTATAAAGTAATCCAATTTGTTGTTCTTTTCAAAACTAAAGATCCACAATCTTGCCCCCCAAATGACAATCAAACTGGGTCTGGAAGGGGTTGTCGTCTCCGGCACTTCCGGAGACTCTTAACAATGCGCCGCCCTGGTGAAAGGCTCGCCGACGTTTGGTCTGGTAATGACAGGGACATCGGTGCCAGGTCCGCTTCACCGTCCATTGGGCGCCACCAGGGTGTTACCTATCCTACACCCACATCCAACACTTCTGCGTGGGGGTCACCAATACCATCGAGGCCATCGACGCCCCCGGTCCGCAAAGAGCGGCTCCCGAACGGGATTCCTGCTCCGACGGCGGACAACAATATTGAGGAGACAACCTCAGGAGACAATTCTCCAACTTGGTGGTCTGGTGACCAGGTAACCATAAATGGTACTGGTCACCGCATCTACTTCCACCATCACCATTACTGAGGTTTTTTTTTTTTTTTTTTTTTTCACATTACTTTTCTTAGCAATTTTTATTAATTTTATTGTATTTTTTTGTAAGTGTGTAATTTTAATTGTATTTTTTTTCCTTTTTTATTATTATTATCTTTTTTTTTATTATTATTATTTTATCTTATTTCGTTTGTTTGTTTCTTTTTTTTTTTTCTTTAGTAGTAATATACTCTTTAGTTATTCAAAGTTGTCTCTTTTGTGTGTTTTTCCCATCTTTTTTCCTTATAAAGGCGTGCATTCTGGGGTCCAGGGATCATAATAGGGTAATATTCTGCTTACGTGAACAACTTCTCTTTTTGCTTTGTCTGATCTGCCTTTCTGTATTTCATAGTCCACGTCCGACATTTTTCGTCGTATATAATAAGGTCCGAACCATCTAAGCAGCAATTTTTCACTTTTCCCGACTTTCCTTATTGGAGTGAAAACTTTCACCTGGTCACCCTCATTAAACTCCACATGTCTATGTTTACAATCATAGCGAAGTTTATCTATGTTTTGTCGTCTTTTTATGTTTTCAGCAGCAAAATTACGTATTGCCAGACTAGTTTCTCTCATTTGATTGCTATCAAGAGATTCAGCATGCGGCATAATGTTTGCTTCAGTTGGTAAAACAGGTTCTCGTCCATACACTAGCATAAAGGGTGAGAACTGCGTGCTGTCTTGTTTCGCTGAATTATAGGCAAAAGTTACATGTGGTAAGTATTGGTCCCAATTTGACTGATTTGTGTTGGTGTACATTGCCAACATATTTGCAAGAGTCTTATTAAATCGTTCCGTAAGACCATTTGTTGCTGGGTGATATGCCGTTGTAAATTGACTTGTAGTGCCCATTTCTTTCAATAGTTTCGTCACCAATTCTGATTGAAATACTTTTCCTCTGTCACTTGATAATTCCTTAGGCGCTCCATGTCTCGTAATTATTTTTTCCAAAATAAATTTTGCTACGGGCCCTGCTTTTCCACTTGGTAACGCCTCAGTTTCTGCCCAACGTGTTGCTACCACTATCATGGTTTTACCATTACTACTTCGGCGAAAAGGGCCTAAAAGGTCAATCCCCACCTTTTCAAATGGTGTTCCCACAGGAATTGGGTGTAAAAATCCTATCGGCTTTTGATTTTGCTGACCTTTTCTAGCTTGACAATCTGGACAACCCTTAACAAAATTTTCAACATCTTTTTGGAACCCTTGCCAATAATACCGTTGCTTAATTTTTGATAGCGTTTTTGCTATTCCCAAATGACCACTCAGCGGTTCTGAATGGTGAGAATACAAAATTTCTCCCACCAACTGTTGTGGTATTACTAATAGCTTATCTCGACCTAAATCATTCGGATTTACTAGGTATAAAATTCCGGATTCAATCCTGAAGTTTTTTGCCTGCTTACGTAAACCAATTGTAGCATTTTCCGGGTTTTTGATTGTCATTATTATTTGGGCAATTTTTTCATCTTTCTTTTGTAACTCCTCAATATTACGAGTATCCAAAATAAATGTTGGTATTTCTTCAACGTCGTGTTTATCCGTATCTGGTTGCAGTACCGGATATCTACTTACACAGTCAGCGTCTTTGTGCGCAATCCCTGATTTATGGCACACCGTGTAATCAAATTCTGACAGTTTTAATGACCATCTGGCTAAACGACCTGTGGTGTCTTTTAAAGTCTTTAGCCAACATAAAGCATGACGATCAGTTACGATTTTTACAGGTTTACCATAAATAAAGTGTCTTAAGTATGAAAGTGCCCATATAACTGCTAATCCTTCTAATTCAGTTATAGAATAATTTTTCTCCGCTTTGCTAAAACTTCTGCTTGCGTAAGCGATAGGGTGTAACTTATTTCCTATGTCTTCCTGCAATAATATAGCTCCTATTCCATCTTTACATGCATCTACTCTTAATTCACACCCTTTGTTTGGCTGAAAATGTGCCAACACAGGTTCACTAATTAATTTCTGTTTTAGTGTTTCAAACGCTTTGTCATGAATGTCCTGCCAATCAAATTTATTCTGTTTCTTTGTTAGATCATGTAAGGGGCGTGCAATTTTTGCAAAATTTTCTATAAACTTCCGGTAATAGTTACAAAGTCCTAAAAAGCTTTGTACACCTTTTACATTTTTTGGCCTTGGAAAATTTTCAATTGAAACTAATTTTGATTTATCAGGAAAAAATCCATCTGTCGAAATTGTATAACCAAGAATATTAATTTTTTCTTTTAGATATTCACATTTTTTAGGTTTTAACGTTAGGCCTGCACTTCGAAGTCTATTGAAAACTTTACGTAATTTTTCCAAATGTTCATCTATTGTTTCAGAAAAAATTATAATGTCGTCCATGTAAATTAAAACTTCTTTCCATTTTAAATCTCTAAACACTACATCCCCTAATTGTTGGAATGTTGCCGGGGCATTGCACAATCCAAAAGGCATTACATTAAATTCCCATAATGCGTGATCTGGCGCTGTAAAGGCAGTAAGTGACTTACTTTCTTCTTTTACTTTGACTTGCCAATAACCTGAATACATGTCTAACGATGAGAAATACTGGGCGTTTCCTAAGTAAGTTAAAATATCCTCAATATTAGATCCTGACCTGACAATTACATCTGTTCTCCCCATATATTTTGGTGTTTTTGAAAAAACGTCACTATACTCCGCAAGTAGCGTTTGCAATTTATTCTGTAATCCTAAGTTTGTTATATTACTTAGATTATGGTCATTCATGGTAATTATTTCTTCATCATTTTCGGTTTCATTAATACAACAAACTGGAATTTTTGTCATGTCCATTTTAATTGTTTTCTCGAGATTACCAATCGTGGAATTTTTTATCACAAAAATTCTACGATGACCGACATTTTTAAGCTTAATATAAAAATTTCCATTCTGCAAAAACGGTAATCCTACGTAAATAAGACCTCTCGGTCGTAAAAAACTGTCTTTCTCAATAAAACAATATTCCGCTAAGTCACACGGTCGTAGGTTCAAGTTCAATCGGGTAATTATATCATTCCCGGACTTCAACACGTAATCGTTGGCGACGGTAATTTTCAGGGAATTTACTGTTGGCTCGTTTGCTATGTTTACGAACAAATCTTGCTGTGGCTCGCATTCTTCAGTTGAATCATAATCTCCAAAATTTAGGATTAATTTGTCCGAACCATGCTGCAATGTCACTTTATTGTTATTATAGTCAATGACTGACTTTGTCGTCGTCAAAAAGTTATGTCCCAAAATTAGAGCTTTGGACAAATTTTTTACCACTAATGCTTCAACGCGTATCTCTTTATTATTAACTTCAATCGTCACTTGTGAATTTCCAATAGGTGTAAGAGGGTAACTGCCTGCAGTAATTAATTCAACATCATTTTCCAAAGGATACATGTTATTAATATAATTTAAATCCACAATATTTTTACACGCTCCGATGTCAAGAACGACATTTACATTTTCTTGATTATTTACTTTTAAATGCACATACAATAACCCTCCTTTGACGCCCTTTGATGACAGGTGGACAATCTCGTTAGGGCTTCCTATTGACGAAATTGTCCTCTTTCGTTCGGGTTTTGGTATACCCGATCATTTCGACGGTTATCTGAATTATTTCTGGAACTGTTTGCATTCCAGTTGCACGATGCATGCCCAATTCTTTTGCAATTAATGCATCTAATGCGTCCATCGTGTGTTCTTGTATTAGGTAAATAGCTATTACCTTGATTTCGGTAAGGTGCTGTGTTTGCATAGTTTGGACCTCTGTACTCATTATTTCTATTCCTTTGTACATCCCGATTTTGGTAATATGGCCGTTGACCGCCATTATTTGAATCATTATTAACGGCATTGTTCCTTGGTGGTATATTTCTTGTAAAATTTCTACGATAATTGACAAAATTCCTGTTCGGACCGTTACTGGCGACATTCCTGTTATCTACGAAATTTATCCATGTGTTATTACTATTATAATAAACTCGATTTCTATTTGGATTGCCATTTCTGCGTGGAAAATTTGTTGTATTTCCTAGGCCGCTCCTGACTATTTGATTCTCATTATTTAACGCATCGGACACGGAAAGCAGTGCCGTATCACGTGTCATCTGATTCACAAGGGTTCTCTCTTTAATGTCACTCAGCTTTAACACTAGCTGTTTTAAGTCATTAAAATTTTGATTACCTGAACTCAGCAAGTAATACATTTCATAGTAGGATGGATGTAAACCATTTTCAAAATGGTCCCTAAAAGTGTCGAAAGACATGGTCGGGTCAATTTCTGTTGCCAACGCAAGTAAATCGAAATAATATTTTTTAACATCCTCATTGTCTTGATGATTTCGTGTGTTTAATTGAAACTTTAATTTTCTTAGTGGCTGTTCACCAGAAAATTCTTTTAAAAAGTCTGTTTTTATATTTGTCCATGTTTTTGCCTGGTTCGCCGGTTCGTTAATATAACCATAAAACCAAGTCTGAGCCGGGCCTTCCAAGAAATTTGCTAAGTAGGAAATTTTGTGGTTTTCCGACCAGCTGTTTGCAATCGCCGCTTTTTCATATTTATTCACAAAAATAATGGGAGAGTCTATAGATGGGTTAAATGTAGGTGGGCATGTAAACTTTGGGGTGACTGGAGTTTTTGGCTCAGCCAAAGCTACCTGTAAAGTCATGTTCGCCATTTCTGAAGTATTGTTAGGGCATATCACACTGTTTCTCTCTCGAATTACAGGGGGTGGGCAAGGATTACTACAACCTTGTAATAAATCTGTGGGGCGGGATGAGGTAGGCTTTGGCACTACCACTTCTAAGGGACTTTCTTGCCAAGGCTCTTCTGTTTCTCGCGGTTTAGGCGGAGTCCTACTCAATGAAGCTCTTGGCTTAAAAAACTGTTCTGGGGATCGTGATCCTGCTTTGGAATCTTTAGTTTTCTGAACTTGGAAAGTCGAAGCTTTGGTTTTTTGAATTCGCGGGGTTTCGACTTGAGCACTTACGACAGATTTTTCGAAAGGGCTTTCCTCGTCCTCACTACTTGTTAAACTGGCAATAGAAGCTGTTTTGTCAACTTCTGGGGCACCTGCAGATACCGATGCCTGTACAGAAGCAGGGGAACCGACAGTTGAGCTATGATGCACGGGTTTCAACTCTCTCAACTCTTTTAAGATTTTTTCGGGGTTTTTCCCTTGGGCTAGTGCTTGTTGCAAAACAAATTTTTCCTTGTCTGATACACTTTGAGCTCTACTGCGAGTTCGTACTCGTGATTTGTCACTTGGTTCACTCATGGAAAATTAATACGAAATGTTTGGCAGTATTTTTCATTATTGTGATTTTTCAAGTTTTCGGACAAAATTTAAAAGATTATCTTAAACAATTTGATTATTCCTAGCAATTTCTTTGCGAATTTGCTTATTCATCAAACTAATAATCTTCCTAATGCTAAAATACACCAGCATTAATACCCCCATGCACAAAAAAATAATAATTAAAATGTCCTTAGCTGACCATGAATTATCCTTTTCTTGAGACGCTTTATTAGAAATACCTCCGCTATTACCCGCTTGAGAAATAATAATTTCTTCTTCTTTTGATGAAGAACCCCTCATTTTAAAGAGAACGATTTAAAAAAAAATAATAATAAAAATTATGTTTTTTCCACCCTGAAACGTAGGCGCCTCCACCATATGTCACGACTAGCGTGACGTATTGAATTTAATTCAAATTATTTGCCTGGGATCTCGTTTCAGCGTGAAAATAAAATACAGTTAACTCTACCATCAAGTTCTATTAAATAAGTACCTTAACCTAACAACTTCTAACTTACTAACTAATAAAATAACAGGTTTTCTGACCCAACGAAAACGTTGCTAACTCCCAATAAAATCATAATAAACCAGGCGTAAATCAATACACAACATAAAAGTACAATAAACATACTTACATCTCTATAGAAGACAGAATCTTGGAGAGAGGCTTGTAACTTGGAACGCGTTCACGAATAACTTTACTTGAGAGTTACGGACATGTCTAATAGACATTTGCGGTTCGGTCACTAACGTGGTGCACAGCAAAACTGGACTGACTGGAATGAAATGAATTGAACCCCTCTCTTGGGTACAACTTCCTTTTTATAGCATTCCAGACACTGGTTCCACCCATCAAAACTCCCAGACCTGGTCTCGTCTATCCGACAAATCGTGACGACCTTTCGACCCTCGGTACTTGGAAACATTCCACATATTTCGCAACTCAGCAAATGCATCATAAGTGCAGTTGCACTCTGGCCGCATTCCACAATTTTAATGTTTCCGCTCAAGTAATATAAATTCCACATTTTTAATGTTTCCGTTCAAGTGAAATAAACTTGATTTATTATCCTTGGTGACAATATCCTGAATACACATAGAGAACCTGTCGAACTGCAACCAGGAGAGGCAAAAAAGTATTATAGAAACCTGTACAAGAAGCAACAGGACAACATACCAACACCCACCTTTAACAAATGGCTGAAAAAATTGCGGAAACACACGAGAAAAACAGCAACACCCCGACCACTCTACCAACACAACATTGAGCAAGAAACAGAGCAAGCGTTACAAAAAGCAGCGCCCTGGAAAGCACCTGGAGAAGACGGCATCCCCACATACATATACAAGATCCTAAAGGCCGCAAAAAACCTACCTAACAAGGTACGTAACTGACATTGTAAACAACAAAATCAAGTTTACAGAGACCGACGTTAGAACCAGAGTGACGCTGGTATACAAAAAAGGAACCAAGACCGACCCAGCCAACTACAGACCGATCTCACTACTCAATACCTATTATAAAATAGTGACGTCGGTCATAGCCAGCAAAATAAAACAGGTATTACCAAAATGGGCTCTACCACCTGAACAGCTCGCGCAAAGTGGAATGTGGGGAACGGCGCATGGACTTTTAATGGATAAAAGCATAAGCAGTTTAGCCAATTACAGAGAAACACTCACAATACAGCTCACAAGCGCCGCGGGGGAGCTGGGACTGGAACTAAATAGGGACAAATGCGGTCAATACGTGAGAACAGCACAGATCGACGACGCGGGAGACCAGGCACCTTTTTGTACCGCAAATAAGGGACGGATACAAATATCTGGGGCTGGAACAACTGGAACAGGATAGCCTAGTCAATTTAAAAAAAATAGAAGAAAAGGCACAGGCTGGACTGAGGCGAATTCTGGAGTCAGGACTGACCACCGGACACAAAATGCATTTAATAAACACAAACATAATTCCAGCAGTGGTTTACGTCACGGCAAATATAGCTCCAGATGAAAAACGTACAACCACCCTAAAGAGATGCTGGGACCTGGACACAATGATACGTACCATGCTGGTAGACCACAAAGTAAAGGGCAAAACATCAATGCCGTCAAATGCCGCAGTATACATGCCTGTAAATGAGGGGGACTGGGCCTCAAATCATTAGAGCACGAAACGGAGCTGGGCTACATAAGAAAGGGAATCTACCTTGACCAGCAGGAACATATGGTTGAATGCAGACGCAGGTACCTATATTTGCAAAAAGGTGGGTGGAGGAACCCTTTAAGTGACATGGCCTGGGTCCTAGACAAATATGACATCGAAGGCCAAAACATCAAAGAAAGGTGTCAAAAAACCGTTAGAGAAGCGACCAAGAATTATCAAGAAAAATTGGGAAATGAGTGGTCCAGGAATATGCACTATGGACGAACAGTATTGAAAGAAGACAACAAACTCACCATCCCGGCCTTCACTTCTCCATATCTGGACACCTGGAGGAGGGGAATGCTGAATAGTGCAGCAGAAGAGCAACTCCACGACCTGGCAATGGCACAAAACAGAAGACGATGGCGACGAGGGTGTGACGCCGTGGAAACCGCATACCACGTTTCCAGTGCCTGTGTGGACAACTCATACACCACCAGGCACGACTACGTCGTTCATTGGATTGTGAAAACCATAATGCAAGCAATGCGAGCGCCTAAAAAGTGCTTTAAGCATTTTCAGTTTGGCATTGCGACGTGTTCCGAGACTTTCCAGACTGGTGAGCGTACCGTCAAAATCAGTGCTGGAAAGAAAATCTTAACCAGACAGCCGTTGTACCACAACAAGCCAGACATAGTGGTCCACTTAACCAATCCCGACGAAATCTATGTCTTCGAGGTCGCCATTTACCACCTTCAAAACATCAGGGTCCAGGAAAAGCTGAAAAAGGCCAGGTACACAATAAATTCTTTACATCATATTTCAGACATCAACCAGCTAAACGATCTCGGAAGGGACCGTAACCTCGTAACAGAGATGGCGGAAATGCACAGATGCCCTGTGAGATTCGCTGTATGCGTGGTGGGCGCATATGGGGAGATTTTGGCAACCGAAGAGTACAAAAACTTCCAGACCATGCTCAGGGACCGGCTGAAATACTCGCAAAAAGCCATAAAAATCCTAGCGAACAAGATCAGCTGCAGTGTAGCAATGTCCACCTCCAATATGCTCATAAGACGAGTCAAAGAACCACAAGCTACCTAGAAAGATGTGTAAACTATCTGTAAAGTAGGAATCCCATGTATAATATGTATATAGTTGCGTATAAAACAAGTCCTGTATTTATTCAGATATTTTAGCATAATTTTATCTTGTAAATATTTTGGACGAAAATAAATTAATATATACTACCTGCAACTGTCGGCGCGAGCTGACGTTTTTGTGAGAATTGGTGGAAAAGCGGCAATTTTCGCCGAAAAAACCGGTAATTCAGCACGGAAACGCGACGGAAGTGTTCCAGAGAGTCCGGAAAGTCATAGCAAAAGCAGACCAACTAAACGGACAGTCCAATGCTAACCGCTTATTACAAAAAAGTAAAGCGGCAGCATTTCCAGAGGGACCAACCTACCCACCCAGTTTGCCACACCATAACAGCGAGAGACAACGCCGTACAGAAACCCTGTACCCCTGGTGCAAACAACAAGCCCCGTGGATGGACCCCCCCGGGCCCCCCAATATAGAAGGTACAGCAAATTAAATATTTAAATATTTCAACATTTGCATCGATCGGTGCCCTTAAGTCGTGATTCACAGATAAGGTCGACAAAGGAATTCCAACAACTTCAGTACCAGCCGAAATAACCCATCATGTCAACATGGACCGAAAACGAACTAACAATACTACGACAACAAATAGAAGACAGGGCCGTACTCAGTAAACAAAATTTGGAACAAATTCAACAACTACTCCCAGGCCGCTCTGTAGCCGCCATTAAAAAGAAATCCATTGAAATATGAAATGGCCTACCTGATAGACCAAAAACTACAAAATGGTCAGAAGAAGAGAAGCACAGATTAGCTCGGGCTTACAAACAAAGACCCGAAAAGCTATCAACTGCAAGAATCAGAGCTATCCTGGAGGATTTCCCTGGCAGATCCCAAAAAGCCATTACCACAAAATTACGGGAAAAGTTCCCCGCAATATACTACATGTGGACAACGGACTCCACGAGCGAATCATCGGGCGGTGAGCCAGAGGGCGAATCCCAGCAATCCCAACGCACTCAGAACGAGGAAAATCAAAACCAGCAAATAGAAGAACCACTCCCCGGGCCCAGTAGGAGAACAGCGAAAAGGGAGAACACCCCGAACGACACACCCCCAGCACAAGTTCTCTGCAAGCGCAGTGCATCGGTGAGGGGGATAAAACACAACCCCTAATACCCGAGGTAGGTACTAGCTGCAGACGGAAATGAACCAGAACCACAGTACCTAAAAATAAAGGCATTTTTCTTGGATTTACTGGGGCGTGTGGGAGACAGGAAGGACCGGATAAAAAAGTTTTACATCCGCCCTCAAAACGCTGAAACGCTGCAAGGGCCTCAACACAAAAATTCGAAAAGCGCTGGTAGAACATAACATCAAAGGAAAAACCAGCTCCAACGCCCTTGTATACCTGGCCACGCATCTAGGGGGCCTCGGATTGATTTCGATAGAAACAACCACGGAAATCAACTACATAAAACGCGGTATATACCTAACCTACCACCCACAACTTCACAGCGCTAGGGCCCGCTATGAGGCGTTGAAGAAGGACGGTTGGAGAAACCCGCTTTCGGATATGGAGTGGGTACTGCAAAGCTACAACCTAGAAACACCAATCAACCACAATGTAAAGGCATGCTGTCGAGAGGTGTCTGACATCATCAAACAAAAAAATCTGGACCGATTGAAGAGGGAATGGTCCACTAACATGCATTACGGGAGACTTGTACTCGAAGAAGGTAAAGAATATTTCTATTCCTGCCCACAGGTCGCCTTCCCTTGACTCCTGGCGTAGAACAATGCTGAGCAGTGCCGCGGAAGAACAGCTGCACGGCCTAGCAGTGGGCCCCAACAGGAAAAACTGCAGGATGGGAGGCAACGCGGTCGAGGGCCTACCATGTGGCCGCACCGTGTATCGAGGGCTCCTACACAACCAGGTATGACTACGTGCCTCACTGGCTTATTAATACGCTTTTTTCCACTCTATAGGCCCCGAGAGCATGCAAGAGACGTCTGCAGTACGGCAGAGCCACCTGCTTGGAAAGGTTTAAATGGAGAGAAAGAACAGTCACCATCAAAGTTGGAATGAAAATCCTTACAGACCGCCCACTATACCACAATAAACCGGACGTGGTGGTATATCTCTCCAACCCCATGAAGACCTTCGTTTTCGAAGTTGCGGTTTCTCACCTGCAAAACATAAGACGCCAGGAAGAGCTAAAATAGGTAAGGTACACTGTAAATTCCAGGGAGAAAACAGCTAGTTTCGACCTAAAAACCATCGCAAGAGACTTGACGCTGGTTGGGGAGCTCGCAAGGGTCCATAACTGCCCGGTTAAGTTCGCCACCTGCGTGGTGGGCTGCTATGGGAACTTTATCAGGGTTGGTTTTAAGCCCATCACGATCAACAATATAACCTAAAAATTTGAGAGACGACCTACAAAATTGACTTTTGTCCAAATTAATAGTCAAACCATCATCCTTAAGACGCATAAATAGTTTTCTCAAAATCTCACAGTGTGTGTCAAAGTCAGGTATGACAATAATAATGTCATCAAGATAATAAAATACATAAGGCTCTAAAGCCGGTCCTATAACCATGTCCATTAATCGACACATACTTTGGGCACTATCATTCAATCCAAAAAGTAAAACTTTATAGTGGAAAAGCCTTCTACCATGCACTGCAAAAGCGGTTTTCTCTTTTGAAGTGTCATCAAGTTGAATTTGATGAAAAGCTTGCTTTAAATCAAATGAAGACAGGAATTTAGCATCTTGAACGTTGGTGATAATAGAGTCAATAAGAGGCATTGGATACGCACTAGGAATACTAACAGAGTTAAGCTTCCGAGCATCCAAGCATACTCTAAACGAGCCATCACTTTTTTTGACAAGCCACATAGGCGAACACCACGGTGAATTAGAAGGTTCTATTATACCAAGTTCCAGCATTTCATCCACCTGCTCGTTAAGACACTTTTGCATTGCATGTGATAATGGGTATTGTCTCTATTTGACAGGCATTTATTTTTTGGTGCAATAGTGTTATACAGATCCTTGATCTTATTAAGTTCCTCATTCTGTGTCAAAGTTAATTCTTCAGCAGACTGAATCTTATTTATAACAGACACTGAATTAAAGATTGATATGACAAATTTCTAAAATTTAATTGAATATTGAATGCTTTAAGAAAATCAATGCCCAAAATCAATTCATGTTTTAAAGAAGGAATAACTAAGATTTTCATAAGTCTGGTAACATTATCTAAAGTTATGGGAGCCCAAAAATAACCTGACACACTCTGTAAGTTTCCGTCAGCAGTAGCAACGTGAAATGACGAATTTTCGGTCAAACATAAGTCTACGTCCTTAAGTAGCTGCAGACCATCAAAACCCAAAATGGAGATAGAACTACCACTATCAACCAAAGCCAAAAACGAACAACCAGAAACTCTAACATTTAAATATGGACGGTCAGCAAACGATTTTTTAGTACAAACAGGGTTGACGGAAATTTCCGTGGACAAAGACAACGCACCGTCTTCAGTAACTTGACTATCACCAACAATAGGAACTTTTTCAGACATAACAAATTTCACTTGGTCTAACCATTTATGCCAATCCAAAAGATCAGTCATTACTGACTGTCTTTTTTGTTCTCTTTCTTTTGAGAATTTTTTGTCGACCTGACAGAAGGATTGTTGTTGGTCTTCCTGCCAAGTCTTGTGACGTTTTTTGAACATTTAGGACATTTGGACTTCGTAAAATTTTCTTTACCACAACTGTAGCAATACAAACTCCTTTCGGCGGTACATTCGGTGTTTATATGACCGCGTTTCCTACAATTCCAACAAACCACACTGGAGGAAACAGAACTAGTATTTGCAGAAAAGTCTGGCCTACTAAGGTCAAGTTCCATTAAATTACCTCTATGTGTAGTTGGTCGGTACTGATTTGAAACATAGAGACTGTTCTCTATTCGTTTACACAAAGAAGTCAAGTCACTAACAGCGGTTATGTCATGCAATGCCAAAGTCCTAACATAATCCGGCATTAAATTTTCCCTGATAATGTCTACCACTTCTTTTTCAGAAGGAGCCTAGGTTAATCGATTAAAAAGACCCTCCATAGAACTAATAAATAAACAAATTGGTTCTTTAGGGTTTTGTTTCCTAGCTTTGATTTCTTCTAATAAGTTTCTATCATAGTGGTCACGCAAAAAAGTCTTTCAATTCACCCACTAAATCATTCCAATCAATAAAACGCCCCTTATTATACCACCAAGTCCAAGCTTGCGAATCAAAAAGGTCTATATCAGAAGCAAAAACCTCATCTGTTGAACAGCCACGAGACATTCTAAAGTTTTCTACCTTTTCAAGAAAAGCCATTAATGAACCCTCGCCAGTAAACTTTTGCAGTCCCCATTTATTATTTTTTTTCTTCCTTTGAGTTTCCTCATCAGAAGTATGATTCATACGATTAAGTCGTCCTGAGACATGCCAGAGCCGAGTTGAAATGTTCTTGTATGAAAAATCACTATATGTACCGGTAAAACCTACTATTTTAACCTTAATTGATGCAATAGATAACACCAGCTCCTTTTTATCAAAATCAAATTCAAATGGGTTCGACACTTGACAAATACTACGATTGGCATTTTCTTGAGCCAACAGTCCCCTCAAAATTTTACGTCTCTGATCAACAGTACCCAATGGCTTAATAGATCTGATGGAAATTTCATAATCTAGCTCATTGACTTGCAAGGCATTAATTTGGAGAGCCATTATCAAAATTTCTAGTTTAACTCCAAAAACTAAATAAACACAAGTGATATATAAATTTTACAGTTAAAGCTCAACAAAACAACCGACTTGAACAACAATTAAAAACTTGATCACCACCTGTGATCCAAGTTACTCAAAACTGATCAAATAAATCAGCCAATCAATAATTAAACCCTTAATCAAATTAAGGAAAATTAAAATTGCCCAAATCGGTACAAATAAAAAAGAGAAAATTAATTCGCACCTTTAACTGCAAAACCGAACCACAATGTTATAGGTAAAACTACAAAAAAAATTACGGGGCAAACCTGAAATTTCGGTCTAAAAATAGATCGGCACGGTCACAAGCAAAGCAAAAGGTAAAAAGTTAACGATAGTACGATAAATCAGCAATTCCAAACTTGACACTCTTTAATTTAAGAATAAATATTTAAACTATCAATACGTCTGGCACCGTGAAAAAAAAATAAGCAAAGATTGTAGCCACGCAAAAATACACATGCACAAACAAGGCAGTCTGATAACCCACAATCCAAGCGCGTTCAATCCACTAAAAATCAAAAGGCCCTTCACGTTGGTCACCAATTTGTAATGATGAAACCTCAAGTTAATGAGATTTCAACATTTTTAATTGTGTTAGCTCAAGGTCGTGGATTAATTGCATGAGATAATCACTAGCTCTTTATAAATGAACACTCTTGGATCTACTGTAGGAAATCAAACGAACCGTTAGTTGTATATGTACACGCGTATATTACAAAAAAAAACACAACCACAATATTTACAATTTACAAAAATTACAAGGTTGCCGAGAACCAAATTACTGACAAATTTAAAGAAAAAAATTAAAAAAACAAAATTGAAGTTAAATTTTAAAATTAAAAAACAGGAAAAGTTTTCCCAGTGCCAAACTGTCTGTAACTGCCCTTACCAGTTTTTAAGGACGATGTTTGGCTCCTAGAACCTCCAGTATCCTCTCCCCAGTAGTCAGTAGTGGCCACCGCTGATTTCCAGGTAGCGAATGGGGTCCAGAGACTGGTGACAGGTACCTAAGGCAGAAAACAGCAGAACACCAGGGAAAACGAACAAACAGCTTCAACACTTGTTCCGGCAACCAAAAAGGTGACCATAGGTAATGACAAGTGTTGAAGTTGTTTAAAGCAAACTAATATAAACTAAAAAAAATTAAATAAAATTAAATCAAGTAAGGAATTGACCTGGTGGTTCAACTCTGACTGAGGCTCTGACCTTCTTAAACTCTGTGGCTGCTGGTCGGCTTTTCCAACACGTGGGTTGGTCCGGAAAACTCTGGACGGAGCAGTCCCGGTTAGGTTTATTCAATCCCCGAATGGAAAGTTCTTTGGTCGGGAAAACCCTTAGATCTCTGGTCAGAAAACCCTCAGTCCTCTGGTTGGAAAGCCCTTAGATCTCTGGTCGGAAAGCCCTTAGATCTCTTGTCGGGAAGCCCTTAGATCTCTGGTCGGGCCGAACACAATACTGTGTTGGAAAATTGGGCCGATACAAAATAATTTAAAAGAACCAACAATAAAACCAATTTACCTGTGATTCGGCCAGATGATCAAAGATTAAAAAATAACAAGTCACACGCGTGCCACAACGCTCAGAACCTCGGTCAGATGTCGGCAGTTCGGGTGCTTTAGTGGTAAAAGACCGATATTGTCACGTTTTAGGGGTAGCGTAGGAAGAGAAACAACAAACGTAGCTCAAGTATGTCTCCTTTATTTTTATACCGAAGATAATGCCTAACTAAATCTTACCCCCAGATTAAGAGGGCCGCCAGTACCGCTACAGGCGGGACGCACATGGAACACTCTCTACGAGGGGGTGTGTGTGTGTGTGAGTGTGCGTAAGGCCTTCTGATGTGCCGCCAAGCGGAACCCGCTCGATACGAGCAGGGAACCCCTATGTCCGACAAGCCCGAAGGATTTACTTTAGGCACAGCAAGCCCTCTTGAAGTGTCGCCAAGCGAAACCCGCTCGATACAAGCAGGGAGCCCCGCCCCTATGACCGACACGCCCAAAGGACTTACTTTAGGTACTGAAAGGGTCAAGAGTCCCGACGGTCACCACTGGGTTGCGTAAGAACTCTAGTCTGTTCAGCCTGGTTTTCCAAGAAGGTATCGAGCCGTCCGGGCACTAGAAAGTTCGGACTGTCGCTCGTGACCTCCCTCTGGGGATGACCCCAGAGTTCGGTGATCGTCGATGGCTTGAGACGCTGATTAAATACCCACATCGTGACCCCAATTTGCCGGTCTTGCTGATTCAGACAGTGCACTAGGGGAGACCAGGGCCCGACTAGGTAACGGAACATAGTGCAATTTATGTTATTCGTGACATGGTGGAGGCGCCCCGTTCAATCCCCGTCTATTAATCTTCATATTGATAGACACACCCTCGCAAATTGAAGCCAATTAAGTCACAGGGAAAAGATGAAGGAATAACAGAGGAAAAAGAAGAGAGGCAAAGACCAGAAGAAAGAAGAGAGAGAAAGAAAGAGAGATCAGGAAGACGACTCAACCATGCCCACCCCCACAAGTTCAAGCACACCCCAGAAGAATCAAGACGAGTTTTGAAGGACCAGCCTGCAGGTCCGCAGTTGCTTGAACTGAGTAGGGCTATATCAAGAGCGGCCTGTAGGTTGCCCTAAACATTTTAGTGTATAGGAGCACATTTTAGTTTGTAGTGTATTGGGTAAGATAAAACTAAACTTTTGATAACTAGGTTTCATAAAATAAGTGTATGTATAGTTAATGCAATAACAATATCTCGATTTCTAGACCAGTGACGCCATTCCCGACCTAGGTACTTTGCTGAGGTAGCAAAATCGCGCAAGTATAAGGTGTTTTGTTTATAAATACATGTTGTGTGTTTATGTTATTGGAGTCGGGCTTGTTTGCTAATTAATTGTTGACTTTAGGGGCCACCTAATTACCTCGTTGCGTCCATCGACAAATTGACCTGGTTAAAGAAGCGAGAAGAAGAGGAGCAAGCCTAGGAGAAACCAGCATCTTCGGATGGGTTCCGCACCGTCGGTTCTACAGCCGCGTGCACCCAGAGTCCCTTAAATGAAGGGCTGAAGAAGGTTCTCCAGATGGGCTTAGAAATGACGATGTAGAGTAGTCCAAAGCAACGTGTGCTAAAAAGAGAGCACGCAATGCACCAAAGATGTCGAAGCTAAGCGATGGATTTCCGCTTAGACAAGGTAGTACCGAGAGAAGGTACTAGAAGATGGTGCCCGATGCAGGGAACAATTTACGCTTAAATGAGAAGGCAAGAAGATGGACGCAACAACAAGGTTGAAAGGTGACCCAACGAAAGGAATAAGTGTTTTTTGGTTATGTAAACATGGCAACGTTTAAAAATCGAGAAGTAGTTAAGATATTTGTTCAATAAAGTTTTTCCACCCCTTTTCTAGAAGATAAGTAACATGTGTTAGTTTAAGAAGTAATATTTGATGATAGGTCGGTTTAAATAAAGTACTCCCCCACCTGCATTAGAAAATAAGAATAGAAAATAAGTGAGTTGATTTTGTAAACATGGACTTTTAGTGTTCGGGGCGAACACTTGTTGGAAGGGGGAGATGTCACGAATAACATAAATTGCACTATGTTCCGTTACCTAGTCGGGCCCTGGTCTCCCCTAGTGCACTGTCTGAATCAGCAAGACCGGCAAATTGGGGTCACGATGTGGGTATTTAATCAGCGTCTCAAGCCATCGACGATCACCGAACTCTGGGGTCATCCCCAGAGGGAGGTCACGAGCGACAGTCCGAACTTTCTAGTGCCCGGACGGCTCGTTACACTTGGACGGCTGGGCGACACATCAGAAGGCCGTACGCACATACACCCACACCCACACACCCCCTCTTGGACAGTGTTCGATGCTAAGAGTTATACAGTGCCAAATAAAGAAGACTTACTTGAGCTACAGTCTTGTTTCTCTTCCTGCGCTACCCCCTAAAACGTGACAATATCACAAAGTGGGTGATTAAATAGGCCACATGGCACCTGACACAAAGAAACACGACCACACACCGACGCTTCCCCGACAAAAATCGAAACTAATCACGTGACTACGGCACCTGATAACTCGGTCTACTAGTGTAACTAGGCCCACGGACATTAAAAACACAAACCAAACGAGTTACGGACGAAAACTCTATTTCGTCGTACGTAACAAGGTCGTTAGAGGTCACAATGATCCCATGAAGGTCGAAATTGGCTTTTGGACGGACAGAATAGACAACCCTGAGACATCTACCATCAATTTGGCGAGTCCTAGGCCAAATTGGAAAAAGAAAAAGATAAAATCTACCGTCGTACCAATAGTACCGCCTACCCTGTCGACAGAGGTAGTGAAATTATCGATTGGTGTATTAGCGATGGATATGATGGTTTTCGGTTTGTTTATTAATTGGTGACGTCAGTTGGTATTACTTCAACAGTCTCCTGTGTAGGGGGACGTAGCTTCTGTTGAGATTTACTTGTGTGTCAACACACCGCGAGTTGTGAGCAATTTCCTTCGTGATCTCCACATCCTCCATAAAGTCCAGCCTGTTGAAGTTGCGAGTTGACAAGTTGTGCAGGATTTTCGCATTTGTCCCGATGTCGAACCTGTGGCCACTCGCAATCAAGTGCTCACCAAAAGCAGAATTGCTGGTCCTGCTGATATGTTCTCCGACTCTAGTTTGAAACGCTCTGATCGTGCGCCCGATGTAGGTGACGTCACAATCGTTGCACTTCAGTTTGTATATACCACTTTTGTACACATGGGTGTTTATCATTTGAGTTGACGAGAAAAGACTTGAGGGACAAATTATTCTTGTGCACGATCCTGGCTTCAGGAACATGTTGTCTAACTCTTCTGGAGGAGGAGCGAGTCAAGCTGGCGGACAAAAAGAGGATCACAAAAACAGGGCTGTCTGGACTCTACAGAACACGTGGGTATTCCAGGTGGGTATTTCAGACCTGCATGGGTATTTCAGCCCAGCGAAACCTGTCGATGAGCCTGTCAATAGAAACCGGGTCGTAGCCGTTGTTCAGGGCTATTTGCTTGATAGTGTTGAATTCAATTTCTGTCAGTCAGAATGAAGTTGTTCTCCATGTGTTCCATAAAAACTTCATCCAGAAATGGGGACAAGCAGCTCCCAATCGCCAAGCCGTCCTCCTGTTCGTAAAATTTACCGTTAAACTGGAAAAAAAATTGTTTTAAGCAAATACGGAGGAGAGAAATAATATCCACGATTTTCGAGTGGTCAGTCATCCTGGACTCAAGCATACACCTGACAAACAGAACCGACTCATTCACCGGGATTGAGGTAAAGAGGTTTGTGAGGTCAAAAGACACCATTGTGTTGTTATTCGACATCGTGAACCCCCACAATGTCCAACAACTCGCTAGTGTTCTTTATGCTGTTTTTAGGTGTGAATCCTGTCAGGTTCCAAACCACATTCAACACCATCTTGTAAATCAAAGAAGTTGGTATACTGATAAAAAAACAGAAAGATCGCTAATCAAACACACTAATTTCAAGGTACTTAAGTCAATCAAAGATAAAATTAAAAATGAAAGCTTAACAATTACCAAGTCTGACAAAAGTAATTGCTCTGACGTAAGTAACAGCGAAGATCCACTTGAAGCGCCTTCAAGCTGTGGAAAATATAGCGCTAAGATCAGCCATATCCGCCCCGTGGTATGTCAGAAACGACACTATCACCAGAAAGAGATCTCCAATACAAGACAGCGACAGAGAAGATCAAAGAACATGCACACAAGTTTTTTGACAAGATGGCGGAACACCAGGATCCACTCATAAGGAACGCCATCGACTATGTGTTATGATAAAACCTCACGTTAATGGGATTCCAACACTTTTCAATTAGATTGCTCAAGGTCGTGGATCAATTGCATGAGTAATTCAAGTCATTTCAGTTTCATTTAAATCATAATTAGCTATATTAGCTATGAATGAAAACACTTGGATATTTTGCAGGAAATCAAAAAACTGATTTTTATGTTATGTACAAGTGTATATTACAAAAAAAAAAACCTACAACATTTACAATTTACAAAATTTACAAATAGTTACAAAAGTTGCCAACCAAATGTTCCAAAAGGAAAGAAATTTTAAAGAAAATAAAAAAAAAAACAGAATTGAAGTTAAAATTGAAAACAACAAAAAGAAATTGAAAACAAAAGGTAGGAAATGGAGCCCAGAAACTGGTGACAGGTTCCCTAGGACAGCAAAGCACAGGGAAAACAGATAAACGACCTCAACACTTGTTCTGGCAATCCAAAAAGTTTCCAGAGGTATTGACAAGTGCTAAATCCGTTTAAAGTAAATTAATTAAAAAAAAACTTACAAAATAGCACAAGATGGGAAAAGCTGTTCAATTAAAAATTAAAAAAGAACTAAATTAAGTAAAAGGAAAACTACGGAATTTAACAACAACAAAAAAACTAAATTAGGTAAGTTGACTTGGTGGTTTCAATCCTGACCTTTCAAGTCCTAAACCCCCTGGTTGTTGTGGTCGGCTCTTTCACCTATAAGGGTTGTTGGTGGGTGGTTACAAAGCCCTTATAGAGTGCCTCGCATGATCTTGGGGTGCTGCAGGTGTTCCCAGTTTCACCGGGAAGTCCCGGTTGGAAATTAGATTTCAGTCAGGAAAAATTTCCAGGACTCTGGGTCGAGCCGAACACAAAATCTGTGTTGGAAAATATGGCCGATACAAAATAATTCTCAAATAACCCAAAATCAAACCAATTTACCTGTGTTTCGGCCAGATGAATCTACATTTAGATTAAATCGCAAACACGTGTTACAGAGTCACGTGTCAAGAGTCAGATGTTAGGTCACTTTGATCTTAATAGTTCGGGTGCTGCAGTGGTAAAGAGACCGATATCACAAAGTGTGGGCCACATGGCACCTGACACAAAGAAACACGACTACAAACCGATGCTTCCCCGACAAAAATCGAAAACTAATCAGGTGACTACGACACCTGATAACTTATCAGGTCACGCACCCATATTAACAACAAAATGTGTACAAAGTGCAACCGGAGCTATTAAGTGACCGGAATCGGTCTACTAGTGTAACTAGGCCCATGGACATCAAAAACACAATCCAAACGAGTTACGGACGAAAACTCTATTTCGTACGTAACACACTCCCCTAGGTAACCAAAAAAAAAAAAACTTGTTGAATTTTTTTTTTAAGTGAAAAAGCATCTCAAAACTGACCTGAAGAAAAGCAAACCAAAAGACTGTAAACCACCAAAATCAAGAAAACAAATGTGATAAACGCCAGTATACCATTTGAAAGAGGCATACAACCTTTCAAACAAAAATGAAGCTCATTACAGCTATGAAGTAGCTCTGATGAGAAAAAAAACACAAGGTACCAGTTGACTAGCTCCAGTCTCCCACCCAAACAATATTCCCAGGAGAAGTCGTCATGACCCTACAAATCTCTAACCGGTTTATGTCCAGAAAATTAAAACGGGGTTGAACATGAAACCAACGTTGCGTAAACCTCGTTATGTGAGAGGAAACCTCATTCATTGGTTTCGGTAGAGATAAACAGAGACAGGACTCAACGCTCAGGAAAACCACAGAAAGAGAAACCAAAACAAATCACCTGGCTGGTGGAAATGAAATAAAGAAAACTATCAGGAAAGAGAAGAAAATTGTCCACCAACAAACAGAAAAGTTTTTGATAGGAACCCTCTCTAGAAAACCCGTAAAATACACCGAACGGTTAGTGTATCAGTAACAACACAAAAATTAAATCTACTGGGGTGTTCCGAACGAAACCACTGACGGCAAATCCCACTCAACCAAGCAATTGGGGCTGAAGTCGAACACAATAGAAAGTCTCCGCACTCCAGGGCCATTAAGGTACTTACAGGGACTCTGAGACCTTCCCCTTCCAAACCCTTCCAAAAACCTTAGAGGTTAAATGACTGTGTGGTTACAAGGAAAGTCAAATCCGGTAAAAGTCACAATCAGGTAAATTGTCAAAACTGACAACAAGACAAAATAGAGAATAGAAAAAAAAAACAAATTCCTTACATGTACGCAAGATTAAACATTAACGCATACAAGTTGCGGGGAAAAACAATTCACACAATCGAGCAAAAGAAATATTGATACACTCCTAAAAGAACCCTGACCACACGGTAACACCCGTTCCTGAATAAATAAACTAAGAGGAGTATCCGAAACGAGAAAAATCAATAAAAACACAATCGAGGAAAAATGTACTCCCTGACACTCCCAAATCGTTCCAGGAACCCTGACCACATGGTAACACTCATTCCAGAACAAACAAATAAAGGGGGAGTATCCAAAGTATCCAAAATCAATTAATTAAAGTCACAATCGAGGAAAATTAAATCCAATAATAAACAAGTCAAATTAAACTAAATTAAAAACAATACACGATGTTAAAATGTGTTATTCTGGGTAATACGATATCCACAGAATCTTTCAATTAAACAATTGAGTATATAAGTACCCGCCACTGTCCCTTAATAATGACACTTATTGAAAAAGGTGTTAAACACAATGTGTGGTAACAAATGTAATTATCTCCAAATCAAGAAAACACAAACTTGCTCATTATGGATTCAAATAATTAGAAAAACATACGACCGACTTAAATCGTGTACACCTATTAAACCAACCGAATTGCATACACAGTTAGAGTCAATCCTGACAAAAACTAAATCTCAATAATCAGGAGTCAGACGAATGAGAATCAGAATGCTCAGATTCGTCACTTAAAGTCACATCCGGTTTAATGTCAGATACATGCCAATCTCCCGAATTATTTCCATCCCTGTCAACCAAACGGTATACTAAATTAGAGAGAATTTTAGAAACAGTACAAGGAATGTTCCTAGGTGCCTAGGTTCCTAGATAGCAAAACCATCTACTGCTTTAGATAAAACATAATTTTTCTTCCAGACCTGATCTCCAACATGATACTTAACATCTCTCTTTCGAAAACCATAACGTTGTTTACTTTGAATGTAAGATTTATGAAGTCGTTTCCGAACTTCCTCATAGATGTTAGGTAGTTCCTGAACTGTATCGGGGTTATGCACTTTATCAAAAATTTCCACTTTATTGTCGGCATTATCACTGGTTAGACCATAAATTGAACCATCAACAGGTAGATTCCTACCAAAGTTTAGAAATGCAGGAGAGAAACCAGTAACTTCATGTTTAGCCAGTCTAATAGCCTGGGCAACTTAGAAAATAGATTTTTTCCAATCCCTGTGATTTTCATAAATGTACGATCTTATTTCGGTGATTATCACTTGGTTGACTCTTTCAGTATGGTTCACTTGTGCATGATATTTAGCGTTATACCAAATTTTCTGAGAGATCTTCTCATGAGATCTTTAAACTACTTGCTAGTAAAGTGACTACCATTGTCACAAGAGAAAATTTGGCAAACCCCAAACAAAAGAAAAACTTGATTTTCGATGAACTTAACTATGGCCCTAGAAGCCGCCTTCGCCATAGGGTGCACAAGTACAAATTTAGTGAGCCAATCCACCACAACAAGAACGTACTGTTTCCTGATTTTGATCTTGGATAAGGACCAATAAGACCAGCCGACAATAACTGGAAAGGAAAATGAACATTTCGGTATTGATCCATAAGACCTGCCTGCGGTAAATGACTTGATTTACTAACAGCGCAAATAGTGCATTTTCTAACATAACGGTAAACAGAATCTCGCATATTTGCCCAATAATATAGTTCAGCAACTTTAGACAACGGTTTAGAGATGCCTAAATGACCGGCTGTTTCATGATCATGAAACTTTTCAAGAATTTCCTGTCTATGAGCCGTAGGTACAACAATTTTCCAATTGGAAACATTGCCATCCAAGTTGTACTTAGAAAATACATGTTTATAAAGACAGTTATTTTCCACCTTAAAAGTCGGAAATTTACCAGGTGATTCTTGAACTTTCACTAACCTGTCACGATACCATTTATCCAAAATTAGATTGGTCAAATTTAAAACTGCGACATCTTCCAAACTTCTCGAAAGAGCAATCAATCAATTAATCAAAAAAGTGGCTTTATTGTCGGAAACTTGAAGTCATTGACAAAGCCCATACATAATTATTACACTACACATATGAATCACACATAATTACACCTTACAATTATTAAAATAAAAACAAAACAAAAAGGCAGTTACCCTGTATAAGAGAGGAGAAAGAGGATCAAAAACACAAATAGTGCTGCTTGGTCAATTTATAGCAGAACAACAAGCGCCTTAAGAACTGGAGTAGAATTCTTCTTCTTCTTCTTCTTCTTCTTGTAGCGCTACAACCCTGGGTGGGTCTTGGCTGACTGTACGACTTTTTTCCAATTTGTTCGGTCTTCCATCAACCTAGGGTCAAATGGAATGTTCATTTACCGGAGATCTGCTTGGATGTTATCTTTCCATCGCATTCTGGGACGTCCGAGTGGTCTTTTGCCTGTGGGAATCTCCTCCCATACCAGTTTTGCAAGTCTTTCGTTATGCAGTCTGTGCACGTGGCCTGCCCATCTTAGTCGCTGTGATTTAATTTCTTGGACAATATCGGCGTCGTTGTAGAGTGCTTTTAATTCGATATTGGTTCTGATCTTATACTGGTTTGTTGTGAGGTCCGAAAATTTTTCTAAGTATTTTTCGTTCAAAGCGCCTTAGCTTTTCTTCGTTTGCTTTGGTCATGGTCCACGTTTCGCATCCGTACGTTATTACAGGTCTGACGATGGATTTATAGATTTTGATCTTTGAACTTCTTGTGAGATTTTTTGATTTTATGAGCTTATTCAGTGCAAACAGACAGCGGTTTGCAGATTGGATTCTGTTTTTTATTTCTTCGGTAACATCGTTGTCCGCTGTGATTACGGCCCCCAGATACTTAAAACGTTGTACTCTCTCGAAATTAAAGGTGTTGATCGTCACATTTTGCCTTATTCTGTCTCTTCGTGTCGTTCTATTTATACACATATATTTCGTCTTCTCTTCATTGATCTTCAGCCCTACTTTACTTGTTGCTCCTTCCACCTTGTTGAAAATGTCTTTCGTGGATAGGGTGGAGTCTCCAACGAGATCTATGTCATCCGCATATGCGAGTAGCAGCTTGGGACCTTGAGCCGATAGCAGTTCTGTTTTTATTTCGGCCGACCTCATGGCTTTCTCCAATACAAGGTTAAAAAGTAGTGGAGATAACGCATCGCCCTGTTTAAGTCCACTGTTGATTTCAAAGCTGCTAGACAGTTTATTATTTACACGCACTTTAGATATTCCACCCTCCATACAGACTTTGGTCATCCGAATG
Source organism: Ips typographus (assembly GCF_016097725.1). Taxonomy (NCBI): domain Eukaryota; kingdom Metazoa; phylum Arthropoda; class Insecta; order Coleoptera; family Curculionidae; genus Ips; species Ips typographus. The sequence continues at coordinate 494,857 of NC_138431.1, read as the reverse complement.
AGTTTCTTTGGTATTGAGAACTCCGCCAAGGCATTCCATACTTGGCTTCTTTCTACGCTATCATATGCCTGTCGAAAGTCTATGAAAAGATTGTGTATGGGTCTGTTATACTCCCATCCCTTTTCTAGAAGTTGTCTCAGCGTGAATAGTTGATCTATTGTTGATCTGTTTGCCCTAAACCCGGCTTGATATTCGCCTAGGACATTTTCAGCATAAGGGATTAGTCTACTAAGAATGATGTTTGAGAAGGTTTTATATGCCGTGTTTAGGAGTGAGATTCCTCTATAATTTGCGCATTTTGTTTTGTCCCCTTTTTTGTGGATGGGCACTATTATGTTTTCCTTCCATCGTGCTGGTGTCCTTTCTTCTAACCATATGTGCGTTATTAGCTGGTGGATTTGGCGATGTAGTGCGTCTCCCCCATATTTCAGAAGTTCTGCTGGTATCCCGTCCGTGCCGGGCGCTTTGTGATTTTTAAGCTTATTTAAGGCCCTTTAGGTTTCTTCAAAGGAGGGACTTTTGACGGGCATGTCCACTGTGATATAGATCTCTTCTTTGTGTTGTTCTTCCTGTATGATGTTTAGGAGGTCTCTAAAATACTTTTTCCATTCTTCAGTTATTTCTCAACCGTCGATTATCATGCGGCCTTGGTTGTCTCTCAGTGTACGGATGGAATTGGTTCTATGCCCTCTTTTCTCAGAGGAGATTGCTTTATAGAATTCCTTGGAGCCTGGTTTTGGGCCGGTCTCTCTCCATATTTTCATATTTTTGTTGTTCGTAGTTTCTTTTCTTTGTGCGTATTATTTTTCTTGTTTCCTTTCGGCAGTCGTCATATTCCTTTTTACTTTGGTCTGTTTGCAGTTGTATCCAAGTCTTTCTTACTGTTTGTCTCTTTTCCAGTTGTTTCCGACATTCCTCGTCATACCATGTTTTTGCCCTCTTCTGTTTACTCCTTCCAAATATCTTGTCAGCTGTCTTGGTTATTATCTCGGCAGTCGCTTCCCATAGCTGTTCTATATCATTGTCTTCTCTTTCATAGTTCAAGGTTTGTTCAAGTTGTTCTCTATAGTTTCGTTGATTCTCTGCATTGTGTATTTCGTCAATGTTCCACTGTGGGTTTATTGTTGTTTTATTGTATTTGTGGCTAGATATTCTGGATTTGACTTTTGCTCTGACTAAGTAATGATCAGTCTCCGTCTATTCCTCTCAGGCTTCTTACGTCTATAATATTGTTACTATGACGGGCATCTACAATGATGTGGTCAATTTGGTTGCGCGTAATATGGTCGTTTGAGACCCAGGTTTGCTTATGGATGTCTTTATGCGGAAACATGGTTGACTTTATTAGCATGTTATTAGCTGCTGCAGTTTCTGTGAGTCTTAAGCCATTGTCGTTGGATATATTGTGTAGGCTGTGTTTACCTATTGTGGGGTATAGGCTAGGCTCTTTGCCTATTTTAGCATTAAAGTCCCCACAGAGTATGCGCATATCAGGTTTGGGCATCCTATCTATCTACCTTTCTAGGGCATCGTAGAATTCATCCATGATATCTTCATCCTTTTCTTCCGTTGGTGCATGCGCTGAGATAATCGAGGTGTTGTATCGCTCTCCCTTCATTCGTATGTAGCATATCCTTTCATTTATAGGTTTAAAATTTAGTATATTCTGTACTAGGTTGTTTCTAATCACAAAGCCCGTTCCGAATTCATGTCTTCCGTTTTTGTTACCGCTGAAGAAGATAGTGGATTTACTTATTTTTATATTTCCATCGTCTGGCCATCTTATTTCTTGGACGGCTGTTATATCCATTCCTATGTTTTCCATTTGTTCCACAGCATTTATAGCAGCGGAGCTACTACTAGAGCAGCTACTAGAGAATAGTACGCCCGGTCAAGCAAAAACCTCTCAGCCTCACGCCTAAATCCATGCGCAGATGGCTGGCCTCTCACGTGGAGAGGAAGGTGATTGAAAAGACTCTTGCCACCGTAAATAAGCGACAACTTAATCTTCTCCGTGTGAGGAATGGGAAGCCTCAAAACGAATCTACTACGAGTCACCGAGTCGGAGCCCTCGGACCACTGACCCCCAAACTTGCCACGAACAAGACAAATCGTCTCTAAGATGAAAATGCAGCACAAGGTGAAGATACTATGTCCAATGAAGAGGGGTCTACATGAGGCCCTGTATCCAACACGACACAAGCACCTCAATGCTCGCTTCTACAGGAGAAACACAGAATTAAAGCGGCTTCGAGAACAAACTCCCCAGAAAGCTATGCCGTAGCGGAGATGGCAGTCAATCAGTGCATAGTATGCACTCCTAGCTACATGGTAATCGAGATTGCCAGAGATCACCCTCAATGCATGGCGCCCGACGCCAGTCTAGAGCACAGACCGTCCACATGCTCAGCGAATCGAAGCGAGTCGTCAATAATAAGACCACGAAACTTGTTCACTCCAGGGGCGCACAATGGCTCACCCTCCACAAAAACCTCCTGCAATGAGCATCCAAAATGTAGGATCTTGGTCTTACTGATATTTAATGACAGTAAGTTGGAATTGCACCAATCTTTGATTATGGAGAGGTCACCATCAATAGTGGCAGTCAATGAATCGGCGCTCTTGCCGCTCCAAATAATGGTCACGTCATCAGCGAAAACAGTGAATTGTCCCTTAATAGGGAGCAAAACAATATCATTAATGTATATCAAGAACAGCAAAGGTCCAAGAACAGAGCCCTGAGGGACACCCGAAGTTAACATTAACTCTCCAGAACCATGGCCCCCGATGAAGACCTCCTGGCTCCGGCCGGACAAGAAAGAGCGAAACCACAACAAAGAAGCGGCTCGGAAGCGATAAGAGCGATAGCTTCCAAAGCAAAATCTGGTGGTATATGCAGTCGAACGCCTTCGACAAGTCGCAAAATACCGCGGCCGAAATATCGCCGGAGTTCATGCGACCATACAGATCCTGAAGAAAAGAAAAAATAGCATCATTCGTGCCCATCGCTGGCCGGAAGTTAAACTGAGATGGGCTGAGAAGCTCATGACGCTCCAGAAACGACATCATCCGCCTCTGGACCAGCTTCTCCAGCACCTTAGACAGTGCCGGAAGCAGGGCAATCGGTCGATAGTTAGCCGGGCAGGAGCGGTCACCGGACTTGTAAAGAGGAATAACCTGAGCCCTCTTAAGACATGATGGGAGAACTGCCTTAAAAAAGGATGCGCTGATTGCATCGGCGAGAACAGATAAAACATTGTCAGGCAGCGCAGAAACAACCCTCATAGAAATCCCATCAAATCCGGCACAATTTGACAGTTTAAAAAATTTCAGTACGTCAGCAAGCTCGTGCGCGCTTACAGGACCGAGAAAAAATGATTGATACATAGAAAGATGCCCAATGTAAGATCTAGGGTCGCTGGAGCCCGATGGAATGTCCCCAGCAAGGGCAGCCGGCACCCCGCAGTAAAATGAGTTGAACTCATGTGGCTGAATATCACTAAGTACAGCACACGTACAGATATTCCAGGCTTCTCTGGACCTATTGCTAGATTTGTTCAGCCTAGATGAAACGTATAATTGTTTCGCCAGAATTGTGTTACGAAAGATCATACGATATTTATTAAACTAGGCAATAAAGTCAACATTCGATAAAAAGTATTCACGAATATAATGGAGACATCTCATATTTTTAGAAGCAATCCTTAAATCCTTAGTGAACCATGGCGAGTCACTCCTTTTATCATTACCATAGGAAATGATTTATTGAAGTTAAAGACCAATTTAGTATGAAAGGACTCGATAGGATCACACTGATCCAGAACGTCATGCCAGTCAGTGACACGACAAAGCTCAGAAAATCTCTGAAAGTTCCTCCTAATAAAAAGCTTTCCACGTCTAGAGGTTTTTCGAATCTTAGATGAAATGGTAAGAGAAAAGGAGCACAATACAGCACAGTGATCAGACATCAGCTACAGTATTGGCAACACCCTTTCTATGCACAATATTAAATGAATACTGAGATAACTTAACAATCCATCTAGCTATACGAGCAGAAGGATTCTTCATGTTATTCAACCAAACTAAAGAGGAATGATCAGTATGGTCCGTAAAATGTGTCCCTTCCAAATAATATCGGAATTTTTCAATGCCAAACAAAACAGCTAACAATTCCTTTTCAGTGGTTGTATATTTACGTTGACATTTGTTCAAAGTTCTACTCGCATAGGCAATAGGGTGTTCCAAACCGTCCTCCTCTTGATACAACACACAGCTAACTCCTGTGTCAGAAGCATCACACATTAAACTATAAGGCTTGGAATAATCAGGACTGGCAAGAACAGGAGCAGTAGTAAGTGCCTCTTTAATTTTAGCAAAAGCAATGTTTGCTTCAGGGGTCCAAACAATAGGTTGACCTTTTTTACGCCCTTTCAAAAGATCTGTAATTAGACTACATAGGGAAGAAAAATCCTTAAGAAACCTACGATAATAATTTATCATACCGACAAGTCTACGAATTTGCGTAGTATTCTTAGGAACAGGGTAATCCAAAATAGCAGAAACTTTATCAGGGTTGGTCCTAAGCCCATCACGATCAACAATATAACCCAAAAATTTGAGAGACGACCTACAAAATTGACTTTTGTCCAAATTAATAGTCAAACCAGCATCCTTAAGACGGATAAATAGTTTTTTTAAAATCTCACAGTGTGTGTAAAAGTCAGGTTTGACAATAATAATGTTATCAAGATAATAAAATACATAAGGCTCTAAAGCCGGTTCTATAACCATGTCCATTAATCGACACATACTTTGGGCACTATCATTCAATCCAAAAGGTAAAACTTTAAAATGGAAAAGCCCTTTACCATGCCCTGCAAAAGCGGTTTTCTCTTTTGAAGTGTCATCAAGTGGAATGTGATGAAAAGCTTGCTTTAAATCAATTGAAGACAGGAACTTCGCATCTCGAACCTTGGTGATAATAGAGTCAATAAGTGGCATTGGATACGCACTAGGAATACTAACAGAGTTCAGCTTCCGAGCATCCAAGCATACTCTAAACGAGCCATCACTTTTTTTATCAAGCCACATAGGCGAACACCACGGTGAATTAGAAGGTTCTATTATACCAAGTTCCAGCATTTCATCCACCTGCTCGTTAAGACACTTTTGCATTGCATATGATAATGGGTATTGTCTCTGTTTGACAGGCTTTTCATTACCGGTGTTAATGGTATGTTTAAATAAATGGGTTAAACCCAATTTATTTTGGTGCAATAGTTTTATACAGATCCTTGATCTTATTAAGTTCTTCAGTCTGTGTCAGAGTTAATTCTTCAGCAGACTGAATCTTATTTATTACAGACACTGAATTAAAGATTGATTGATATGACAAATTTCTAAAATTTAATTGAATATTGAATGCTTTAAGAAAATCAATGCCCAAAATCAATTCATGTTTTAAAGAAGGAATAACTAAAATTTTCATAAGTCTGGTAACATTATCTAAAGTTATAGGAGCCCAAAAATAACCTGACACACTCTGTAAGTTTCCGTCAGCAGTAGTAACGTGAAATGACGGATTTTCGGAAAAACATAAGTCTACGTCTTTAAGTAGCTGCAGACCATCAAAACCCAAAATGGAGATAGAACTACCACTATCAACCAAAGCCAAAAACGAATCACCAGAAACTCTAACATCTAAATATGGACGGTCATAAAACGATTTTTTAGTACAAACAGGGTTGACGGAATCATAGTGGTCACGCAAAAAAGTCTCTTTTAATTTACCCACTAAATCATCCCAATCAATAAAACGCTCCTTTTTATGATGATTATACCACCAAGCTTGTGAATCAAAAAGGTCTCCAGCAGAAGCAAAGTGAAGTTGAACAGCCACGAGACATTCTAAAGTTTTCTACCTTTTCAAGAAAAGCCATTAATGAACCCTCGCCAGTAAACTTTTGCAGTCCCCATTTATGTACAGGCACAGACTTGCTAACAACCTGACTAACTGCATTAGCATTAAAACTGACAGAACCCAAATTTGGGTCGAGAGGAGTCGAAGTAGCTGGAAAAACTGCTAATATCTCAACATATAAATAATTTTCCTTTGAATTTCCTCATCAGAAGTATGATTCATACGATTAAGTCGGCCTGAGACATGCCAGAGCCGAGTTGAAATATTTTTGTATGAAGGATCACTGGATGTACCGGTATAACCTACTATTTTAACTCTAATTGATGCAATAGATCACACCAGCTCCTTTTTATCTAAATCAAATTCAAATATGTTCGACACTTGACAAATACTACGATTGGCATTTTCTTGAGCCAACAGTCCCCTGAAAATGTTACGTCTCTGATCAACAGTGCCCGATGGCTTAATAGATCTGATGGAAATTTCATACTCCAGCTCATGGGCTTGCAAGGCATTAATTTGGAGAGCCATTATTAAAATTTCTAGTTTAATCCCAAAAACTAAATAAACACAAGTGATATATAAATTTTACAGTTAAAGTGCAACAAAAACAACTGCTTTGGACAACAATTAAAAACTTGATCACTACCTGTGATCCAAGTTACTCAAAACTGATCAAATAAATCAGCCAATCAATAATTAAACCCTTAATCAAATTAAGGAAAATTAAAATTGTCCAAATCGGTACAAATAAAATCTCTACCAAAAGAGAAAATTAATTCGCACTTTTAACTGCAAAACCGAACCACAATGTCATAGGTAAAACTATAAAAAAACTTAAGATAACGGGGCAAACCTGAAATTTCGGTCTAAAAATAGATCGGCACGGTCACAAAGCAAAAGGTAAAAATTCAACGATAGTACGATAAACCAGCAATACCAAACTTGACACTCTTTAATTTAAGAATAAATATTTGAAACTATCAATACGTCTGGCACCGTGAAAAAAATTAAGTAAATATTGTAGTCATGCAAAAACACACATGCACAAACAAGGCAGTCTGATAACCCACAATCCAAGCGTGTTCAATCCACTAAAAATCAAAAAAGCCCTTTACGTTGGTCGCCAATTTGTTATGATGAAACCTCACGTTAATGAGATTCCAACATTTTTCATTAGATTGCTCAAGGTCGTGGATTAATAGCATGAGTTCATAATTAGCTGTAAATGAACACACTTGGATGTTATGTATGTACAAGTGTATATTACAAAAAAAAACAAATAATTACAGTTGAAAAGAAATTTTAAAGAAAATTAAAAAAACAGAATTGAAGTTGAAAATAAAAAAAACAGGAAAAGTTTTCCCAGTGCCAAAACTGCCGTTAACAAGTTTAAAATCGGAATGGACAAATGGGAAGAGGATACTGGAAGTTCTGGTAGTTGTCAGGAGTGGCCCCTGCTGATTTCCAGGTAGGAAATGGAGCCCAGAAACTGGTGACAGGTTCCCTAGGACAGAAAACAGCAAAGCACAGGAAAAACGACCTCAACGCTTGTTCCGGCAGCCCAAAAGGTTTCCAGAGGTATTGACAAGTGCTAAAGCCGTTCAAGGTAAATTAATTAAAAAAACAAAGAAAAAAACTTACAAAATAAGCACAAGATGGGAAAAGCTGTTCAATTAAAAATTAAAAAAAAACTAAATTAAGTAAAAGGAAAACTACGGAATTTAACAAAAAAAAAATAAATTAGGTAAGTTGAATTGGTGATTTCAACCCTGACCTTTCAAGTTTAAAACCCCCTGGCTTTTGCGGCCGGCTCTGCCACCTATAAGGGTTGTTGATGTTAGACAGTGCCCTTAGGGTGGTCTAGCACGATTTTGGGGTGCTGTGGGGAAACTCCTGCCGTAACGTCTCAGTCAGAACTTATTTCGGTCAGGAAAAATTTCCAGAACTCTGGGTCGAGCCGAACACAAAATCTGTGTTGGAAAATATGACCGTTACAAAATAATTCTGAAATAACCCAAAATCAAACCAATTAGAATTTAGATTAAATCGCAAACACGAGCCACATAGGTTAAGAATCAAACGTCAGGTCACTTCGATCTTAACAGTTCGGGTGCTGCAGTGGTAAAAGGACCGATATCACAAAGTGGGGTGATTAAATAGGCCACATGGCACCAAGAAACACGACCACAAACCGACGCTTCCCTGACAAAAATAGAAAACTAATCACGTGACTACGGCACCTGATAACCTATCAGGTCACGCACCCACATTAACCACAAAATGTGCACAAATTGCAAATGGAGCTCTTAAGCGATCGGAATCGGTCTACTAGTGTAACTAGGTCCGCGGACATTAAAAACACAAACCAAACGAGTTACGGACGACAAATCTATTTCGTACGCAACAGACTTTTATCAGGCTTTCTGCAAAACCACATTTCATAAGGTGTGCACCCCTCAAGACATGCATTAGTACTTCTGTTTCTTAGATAAATAGCTGTATTTACTGCCTCTGTCCAAAACTGTTTACTCAAGTGGGCATCGAAAATCAAACATTCCCCTTCTCAACTATACTACGATTTAACCTTTCTGCCGAACCATTTTGCTCAGGTGAGAATTCCACACTTTATCAAAAAATTGTTAAAATTTGTTCCACAAAATTCTCCACCATTATCTGTTCTCAAACTCTTAATTTTTTTGTTACTTTGGTTTTCCACAAGATTTTTGAAAGCTTTAAAATTATCTAGGGCCTGATCCTAGGAATTTAAAAAATACACAAAAGCCATATTTCTGAAATCATCTAAAAACCTCAAGAAATATCTTGCGCTTCCCAATGACTTTTCCTACATCGGACCACATATGTCTGCATGTACAGTTTGCAATAAATCATTGGTCCTTGATCCACAAGTTGAAAAAGGTAATCTGCTTTGCTTACTTTCATTGCACACATTACAATTGCTTTTACTGGACTGAATCTCTTCAATACATTCATACCCTCTACAGCTCCATCCCTCATTTTGCAAACATCTTTTTGGTTCAAGCGTCCCATCCGTCTATGCCAAATAGAACCACTGACAGCACTTGACAACGCAAACTGGTACATATCCATTGTTTCAATGTTTTCTTTGTCCATATTATTGCACAATTTTGCTGTACCAACCAATTTATGATTTGAATTAAATTTATTGCAACCATGACCAATAAAATAAACTTGGTTTCCATTTTTAATTAATAAGCCTACAAATAAAAGGTTTGTGGCAAAGGTTGGCAATATCAGGTGCATAAAACACATCCCTTACAAGAATCTGATATACTGATTTACTAACCTTAGTTGTGATTTTTACGTTGCCTTTGCACAATACTGGAACTGCGTTTTGATTTGCCACCAAATCCTTGCACCTGGTAATGTGCACACTTGCACTCGAATCCAAACACCAATCACGCTCGCCAAAGGTATGTGCACCCATGAATGCTGCACTGAAGCCATTTCCGTGATTTCCATCGCGATTGTTGTTTTTCCACATGGGGCAGTTATTTTTGAAATGACCAACTTGTTTACATTTGTAACATTTCGCAGAACGTCGTCCGTCACCCTTCTTCACCCCTTCGGGTAGGCCTGCAAGCAGCAGAGAGCCAACCCACTCGTTATCGATGTTGAATCCGGTGCCTCGTAACTTTTGGGAAGTTAACCTGAGGCATTTACGAATATTCTACCGGTAGATACCTGTTTAACCTAGAGCGTTCCAAAATTGTTTTTCGTAACTACCATTGCCGTTCTGAAATTTTACCCATATACCGAATATATGTACCCGGTTTATGATTTATGGATCGAGAAGTTCCGTCGGTAAATTAAGAAAAAAGTGACTTTTGACAGGTTTTTCCTTAAAATTTAGAATCATAACCTCAAAAATTAGTTTATGGTTGACGGTTTGGCGGTTTGTTCCACAGTTTAGCAAGCTTATGAGAGTGACCTGTTAAATTAAAATGGATATTGGAATATGTTCTGTTTGCGAGATGGAGGGAGAGTATGCTGATATTATAAAACATTTCAACAATGAACATCTGGATGTCAGATCTCAAAGACATAGGATTACCAATCGCGTTCTAAAATTCATTCAACCGTAATGAACCAGATCCTTAAAAGTTACACCGATTGTGGTAAACGGTGGAATTAGCAGGTAAAATTTTCGTAAATGCCTATGATTCACGTAGGCGGCCATATTGTCCATGTTCTCCAAACGGGCTGATATCAGAGATCTCAATAATCCGATTCTCTTTAATTTTTTGAAAGCGTCGCCCCCCGTGTTCCTTCTGCCCTATAACTTAATAAAAGTGGGTTACTTGTGGAATCCTGTGTATTCTTCCCCCTCAACCAACCCTTAACGTGACAGTATTAAGTGTCTTCTTTTTATCAACAGTAAATTTATTTCTTGTAAACCTTTTAAATTATAGTATCAATGTCATAAATACACAGAGAGATTCACGCTGATAATATATTAGAAGTACCTAAATAACGGCTCAATATTTTTCGTTAAAATTTGGAGTGTAGCCGAGGTTGTGTCCAAACCTTCTTTCTACAATATTTGGATTTTGCGGTGTTGCCAGATTAGTCAAAAAGAACCCCAACTTTTTATTTTCAAATGGAACATTATGTTTCCAATCTCATTTTTTAATGTCTCGCAAGAAGGCTAGGGATTAATAATTATTGTTAATACTTCCTTATACCTATTTTCCATTGTTTCTTATATTTTATAGAAATAGTGGATTTTTCAGTTAAACACTAGTTTAAACAATAATTAAATTTTCAAGTCTTGCAATGTTTGCTGATTTGACCTTTTGCCCTCAGTTACGCAATACAACAAAATACAACTTGGTTGAAAAGCCCAGAGACTGAAAATAAAAAACTACATTTTTACTTAGTGATGCCCGCTAGTAAGATAAATATATACCAGGATGTCGGATTGTAATGTAAATATATACCAGGTGTGTATAGATATACCAGGTGTCCAAGAGCACCCTGGACATAGGAGATTAACATGGGAAAATGGTTTTGATTTTTTTGCGCCTGTACGGTTGATCTGATTGAAAAATCGTATTAATGAAAGTTGTAGTACCTTTCACAGACTAGTTTTCTTTATTTTTTTCAGATCTCTAACTTGAGCCTTTTCGTCGTAAAACACGAACAAAAATGAGAAAATTTAAACTTTTGGCCTGCACTGTATAGGCGGTTGTCGGGCAACGGGTAAACAGATCATTGTTGCTGGTACGGTTGCTCGACAACCGCTTGTACAGTGCAGGTAAAAAGTTTAAATTTTCTTGTTTTTGTTCGTGTTTTACGACGAAAGGGCTCAAGTTAGCGATCTGAAAAAAATACAGAAAACTGGTCCGTGACAGGTACTACAACTTTCATTAATACGATTTTTCAATCAAATCAACCGTACAGGAGCAAAAAAATCAAAACCGTTTTCCCATGTTAATCTCCTATGTCCAGGGTGCTCTTGGACATCTGGTATAGTTCTTTAACACTCCTGATTCTCTTTTCATCTCAGTTTTTGATTAATATGCTGTGGTCGATGCTATCATACGCTTTTGAGAGGTCAAGAAACGTACCCATAGTTTTTTTTAAGGTTTTGTAAGATTGTTTTTTTATACAATATATCGGTCATTGTTAATCTATCTTGCAATCGATGCTGTGTACTAGAGAGTAATTGGCAGTGATTTAAAAAAATATTAGTTCTACACACTAAAAAAAAACTGTATAGCAGACTTATTGGTCTGTTGTTGCATATGTTGTCCCTAGCCAGCTTTGATAAACGGGTGTAACTATTGATAATTTAAGTTGCTCCGGAAACACTACAAATTTTAACTCTTTGTTTATAATAAAACAGAGAACAACAGCAAGTGCCTCAATGACATATTTTAAAATACTCGTGGGACTCTCATCTTTCCCAAAAATGTTTTTCTTTTTAAGTTTTTTCTGCAATTACAATACAGAATCTCATGACATGTGCGCTTGCTTTTATTAATAGACTACATTATTCAGTTACTGTAGGATTGTACTCTTTGAGAAACCAGTAAGCTATCATGTTCTTTTTGGTATTGTTATATTTTTGTTTATAATAGATTTTATATCTATATTTAGACAACATAAGCAAGATGTTCCGTATCTTTTTTACACTTAATTACTTCAACGTTATTTAGATATTGACACTTGTTTAATTTATATCCGTTATTATCAATCCTTTTTGGAAAGTGTTGATTCAGCATACCACTAAATTTGAACATAAAGACTCTGTAATACTTTTATATTTAGTCCGCCTCCTGTAGTCAGGACTCCCGAATAGTAAGACAACTCTTTACTTCGATAACCTAGTTTATTCTGTCCTAGTCATGTTTTACAATACATTCACCTGGCTCGCGCTTACTGCTGCCTCAGCGAGTTTACAATTATCGCTATGTAACACTAATAACTAATAACCACAATATACAGGGTGTCTGCCACATACTGCATCTCCCCCGGTTAATTGAAAGAATTTGCATTTCCTTAAAATGAAAATTCTTTCAAAGATCCCTTTCATGTGATATAATGATTTAAAAATACTTAAATATACACCTAATAATCCATTTAACTACAATTTTTATTAAACTTTGAAAGTATAAACTAAAATAAGTATATAAATTAATATATACTACCTGCAACTGTCGGCGCGAGCTGACGTTTTTGTGAGAATTGGTGGAAAAAGCGGCAATTTTCGCCGAAAAAACCGGTAATTCAGCACGGAAACGCGACGGAAGTGTTCCAGAGAGTCCGGAAAGTCATAGCAAAAGCAGACCAACTAAACGGACAGTCCAATGCTAACCGCTTATTACAAAAAGTAAAGCGGCAGCATTTCCAGAGGGACCAACCTACCCACCCAGTTTGCCACACCATAACAGCGAGAGACAACGCCGTACAGAAACCCTGTACCCCTGGTGCAAACAACAAGCCCCGTGGATGGACCCCCCGGGCCCCCCAATATAGAAGGTACAGCAAATTAAATATTTAAATATTTCAACATTTGCATCGATCGGTGCCCTTAAGTCGTGATTCACAGATAAGGTCGACAAAGGAATTCCAACAACTTCAGTACCAGCCGAAATAACCCATCATGTCAACATGGACCGAAAACGAACTAACAATACTACGACAACAAATAGAAGACAGGGCCGTACTCAGTAAACAAAATTTGGAACAAATTCAACAACTACTCCCAGGCCGCTCTGTAGCCGCCATTAAAAAAATCCATTGAAATATGAAATGGCCTACCTGATAGACCAAAAACTACAAAATGGTCAGAAGAAGAGAAGCACAGATTAGCTCGGGCTTACAAACAAAGACCCGAAAAGCTATCAACTGCAAGAATCAGAGCTATCCTGGAGGATTTCCCTGGCAGATCCCAAAAAGCCATTACCACAAAATTACGGGAAAAGTTCCCCGCAATATACTACATGTGGACAACGGACTCCACGAGCGAATCATCGGGCGGTGAGCCAGAGGGCGAATCCCAGCAATCCCAACGCACTCAGAACGAGGAAAATCAAAACCAGCAAATAGAAGAACCACTCCCCGGGCCCAGTAGGAGAACAGCGAAAAGGGAGAACACCCCGAACGACACACCCCAGCACAAGTTCTCTGCAAGCGCAGTGCATCGGTGAGGGGGATAAAACACAACCCCTAATACCCGAGGTAGGTACTAGCTGCAGACGGAAATGAACCAGAACCACAGTACCTAAAAATAAAGGCATTTTTCTTAGATTTACTGGGGCGTGTGGGAGACAGGAAGGACCGGATAAAAAAGTTTTACATCCGCCCTCAAAACGCTGAAACGCTGCAAGGGCCTCAACACAAAAATTCGAAAAGCGCTGGTAGAACATAACATCAAAGGAAAAACCAGCTCCAACGCCCTTGTATACCTGGCCACGCATCTAGGGGGCCTCGGATTGATTTCGATAGAAACAACCACGGAAATCAACTACATAAAACGCGGTATATACCTAACCTACCACCCACAACTTCACAGCGCTAGGGCCCGCTATGAGGCGTTGAAGAAGGACGGTTGGAGAAACCGCTTTCGGATATGGAGTGGGTACTGCAAAGCTACAACCTAGAAACACCAATCAACCACAATGTAAAGGCATGCTGTCGAGAGGTGTCTGACATCATCAAACAAAAAAATCTGGACCGATTGAAGAGGGAATGGTCCACTAACATGCATTACGGGAGACTTGTACTCGAAGAAGGTAAAGAATATTTCTATTCCTGCCCACAGGTCGCCTTCCCTTGACTCCTGGCGTAGAACAATGCTGAGCAGTGCCGCGGAAGAACAGCTGCACGGCCTAGCAGTGGGCCCCAACAGGAAAAACTGCAGGATGGGAGGCAACGCGGTCGAGGGCCTACCATGTGGCCGCACCGTGTATCGAGGGCTCCTACACAACCAGGTATGACTACGTGCCTCACTGGCTTATTAATACGCTTTTTTCCACTCTATAGGCCCCGAGAGCATGCAAGAGACGTCTGCAGTACGGCAGAGCCACCTGCTTGGAAAGGTTTAAATGGAGAGAAAGAACAGTCACCATCAAAGTTGGAATGAAAATCCTTACAGACCGCCCACTATACCACAATAAACCGGACGTGGTGGTATATCTCTCCAACCCCATGAAGACCTTCGTTTTCGAAGTTGCGGTTTCTCACCTGCAAACATAAGACGCCAGGAAGAGCTAAAATAGGTAAGGTACACTGTAAATTCCAGGGAGAAAACAGCTAGTTTCGACCTAAAAACCATCGCAAGAGACTTGACGCTGGTTGGGGAGCTCGCAAGGGTCCATAACTGCCCGGTTAAGTTCGCCACCTGCGTGGTGGGCTGCTATGGGAACTTTATCAGGGTTGGTTTTAAGCCCATCACGATCAACAATATAACCTAAAAATTTGAGAGACGACCTACAAAATTGACTTTTGTCCAAATTAATAGTCAAACCATCATCCTTAAGACGCATAAATAGTTTTCTCAAAATCTCACAGTGTGTGTCAAAGTCAGGTATGACAATAATAATGTCATCAAGATAATAAAATACATAAGGCTCTAAAGCCGGTCCTATAACCATGTCCATTAATCGGACACATACTTTGGGCACTATCATTCAATCCAAAAGTAAAACTTTATAGTGGAAAAGCCTTCTACCATGCACTGCAAAAGCGGTTTTCTCTTTTGAAGTGTCATCAAGTTGAATTTGATGAAAAGCTTGCTTTAAATCAAATGAAGACAGGAATTTAGCATCTTGAACGTTGGTGATAATAGAGTCAATAAGAGGCATTGGATACGCACTAGGAATACTAACAGAGTTAAGCTTCCGAGCATCCAAGCATACTCTAAACGAGCCATCACTTTTTTTGACAAGCCACATAGGCGAACACCACGGTGAATTAGAAGGTTCTATTATACCAAGTTCTAGCATTTCATCCACCTGCTCGTTAAGACACTTTTGCATTGCATGTGATAATGGGTATTGTCTCTATTTGACAGGCATTTATTTTTTGGTGCAATAGTGTTATACAGATCCTTGATCTTATTAAGTTCCTCATTCTGTGTCAAAGTTAATTCTTCAGCAGACTGAATCTTATTTATAACAGACACTGAATTAAAGATTGATATGACAAATTTCTAAATTTAATTGAATATTGAATGCTTTAAGAAAATCAATGCCCAAAATCAATTCATGTTTTAAAGAAGGAATAACTAAGATTTTCATAAGTCTGGTAACATTATCTAAAGTTATGGGAGCCCAAAAATAACCTGACACACTCTGTAAGTTTCCGTCAGCAGTAGCAACGTGAAATGACGAATTTTCGGTCAAACATAAGTCTACGTCCTTAAGTAGCTGCAGACATCAAAACCCAAAATGGAGATAGAACTACCACTATCAACCAAAGCCAAAAACGAACAACCAGAAACTCTAACATTTAAATATGGACGGTCAGCAAACGATTTTTTTAGTACAAACAGGGTTGACGGAAATTTCCGTGGACAAAGACAACGCACCGTCTTCAGTAACTGACTATCACCAACAATAGGAACTTTTTCAGACATAACAAATTTCACTTGGTCTAACCATTTATGCCAATCCAAAAGATCAGTCATTACTGACTGTCTTTTTTGTTCTCTTTCTTTGAGAATTTTTTGTCGACCTGACAGAAGGATTGTTGTTGGTCTTCCTGCCAAGTCTTGTGACGTTTTTTTGAACATTTAGGACATTTGGACTTCGTAAAATTTTCTTTACCACAACTGTAGCAATACAAACTCCTTTCGGCGGTACATTCGGTGTTTATATGACCGCGTTTCCTACAATTCCAACAAACCACACTGGAGGGAAACAGAACTAGTATTTGCAGAAAAGTCTGGCCTACTAAGGTCAAGTTCCATTAAATTACCTCTATGTGTAGTTGGTCGGTACTGATTTGAAACATAGAGACTGTTCTCTATTCGTTTACACAAAGAAGTCAAGTCACTAACAGCGGTTATGTCATGCAATGCCAAAGTCCTAACATAATCCGGCATTAAATTTTCCCTGATAATGTCTACCACTTCTTTTTCAGAAGGAGCCTAGGTTAATCGATTAAAAAGACCCCTCCATAGAACTAATAAATAAACAAATTGGTTCTTTAGGGTTTTGTTTCCTAGCTTTGATTTCTTCTAATAAGTTTCTATCATAGTGGTCACGCAAAAAAGTCTTTCAATTCACCCACTAAATCATTCCAATCAATAAAACGCCCCTTATTATACCACCAAGTCCAAGCTTGCGAATCAAAAGGTCTATATCAGAAGCAAAAACCTCATCTGTTGAACAGCCACGAGACATTCTAAAGTTTTCTACCTTTTCAAGAAAGCCATTAATGAACCCTCGCCAGTAAACTTTTGCAGTCCCCATTTATTATTTTTTTTCTTCCTTTGAGTTTCCTCATCAGAAGTATGATTCATACGATTAAGTCGTCCTGAGACATGCCAGAGCCGAGTTGAAATGTTCTTGTATGAAAAATCACTATATGTACCGGTAAAACCTACTATTTTAACCTTAATTGATGCAATAGATAACACCAGCTCCTTTTTATCAAAATCAAATTCAAATGGGTTCGACACTTGACAAATACTACGATTGGCATTTTCTTGAGCCAACAGTCCCCTCAAAATTTTACGTCTCTGATCAACAGTACCCAATGGCTTAATAGATCTGATGGAAATTTCATAATCTAGCTCATTGACTTGCAAGGCATTAATTTGGAGAGCCATTATCAAAATTTCTAGTTTAACTCCAAAAACTAAATAAACACAAGTGATATATAAATTTTACAGTTAAAGCTCAACAAAACAACCGACTTGAACAACAATTAAAAACTTGATCACCACCTGTGATCCAAGTTACTCAAAACTGATCAAATAAATCAGCCAATCAATAATTAAACCCTTAATCAAATTAAGGAAAATTAAAATTGCCCAAATCGGTACAAATAAAAAAGAGGAAAATTAATTCGCACCTTTAACTGCAAAACCGAACCACAATGTTATAGGTAAAACTACAAAAAAAATTACGGGGCAAACCTGAAATTTCGGTCTAAAAATAGATCGGCACGGTCACAAGCAAAGCAAAAGGTAAAAAGTTAACGATAGTACGATAAATCAGCAATTCCAAACTTGACACTCTTTAATTTAAGAATAAATATTTAAACTATCAATACGTCTGGCACCGTGAAAAAAAAATAAGCAAAGATTGTAGCCACGCAAAAATACACATGCACAAACAAGGCAGTCTGATAACCCACAATCCAAGCGCGTTCAATCCACTAAAAATCAAAAGGCCCTTCACGTTGGTCACCAATTTGTAATGATGAAACCTCAAGTTAATGAGATTTCAACATTTTTAATTGTGTTAGCTCAAGGTCGTGGATTAATTGCATGAGATAATCACTAGCTCTTTATAAATGAACACTCTTGGATCTACTGTAGGAAATCAAACGAACCGTTAGTTGTATATGTACACGCGTATATTACAAAAAAAAACACAACCACAATATTTACAATTTACAAAAATTACAAGGTTGCCGAGAACCAAATTACTGACAAATTTAAAGAAAAAATTAAAAAAACAAAATTGAAGTTAAATTTTAAATTAAAAAACAGGAAAAGTTTTCCCAGTGCCAAACTGTCTGTAACTGCCCTTACCAGTTTTTAAGGACGATGTTTGGCTCCTAGAACCTCCAGTATCCTCTCCCCAGTAGTCAGTAGTGGCCACCGCTGATTTCCAGGTAGCGAATGGGGTCCAGAGACTGGTGACAGGTACCTAAGGCAGAAAACAGCAGAACACCAGGGAAAACGAACAAACAGCTTCAACACTTGTTCCGGCAACCAAAAAGGTGACCATAGGTAATGACAAGTGTTGAAGTTGTTTAAAGCAAACTAATATAAACTAAAAAAAATTAAATAAAATTAAATCAAGTAAGGAATTGACCTGGTGGTTCAACTCTGACTGAGGCTCTGACCTTCTTAAACTCTGTGGCTGCTGGTCGGCTTTTCCAACACGTGGGTTGGTCCGGAAAACTCTGGACGGAGCAGTCCCGGTTAGGTTTATTCAATCCCCGAATGGAAAGTTCTTTGGTCGGGAAAACCCTTAGATCTCTGGTCAGAAAACCCTCAGTCCTCTGGTTGGAAAGCCCTTAGATCTCTGGTCGGAAAGCCCTTAGATCTCTTGTCGGGAAGCCCTTAGATCTCTGGTCGGGCCGAACACAATACTGTGTTGGAAAATTGGGCCGATACAAAATAATTTAAAAGAACCAACAATAAAACCAATTTACCTGTGATTCGGCCAGATGATCAAAGATTAAAAATAACAAGTCACACGCGTGCCACAACGCTCAGAACCTCGGTCAGATGTCGGCAGTTCGGGTGCTTTAGTGGTAAAAGACCGATATTGTCACGTTTTAGGGGTAGCGTAGGAAGAGAAACAACAAACGTAGCTCAAGTATGTCTCCTTTATTTTTATACCGAAGATAATGCCTAACTAAATCTTACCCCCAGATTAAGAGGGCCGCCAGTACCGCTACAGGCGGGACGCACATGGAACACTCTCTACGAGGGGGTGTGTGTGTGTGTGAGTGTGCGTAAGGCCTTCTGATGTGCCGCCAAGCGGAACCCGCTCGATACGAGCAGGGAACCCCTATGTCCGACAAGCCCGAAGGATTTACTTTAGGCACAGCAAGCCCTCTTGAAGTGTCGCCAAGCGAAACCCGCTCGATACAAGCAGGGAGCCCCGCCCCTATGACCGACACGCCCAAAGGACTTACTTTAGGTACTGAAAGGGTCAAGAGTCCCGACGGTCACCACTGGGTTGCGTAAGAACTCTAGTCTGTTCAGCCTGGTTTTCCAAGAAGGTATCGAGCCGTCCGGGCACTAGAAAGTTCGGACTGTCGCTCGTGACCTCCCTCTGGGGATGACCCCAGAGTTCGGTGATCGTCGATGGCTTGAGACGCTGATTAATACCCACATCGTGACCCCAATTTGCCGGTCTTGCTGATTCAGACAGTGCACTAGGGGAGACCAGGGCCCGACTAGGTAACGGAACATAGTGCAATTTATGTTATTCGTGACATGGTGGAGGCGCCCCGTTCAATCCCCGTCTATTAATCTTCATATTGATAGACACACCCTCGCAAATTGAAGCCAATTAAGTCACAGGGAAAAGATGAAGGAATAACAGAGGAAAAAGAAGAGAGGCAAAGACCAGAAGAAAGAAGAGAGAGAAAGAAAGAGAGATCAGGAAGACGACTCAACCATGCCCACCCCCACAAGTTCAAGCACACCCCAGAAGAATCAAGACGAGTTTTGAAGGACCAGCCTGCAGGTCCGCAGTTGCTTGAACTGAGTAGGGCTATATCAAGAGCGGCCTGTAGGTTGCCCTAAACATTTTAGTGTATAGGAGCACATTTTAGTTTGTAGTGTATTGGGTAAGATAAAACTAAACTTTTGATAACTAGGTTTCATAAAATAAGTGTATGTATAGTTAATGCAATAACAATATCTCGATTTCTAGACCAGTGACGCCATTCCCGACCTAGGTACTTTGCTGAGGTAGCAAAATCGCGCAAGTATAAGGTGTTTTGTTTATAAATACATGTTGTGTGTTTATGTTATTGGAGTCGGGCTTGTTTGCTAATTAATTGTTGACTTTAGGGGCCACCTAATTACCTCGTTGCGTCCATCGACAAATTGACCTGGTTAAAGAAGCGAGAAGAAGAGGAGCAAGCCTAGGAGAAACCAGCATCTTCGGATGGGTTCCGCACCGTCGGTTCTACAGCCGCGCTGCACCAGAGTCCCTTAAATGAAGGGCTGAAGAAGGTTCTCCAGATGGGCTTAGAAATGACGATGTAGAGTAGTCCAAAGCAACGTGTGCTAAAAAGAGAGCACGCAATGCACCAAAGATGTCGAAGCTAAGCGATGGATTTCCGCTTAGACAAGGTAGTACCGAGAGAAGGTACTAGAAGATGGTGCCCGATGCAGGGAACAATTTACGCTTAAATGAGAAGGCAAGAAGATGGACGCAACAACAAGGTTGAAAGGTGACCCAACGAAAGGAATAAGTGGTTTTTTGGTTATGTAAACATGGCACGTTTAAAATCGAGAAGTAGTTAAGATATTTGTTCAATAAAGTTTTTCCACCCCTTTTCTAGAAGATAAGTAACATGTGTTAGTTTAAGAAGTAATATTTGATGATAGGTCGGTTTAAATAAAGTACTCCCCCACCTGCATTAGAAAATAAGAATAGAAAATAAGTGAGTTGATTTTGTAAACATGGACTTTTAGTGTTCGGGGCGAACACTTGTTGGAAGGGGGAGATGTCACGAATAACATAAATTGCACTATGTTCCGTTACCTAGTCGGGCCCTGGTCTCCCCCTAGTGCACTGTCTGAATCAGCAAGACCGGCAAATTGGGGTCACGATGTGGGTATTTAATCAGCGTCTCAAGCCATCGACGATCACCGAACTCTGGGGTCATCCCCAGAGGGAGGTCACGAGCGACAGTCCGAACTTTCTAGTGCCCGGACGGCTCGTTACACTTGGACGGCTGGGCGACACATCAGAAGGCCGTACGCACATACACCCACACCCACACACCCCCTCTTGGACAGTGTTCGATGCTAAGAGTTATACAGTGCCAAATAAAGAAGACTTACTTGAGCTACAGTCTTGTTTCTCTTCCTGCGCTACCCCCTAAAACGTGACAATATCACAAAGTGGGTGATTAAATAGGCCACATGGCACCTGACACAAAGAAACACGACCACACACCGACGCTTCCCCGACAAAAATCGAAACTAATCACGTGACTACGGCACCTGATAACTCGGTCTACTAGTGTAACTAGGCCCACGGACATTAAAAACACAAACCAAACGAGTTACGGACGAAAACTCTATTTCGTCGTACGTAACAAGGTCGTTAGAGGTCACAATGATCCCATGAAGGTCGAAATTGGCTTTTGGACGGACAGAATAGACAACCCTGAGACATCTACCATCAATTTGGCGAGTCCTAGGCCAAATTGGAAAAAGAAAAAGATAAAATCTACCGTCGTACCAATAGTACCGCCTACCCTGTCGACAGAGGTAGTGAAATTATCGATTGGTGTATTAGCGATGGATATGATGGTTTTCGGTTTGTTTATTAATTGGTGACGTCAGTTGGTATTACTTCAACAGTCTCCTGTGTAGGGGGACGTAGCTTCTGTTGAGATTTACTTGTGTGTCAACACACCGCGAGTTGTGAGCAATTTCCTTCGTGATCTCCACATCCTCCATAAAGTCCAGCCTGTTGAAGTTGCGAGTTGACAAGTTGTGCAGGATTTTCGCATTTGTCCCGATGTCGAACCTGTGGCCACTCGCAATCAAGTGCTCACCAAAAGCAGAATTGCTGGTCCTGCTGATATGTTCTCCGACTCTAGTTTGAAACGCTCTGATCGTGCGCCCGATGTAGGTGACGTCACAATCGTTGCACTTCAGTTTGTATATACCACTTTTGTACACATGGGTGTTATCATTTGAGTTGACGAGAAAAGACTTGAGGGACAAATTATTCTTGTGCACGATCCTGGCTTCAGGAACATGTTGTCTAACTCTTCTGGAGGAGGAGCGAGTCAAGCTGGCGGACAAAAAGAGGATCACAAAAACAGGGCTGTCTGGACTCTACAGAACACGTGGGTATTCCAGGTGGGTATTTCAGACCTGCATGGGTATTTCAGCCCAGCGAAACCTGTCGATGAGCCTGTCAATAGAAACCGGGTCGTAGCCGTTGTTCAGGGCTATTTGCTTGATAGTGTTGAATTCAATTTCTGTCAGTCAGAATGAAGTTGTTCTCCATGTGTTCCATAAAAACTTCATCCAGAAATGGGGACAAGCAGCTCCCAATCGCCAAGCCGTCCTCCTGTTCGTAAATTTACCGTTAAACTGGAAAAAAAATTGTTTTAAGCAAATACGGAGGAGAGAAATAATATCCACGATTTTCGAGTGGTCAGTCATCCTGGACTCAAGCATACACCTGACAAACAGAACCGACTCATTCACCGGGATTGAGGTAAAGAGGTTTGTGAGGTCAAAAGACACCATTGTGTTGTTATTCGACATCGTGAACCCCCACAATGTCCAACAACTCGCTAGTGTTCTTTATGCTGTTTTTAGGTGTGAATCCTGTCAGGTTCCAAACCACATTCAACACCATCTTGTAAATCAAAGAAGTTGGTATACTGATAAAAAAACAGAAAGATCGCTAATCAAACACACTAATTTCAAGGTACTTAAGTCAATCAAGATAAAATTAAAAATGAAAGCTTAACAATTACCAAGTCTGACAAAAGTAATTGCTCTGACGTAAGTAACAGCGAAGATCCACTTGAAGCGCCTTCAAGCTGTGGAAAATATAGCGCTAAGATCAGCCATATCCGCCCCGTGGTATGTCAGAAACGACACTATCACCAGAAAGAGATCTCCAATACAAGACAGCGACAGAGAAGATCAAAGAACATGCACACAAGTTTTTTGACAAGATGGCGGAACACCAGGATCCACTCATAAGGAACGCCATCGACTATGTGTTATGATAAAACCTCACGTTAATGGGATTCCAACACTTTTCAATTAGATTGCTCAAGGTCGTGGATCAATTGCATGAGTAATTCAAGTCATTTCAGTTTCATTTTAAATCATAATTAGCTATATTAGCTATGAATGAAAACACTTGGATATTTTGCAGGAAATCAAAAAACTGATTTTTATGTTATGTACAAGTGTATATTACAAAAAAAAAAACCTACAACATTTACAATTTACAAAATTTACAAATAGTTACAAAAGTTGCCAACCAAATGTTCCAAAAGGAAAGAAATTTTAAAGAAAATAAAAAAAAAAACAGAATTGAAGTTAAAATTGAAAACAACAAAAAGAAATTGAAAACAAAAGGTAGGAAATGGAGCCCAGAAACTGGTGACAGGTTCCCTAGGACAGCAAAGCACAGGGAAAACAGATAAACGACCTCAACACTTGTTCTGGCAATCCAAAAAGTTTCCAGAGGTATTGACAAGTGCTAAATCCGTTTAAAGTAAATTAATTAAAAAAAAACTTACAAAATAGCACAAGATGGGAAAAGCTGTTCAATTAAAATTAAAAAAGAACTAAATTAAGTAAAAGGAAAACTACGGAATTTAACAACAACAAAAAACTAAATTAGGTAAGTTGACTTGGTGGTTTCAATCCTGACCTTTCAAGTCCTAAACCCCTGGTTGTTGTGGTCGGCTCTTTCACCTATAAGGGTTGTTGGTGGGTGGTTACAAAGCCCTTATAGAGTGCCTCGCATGATCTTGGGGTGCTGCAGGTGTTCCCAGTTTCACCGGGAAGTCCCGGTTGGAAATTAGATTTCAGTCAGGAAAAATTTCCAGGACTCTGGGTCGAGCCGAACACAAAATCTGTGTTGGAAAATATGGCCGATACAAAATAATTCTCAAATAACCCAAAATCAAACCAATTTACCTGTGTTTCGGCCAGATGAATCTACATTTAGATTAAATCGCAAACACGTGTTACAGAGTCACGTGTCAAGAGTCAGATGTTAGGTCACTTTGATCTTAATAGTTCGGGTGCTGCAGTGGTAAAGAGACCGATATCACAAAGTGTGGGCCACATGGCACCTGACACAAAGAAACACGACTACAAACCGATGCTTCCCCGACAAAAATCGAAAACTAATCAGGTGACTACGACACCTGATAACTTATCAGGTCACGCACCCATATTAACAACAAAATGTGTACAAAGTGCAACCGGAGCTATTAAGTGACCGGAATCGGTCTACTAGTGTAACTAGGCCCATGGACATCAAAAACACAATCCAAACGAGTTACGGACGAAAACTCTATTTCGTACGTAACACACTCCCCTAGGTAACCAAAAAAAAAAAAACTTGTTGAATTTTTTTTTTAAGTGAAAAAGCATCTCAAAACTGACCTGAAGAAAAGCAAACCAAAGACTGTAAACCACCAAAATCAAGAAAACAAATGTGATAAACGCCAGTATACCATTTGAAAGAGGCATACAACCTTTCAAACAAAAATGAAGCTCATTACAGCTATGAAGTAGCTCTGATGAGAAAAAAACACAAGGTACCAGTTGACTAGCTCCAGTCTCCCACCCAAACAATATTCCCAGGAGAAGTCGTCATGACCCTACAAATCTCTAACCGGTTTATGTCCAGAAAATTAAAACGGGGTTTGAACATGAAACCAACGTTGCGTAAACCTCGTTATGTGAGAGGAAACCTCATTCATTGGTTTCGGTAGAGATAAACAGAGACAGGACTCAACGCTCAGGAAAACCACAGAAAGAGAAACCAAAACAAATCACCTGGCTGGTGGAAATGAAATAAAGAAAACTATCAGGAAAGAGAAGAAAATTGTCCACCAACAAACAGAAAAGTTTTGATAGGAACCCTCTCTAGAAAACCCGTAAAATACACCGAACGGTTAGTGTATCAGTAACAACACAAAAATTAAATCTACTGGGGTGTTCCGAACGAAACCACTGACGGCAAATCCCACTCAACCAAGCAATTGGGGCTGAAGTCGAACACAATAGAAGTCTCCGCACTCCAGGGCCATTAAGGTACTTACAGGGACTCTGAGACCTTCCCCTTCCAAACCCTTCCAAAAACCTTAGAGGTTAAATGACTGTGTGGTTACAAGGAAAGTCAAATCCGGTAAAAGTCACAATCAGGTAAATTGTCAAAACTGACAACAAGACAAAATAGAGAATAGAAAAAAAAACAAATTCCTTACATGTACGCAAGATTAAACATTAACGCATACAAGTTGCGGGGAAAAACAATTCACACAATCGAGCAAAAGAAATATTGATACACTCCTAAAAGAACCCTGACCACACGGTAACACCCGTTCCTGAATAAATAAACTAAGAGGAGTATCCGAAACGAGAAAAATCAATAAAAACACAATCGAGGAAAAATGTACTCCCTGACACTCCCAAATCGTTCCAGGAACCCTGACCACATGGTAACACTCATTCCAGAACAAACAAATAAAGGGGGAGTATCCAAAGTATCCAAAATCAATTAATTAAAGTCACAATCGAGGAAAATTAAATCCAATAATAAACAAGTCAAATTAAACTAAATTAAAAACAATACACGATGTTAAAATGTGTTATTCTGGGTAATACGATATCCACAGAATCTTTCAATTAAACAATTGAGTATATAAGTACCCGCCACTGTCCCTTAATAATGACACTTATTGAAAAAGGTGTTAAACACAATGTGTGGTAACAAATGTAATTATCTCCAAATCAAGAAAACACAAACTTGCTCATTATGGATTCAAATAATTAGAAAAACATACGACCGACTTAAATCGTGTACACCTATTAAACCAACCGAATTGCATACACAGTTAGAGTCAATCCTGACAAAAACTAAATCTCAATAATCAGGAGTCAGACGAATGAGAATCAGAATGCTCAGATTCGTCACTTAAAGTCACATCCGGTTTAATGTCAGATACATGCCAATCTCCCGAATTATTTCCATCCCTGTCAACCAAACGGTATACTAAATTAGAGAGAATTTTAGAAACAGTACAAGGAATGTTCCTAGGTGCCTAGGTTCCTAGATAGCAAAACCATCTACTGCTTTAGATAAAACATAATTTTTCTTCCAGACCTGATCTCCAACATGATACTTAACATCTCTCTTTCGAAAACCATAACGTTGTTTACTTTGAATGTAAGATTTATGAAGTCGTTTCCGAACTTCCTCATAGATGTTAGGTAGTTCCTGAACTGTATCGGGGTTATGCACTTTATCAAAAATTTCCACTTTATTGTCGGCATTATCACTGGTTAGACCATAAATTGAACCATCAACAGGTAGATTCCTACCAAAGTTTAGAAATGCAGGAGAGAAACCAGTAACTTCATGTTTAGCCAGTCTAATAGCCTGGGCAACTTAGAAAATAGATTTTTTCCAATCCCTGTGATTTTCATAAATGTACGATCTTATTTCGGTGATTATCACTTGGTTGACTCTTTCAGTATGGTTCACTTGTGCATGATATTTAGCGTTATACCAAATTTTCTGAGAGATCTTCTCATGAGATCTTTAAACTACTTGCTAGTAAAGTGACTACCATTGTCACAAGAGAAAATTTGGCAAACCCCAAACAAAAGAAAAACTTGATTTTCGATGAACTTAACTATGGCCCTAGAAGCCGCCTTCGCCATAGGGTGCACAAGTACAAATTTAGTGAGCCAATCCACCACAACAAGAACGTACTGTTTCCTGATTTTGATCTTGGATAAGGACCAATAAGACCAGCCGACAATAACTGGAAAGGAAAATGAACATTTCGGTATTGATCCATAAGACCTGCCTGCGGTAAATGACTTGATTTACTAACAGCGCAAATAGTGCATTTTCTAACATAACGGTAACAGAATCTCGCATATTTGCCCAATAATATAGTTCAGCAACTTTAGACAACGGTTTAGAGATGCCTAAATGACCGGCTGTTTCATGATCATGAAACTTTTCAAGAATTTCCTGTCTATGAGCCGTAGGTACAACAATTTTCCAATTGGAAACATTGCCATCCAAGTTGTACTTAGAAAATACATGTTTATAAAGACAGTTATTTTCCACCTTAAAAGTCGGAAATTTACCAGGTGATTCTTGAACTTTCACTAACCTGTCACGATACCATTTATCCAAAATTAGATTGGTCAAATTTAAAACTGCGACATCTTCCAAACTTCTCGAAAGAGCAATCAATCAATTAATCAAAAAAGTGGCTTTATTGTCGGAAACTTGAAGTCATTGACAAAGCCCATACATAATTATTACACTACACATATGAATCACACATAATTACACCTTACAATTATTAAAATAAAAACAAAACAAAAAGGCAGTTACCCTGTATAAGAGAGGAGAAAGAGGATCAAAAACACAAATAGTGCTGCTTGGTCAATTTATAGCAGAACAACAAGCGCCTTAAGAACTGGAGTAGAATTCTTCTTCTTCTTCTTCTTCTTCTTGTAGCGCTACAACCCTGGGTGGGTCTTGGCTGACTGTACGACTTTTTTCCAATTTGTTCGGTCTTCCATCAACCTAGGGTCAAATGGAATGTTCATTTACCGGAGATCTGCTTGGATGTTATCTTTCCATCGCATTCTGGGACGTCCGAGTGGTCTTTTGCCTGTGGGAATCTCCTCCCATACCAGTTTTGCAAGTCTTTCGTTATGCAGTCTGTGCACGTGGCCTGCCCATCTTAGTCGCTGTGATTTAATTTCTTGGACAATATCGGCGTCGTTGTAGAGTGCTTTTAATTCGATATTGGTTCTGATCTTATACTGGTTTGTTGTGAGGTCCGAAAATTTTTCTAAGTATTTTTCGTTCAAAGCGCCTTAGCTTTTCTTCGTTTGCTTTGGTCATGGTCCACGTTTCGCATCCGTACGTTATTACAGGTCTGACGATGGATTTATAGATTTTGATCTTTGAACTTCTTGTGAGATTTTTTGATTTTATGAGCTTATTCAGTGCAAACAGACAGCGGTTTGCAGATTGGATTCTGTTTTTTATTTCTTCGGTAACATCGTTGTCCGCTGTGATTACGGCCCCCAGATACTTAAAACGTTGTACTCTCTCGAAATTAAAGGTGTTGATCGTCACATTTTGCCTTATTCTGTCTCTTCGTGTCGTTCTATTTATACACATATATTTCGTCTTCTCTTCATTGATCTTCAGCCCTACTTTACTTGTTGCTCCTTCCACCTTGTTGAAAATGTCTTTCGTGGATAGGGTGGAGTCTCCAACGAGATCTATGTCATCCGCATATGCGAGTAGCAGCTTGGGACCTTGAGCCGATAGCAGTTCTGTTTTTATTTCGGCCGACCTCATGGCTTTCTCCAATACAAGGTTAAAAAGTAGTGGAGATAACGCATCGCCCTGTTTAAGTCCACTGTTGATTTCAAAGCTGCTAGACAGTTTATTATTTACACGCACTTTAGATATTCCACCCTCCATACAGACTTTGGTCATCCGAATGAGTTTCTTTGGTATTGAGAACTCCGCCAAGGCATTCCATACTTGGCTTCTTTCTACGCTATCATATGCCTGTCGAAAGTCTATGAAAAGATTGTGTATGGGTCTGTTATACTCCCATCCCTTTTCTAGAAGTTGTCTCAGCGTGAATAGTTGATCTATTGTTGATCTGTTTGCCCTAAACCCGGCTTGATATTCGCCTAGGACATTTTCAGCATAAGGGATTAGTCTACTAAGAATGATGTTTGAGAAGGTTTTATATGCCGTGTTTAGGAGTGAGATTCCTCTATAATTTGCGCATTTTGTTTTGTCCCCTTTTTTGTGGATGGGCACTATTATGTTTTCCTTCCATCGTGCTGGTGTCCTTTCTTCTAACCATATGTGCGTTATTAGCTGGTGGATTTGGCGATGTAGTGCGTCTCCCCCATATTTCAGAAGTTCTGCTGGTATCCCGTCCGTGCCGGGCGCTTTGTGATTTTTAAGCTTATTTAAGGCCCTTTAGGTTTCTTCAAAGGAGGGACTTTTGACGGGCATGTCCACTGTGATATAGATCTCTTCTTTGTGTTGTTCTTCCTGTATGATGTTTAGGAGGTCTCTAAAATACTTTTTCCATTCTTCAGTTATTTCTCAACCGTCGATTATCATGCGGCCTTGGTTGTCTCTCAGTGTACGGATGGAATTGGTTCTATGCCCTCTTTTCTCAGAGGAGATTGCTTTATAGAATTCCTTGGAGCCTGGTTTTGGGCCGGTCTCTCTCCATATTTTCATATTTTGTTGTTCGTAGTTTCTTTTCTTTGTGCGTATTATTTTTCTTGTTTCCTTTCGGCAGTCGTCATATTCCTTTTTACTTTGGTCTGTTTGCAGTTGTATCCAAGTCTTTCTTACTGTTTGTCTCTTTTCCAGTTGTTTCCGACATTCCTCGTCATACCATGTTTTTGCCCTCTTCTGTTTACTCCTTCCAAATATCTTGTCAGCTGTCTTGGTTATTATCTCGGCAGTCGCTTCCCATAGCTGTTCTATATCATTGTCTTCTCTTTCATAGTTCAAGGTTTGTTCAAGTTGTTCTCTATAGTTTCGTTGATTCTCTGCATTGTGTATTTCGTCAATGTTCCACTGTGGGTTTATTGTTGTTTTATTGTATTTGTGGCTAGATATTCTGGATTTGACTTTTGCTCTGACTAAGTAATGATCAGTCTCCGTCTATTCCTCTCAGGCTTCTTACGTCTATAATATTGTTACTATGACGGGCATCTACAATGATGTGGTCAATTTGGTTGCGCGTAATATGGTCGTTTGAGACCCAGGTTTGCTTATGGATGTCTTTATGCGGAAACATGGTTGACTTTATTAGCATGTTATTAGCTGCTGCAGTTTCTGTGAGTCTTAAGCCATTGTCGTTGGATATATTGTGTAGGCTGTGTTTACCTATTGTGGGGTATAGGCTAGGCTCTTTGCCTATTTTAGCATTAAAGTCCCCACAGAGTATGCGCATATCAGGTTTGGGCATCCTATCTATCTACCTTTCTAGGGCATCGTAGAATTCATCCATGATATCTTCATCCTTTTCTTCCGTTGGTGCATGCGCTGAGATAATCGAGGTGTTGTATCGCTCTCCCTTCATTCGTATGTAGCATATCCTTTCATTTATAGGTTTAAAATTTAGTATATTCTGTACTAGGTTGTTTCTAATCACAAAGCCCGTTCCGAATTCATGTCTTCCGTTTTTGTTACCGCTGAAGAAGATAGTGGATTTACTTATTTTTATATTTCCATCGTCTGGCCATCTTATTTCTTGGACGGCTGTTATATCCATTCCTATGTTTTCCATTTGTTCCACAGCATTTATAGCAGCGGAGCTACTACTAGAGCAGCTACTAGAGAATAGTACGCCCGGTCAAGCAAAAACCTCTCAGCCTCACGCCTAAATCCATGCGCAGATGGCTGGCCTCTCACGTGGAGAGGAAGGTGATTGAAAAGACTCTTGCCACCGTAAATAAGCGACAACTTAATCTTCTCCGTGTGAGGAATGGGAAGCCTCAAAACGAATCTACTACGAGTCACCGAGTCGGAGCCCTCGGACCACTGACCCCCAAACTTGCCACGAACAAGACAAATCGTCTCTAAGATGAAAATGCAGCACAAGGTGAAGATACTATGTCCAATGAAGAGGGGTCTACATGAGGCCCTGTATCCAACACGACACAAGCACCTCAATGCTCGCTTCTACAGGAGAAACACAGAATTAAAGCGGCTTCGAGAACAAACTCCCCAGAAAGCTATGCCGTAGCGGAGATGGCAGTCAATCAGTGCATAGTATGCACTCCTAGCTACATGGTAATCGAGATTGCCAGAGATCACCCTCAATGCATGGCGCCCGACGCCAGTCTAGAGCACAGACCGTCCACATGCTCAGCGAATCGAAGCGAGTCGTCAATAATAAGACCACGAAACTTGTTCACTCCAGGGGCGCACAATGGCTCACCCTCCACAAAAACCTCCTGCAATGAGCATCCAAAATGTAGGATCTTGGTCTTACTGATATTTAATGACAGTAAGTTGGAATTGCACCAATCTTTGATTATGGAGAGGTCACCATCAATAGTGGCAGTCAATGAATCGGCGCTCTTGCCGCTCCAAATAATGGTCACGTCATCAGCGAAAACAGTGAATTGTCCCTTAATAGGGAGCAAAACAATATCATTAATGTATATCAAGAACAGCAAAGGTCCAAGAACAGAGCCCTGAGGGACACCCGAAGTTAACATTAACTCTCCAGAACCATGGCCCCCGATGAAGACCTCCTGGCTCCGGCCGGACAAGAAAGAGCGAAACCACAACAAAGAAGCGGCTCGGAAGCGATAAGAGCGATAGCTTCCAAAGCAAAATCTGGTGGTATATGCAGTCGAACGCCTTCGACAAGTCGCAAAATACCGCGGCCGAAATATCGCCGGAGTTCATGCGACCATACAGATCCTGAAGAAAAGAAAAAATAGCATCATTCGTGCCCATCGCTGGCCGGAAGTTAAACTGAGATGGGCTGAGAAGCTCATGACGCTCCAGAAACGACATCATCCGCCTCTGGACCAGCTTCTCCAGCACCTTAGACAGTGCCGGAAGCAGGGCAATCGGTCGATAGTTAGCCGGGCAGGAGCGGTCACCGGACTTGTAAAGAGGAATAACCTGAGCCCTCTTAAGACATGATGGGAGAACTGCCTTAAAAAAGGATGCGCTGATTGCATCGGCGAGAACAGATAAAACATTGTCAGGCAGCGCAGAAACAACCCTCATAGAAATCCCATCAAATCCGGCACAATTTGACAGTTTAAAAAATTTCAGTACGTCAGCAAGCTCGTGCGCGCTTACAGGACCGAGAAAAAATGATTGATACATAGAAAGATGCCCAATGTAAGATCTAGGGTCGCTGGAGCCCGATGGAATGTCCCCAGCAAGGGCAGCCGGCACCCCGCAGTAAAATGAGTTGAACTCATGTGGCTGAATATCACTAAGTACAGCACACGTACAGATATTCCAGGCTTCTCTGGACCTATTGCTAGATTTGTTCAGCCTAGATGAAACGTATAATTGTTTCGCCAGAATTGTGTTACGAAAGATCATACGATATTTATTAAACTAGGCAATAAAGTCAACATTCGATAAAAAGTATTCACGAATATAATGGAGACATCTCATATTTTTAGAAGCAATCCTTAAATCCTTAGTGAACCATGGCGAGTCACTCCTTTTATCATTACCATAGGAAATGATTTATTGAAGTTAAAGACCAATTTAGTATGAAAGGACTCGATAGGATCACACTGATCCAGAACGTCATGCCAGTCAGTGACACGACAAAGCTCAGAAAATCTCTGAAAGTTCCTCCTAATAAAAAGCTTTCCACGTCTAGAGGTTTTTCGAATCTTAGATGAAATGGTAAGAGAAAAGGAGCACAATACAGCACAGTGATCAGACATCAGCTACAGTATTGGCAACACCCTTTCTATGCACAATATTAAATGAATACTGAGATAACTTAACAATCCATCTAGCTATACGAGCAGAAGGATTCTTCATGTTATTCAACCAAACTAAAGAGGAATGATCAGTATGGTCCGTAAAATGTGTCCCTTCCAAATAATATCGGAATTTTTCAATGCCAAACAAAACAGCTAACAATTCCTTTTCAGTGGTTGTATATTTACGTTGACATTTGTTCAAAGTTCTACTCGCATAGGCAATAGGGTGTTCCAAACCGTCCTCCTCTTGATACAACACACAGCTAACTCCTGTGTCAGAAGCATCACACATTAAACTATAAGGCTTGGAATAATCAGGACTGGCAAGAACAGGAGCAGTAGTAAGTGCCTCTTTAATTTTAGCAAAAGCAATGTTTGCTTCAGGGGTCCAAACAATAGGTTGACCTTTTTTACGCCCTTTCAAAAGATCTGTAATTAGACTACATAGGGAAGAAAAATCCTTAAGAAACCTACGATAATAATTTATCATACCGACAAGTCTACGAATTTGCGTAGTATTCTTAGGAACAGGGTAATCCAAAATAGCAGAAACTTTATCAGGGTTGGTCCTAAGCCCATCACGATCAACAATATAACCCAAAAATTTGAGAGACGACCTACAAAATTGACTTTTGTCCAAATTAATAGTCAAACCAGCATCCTTAAGACGGATAAATAGTTTTTTTAAAATCTCACAGTGTGTGTAAAAGTCAGGTTTGACAATAATAATGTTATCAAGATAATAAAATACATAAGGCTCTAAAGCCGGTTCTATAACCATGTCCATTAATCGACACATACTTTGGGCACTATCATTCAATCCAAAAGGTAAAACTTTAAAATGGAAAAGCCCTTTACCATGCCCTGCAAAAGCGGTTTTCTCTTTTGAAGTGTCATCAAGTGGAATGTGATGAAAAGCTTGCTTTAAATCAATTGAAGACAGGAACTTCGCATCTCGAACCTTGGTGATAATAGAGTCAATAAGTGGCATTGGATACGCACTAGGAATACTAACAGAGTTCAGCTTCCGAGCATCCAAGCATACTCTAAACGAGCCATCACTTTTTTTATCAAGCCACATAGGCGAACACCACGGTGAATTAGAAGGTTCTATTATACCAAGTTCCAGCATTTCATCCACCTGCTCGTTAAGACACTTTTGCATTGCATATGATAATGGGTATTGTCTCTGTTTGACAGGCTTTTCATTACCGGTGTTAATGGTATGTTTAAATAAATGGGTTAAACCCAATTTATTTTGGTGCAATAGTTTTATACAGATCCTTGATCTTATTAAGTTCTTCAGTCTGTGTCAGAGTTAATTCTTCAGCAGACTGAATCTTATTTATTACAGACACTGAATTAAAGATTGATTGATATGACAAATTTCTAAAATTTAATTGAATATTGAATGCTTTAAGAAAATCAATGCCCAAAATCAATTCATGTTTTAAAGAAGGAATAACTAAAATTTTCATAAGTCTGGTAACATTATCTAAAGTTATAGGAGCCCAAAAATAACCTGACACACTCTGTAAGTTTCCGTCAGCAGTAGTAACGTGAAATGACGGATTTTCGGAAAAACATAAGTCTACGTCTTTAAGTAGCTGCAGACCATCAAAACCCAAAATGGAGATAGAACTACCACTATCAACCAAAGCCAAAAACGAATCACCAGAAACTCTAACATCTAAATATGGACGGTCATAAAACGATTTTTTAGTACAAACAGGGTTGACGGAATCATAGTGGTCACGCAAAAAAGTCTCTTTTAATTTACCCACTAAATCATCCCAATCAATAAAACGCTCCTTTTTATGATGATTATACCACCAAGCTTGTGAATCAAAAAGGTCTCCAGCAGAAGCAAAGTGAAGTTGAACAGCCACGAGACATTCTAAAGTTTTCTACCTTTTCAAGAAAAGCCATTAATGAACCCTCGCCAGTAAACTTTTGCAGTCCCCATTTATGTACAGGCACAGACTTGCTAACAACCTGACTAACTGCATTAGCATTAAAACTGACAGAACCCAAATTTGGGTCGAGAGGAGTCGAAGTAGCTGGAAAAACTGCTAATATCTCAACATATAAATAATTTTCCTTTGAATTTCCTCATCAGAAGTATGATTCATACGATTAAGTCGGCCTGAGACATGCCAGAGCCGAGTTGAAATATTTTTGTATGAAGGATCACTGGATGTACCGGTATAACCTACTATTTTAACTCTAATTGATGCAATAGATCACACCAGCTCCTTTTTATCTAAATCAAATTCAAATATGTTCGACACTTGACAAATACTACGATTGGCATTTTCTTGAGCCAACAGTCCCCTGAAAATGTTACGTCTCTGATCAACAGTGCCCGATGGCTTAATAGATCTGATGGAAATTTCATACTCCAGCTCATGGGCTTGCAAGGCATTAATTTGGAGAGCCATTATTAAAATTTCTAGTTTAATCCCAAAAACTAAATAAACACAAGTGATATATAAATTTTACAGTTAAAGTGCAACAAAAACAACTGCTTTGGACAACAATTAAAAACTTGATCACTACCTGTGATCCAAGTTACTCAAAACTGATCAAATAAATCAGCCAATCAATAATTAAACCCTTAATCAAATTAAGGAAAATTAAAATTGTCCAAATCGGTACAAATAAAATCTCTACCAAAAGAGAAAATTAATTCGCACTTTTAACTGCAAAACCGAACCACAATGTCATAGGTAAAACTATAAAAAAACTTAAGATAACGGGGCAAACCTGAAATTTCGGTCTAAAAATAGATCGGCACGGTCACAAAGCAAAAGGTAAAAATTCAACGATAGTACGATAAACCAGCAATACCAAACTTGACACTCTTTAATTTAAGAATAAATATTTGAAACTATCAATACGTCTGGCACCGTGAAAAAAATTAAGTAAATATTGTAGTCATGCAAAAACACACATGCACAAACAAGGCAGTCTGATAACCCACAATCCAAGCGTGTTCAATCCACTAAAAATCAAAAAAGCCCTTTACGTTGGTCGCCAATTTGTTATGATGAAACCTCACGTTAATGAGATTCCAACATTTTTCATTAGATTGCTCAAGGTCGTGGATTAATAGCATGAGTTCATAATTAGCTGTAAATGAACACACTTGGATGTTATGTATGTACAAGTGTATATTACAAAAAAAAACAAATAATTACAGTTGAAAAGAAATTTTAAAGAAAATTAAAAAAACAGAATTGAAGTTGAAAATAAAAAAAACAGGAAAAGTTTTCCCAGTGCCAAAACTGCCGTTAACAAGTTTAAAATCGGAATGGACAAATGGGAAGAGGATACTGGAAGTTCTGGTAGTTGTCAGGAGTGGCCCCTGCTGATTTCCAGGTAGGAAATGGAGCCCAGAAACTGGTGACAGGTTCCCTAGGACAGAAAACAGCAAAGCACAGGAAAAACGACCTCAACGCTTGTTCCGGCAGCCCAAAAGGTTTCCAGAGGTATTGACAAGTGCTAAAGCCGTTCAAGGTAAATTAATTAAAAAAACAAAGAAAAAAACTTACAAAATAAGCACAAGATGGGAAAAGCTGTTCAATTAAAAATTAAAAAAAAACTAAATTAAGTAAAAGGAAAACTACGGAATTTAACAAAAAAAAAATAAATTAGGTAAGTTGAATTGGTGATTTCAACCCTGACCTTTCAAGTTTAAAACCCCCTGGCTTTTGCGGCCGGCTCTGCCACCTATAAGGGTTGTTGATGTTAGACAGTGCCCTTAGGGTGGTCTAGCACGATTTTGGGGTGCTGTGGGGAAACTCCTGCCGTAACGTCTCAGTCAGAACTTATTTCGGTCAGGAAAAATTTCCAGAACTCTGGGTCGAGCCGAACACAAAATCTGTGTTGGAAAATATGACCGTTACAAAATAATTCTGAAATAACCCAAAATCAAACCAATTAGAATTTAGATTAAATCGCAAACACGAGCCACATAGGTTAAGAATCAAACGTCAGGTCACTTCGATCTTAACAGTTCGGGTGCTGCAGTGGTAAAAGGACCGATATCACAAAGTGGGGTGATTAAATAGGCCACATGGCACCAAGAAACACGACCACAAACCGACGCTTCCCTGACAAAAATAGAAAACTAATCACGTGACTACGGCACCTGATAACCTATCAGGTCACGCACCCACATTAACCACAAAATGTGCACAAATTGCAAATGGAGCTCTTAAGCGATCGGAATCGGTCTACTAGTGTAACTAGGTCCGCGGACATTAAAAACACAAACCAAACGAGTTACGGACGACAAATCTATTTCGTACGCAACAGACTTTTATCAGGCTTTCTGCAAAACCACATTTCATAAGGTGTGCACCCCTCAAGACATGCATTAGTACTTCTGTTTCTTAGATAAATAGCTGTATTTACTGCCTCTGTCCAAAACTGTTTACTCAAGTGGGCATCGAAAATCAAACATTCCCCTTCTCAACTATACTACGATTTAACCTTTCTGCCGAACCATTTTGCTCAGGTGAGAATTCCACACTTTATCAAAAAATTGTTAAAATTTGTTCCACAAAATTCTCCACCATTATCTGTTCTCAAACTCTTAATTTTTTTGTTACTTTGGTTTTCCACAAGATTTTTGAAAGCTTTAAAATTATCTAGGGCCTGATCCTAGGAATTTAAAAAATACACAAAAGCCATATTTCTGAAATCATCTAAAAACCTCAAGAAATATCTTGCGCTTCCCAATGACTTTTCCTACATCGGACCACATATGTCTGCATGTACAGTTTGCAATAAATCATTGGTCCTTGATCCACAAGTTGAAAAAGGTAATCTGCTTTGCTTACTTTCATTGCACACATTACAATTGCTTTTACTGGACTGAATCTCTTCAATACATTCATACCCTCTACAGCTCCATCCCTCATTTTGCAAACATCTTTTTGGTTCAAGCGTCCCATCCGTCTATGCCAAATAGAACCACTGACAGCACTTGACAACGCAAACTGGTACATATCCATTGTTTCAATGTTTTCTTTGTCCATATTATTGCACAATTTTGCTGTACCAACCAATTTATGATTTGAATTAAATTTATTGCAACCATGACCAATAAAATAAACTTGGTTTCCATTTTTAATTAATAAGCCTACAAATAAAAGGTTTGTGGCAAAGGTTGGCAATATCAGGTGCATAAAACACATCCCTTACAAGAATCTGATATACTGATTTACTAACCTTAGTTGTGATTTTTACGTTGCCTTTGCACAATACTGGAACTGCGTTTTGATTTGCCACCAAATCCTTGCACCTGGTAATGTGCACACTTGCACTCGAATCCAAACACCAATCACGCTCGCCAAAGGTATGTGCACCCATGAATGCTGCACTGAAGCCATTTCCGTGATTTCCATCGCGATTGTTGTTTTTCCACATGGGGCAGTTATTTTTGAAATGACCAACTTGTTTACATTTGTAACATTTCGCAGAACGTCGTCCGTCACCCTTCTTCACCCCTTCGGGTAGGCCTGCAAGCAGCAGAGAGCCAACCCACTCGTTATCGATGTTGAATCCGGTGCCTCGTAACTTTTGGGAAGTTAACCTGAGGCATTTACGAATATTCTACCGGTAGATACCTGTTTAACCTAGAGCGTTCCAAAATTGTTTTTCGTAACTACCATTGCCGTTCTGAAATTTTACCCATATACCGAATATATGTACCCGGTTTATGATTTATGGATCGAGAAGTTCCGTCGGTAAATTAAGAAAAAAGTGACTTTTGACAGGTTTTTCCTTAAAATTTAGAATCATAACCTCAAAAATTAGTTTATGGTTGACGGTTTGGCGGTTTGTTCCACAGTTTAGCAAGCTTATGAGAGTGACCTGTTAAATTAAAATGGATATTGGAATATGTTCTGTTTGCGAGATGGAGGGAGAGTATGCTGATATTATAAAACATTTCAACAATGAACATCTGGATGTCAGATCTCAAAGACATAGGATTACCAATCGCGTTCTAAAATTCATTCAACCGTAATGAACCAGATCCTTAAAAGTTACACCGATTGTGGTAAACGGTGGAATTAGCAGGTAAAATTTTCGTAAATGCCTATGATTCACGTAGGCGGCCATATTGTCCATGTTCTCCAAACGGGCTGATATCAGAGATCTCAATAATCCGATTCTCTTTAATTTTTTGAAAGCGTCGCCCCCCGTGTTCCTTCTGCCCTATAACTTAATAAAAGTGGGTTACTTGTGGAATCCTGTGTATTCTTCCCCCTCAACCAACCCTTAACGTGACAGTATTAAGTGTCTTCTTTTTATCAACAGTAAATTTATTTCTTGTAAACCTTTTAAATTATAGTATCAATGTCATAAATACACAGAGAGATTCACGCTGATAATATATTAGAAGTACCTAAATAACGGCTCAATATTTTTCGTTAAAATTTGGAGTGTAGCCGAGGTTGTGTCCAAACCTTCTTTCTACAATATTTGGATTTTGCGGTGTTGCCAGATTAGTCAAAAAGAACCCCAACTTTTTATTTTCAAATGGAACATTATGTTTCCAATCTCATTTTTTAATGTCTCGCAAGAAGGCTAGGGATTAATAATTATTGTTAATACTTCCTTATACCTATTTTCCATTGTTTCTTATATTTTATAGAAATAGTGGATTTTTCAGTTAAACACTAGTTTAAACAATAATTAAATTTTCAAGTCTTGCAATGTTTGCTGATTTGACCTTTTGCCCTCAGTTACGCAATACAACAAAATACAACTTGGTTGAAAAGCCCAGAGACTGAAAATAAAAAACTACATTTTTACTTAGTGATGCCCGCTAGTAAGATAAATATATACCAGGATGTCGGATTGTAATGTAAATATATACCAGGTGTGTATAGATATACCAGGTGTCCAAGAGCACCCTGGACATAGGAGATTAACATGGGAAAATGGTTTTGATTTTTTTGCGCCTGTACGGTTGATCTGATTGAAAAATCGTATTAATGAAAGTTGTAGTACCTTTCACAGACTAGTTTTCTTTATTTTTTTCAGATCTCTAACTTGAGCCTTTTCGTCGTAAAACACGAACAAAAATGAGAAAATTTAAACTTTTGGCCTGCACTGTATAGGCGGTTGTCGGGCAACGGGTAAACAGATCATTGTTGCTGGTACGGTTGCTCGACAACCGCTTGTACAGTGCAGGTAAAAAGTTTAAATTTTCTTGTTTTTGTTCGTGTTTTACGACGAAAGGGCTCAAGTTAGCGATCTGAAAAAAATACAGAAAACTGGTCCGTGACAGGTACTACAACTTTCATTAATACGATTTTTCAATCAAATCAACCGTACAGGAGCAAAAAAATCAAAACCGTTTTCCCATGTTAATCTCCTATGTCCAGGGTGCTCTTGGACATCTGGTATAGTTCTTTAACACTCCTGATTCTCTTTTCATCTCAGTTTTTGATTAATATGCTGTGGTCGATGCTATCATACGCTTTTGAGAGGTCAAGAAACGTACCCATAGTTTTTTTTAAGGTTTTGTAAGATTGTTTTTTTATACAATATATCGGTCATTGTTAATCTATCTTGCAATCGATGCTGTGTACTAGAGAGTAATTGGCAGTGATTTAAAAAAATATTAGTTCTACACACTAAAAAAAAACTGTATAGCAGACTTATTGGTCTGTTGTTGCATATGTTGTCCCTAGCCAGCTTTGATAAACGGGTGTAACTATTGATAATTTAAGTTGCTCCGGAAACACTACAAATTTTAACTCTTTGTTTATAATAAAACAGAGAACAACAGCAAGTGCCTCAATGACATATTTTAAAATACTCGTGGGACTCTCATCTTTCCCAAAAATGTTTTTCTTTTTAAGTTTTTTCTGCAATTACAATACAGAATCTCATGACATGTGCGCTTGCTTTTATTAATAGACTACATTATTCAGTTACTGTAGGATTGTACTCTTTGAGAAACCAGTAAGCTATCATGTTCTTTTTGGTATTGTTATATTTTTGTTTATAATAGATTTTATATCTATATTTAGACAACATAAGCAAGATGTTCCGTATCTTTTTTACACTTAATTACTTCAACGTTATTTAGATATTGACACTTGTTTAATTTATATCCGTTATTATCAATCCTTTTTGGAAAGTGTTGATTCAGCATACCACTAAATTTGAACATAAAGACTCTGTAATACTTTTATATTTAGTCCGCCTCCTGTAGTCAGGACTCCCGAATAGTAAGACAACTCTTTACTTCGATAACCTAGTTTATTCTGTCCTAGTCATGTTTTACAATACATTCACCTGGCTCGCGCTTACTGCTGCCTCAGCGAGTTTACAATTATCGCTATGTAACACTAATAACTAATAACCACAATATACAGGGTGTCTGCCACATACTGCATCTCCCCCGGTTAATTGAAAGAATTTGCATTTCCTTAAAATGAAAATTCTTTCAAAGATCCCTTTCATGTGATATAATGATTTAAAAATACTTAAATATACACCTAATAATCCCATTTAACTACAATTTTTATTAAACTTTGAAAGTATAAACTAAAATAAGTATATAAATTAATATATACTACCTGCAACTGTCGGCGCGAGCTGACGTTTTTGTGAGAATTGGTGGAAAAGCGGCAATTTTCGCCGAAAAAAACCGGTAATTCAGCACGGAAACGCGACGGAAGTGTTCCAGAGAGTCCGGAAAGTCATAGCAAAAGCAGACCAACTAAACGGACAGTCCAATGCTAACCGCTTATTACAAAAAAGTAAAGCGGCAGCATTTCCAGAGGGACCAACCTACCCACCCAGTTTGCCACACCATAACAGCGAGAGACAACGCCGTACAGAAACCCTGTACCCCTGGTGCAAACAACAAGCCCCGTGGATGGACCCCCCGGGCCCCCCAATATAGAAGGTACAGCAAATTAAATATTTAAATATTTCAACATTTGCATCGATCGGTGCCCTTAAGTCGTGATTCACAGATAAGGTCGACAAAGGAATTCCAACAACTTCAGTACCAGCCGAAATAACCCATCATGTCAACATGGACCGAAAACGAACTAACAATACTACGACAACAAATAGAAGACAGGGCCGTACTCAGTAAACAAAATTTGGAACAAATTCAACAACTACTCCCAGGCCGCTCTGTAGCCGCCATTAAAAAAAATCCATTGAAATATGAAATGGCCTACCTGATAGACCAAAAACTACAAAATGGTCAGAAGAAGAGAAGCACAGATTAGCTCGGGCTTACAAACAAAGACCCGAAAAGCTATCAACTGCAAGAATCAGAGCTATCCTGGAGGATTTCCCTGGCAGATCCCAAAAAGCCATTACCACAAAATTACGGGAAAAGTTCCCCGCAATATACTACATGTGGACAACGGACTCCACGAGCGAATCATCGGGCGGTGAGCCAGAGGGCGAATCCCAGCAATCCCAACGCACTCAGAACGAGGAAAATCAAAACCAGCAAATAGAAGAACCACTCCCCGGGCCCAGTAGGAGAACAGCGAAAAGGGAGAACACCCCGAACGACACACCCCCAGCACAAGTTCTCTGCAAGCGCAGTGCATCGGTGAGGGGGATAAAACACAACCCCTAATACCCGAGGTAGGTACTAGCTGCAGACGGAAATGAACCAGAACCACAGTACCTAAAAATAAAGGCATTTTTCTTAGATTTACTGGGGCGTGTGGGAGACAGGAAGGACCGGATAAAAAAGTTTTACATCCGCCCTCAAAACGCTGAAACGCTGCAAGGGCCTCAACACAAAAATTCGAAAAGCGCTGGTAGAACATAACATCAAAGGAAAAACCAGCTCCAACGCCCTTGTATACCTGGCCACGCATCTAGGGGGCCTCGGATTGATTTCGATAGAAACAACCACGGAAATCAACTACATAAAACGCGGTATATACCTAACCTACCACCCACAACTTCACAGCGCTAGGGCCCGCTATGAGGCGTTGAAGAAGGACGGTTGGAGAAACCCGCTTTCGGATATGGAGTGGGTACTGCAAAGCTACAACCTAGAAACACCAATCAACCACAATGTAAAGGCATGCTGTCGAGAGGTGTCTGACATCATCAAACAAAAAAATCTGGACCGATTGAAGAGGGAATGGTCCACTAACATGCATTACGGGAGACTTGTACTCGAAGAAGGTAAAGAATATTTCTATTCCTGCCCACAGGTCGCCTTCCCTTGACTCCTGGCGTAGAACAATGCTGAGCAGTGCCGCGGAAGAACAGCTGCACGGCCTAGCAGTGGGCCCCAACAGGAAAAACTGCAGGATGGGAGGCAACGCGGTCGAGGGCCTACCATGTGGCCGCACCGTGTATCGAGGGCTCCTACACAACCAGGTATGACTACGTGCCTCACTGGCTTATTAATACGCTTTTTTCCACTCTATAGGCCCCGAGAGCATGCAAGAGACGTCTGCAGTACGGCAGAGCCACCTGCTTGGAAAGGTTTAAATGGAGAGAAAGAACAGTCACCATCAAAGTTGGAATGAAAATCCTTACAGACCGCCCACTATACCACAATAAACCGGACGTGGTGGTATATCTCTCCAACCCCATGAAGACCTTCGTTTTCGAAGTTGCGGTTTCTCACCTGCAAAACATAAGACGCCAGGAAGAGCTAAAATAGGTAAGGTACACTGTAAATTCCAGGGAGAAAACAGCTAGTTTCGACCTAAAAACCATCGCAAGAGACTTGACGCTGGTTGGGGAGCTCGCAAGGGTCCATAACTGCCCGGTTAAGTTCGCCACCTGCGTGGTGGGCTGCTATGGGAACTTTATCAGGGTTGGTTTTAAGCCCATCACGATCAACAATATAACCTAAAAATTTGAGAGACGACCTACAAAATTGACTTTT
Source organism: Ips typographus (assembly GCF_016097725.1). Lineage (NCBI taxonomy): Eukaryota > Metazoa > Arthropoda > Insecta > Coleoptera > Curculionidae > Ips > Ips typographus. The sequence goes on along the minus strand of NC_138431.1, from coordinate 451,330 downwards.
GTCCAAATTAATAGTCAAACCATCATCCTTAAGACGCATAAATAGTTTTCTCAAAATCTCACAGTGTGTGTCAAAGTCAGGTATGACAATAATAATGTCATCAAGATAATAAAATACATAAGGCTCTAAAGCCGGTCCTATAACCATGTCCATTAATCGACACATACTTTGGGCACTATCATTCAATCCAAAAAGTAAAACTTTATAGTGGAAAAGCCTTCTACCATGCACTGCAAAAGCGGTTTTCTCTTTTGAAGTGTCATCAAGTTGAATTTGATGAAAAGCTTGCTTTAAATCAAATGAAGACAGGAATTTAGCATCTTGAACGTTGGTGATAATAGAGTCAATAAGAGGCATTGGATACGCACTAGGAATACTAACAGAGTTAAGCTTCCGAGCATCCAAGCATACTCTAAACGAGCCATCACTTTTTTTGACAAGCCACATAGGCGAACACCACGGTGAATTAGAAGGTTCTATTATACCAAGTTCTAGCATTTCATCCACCTGCTCGTTAAGACACTTTTGCATTGCATGTGATAATGGGTATTGTCTCTATTTGACAGGCATTTATTTTTTGGTGCAATAGTGTTATACAGATCCTTGATCTTATTAAGTTCCTCATTCTGTGTCAAAGTTAATTCTTCAGCAGACTGAATCTTATTTATAACAGACACTGAATTAAAGATTGATATGACAAATTTCTAAAATTTAATTGAATATTGAATGCTTTAAGAAAATCAATGCCCAAAATCAATTCATGTTTTAAAGAAGGAATAACTAAGATTTTCATAAGTCTGGTAACATTATCTAAAGTTATGGGAGCCCAAAAATAACCTGACACACTCTGTAAGTTTCCGTCAGCAGTAGCAACGTGAAATGACGAATTTTCGGTCAAACATAAGTCTACGTCCTTAAGTAGCTGCAGACCATCAAAACCCAAAATGGAGATAGAACTACCACTATCAACCAAAGCCAAAAACGAACAACCAGAAACTCTAACATTTAAATATGGACGGTCAGCAAACGATTTTTTAGTACAAACAGGGTTGACGGAAATTTCCGTGGACAAAGACAACGCACCGTCTTCAGTAACTTGACTATCACCAACAATAGGAACTTTTTCAGACATAACAAATTTCACTTGGTCTAACCATTTATGCCAATCCAAAAGATCAGTCATTACTGACTGTCTTTTTTGTTCTCTTTCTTTTGAGAATTTTTTGTCGACCTGACAGAAGGATTGTTGTTGGTCTTCCTGCCAAGTCTTGTGACGTTTTTTGAACATTTAGGACATTTGGACTTCGTAAAATTTTCTTTACCACAACTGTAGCAATACAAACTCCTTTCGGCGGTACATTCGGTGTTTATATGACCGCGTTTCCTACAATTCCAACAAACCACACTGGAGGAAACAGAACTAGTATTTGCAGAAAAGTCTGGCCTACTAAGGTCAAGTTCCATTAAATTACCTCTATGTGTAGTTGGTCGGTACTGATTTGAAACATAGAGACTGTTCTCTATTCGTTTACACAAAGAAGTCAAGTCACTAACAGCGGTTATGTCATGCAATGCCAAAGTCCTAACATAATCCGGCATTAAATTTTCCCTGATAATGTCTACCACTTCTTTTTCAGAAGGAGCCTAGGTTAATCGATTAAAAAGACCCTCCATAGAACTAATAAATAAACAAATTGGTTCTTTAGGGTTTTGTTTCCTAGCTTTGATTTCTTCTAATAAGTTTCTATCATAGTGGTCACGCAAAAAAGTCTTTCAATTCACCCACTAAATCATTCCAATCAATAAAACGCCCCTTATTATACCACCAAGTCCAAGCTTGCGAATCAAAAAGGTCTATATCAGAAGCAAAAACCTCATCTGTTGAACAGCCACGAGACATTCTAAAGTTTTCTACCTTTTCAAGAAAAGCCATTAATGAACCCTCGCCAGTAAACTTTTGCAGTCCCCATTTATTATTTTTTTTCTTCCTTTGAGTTTCCTCATCAGAAGTATGATTCATACGATTAAGTCGTCCTGAGACATGCCAGAGCCGAGTTGAAATGTTCTTGTATGAAAAATCACTATATGTACCGGTAAAACCTACTATTTTAACCTTAATTGATGCAATAGATAACACCAGCTCCTTTTTATCAAAATCAAATTCAAATGGGTTCGACACTTGACAAATACTACGATTGGCATTTTCTTGAGCCAACAGTCCCCTCAAAATTTTACGTCTCTGATCAACAGTACCCAATGGCTTAATAGATCTGATGGAAATTTCATAATCTAGCTCATTGACTTGCAAGGCATTAATTTGGAGAGCCATTATCAAAATTTCTAGTTTAACTCCAAAAACTAAATAAACACAAGTGATATATAAATTTTACAGTTAAAGCTCAACAAAACAACCGACTTGAACAACAATTAAAAACTTGATCACCACCTGTGATCCAAGTTACTCAAAACTGATCAAATAAATCAGCCAATCAATAATTAAACCCTTAATCAAATTAAGGAAAATTAAAATTGCCCAAATCGGTACAAATAAAAAAGAGAAAATTAATTCGCACCTTTAACTGCAAAACCGAACCACAATGTTATAGGTAAAACTACAAAAAAAATTACGGGGCAAACCTGAAATTTCGGTCTAAAAATAGATCGGCACGGTCACAAGCAAAGCAAAAGGTAAAAAGTTAACGATAGTACGATAAATCAGCAATTCCAAACTTGACACTCTTTAATTTAAGAATAAATATTTAAACTATCAATACGTCTGGCACCGTGAAAAAAAAATAAGCAAAGATTGTAGCCACGCAAAAATACACATGCACAAACAAGGCAGTCTGATAACCCACAATCCAAGCGCGTTCAATCCACTAAAAATCAAAAGGCCCTTCACGTTGGTCACCAATTTGTAATGATGAAACCTCAAGTTAATGAGATTTCAACATTTTTAATTGTGTTAGCTCAAGGTCGTGGATTAATTGCATGAGATAATCACTAGCTCTTTATAAATGAACACTCTTGGATCTACTGTAGGAAATCAAACGAACCGTTAGTTGTATATGTACACGCGTATATTACAAAAAAAAACACAACCACAATATTTACAATTTACAAAAATTACAAGGTTGCCGAGAACCAAATTACTGACAAATTTAAAGAAAAAAATTAAAAAAACAAAATTGAAGTTAAATTTTAAAATTAAAAAACAGGAAAAGTTTTCCCAGTGCCAAACTGTCTGTAACTGCCCTTACCAGTTTTTAAGGACGATGTTTGGCTCCTAGAACCTCCAGTATCCTCTCCCCAGTAGTCAGTAGTGGCCACCGCTGATTTCCAGGTAGCGAATGGGGTCCAGAGACTGGTGACAGGTACCTAAGGCAGAAAACAGCAGAACACCAGGGAAAACGAACAAACAGCTTCAACACTTGTTCCGGCAACCAAAAAGGTGACCATAGGTAATGACAAGTGTTGAAGTTGTTTAAAGCAAACTAATATAAACTAAAAAAAATTAAATAAAATTAAATCAAGTAAGGAATTGACCTGGTGGTTCAACTCTGACTGAGGCTCTGACCTTCTTAAACTCTGTGGCTGCTGGTCGGCTTTTCCAACACGTGGGTTGGTCCGGAAAACTCTGGACGGAGCAGTCCCGGTTAGGTTTATTCAATCCCCGAATGGAAAGTTCTTTGGTCGGGAAAACCCTTAGATCTCTGGTCAGAAAACCCTCAGTCCTCTGGTTGGAAAGCCCTTAGATCTCTGGTCGGAAAGCCCTTAGATCTCTTGTCGGGAAGCCCTTAGATCTCTGGTCGGGCCGAACACAATACTGTGTTGGAAAATTGGGCCGATACAAAATAATTTAAAAGAACCAACAATAAAACCAATTTACCTGTGATTCGGCCAGATGATCAAAGATTAAAAAATAACAAGTCACACGCGTGCCACAACGCTCAGAACCTCGGTCAGATGTCGGCAGTTCGGGTGCTTTAGTGGTAAAAGACCGATATTGTCACGTTTTAGGGGTAGCGTAGGAAGAGAAACAACAAACGTAGCTCAAGTATGTCTCCTTTATTTTTATACCGAAGATAATGCCTAACTAAATCTTACCCCCAGATTAAGAGGGCCGCCAGTACCGCTACAGGCGGGACGCACATGGAACACTCTCTACGAGGGGGTGTGTGTGTGTGTGAGTGTGCGTAAGGCCTTCTGATGTGCCGCCAAGCGGAACCCGCTCGATACGAGCAGGGAACCCCTATGTCCGACAAGCCCGAAGGATTTACTTTAGGCACAGCAAGCCCTCTTGAAGTGTCGCCAAGCGAAACCCGCTCGATACAAGCAGGGAGCCCCGCCCCTATGACCGACACGCCCAAAGGACTTACTTTAGGTACTGAAAGGGTCAAGAGTCCCGACGGTCACCACTGGGTTGCGTAAGAACTCTAGTCTGTTCAGCCTGGTTTTCCAAGAAGGTATCGAGCCGTCCGGGCACTAGAAAGTTCGGACTGTCGCTCGTGACCTCCCTCTGGGGATGACCCCAGAGTTCGGTGATCGTCGATGGCTTGAGACGCTGATTAAATACCCACATCGTGACCCCAATTTGCCGGTCTTGCTGATTCAGACAGTGCACTAGGGGAGACCAGGGCCCGACTAGGTAACGGAACATAGTGCAATTTATGTTATTCGTGACATGGTGGAGGCGCCCCGTTCAATCCCCGTCTATTAATCTTCATATTGATAGACACACCCTCGCAAATTGAAGCCAATTAAGTCACAGGGAAAAGATGAAGGAATAACAGAGGAAAAAGAAGAGAGGCAAAGACCAGAAGAAAGAAGAGAGAGAAAGAAAGAGAGATCAGGAAGACGACTCAACCATGCCCACCCCCACAAGTTCAAGCACACCCCAGAAGAATCAAGACGAGTTTTGAAGGACCAGCCTGCAGGTCCGCAGTTGCTTGAACTGAGTAGGGCTATATCAAGAGCGGCCTGTAGGTTGCCCTAAACATTTTAGTGTATAGGAGCACATTTTAGTTTGTAGTGTATTGGGTAAGATAAAACTAAACTTTTGATAACTAGGTTTCATAAAATAAGTGTATGTATAGTTAATGCAATAACAATATCTCGATTTCTAGACCAGTGACGCCATTCCCGACCTAGGTACTTTGCTGAGGTAGCAAAATCGCGCAAGTATAAGGTGTTTTGTTTATAAATACATGTTGTGTGTTTATGTTATTGGAGTCGGGCTTGTTTGCTAATTAATTGTTGACTTTAGGGGCCACCTAATTACCTCGTTGCGTCCATCGACAAATTGACCTGGTTAAAGAAGCGAGAAGAAGAGGAGCAAGCCTAGGAGAAACCAGCATCTTCGGATGGGTTCCGCACCGTCGGTTCTACAGCCGCGTGCACCCAGAGTCCCTTAAATGAAGGGCTGAAGAAGGTTCTCCAGATGGGCTTAGAAATGACGATGTAGAGTAGTCCAAAGCAACGTGTGCTAAAAAGAGAGCACGCAATGCACCAAAGATGTCGAAGCTAAGCGATGGATTTCCGCTTAGACAAGGTAGTACCGAGAGAAGGTACTAGAAGATGGTGCCCGATGCAGGGAACAATTTACGCTTAAATGAGAAGGCAAGAAGATGGACGCAACAACAAGGTTGAAAGGTGACCCAACGAAAGGAATAAGTGTTTTTTGGTTATGTAAACATGGCAACGTTTAAAAATCGAGAAGTAGTTAAGATATTTGTTCAATAAAGTTTTTCCACCCCTTTTCTAGAAGATAAGTAACATGTGTTAGTTTAAGAAGTAATATTTGATGATAGGTCGGTTTAAATAAAGTACTCCCCCACCTGCATTAGAAAATAAGAATAGAAAATAAGTGAGTTGATTTTGTAAACATGGACTTTTAGTGTTCGGGGCGAACACTTGTTGGAAGGGGGAGATGTCACGAATAACATAAATTGCACTATGTTCCGTTACCTAGTCGGGCCCTGGTCTCCCCTAGTGCACTGTCTGAATCAGCAAGACCGGCAAATTGGGGTCACGATGTGGGTATTTAATCAGCGTCTCAAGCCATCGACGATCACCGAACTCTGGGGTCATCCCCAGAGGGAGGTCACGAGCGACAGTCCGAACTTTCTAGTGCCCGGACGGCTCGTTACACTTGGACGGCTGGGCGACACATCAGAAGGCCGTACGCACATACACCCACACCCACACACCCCCTCTTGGACAGTGTTCGATGCTAAGAGTTATACAGTGCCAAATAAAGAAGACTTACTTGAGCTACAGTCTTGTTTCTCTTCCTGCGCTACCCCCTAAAACGTGACAATATCACAAAGTGGGTGATTAAATAGGCCACATGGCACCTGACACAAAGAAACACGACCACACACCGACGCTTCCCCGACAAAAATCGAAACTAATCACGTGACTACGGCACCTGATAACTCGGTCTACTAGTGTAACTAGGCCCACGGACATTAAAAACACAAACCAAACGAGTTACGGACGAAAACTCTATTTCGTCGTACGTAACAAGGTCGTTAGAGGTCACAATGATCCCATGAAGGTCGAAATTGGCTTTTGGACGGACAGAATAGACAACCCTGAGACATCTACCATCAATTTGGCGAGTCCTAGGCCAAATTGGAAAAAGAAAAAGATAAAATCTACCGTCGTACCAATAGTACCGCCTACCCTGTCGACAGAGGTAGTGAAATTATCGATTGGTGTATTAGCGATGGATATGATGGTTTTCGGTTTGTTTATTAATTGGTGACGTCAGTTGGTATTACTTCAACAGTCTCCTGTGTAGGGGGACGTAGCTTCTGTTGAGATTTACTTGTGTGTCAACACACCGCGAGTTGTGAGCAATTTCCTTCGTGATCTCCACATCCTCCATAAAGTCCAGCCTGTTGAAGTTGCGAGTTGACAAGTTGTGCAGGATTTTCGCATTTGTCCCGATGTCGAACCTGTGGCCACTCGCAATCAAGTGCTCACCAAAAGCAGAATTGCTGGTCCTGCTGATATGTTCTCCGACTCTAGTTTGAAACGCTCTGATCGTGCGCCCGATGTAGGTGACGTCACAATCGTTGCACTTCAGTTTGTATATACCACTTTTGTACACATGGGTGTTTATCATTTGAGTTGATGAGAAAAGACTTGAGGGACAAATTATTCTTGTGCACGATCCTGGCTTCAGGAACATGTTGTCTAACTCTTCTGGAGGAGGAGCGAGTCAAGCTGGCGGACAAAAAGAGGATCACAAAAACAGGGCTGTCTGGACTCTACAGAACACGTGGGTATTCCAGGTGGGTATTTCAGACCTGCATGGGTATTTCAGCCCAGCGAAACCTGTCGATGAGCCTGTCAATAGAAACCGGGTCGTAGCCGTTGTTCAGGGCTATTTGCTTGATAGTGTTGAATTCAATTTCTGTCAGTCAGAATGAAGTTGTTCTCCATGTGTTCCATAAAAACTTCATCCAGAAATGGGGACAAGCAGCTCCCAATCGCCAAGCCGTCCTCCTGTTCGTAAAATTTACCGTTAAACTGGAAAAAAAATTGTTTTAAGCAAATACGGAGGAGAGAAATAATATCCACGATTTTCGAGTGGTCAGTCATCCTGGACTCAAGCATACACCTGACAAACAGAACCGACTCATTCACCGGGATTGAGGTAAAGAGGTTTGTGAGGTCAAAAGACACCATTGTGTTGTTATTCGACATCGTGAACCCCCACAATGTCCAACAACTCGCTAGTGTTCTTTATGCTGTTTTTAGGTGTGAATCCTGTCAGGTTCCAAACCACATTCAACACCATCTTGTAAATCAAAGAAGTTGGTATACTGATAAAAAAACAGAAAGATCGCTAATCAAACACACTAATTTCAAGGTACTTAAGTCAATCAAAGATAAAATTAAAAATGAAAGCTTAACAATTACCAAGTCTGACAAAAGTAATTGCTCTGACGTAAGTAACAGCGAAGATCCACTTGAAGCGCCTTCAAGCTGTGGAAAATATAGCGCTAAGATCAGCCATATCCGCCCCGTGGTATGTCAGAAACGACACTATCACCAGAAAGAGATCTCCAATACAAGACAGCGACAGAGAAGATCAAAGAACATGCACACAAGTTTTTTGACAAGATGGCGGAACACCAGGATCCACTCATAAGGAACGCCATCGACTATGTGTTATGATAAAACCTCACGTTAATGGGATTCCAACACTTTTCAATTAGATTGCTCAAGGTCGTGGATCAATTGCATGAGTAATTCAAGTCATTTCAGTTTCATTTAAATCATAATTAGCTATATTAGCTATGAATGAAAACACTTGGATATTTTGCAGGAAATCAAAAAACTGATTTTTATGTTATGTACAAGTGTATATTACAAAAAAAAAAACCTACAACATTTACAATTTACAAAATTTACAAATAGTTACAAAAGTTGCCAACCAAATGTTCCAAAAGGAAAGAAATTTTAAAGAAAATAAAAAAAAAACAGAATTGAAGTTAAAATTGAAAACAACAAAAAGAAATTGAAAACAAAAGGTAGGAAATGGAGCCCAGAAACTGGTGACAGGTTCCCTAGGACAGCAAAGCACAGGGAAAACAGATAAACGACCTCAACACTTGTTCTGGCAATCCAAAAAGTTTCCAGAGGTATTGACAAGTGCTAAATCCGTTTAAAGTAAATTAATTAAAAAAAAACTTACAAAATAGCACAAGATGGGAAAAGCTGTTCAATTAAAAATTAAAAAAGAACTAAATTAAGTAAAAGGAAAACTACGGAATTTAACAACAACAAAAAAACTAAATTAGGTAAGTTGACTTGGTGGTTTCAATCCTGACCTTTCAAGTCCTAAACCCCCTGGTTGTTGTGGTCGGCTCTTTCACCTATAAGGGTTGTTGGTGGGTGGTTACAAAGCCCTTATAGAGTGCCTCGCATGATCTTGGGGTGCTGCAGGTGTTCCCAGTTTCACCGGGAAGTCCCGGTTGGAAATTAGATTTCAGTCAGGAAAAATTTCCAGGACTCTGGGTCGAGCCGAACACAAAATCTGTGTTGGAAAATATGGCCGATACAAAATAATTCTCAAATAACCCAAAATCAAACCAATTTACCTGTGTTTCGGCCAGATGAATCTACATTTAGATTAAATCGCAAACACGTGTTACAGAGTCACGTGTCAAGAGTCAGATGTTAGGTCACTTTGATCTTAATAGTTCGGGTGCTGCAGTGGTAAAGAGACCGATATCACAAAGTGTGGGCCACATGGCACCTGACACAAAGAAACACGACTACAAACCGATGCTTCCCCGACAAAAATCGAAAACTAATCAGGTGACTACGACACCTGATAACTTATCAGGTCACGCACCCATATTAACAACAAAATGTGTACAAAGTGCAACCGGAGCTATTAAGTGACCGGAATCGGTCTACTAGTGTAACTAGGCCCATGGACATCAAAAACACAATCCAAACGAGTTACGGACGAAAACTCTATTTCGTACGTAACACACTCCCCTAGGTAACCAAAAAAAAAAAAACTTGTTGAATTTTTTTTTTAAGTGAAAAAGCATCTCAAAACTGACCTGAAGAAAAGCAAACCAAAAGACTGTAAACCACCAAAATCAAGAAAACAAATGTGATAAACGCCAGTATACCATTTGAAAGAGGCATACAACCTTTCAAACAAAAATGAAGCTCATTACAGCTATGAAGTAGCTCTGATGAGAAAAAAAACACAAGGTACCAGTTGACTAGCTCCAGTCTCCCACCCAAACAATATTCCCAGGAGAAGTCGTCATGACCCTACAAATCTCTAACCGGTTTATGTCCAGAAAATTAAAACGGGGTTGAACATGAAACCAACGTTGCGTAAACCTCGTTATGTGAGAGGAAACCTCATTCATTGGTTTCGGTAGAGATAAACAGAGACAGGACTCAACGCTCAGGAAAACCACAGAAAGAGAAACCAAAACAAATCACCTGGCTGGTGGAAATGAAATAAAGAAAACTATCAGGAAAGAGAAGAAAATTGTCCACCAACAAACAGAAAAGTTTTTGATAGGAACCCTCTCTAGAAAACCCGTAAAATACACCGAACGGTTAGTGTATCAGTAACAACACAAAAATTAAATCTACTGGGGTGTTCCGAACGAAACCACTGACGGCAAATCCCACTCAACCAAGCAATTGGGGCTGAAGTCGAACACAATAGAAAGTCTCCGCACTCCAGGGCCATTAAGGTACTTACAGGGACTCTGAGACCTTCCCCTTCCAAACCCTTCCAAAAACCTTAGAGGTTAAATGACTGTGTGGTTACAAGGAAAGTCAAATCCGGTAAAAGTCACAATCAGGTAAATTGTCAAAACTGACAACAAGACAAAATAGAGAATAGAAAAAAAAAACAAATTCCTTACATGTACGCAAGATTAAACATTAACGCATACAAGTTGCGGGGAAAAACAATTCACACAATCGAGCAAAAGAAATATTGATACACTCCTAAAAGAACCCTGACCACACGGTAACACCCGTTCCTGAATAAATAAACTAAGAGGAGTATCCGAAACGAGAAAAATCAATAAAAACACAATCGAGGAAAAATGTACTCCCTGACACTCCCAAATCGTTCCAGGAACCCTGACCACATGGTAACACTCATTCCAGAACAAACAAATAAAGGGGGAGTATCCAAAGTATCCAAAATCAATTAATTAAAGTCACAATCGAGGAAAATTAAATCCAATAATAAACAAGTCAAATTAAACTAAATTAAAAACAATACACGATGTTAAAATGTGTTATTCTGGGTAATACGATATCCACAGAATCTTTCAATTAAACAATTGAGTATATAAGTACCCGCCACTGTCCCTTAATAATGACACTTATTGAAAAAGGTGTTAAACACAATGTGTGGTAACAAATGTAATTATCTCCAAATCAAGAAAACACAAACTTGCTCATTATGGATTCAAATAATTAGAAAAACATACGACCGACTTAAATCGTGTACACCTATTAAACCAACCGAATTGCATACACAGTTAGAGTCAATCCTGACAAAAACTAAATCTCAATAATCAGGAGTCAGACGAATGAGAATCAGAATGCTCAGATTCGTCACTTAAAGTCACATCCGGTTTAATGTCAGATACATGCCAATCTCCCGAATTATTTCCATCCCTGTCAACCAAACGGTATACTAAATTAGAGAGAATTTTAGAAACAGTACAAGGAATGTTCCTAGGTGCCTAGGTTCCTAGATAGCAAAACCATCTACTGCTTTAGATAAAACATAATTTTTCTTCCAGACCTGATCTCCAACATGATACTTAACATCTCTCTTTCGAAAACCATAACGTTGTTTACTTTGAATGTAAGATTTATGAAGTCGTTTCCGAACTTCCTCATAGATGTTAGGTAGTTCCTGAACTGTATCGGGGTTATGCACTTTATCAAAAATTTCCACTTTATTGTCGGCATTATCACTGGTTAGACCATAAATTGAACCATCAACAGGTAGATTCCTACCAAAGTTTAGAAATGCAGGAGAGAAACCAGTAACTTCATGTTTAGCCAGTCTAATAGCCTGGGCAACTTAGAAAATAGATTTTTTCCAATCCCTGTGATTTTCATAAATGTACGATCTTATTTCGGTGATTATCACTTGGTTGACTCTTTCAGTATGGTTCACTTGTGCATGATATTTAGCGTTATACCAAATTTTCTGAGAGATCTTCTCATGAGATCTTTAAACTACTTGCTAGTAAAGTGACTACCATTGTCACAAGAGAAAATTTGGCAAACCCCAAACAAAAGAAAAACTTGATTTTCGATGAACTTAACTATGGCCCTAGAAGCCGCCTTCGCCATAGGGTGCACAAGTACAAATTTAGTGAGCCAATCCACCACAACAAGAACGTACTGTTTCCTGATTTTGATCTTGGATAAGGACCAATAAGACCAGCCGACAATAACTGGAAAGGAAAATGAACATTTCGGTATTGATCCATAAGACCTGCCTGCGGTAAATGACTTGATTTACTAACAGCGCAAATAGTGCATTTTCTAACATAACGGTAAACAGAATCTCGCATATTTGCCCAATAATATAGTTCAGCAACTTTAGACAACGGTTTAGAGATGCCTAAATGACCGGCTGTTTCATGATCATGAAACTTTTCAAGAATTTCCTGTCTATGAGCCGTAGGTACAACAATTTTCCAATTGGAAACATTGCCATCCAAGTTGTACTTAGAAAATACATGTTTATAAAGACAGTTATTTTCCACCTTAAAAGTCGGAAATTTACCAGGTGATTCTTGAACTTTCACTAACCTGTCACGATACCATTTATCCAAAATTAGATTGGTCAAATTTAAAACTGCGACATCTTCCAAACTTCTCGAAAGAGCAATCAATCAATTAATCAAAAAAGTGGCTTTATTGTCGGAAACTTGAAGTCATTGACAAAGCCCATACATAATTATTACACTACACATATGAATCACACATAATTACACCTTACAATTATTAAAATAAAAACAAAACAAAAAGGCAGTTACCCTGTATAAGAGAGGAGAAAGAGGATCAAAAACACAAATAGTGCTGCTTGGTCAATTTATAGCAGAACAACAAGCGCCTTAAGAACTGGAGTAGAATTCTTCTTCTTCTTCTTCTTCTTCTTGTAGCGCTACAACCCTGGGTGGGTCTTGGCTGACTGTACGACTTTTTTCCAATTTGTTCGGTCTTCCATCAACCTAGGGTCAAATGGAATGTTCATTTACCGGAGATCTGCTTGGATGTTATCTTTCCATCGCATTCTGGGACGTCCGAGTGGTCTTTTGCCTGTGGGAATCTCCTCCCATACCAGTTTTGCAAGTCTTTCGTTATGCAGTCTGTGCACGTGGCCTGCCCATCTTAGTCGCTGTGATTTAATTTCTTGGACAATATCGGCGTCGTTGTAGAGTGCTTTTAATTCGATATTGGTTCTGATCTTATACTGGTTTGTTGTGAGGTCCGAAAATTTTTCTAAGTATTTTTCGTTCAAAGCGCCTTAGCTTTTCTTCGTTTGCTTTGGTCATGGTCCACGTTTCGCATCCGTACGTTATTACAGGTCTGACGATGGATTTATAGATTTTGATCTTTGAACTTCTTGTGAGATTTTTTGATTTTATGAGCTTATTCAGTGCAAACAGACAGCGGTTTGCAGATTGGATTCTGTTTTTTATTTCTTCGGTAACATCGTTGTCCGCTGTGATTACGGCCCCCAGATACTTAAAACGTTGTACTCTCTCGAAATTAAAGGTGTTGATCGTCACATTTTGCCTTATTCTGTCTCTTCGTGTCGTTCTATTTATACACATATATTTCGTCTTCTCTTCATTGATCTTCAGCCCTACTTTACTTGTTGCTCCTTCCACCTTGTTGAAAATGTCTTTCGTGGATAGGGTGGAGTCTCCAACGAGATCTATGTCATCCGCATATGCGAGTAGCAGCTTGGGACCTTGAGCCGATAGCAGTTCTGTTTTTATTTCGGCCGACCTCATGGCTTTCTCCAATACAAGGTTAAAAAGTAGTGGAGATAACGCATCGCCCTGTTTAAGTCCACTGTTGATTTCAAAGCTGCTAGACAGTTTATTATTTACACGCACTTTAGATATTCCACCCTCCATACAGACTTTGGTCATCCGAATGAGTTTCTTTGGTATTGAGAACTCCGCCAAGGCATTCCATACTTGGCTTCTTTCTACGCTATCATATGCCTGTCGAAAGTCTATGAAAAGATTGTGTATGGGTCTGTTATACTCCCATCCCTTTTCTAGAAGTTGTCTCAGCGTGAATAGTTGATCTATTGTTGATCTGTTTGCCCTAAACCCGGCTTGATATTCGCCTAGGACATTTTCAGCATAAGGGATTAGTCTACTAAGAATGATGTTTGAGAAGGTTTTATATGCCGTGTTTAGGAGTGAGATTCCTCTATAATTTGCGCATTTTGTTTTGTCCCCTTTTTTGTGGATGGGCACTATTATGTTTTCCTTCCATCGTGCTGGTGTCCTTTCTTCTAACCATATGTGCGTTATTAGCTGGTGGATTTGGCGATGTAGTGCGTCTCCCCCATATTTCAGAAGTTCTGCTGGTATCCCGTCCGTGCCGGGCGCTTTGTGATTTTTAAGCTTATTTAAGGCCCTTTAGGTTTCTTCAAAGGAGGGACTTTTGACGGGCATGTCCACTGTGATATAGATCTCTTCTTTGTGTTGTTCTTCCTGTATGATGTTTAGGAGGTCTCTAAAATACTTTTTCCATTCTTCAGTTATTTCTCAACCGTCGATTATCATGCGGCCTTGGTTGTCTCTCAGTGTACGGATGGAATTGGTTCTATGCCCTCTTTTCTCAGAGGAGATTGCTTTATAGAATTCCTTGGAGCCTGGTTTTGGGCCGGTCTCTCTCCATATTTTCATATTTTTGTTGTTCGTAGTTTCTTTTCTTTGTGCGTATTATTTTTCTTGTTTCCTTTCGGCAGTCGTCATATTCCTTTTTACTTTGGTCTGTTTGCAGTTGTATCCAAGTCTTTCTTACTGTTTGTCTCTTTTCCAGTTGTTTCCGACATTCCTCGTCATACCATGTTTTTGCCCTCTTCTGTTTACTCCTTCCAAATATCTTGTCAGCTGTCTTGGTTATTATCTCGGCAGTCGCTTCCCATAGCTGTTCTATATCATTGTCTTCTCTTTCATAGTTCAAGGTTTGTTCAAGTTGTTCTCTATAGTTTCGTTGATTCTCTGCATTGTGTATTTCGTCAATGTTCCACTGTGGGTTTATTGTTGTTTTATTGTATTTGTGGCTAGATATTCTGGATTTGACTTTTGCTCTGACTAAGTAATGATCAGTCTCCGTCTATTCCTCTCAGGCTTCTTACGTCTATAATATTGTTACTATGACGGGCATCTACAATGATGTGGTCAATTTGGTTGCGCGTAATATGGTCGTTTGAGACCCAGGTTTGCTTATGGATGTCTTTATGCGGAAACATGGTTGACTTTATTAGCATGTTATTAGCTGCTGCAGTTTCTGTGAGTCTTAAGCCATTGTCGTTGGATATATTGTGTAGGCTGTGTTTACCTATTGTGGGGTATAGGCTAGGCTCTTTGCCTATTTTAGCATTAAAGTCCCCACAGAGTATGCGCATATCAGGTTTGGGCATCCTATCTATCTACCTTTCTAGGGCATCGTAGAATTCATCCATGATATCTTCATCCTTTTCTTCCGTTGGTGCATGCGCTGAGATAATCGAGGTGTTGTATCGCTCTCCCTTCATTCGTATGTAGCATATCCTTTCATTTATAGGTTTAAAATTTAGTATATTCTGTACTAGGTTGTTTCTAATCACAAAGCCCGTTCCGAATTCATGTCTTCCGTTTTTGTTACCGCTGAAGAAGATAGTGGATTTACTTATTTTTATATTTCCATCGTCTGGCCATCTTATTTCTTGGACGGCTGTTATATCCATTCCTATGTTTTCCATTTGTTCCACAGCATTTATAGCAGCGGAGCTACTACTAGAGCAGCTACTAGAGAATAGTACGCCCGGTCAAGCAAAAACCTCTCAGCCTCACGCCTAAATCCATGCGCAGATGGCTGGCCTCTCACGTGGAGAGGAAGGTGATTGAAAAGACTCTTGCCACCGTAAATAAGCGACAACTTAATCTTCTCCGTGTGAGGAATGGGAAGCCTCAAAACGAATCTACTACGAGTCACCGAGTCGGAGCCCTCGGACCACTGACCCCCAAACTTGCCACGAACAAGACAAATCGTCTCTAAGATGAAAATGCAGCACAAGGTGAAGATACTATGTCCAATGAAGAGGGGTCTACATGAGGCCCTGTATCCAACACGACACAAGCACCTCAATGCTCGCTTCTACAGGAGAAACACAGAATTAAAGCGGCTTCGAGAACAAACTCCCCAGAAAGCTATGCCGTAGCGGAGATGGCAGTCAATCAGTGCATAGTATGCACTCCTAGCTACATGGTAATCGAGATTGCCAGAGATCACCCTCAATGCATGGCGCCCGACGCCAGTCTAGAGCACAGACCGTCCACATGCTCAGCGAATCGAAGCGAGTCGTCAATAATAAGACCACGAAACTTGTTCACTCCAGGGGCGCACAATGGCTCACCCTCCACAAAAACCTCCTGCAATGAGCATCCAAAATGTAGGATCTTGGTCTTACTGATATTTAATGACAGTAAGTTGGAATTGCACCAATCTTTGATTATGGAGAGGTCACCATCAATAGTGGCAGTCAATGAATCGGCGCTCTTGCCGCTCCAAATAATGGTCACGTCATCAGCGAAAACAGTGAATTGTCCCTTAATAGGGAGCAAAACAATATCATTAATGTATATCAAGAACAGCAAAGGTCCAAGAACAGAGCCCTGAGGGACACCCGAAGTTAACATTAACTCTCCAGAACCATGGCCCCCGATGAAGACCTCCTGGCTCCGGCCGGACAAGAAAGAGCGAAACCACAACAAAGAAGCGGCTCGGAAGCGATAAGAGCGATAGCTTCCAAAGCAAAATCTGGTGGTATATGCAGTCGAACGCCTTCGACAAGTCGCAAAATACCGCGGCCGAAATATCGCCGGAGTTCATGCGACCATACAGATCCTGAAGAAAAGAAAAAATAGCATCATTCGTGCCCATCGCTGGCCGGAAGTTAAACTGAGATGGGCTGAGAAGCTCATGACGCTCCAGAAACGACATCATCCGCCTCTGGACCAGCTTCTCCAGCACCTTAGACAGTGCCGGAAGCAGGGCAATCGGTCGATAGTTAGCCGGGCAGGAGCGGTCACCGGACTTGTAAAGAGGAATAACCTGAGCCCTCTTAAGACATGATGGGAGAACTGCCTTAAAAAAGGATGCGCTGATTGCATCGGCGAGAACAGATAAAACATTGTCAGGCAGCGCAGAAACAACCCTCATAGAAATCCCATCAAATCCGGCACAATTTGACAGTTTAAAAAATTTCAGTACGTCAGCAAGCTCGTGCGCGCTTACAGGACCGAGAAAAAATGATTGATACATAGAAAGATGCCCAATGTAAGATCTAGGGTCGCTGGAGCCCGATGGAATGTCCCCAGCAAGGGCAGCCGGCACCCCGCAGTAAAATGAGTTGAACTCATGTGGCTGAATATCACTAAGTACAGCACACGTACAGATATTCCAGGCTTCTCTGGACCTATTGCTAGATTTGTTCAGCCTAGATGAAACGTATAATTGTTTCGCCAGAATTGTGTTACGAAAGATCATACGATATTTATTAAACTAGGCAATAAAGTCAACATTCGATAAAAAGTATTCACGAATATAATGGAGACATCTCATATTTTTAGAAGCAATCCTTAAATCCTTAGTGAACCATGGCGAGTCACTCCTTTTATCATTACCATAGGAAATGATTTATTGAAGTTAAAGACCAATTTAGTATGAAAGGACTCGATAGGATCACACTGATCCAGAACGTCATGCCAGTCAGTGACACGACAAAGCTCAGAAAATCTCTGAAAGTTCCTCCTAATAAAAAGCTTTCCACGTCTAGAGGTTTTTCGAATCTTAGATGAAATGGTAAGAGAAAAGGAGCACAATACAGCACAGTGATCAGACATCAGCTACAGTATTGGCAACACCCTTTCTATGCACAATATTAAATGAATACTGAGATAACTTAACAATCCATCTAGCTATACGAGCAGAAGGATTCTTCATGTTATTCAACCAAACTAAAGAGGAATGATCAGTATGGTCCGTAAAATGTGTCCCTTCCAAATAATATCGGAATTTTTCAATGCCAAACAAAACAGCTAACAATTCCTTTTCAGTGGTTGTATATTTACGTTGACATTTGTTCAAAGTTCTACTCGCATAGGCAATAGGGTGTTCCAAACCGTCCTCCTCTTGATACAACACACAGCTAACTCCTGTGTCAGAAGCATCACACATTAAACTATAAGGCTTGGAATAATCAGGACTGGCAAGAACAGGAGCAGTAGTAAGTGCCTCTTTAATTTTAGCAAAAGCAATGTTTGCTTCAGGGGTCCAAACAATAGGTTGACCTTTTTTACGCCCTTTCAAAAGATCTGTAATTAGACTACATAGGGAAGAAAAATCCTTAAGAAACCTACGATAATAATTTATCATACCGACAAGTCTACGAATTTGCGTAGTATTCTTAGGAACAGGGTAATCCAAAATAGCAGAAACTTTATCAGGGTTGGTCCTAAGCCCATCACGATCAACAATATAACCCAAAAATTTGAGAGACGACCTACAAAATTGACTTTTGTCCAAATTAATAGTCAAACCAGCATCCTTAAGACGGATAAATAGTTTTTTTAAAATCTCACAGTGTGTGTAAAAGTCAGGTTTGACAATAATAATGTTATCAAGATAATAAAATACATAAGGCTCTAAAGCCGGTTCTATAACCATGTCCATTAATCGACACATACTTTGGGCACTATCATTCAATCCAAAAGGTAAAACTTTAAAATGGAAAAGCCCTTTACCATGCCCTGCAAAAGCGGTTTTCTCTTTTGAAGTGTCATCAAGTGGAATGTGATGAAAAGCTTGCTTTAAATCAATTGAAGACAGGAACTTCGCATCTCGAACCTTGGTGATAATAGAGTCAATAAGTGGCATTGGATACGCACTAGGAATACTAACAGAGTTCAGCTTCCGAGCATCCAAGCATACTCTAAACGAGCCATCACTTTTTTTATCAAGCCACATAGGCGAACACCACGGTGAATTAGAAGGTTCTATTATACCAAGTTCCAGCATTTCATCCACCTGCTCGTTAAGACACTTTTGCATTGCATATGATAATGGGTATTGTCTCTGTTTGACAGGCTTTTCATTACCGGTGTTAATGGTATGTTTAAATAAATGGGTTAAACCCAATTTATTTTGGTGCAATAGTTTTATACAGATCCTTGATCTTATTAAGTTCTTCAGTCTGTGTCAGAGTTAATTCTTCAGCAGACTGAATCTTATTTATTACAGACACTGAATTAAAGATTGATTGATATGACAAATTTCTAAAATTTAATTGAATATTGAATGCTTTAAGAAAATCAATGCCCAAAATCAATTCATGTTTTAAAGAAGGAATAACTAAAATTTTCATAAGTCTGGTAACATTATCTAAAGTTATAGGAGCCCAAAAATAACCTGACACACTCTGTAAGTTTCCGTCAGCAGTAGTAACGTGAAATGACGGATTTTCGGAAAAACATAAGTCTACGTCTTTAAGTAGCTGCAGACCATCAAAACCCAAAATGGAGATAGAACTACCACTATCAACCAAAGCCAAAAACGAATCACCAGAAACTCTAACATCTAAATATGGACGGTCATAAAACGATTTTTTAGTACAAACAGGGTTGACGGAATCATAGTGGTCACGCAAAAAAGTCTCTTTTAATTTACCCACTAAATCATCCCAATCAATAAAACGCTCCTTTTTATGATGATTATACCACCAAGCTTGTGAATCAAAAAGGTCTCCAGCAGAAGCAAAGTGAAGTTGAACAGCCACGAGACATTCTAAAGTTTTCTACCTTTTCAAGAAAAGCCATTAATGAACCCTCGCCAGTAAACTTTTGCAGTCCCCATTTATGTACAGGCACAGACTTGCTAACAACCTGACTAACTGCATTAGCATTAAAACTGACAGAACCCAAATTTGGGTCGAGAGGAGTCGAAGTAGCTGGAAAAACTGCTAATATCTCAACATATAAATAATTTTCCTTTGAATTTCCTCATCAGAAGTATGATTCATACGATTAAGTCGGCCTGAGACATGCCAGAGCCGAGTTGAAATATTTTTGTATGAAGGATCACTGGATGTACCGGTATAACCTACTATTTTAACTCTAATTGATGCAATAGATCACACCAGCTCCTTTTTATCTAAATCAAATTCAAATATGTTCGACACTTGACAAATACTACGATTGGCATTTTCTTGAGCCAACAGTCCCCTGAAAATGTTACGTCTCTGATCAACAGTGCCCGATGGCTTAATAGATCTGATGGAAATTTCATACTCCAGCTCATGGGCTTGCAAGGCATTAATTTGGAGAGCCATTATTAAAATTTCTAGTTTAATCCCAAAAACTAAATAAACACAAGTGATATATAAATTTTACAGTTAAAGTGCAACAAAAACAACTGCTTTGGACAACAATTAAAAACTTGATCACTACCTGTGATCCAAGTTACTCAAAACTGATCAAATAAATCAGCCAATCAATAATTAAACCCTTAATCAAATTAAGGAAAATTAAAATTGTCCAAATCGGTACAAATAAAATCTCTACCAAAAGAGAAAATTAATTCGCACTTTTAACTGCAAAACCGAACCACAATGTCATAGGTAAAACTATAAAAAAACTTAAGATAACGGGGCAAACCTGAAATTTCGGTCTAAAAATAGATCGGCACGGTCACAAAGCAAAAGGTAAAAATTCAACGATAGTACGATAAACCAGCAATACCAAACTTGACACTCTTTAATTTAAGAATAAATATTTGAAACTATCAATACGTCTGGCACCGTGAAAAAAATTAAGTAAATATTGTAGTCATGCAAAAACACACATGCACAAACAAGGCAGTCTGATAACCCACAATCCAAGCGTGTTCAATCCACTAAAAATCAAAAAAGCCCTTTACGTTGGTCGCCAATTTGTTATGATGAAACCTCACGTTAATGAGATTCCAACATTTTTCATTAGATTGCTCAAGGTCGTGGATTAATAGCATGAGTTCATAATTAGCTGTAAATGAACACACTTGGATGTTATGTATGTACAAGTGTATATTACAAAAAAAAACAAATAATTACAGTTGAAAAGAAATTTTAAAGAAAATTAAAAAAACAGAATTGAAGTTGAAAATAAAAAAAACAGGAAAAGTTTTCCCAGTGCCAAAACTGCCGTTAACAAGTTTAAAATCGGAATGGACAAATGGGAAGAGGATACTGGAAGTTCTGGTAGTTGTCAGGAGTGGCCCCTGCTGATTTCCAGGTAGGAAATGGAGCCCAGAAACTGGTGACAGGTTCCCTAGGACAGAAAACAGCAAAGCACAGGAAAAACGACCTCAACGCTTGTTCCGGCAGCCCAAAAGGTTTCCAGAGGTATTGACAAGTGCTAAAGCCGTTCAAGGTAAATTAATTAAAAAAACAAAGAAAAAAACTTACAAAATAAGCACAAGATGGGAAAAGCTGTTCAATTAAAAATTAAAAAAAAACTAAATTAAGTAAAAGGAAAACTACGGAATTTAACAAAAAAAAAATAAATTAGGTAAGTTGAATTGGTGATTTCAACCCTGACCTTTCAAGTTTAAAACCCCCTGGCTTTTGCGGCCGGCTCTGCCACCTATAAGGGTTGTTGATGTTAGACAGTGCCCTTAGGGTGGTCTAGCACGATTTTGGGGTGCTGTGGGGAAACTCCTGCCGTAACGTCTCAGTCAGAACTTATTTCGGTCAGGAAAAATTTCCAGAACTCTGGGTCGAGCCGAACACAAAATCTGTGTTGGAAAATATGACCGTTACAAAATAATTCTGAAATAACCCAAAATCAAACCAATTAGAATTTAGATTAAATCGCAAACACGAGCCACATAGGTTAAGAATCAAACGTCAGGTCACTTCGATCTTAACAGTTCGGGTGCTGCAGTGGTAAAAGGACCGATATCACAAAGTGGGGTGATTAAATAGGCCACATGGCACCAAGAAACACGACCACAAACCGACGCTTCCCTGACAAAAATAGAAAACTAATCACGTGACTACGGCACCTGATAACCTATCAGGTCACGCACCCACATTAACCACAAAATGTGCACAAATTGCAAATGGAGCTCTTAAGCGATCGGAATCGGTCTACTAGTGTAACTAGGTCCGCGGACATTAAAAACACAAACCAAACGAGTTACGGACGACAAATCTATTTCGTACGCAACAGACTTTTATCAGGCTTTCTGCAAAACCACATTTCATAAGGTGTGCACCCCTCAAGACATGCATTAGTACTTCTGTTTCTTAGATAAATAGCTGTATTTACTGCCTCTGTCCAAAACTGTTTACTCAAGTGGGCATCGAAAATCAAACATTCCCCTTCTCAACTATACTACGATTTAACCTTTCTGCCGAACCATTTTGCTCAGGTGAGAATTCCACACTTTATCAAAAAATTGTTAAAATTTGTTCCACAAAATTCTCCACCATTATCTGTTCTCAAACTCTTAATTTTTTTGTTACTTTGGTTTTCCACAAGATTTTTGAAAGCTTTAAAATTATCTAGGGCCTGATCCTAGGAATTTAAAAAATACACAAAAGCCATATTTCTGAAATCATCTAAAAACCTCAAGAAATATCTTGCGCTTCCCAATGACTTTTCCTACATCGGACCACATATGTCTGCATGTACAGTTTGCAATAAATCATTGGTCCTTGATCCACAAGTTGAAAAAGGTAATCTGCTTTGCTTACTTTCATTGCACACATTACAATTGCTTTTACTGGACTGAATCTCTTCAATACATTCATACCCTCTACAGCTCCATCCCTCATTTTGCAAACATCTTTTTGGTTCAAGCGTCCCATCCGTCTATGCCAAATAGAACCACTGACAGCACTTGACAACGCAAACTGGTACATATCCATTGTTTCAATGTTTTCTTTGTCCATATTATTGCACAATTTTGCTGTACCAACCAATTTATGATTTGAATTAAATTTATTGCAACCATGACCAATAAAATAAACTTGGTTTCCATTTTTAATTAATAAGCCTACAAATAAAAGGTTTGTGGCAAAGGTTGGCAATATCAGGTGCATAAAACACATCCCTTACAAGAATCTGATATACTGATTTACTAACCTTAGTTGTGATTTTTACGTTGCCTTTGCACAATACTGGAACTGCGTTTTGATTTGCCACCAAATCCTTGCACCTGGTAATGTGCACACTTGCACTCGAATCCAAACACCAATCACGCTCGCCAAAGGTATGTGCACCCATGAATGCTGCACTGAAGCCATTTCCGTGATTTCCATCGCGATTGTTGTTTTTCCACATGGGGCAGTTATTTTTGAAATGACCAACTTGTTTACATTTGTAACATTTCGCAGAACGTCGTCCGTCACCCTTCTTCACCCCTTCGGGTAGGCCTGCAAGCAGCAGAGAGCCAACCCACTCGTTATCGATGTTGAATCCGGTGCCTCGTAACTTTTGGGAAGTTAACCTGAGGCATTTACGAATATTCTACCGGTAGATACCTGTTTAACCTAGAGCGTTCCAAAATTGTTTTTCGTAACTACCATTGCCGTTCTGAAATTTTACCCATATACCGAATATATGTACCCGGTTTATGATTTATGGATCGAGAAGTTCCGTCGGTAAATTAAGAAAAAAGTGACTTTTGACAGGTTTTTCCTTAAAATTTAGAATCATAACCTCAAAAATTAGTTTATGGTTGACGGTTTGGCGGTTTGTTCCACAGTTTAGCAAGCTTATGAGAGTGACCTGTTAAATTAAAATGGATATTGGAATATGTTCTGTTTGCGAGATGGAGGGAGAGTATGCTGATATTATAAAACATTTCAACAATGAACATCTGGATGTCAGATCTCAAAGACATAGGATTACCAATCGCGTTCTAAAATTCATTCAACCGTAATGAACCAGATCCTTAAAAGTTACACCGATTGTGGTAAACGGTGGAATTAGCAGGTAAAATTTTCGTAAATGCCTATGATTCACGTAGGCGGCCATATTGTCCATGTTCTCCAAACGGGCTGATATCAGAGATCTCAATAATCCGATTCTCTTTAATTTTTTGAAAGCGTCGCCCCCCGTGTTCCTTCTGCCCTATAACTTAATAAAAGTGGGTTACTTGTGGAATCCTGTGTATTCTTCCCCCTCAACCAACCCTTAACGTGACAGTATTAAGTGTCTTCTTTTTATCAACAGTAAATTTATTTCTTGTAAACCTTTTAAATTATAGTATCAATGTCATAAATACACAGAGAGATTCACGCTGATAATATATTAGAAGTACCTAAATAACGGCTCAATATTTTTCGTTAAAATTTGGAGTGTAGCCGAGGTTGTGTCCAAACCTTCTTTCTACAATATTTGGATTTTGCGGTGTTGCCAGATTAGTCAAAAAGAACCCCAACTTTTTATTTTCAAATGGAACATTATGTTTCCAATCTCATTTTTTAATGTCTCGCAAGAAGGCTAGGGATTAATAATTATTGTTAATACTTCCTTATACCTATTTTCCATTGTTTCTTATATTTTATAGAAATAGTGGATTTTTCAGTTAAACACTAGTTTAAACAATAATTAAATTTTCAAGTCTTGCAATGTTTGCTAAATATATACCAGGTGTGTATAGATATACCAGGTGTCCAAGAGCACCCTGGACATAGGAGATTAACATGGGAAAATGGTTTTGATTTTTTTGCGCCTGTACGGTTGATCTGATTGAAAAATCGTATTAATGAAAGTTGTAGTACCTTTCACAGACTAGTTTTCTTTATTTTTTTCAGATCTCTAACTTGAGCCTTTTCGTCGTAAAACACGAACAAAAATGAGAAAATTTAAACTTTTGGCCTGCACTGTATAGGCGGTTGTCGGGCAACGGGTAAACAGATCATTGTTGCTGGTACGGTTGCTCGACAACCGCTTGTACAGTGCAGGTAAAAAGTTTAAATTTTCTTGTTTTTGTTCGTGTTTTACGACGAAAGGGCTCAAGTTAGCGATCTGAAAAAAATACAGAAAACTGGTCCGTGACAGGTACTACAACTTTCATTAATACGATTTTTCAATCAAATCAACCGTACAGGAGCAAAAAAATCAAAACCGTTTTCCCATGTTAATCTCCTATGTCCAGGGTGCTCTTGGACATCTGGTATAGTTCTTTAACACTCCTGATTCTCTTTTCATCTCAGTTTTTGATTAATATGCTGTGGTCGATGCTATCATACGCTTTTGAGAGGTCAAGAAACGTACCCATAGTTTTTTTTAAGGTTTTGTAAGATTGTTTTTTTATACAATATATCGGTCATTGTTAATCTATCTTGCAATCGATGCTGTGTACTAGAGAGTAATTGGCAGTGATTTAAAAAAATATTAGTTCTACACACTAAAAAAAAACTGTATAGCAGACTTATTGGTCTGTTGTTGCATATGTTGTCCCTAGCCAGCTTTGATAAACGGGTGTAACTATTGATAATTTAAGTTGCTCCGGAAACACTACAAATTTTAACTCTTTGTTTATAATAAAACAGAGAACAACAGCAAGTGCCTCAATGACATATTTTAAAATACTCGTGGGACTCTCATCTTTCCCAAAAATGTTTTTCTTTTTAAGTTTTTTCTGCAATTACAATACAGAATCTCATGACATGTGCGCTTGCTTTTATTAATAGACTACATTATTCAGTTACTGTAGGATTGTACTCTTTGAGAAACCAGTAAGCTATCATGTTCTTTTTGGTATTGTTATATTTTTGTTTATAATAGATTTTATATCTATATTTAGACAACATAAGCAAGATGTTCCGTATCTTTTTTACACTTAATTACTTCAACGTTATTTAGATATTGACACTTGTTTAATTTATATCCGTTATTATCAATCCTTTTTGGAAAGTGTTGATTCAGCATACCACTAAATTTGAACATAAAGACTCTGTAATACTTTTATATTTAGTCCGCCTCCTGTAGTCAGGACTCCCGAATAGTAAGACAACTCTTTACTTCGATAACCTAGTTTATTCTGTCCTAGTCATGTTTTACAATACATTCACCTGGCTCGCGCTTACTGCTGCCTCAGCGAGTTTACAATTATCGCTATGTAACACTAATAACTAATAACCACAATATACAGGGTGTCTGCCACATACTGCATCTCCCCCGGTTAATTGAAAGAATTTGCATTTCCTTAAAATGAAAATTCTTTCAAAGATCCCTTTCATGTGATATAATGATTTAAAAATACTTAAATATACACCTAATAATCCCATTTAACTACAATTTTTATTAAACTTTGAAAGTATAAACTAAAATAAGTATATATAAAAAAAAAAACTGTATATATAGAAAAAGATAGTTAGAGAGAAAAGAGGCCCCTTATCTAACTTACTCATAATATTATAACGTCCTATTGAATATATAACTTAGTTCTATTTTTGTGAACTACATGTTCCTTATTATCTTTCAAGACCACTACATTTGGAGTGTCTTCCTTAACAACGATGTACGGACCCAGAAAGCAAGGCGTCATTAATTTATTACCGTCCTCGTTTTTAAGTAAAATCATATCCCCTGGCTTATACTCGATAGGATTGACTCGTTTATCATATATCTCTTTTCGCTTTAATTTCGAATGTATTAAGTTGTTTTTGGCGTCCTAGTGAGCTCTTTGTAATCGATATTTTAGCTCAAGAGGGTAACTTTCAAAATTATAAATAGGCTCTACAATATTAGTCAAATTATTGGGAATTTTACACTCTGCCAAAAATTAGTTCGAAAGGTGTGTATTTTGTTTCAGTGTGGACCGTTGTGTTATATGAAAAACACCAATAGGGAACCCATGTACTCCATGTGTCATTTAAATTTTCGGTTTGAATTCTTAAGTACGCACCTAATACTTTGTGCGAATTTTCTAATGCCCCGATACTTTCGTGATGGTAAGCTGTAGAATTAATCTGTTTTATATTTAAAAGTGTGCATATTTCCTTTACGGTGGAAGATATAAATTCCGATCCCCTATCAGTAGCAATCTCCTGTGGAATCCCGTATCGTAAGATAAAGTTTTCCACAAAAGATCTTGCCACAGACACAGAATCCTGGTTTTTTAAAGGATATGCCTCAACAAATTTAGTAAGTTCACATTGGAGTGTGAGGATGTAATTGAACCCGTCTGAATCGGTTGGTAATGGTCCTACAATGTCCAACTACACCTTCTGAAATGAAAAATTGGCAGTAGAAGTAACTACCATAGGTTCTCTGATATAGTGATTAGAATATTTCTGTTTTTGACATTTGTCGCACTTTTTAACAAAGTTATTAACGTCTATGTCTAAACCCGACCAGAAATAATATCTCTTAATGTTGTTTATCATCCTGTTTATACCTGCGTGACCACTAGTGGGAAGTAAATGGAAATCATTTAAAATAATTCTTTTTTCGTCCATATCTATTACTTTCTTAACTCCTTTTATTACTAGTATACGGGGGCCCCTCCAATTTACTGTATTTTTTATTCCATTACCTATTTCTTTAATAAACTCCATTCTCGTACTGTCTTTCAAAATAAACACTTCCTTTATTTTTGCTTTATTACTTATTCCAATCAGATCCGTCAACATTTCGTCTCGCGCCAATGTTGATCCGGCTTCCTGATAATAAAACAAACTAGACTGTGATTTAACAAAATAAAAATTCCCAAAGTGTTCTGTCATGTATTTTTGTATAGATATTATTTGTGCTTGGGTCGCTATAATTAGTTCAACCCCGATTTTTGGCGGTTTAAGAATTTCTACAATGTTCGGTTGATCAGGCCTAACATTTGCAGGATTATTCTTATCCCTTTCAATTTCTTGTTCTTTTAAACCCTTAAACTGATTTCTAGTCATAACAATATATATATTATTGCTTTGACTTTTTAATTCCTCTGAAGTTAAATTAATCCTCGATAGAGCATCGGCAGTTACGTTTTCACTACCTCTTACGTATTCTATATAAAAATCGTACTCTTCCAGCCCCAAACGAAATTTTGTTAATCTACTCGAAGGGTCAGCTAAGCTAAATAAATACAAAAGAGGCTTATCGACGTAGGTCCGTTCGTATCTTAAATTTTCGACCATATAAATAAGGACGAAAATGTCTTACTGCCCAAAAAATCGCTAATAGTTCTTTATGCATAGTGGGATAATTGATTTCTGCTTTGTTTAAACTTCTACTTGTATATGCTACCGGTTTATTATTTTTATTTGATAAAACTGCACCGATTGCAAAATTGGATGCATCAGTCTGAAGAATAAACTCATTTTGTTCAGAAAAATCGGGATAATCCAAAATTGGGTAGTTTGTTAGAGCGTTTTTCAACGTTTGAAAACATTCGTCGCATTCAACTGTCCATTCAAATCTTGCATACTTCCTACAGAGCTTGTTTAGGGGTACCGATAATTCCGCAAATTTTGGTATAAATTTCCGATAGTAGATAGCAAAAGCTACAAACCGTTTTACCTCGTCCGAATTTTTTGGAGTTGGGTATTCCTTCAATGCGTGAATTTTATCTGGATCAGGCGATATCCCTTTTTCGCTAATGATATGGCCTAGATAAAGTATTTCTTTTTTTAAAAATTCGCATTTTAAAGGATTTAGTTTCAAGTTTACTTTTCGTAGCCGGTTAAAGACGTCTGTTAGATTTTTATTATGTTCGCTCAAATTTCTCCCAAACACAATCAAGTCATCTAGGTAAACAAAGCATTTTTCGTAATTGAGACCTGCCATGGCAACTGTCATTAGCCTAGAAAATGCACTAGGGCTGATTTTTAACCCCATTGGAAGCCTTTTCATTTGCCACTGGCCGCGATCTGTTGTAAAAGCTGTAAATTTCCTACTTTGCTCGTCTAATTCAACCTGATAATAGCCTTGACTTAAATCTAAATGCGAAAAATAGAGAGCGCCTGCCAACGAATCTAAAATATCAACTACATTTGCTATAGGAAATTTAATGTCTACCAAAGTACGGTTTAAAAATCTGTAGTCCAACACAAGCCTAGAACGCTTCTCTCCCGTTGAATCTCTCTTTTTTGGCACTAACAAGACCGCAGAAGACCAGTCGCTTTGAGCACTTTCGATAATGTCGTTTTCAAGCATTTGCGAAACTTGATTATTTATTTCGTTTTTTTTGGGGTCTGCGCTAGCCTATAAGGTTTTACGTATACTGGTTGCGTATTTGGTTTAATCTGGATTGACTGTTTATAAATATTTGTAACTGACAATTTATCTCCCGGCATATGAAATATGTCCGCATACTTTGCTGTGAGTCCTTCCATGGAAACTTTTTCCTCTTCATTTAAGTAATTTAATTTTAACAAATCAAACAATTTCTTTACTCTACTGACTGAAGTATTTTGGTTACTAAATTGACAACAAGTATAGTCGTTCAACCTTTCGGCCCTAGGTAAACAATTTTTTAAATAAACCTCACTTTCGCGAGTGTTCAAAATTTTTATTGGTACTTCTCCGTTTATTGGTTGCGCTATTACACCTGCCACAAATACACCCAGGCATATTTCATTCGGTAAAACCACGCACTCCTCTGTCATTCCTGTTTTAATGTACTGAACAATTTCACATCTAGGCGGAATTACCAAAACATGATTATCTGTAGCCCTTAAGTCAAGAACTACTTTTTGTCTTCGTTTAAAAGTGTCAATGCATTTTTTTCGTAATCTAGGTTAGCTTTGTATAACCTCAAGAAGTTCTCTCCAATTATTCCATTAGTACGGCATGGTAGAGATTCGAATATATAACATTTAATCCTAAATTTTATCTGTTCTACGTAAAGATTCAAGAAACTATAACCTATCGAAACTAATTTACCGCCTATACCTTTAATTTCTAATTTTTCTCTATACAAAGGTATGGATGGGTCCAAATATCTTAGTTGAAGTGCACATAAGGATGCTCCTGAATCAATCAGAAAATCTACTTTTTTCTTATTTATGTAAAAAAAAACTGAATTGAAGTAATTGTCTGAGTAAGTAAAAATGTTTTCGCTATCGTTTCTGTTTTTAGGGATGAAAAAACGTTTCGCCGGTTTGATGAGTATTGTCTTCCTCACCTACATTTAATCCTTGTTCAGCAAAAGCAAAATTAACATTATGTCGGAATCCCCTAGCACCGTCACTACTGCGCGGGTTGAATGGCCGTCCTCGATTTCCTTGAAATCGCTGACCACGGAAATTCCTACTGCCTCGATTAAAATGTCCATTTCTTACGAATCTCTGGCTGCTATTGTCAAAATTAGCATAATTATCGTTACGAGAATTGTTATTATTAAATTGGCCTGAAGACGATCTAGCTCTATTGAAACCCCTATAAGAATTCCGATTACTGTTTCCTCTACCCCTATGACTCATGTTAAAAACTTGGTTACCATCATTTAGAAAAGAATTCTCTTCGTCTTGTGCTTCTTTTATTGCATCTTTTAAATATTCGAAATTTCTTGCTGAAATAATGGTACTAAGCCTTTGGCTCCTAAGACCATTCGCGAACCTTTTAATAGCTGATTTTTCATTAATTGGTCTCAAAATTTCATAAATATCAGGGTCGTCGTTTGCTTGCGAAATCGTTAGACCAACAAAAAGGTCCTCTAGTTCTTTTCCAAATTTCTCAATAGATCTACTGCTTTGCTTTATAGAAAATAACTGTGCTTGAAGAGCGGTTGGTGATTTTCGAGTCAAAAGGTAAGTTTTTATATCCGTTATAAGGGTCTCGAGCGAATTATAGGTAGTTTTCAATCTTAGCTTGGGGTTGCTTGAAAGCCTAGTTTTTAAAATAAAATTGATTAATTTTTCTTTATCCTCGTTTTTAAGTGTAGAATTATAAAATTCAGCAGCATCGATTAATTTTTTAGTATTTTCCTCGGAATCATTTAGTACAGGTAACAAGTTAGAAGCTACTTTTATATCAAAAGACGCCATGATTGCCTCCGACTTGTTAGTATTTTGTTGACTTTGCCCAAAAGCCAAAATTTCTTCATACACTCTTTTAATTTTTTCCACAATATCTTTAACTAATAAAATGTCAGCTTGCTCTACTTCTGAGGCGTTTATTTTCCTATTTATAACCCTTTGAGCTCGCCAAAAATAACTTTTGCTTCGTCAACCTTTTTTTGTACGTATGCCGATTGTCGTCTTTCGTAACTTGATTTAAATAAGTTAGTTTTTATATTATTTAAAGAGCCTAGTATTTTATTAAGTTTATCTCCCATAAGAACCCTTACGTAATTTATTAATAAAGAGTAAAATTGTAGAATAAAATCGTGGCTTATAACGAGTCCTTACTTTCTGATCCCCGAAATAGTGTTATAACTATGCTTTACATTAATAAAATAACCCCCAAATTAATTATAATATTCTTAACTTACATGCAAACTTATTAACATCTAATCCCTTTTTTGTTCATCACTATAGTCCCTTGGTAATTAATTACTATAATATTTCTTTTCCTAGTCCATCAATTCATTATTCCATTGGAGTCTCCATTAATTACACGTCTTTCTTTCCATTTATCCTAAAAAAAAACCCTAAAACTTAAACTTCTTCCTGGTTTTGATTCAAGGCGTCAGCGGATCGACGCAGCATTTCCCTGTTTACTTGTCGTCTTATAGTCGTCCTTAGTCCCTTACGACAACGCCTGACTACCAAATAAGTAGCGCCTGCTACTACGGCTACCACCAATCCAATTAATAGGGCTTCGGATAGCGTAAGTCCATTTGTTGAAATTTGGCCTCTCGCATCCCCATTTGATGCCTGGTTTATTACAATCTCCTCCTTGGAATTAGCTTTTCCCATTGTTCATAGCGGTGCTGACGTCATGTAGGAACGCTAGAGGGCTGGCAGGATCGCCATGTAATACTTTTATATTTAGTCCGCTTTCTCTAGTCAGGACTCCCGAATAGAAAGACAACACTTTACTTCGATAACCTAGTTTATTCTGTCCTAGTCATGTTTTACAATACTATCACCTGGCCCGCGCTTACTGCTGCCTCAGCGAGTTACAATTATTGCTATGTAACACTAATAACTAATAACCACAATATACAGGGTGTCTGCCACATACTGCAGTGTTTCAAGACCGATTTACTAAGTGGGTACAATGTCGAGCAATTAGAAAAGCAACGGCTTGAGCTGTAAGCCAAGCTTTGTACGACGAAGTTATAACTAGATTTGGGTGCCCACGAACCGTTTTGTCCGATAATGGCACGCAGTTTACCGGCCAACCGTTTAAACAATTGCTTGCGGAGTTGGGCATTGCTCACCGGCTAACTCCACCGTATACGCCCCAAGCCAACCCCGTCGAGCGAGCTAATAAGACTCTCAAAACCATGATCGCCCAGTTTTGCGAAGGGAATCACCGTAAGTGGGACGTACTGCTCCCCGTTTTGCTGTTTGCCGTTAACACGTCACAACATGACTCTACCGGATACACGCCGGCTTATTTGAACTTTGGTCGGGAGTTAGAGCCACCAAAAGGTTTATACCGTTCTGTCAGACCGGAACCCGACGGCGCCGAGCCGTTAAGGGAACCCCAGCGCTCCGATATTGGGGAGCACAGCAACCGGCTCAAACAGCTCAATGATATTTATGAGCTGGTCCGTTTAAATCTGGGTCGATCGTTCACCACTGAAAGCCGGCATTATAATTTGCGGAGAAGAGAGTGGCGGTGTCATGTGGGAGATCAGGTTTATCGGCGTGAAAACCCCTTGTCCTCAGCTGTCCGAGGTTTTGCCTCAAAACTAGCGCCTAAGTATTCAAGGCCCCACACCGTGGTTAAGGTTCTTTCTCCGGTGGTGTATGATCTTAAAAGCTCCACCGGAAAAATTGTGCGCCGTATTCATATTAAAGACTTAAAAGCGGCGCATGACGGGGCCGAATTTAATAAAGCCCGCGTGTTAACCGCGCTGTGAGTTGGGGCGGGTGACAACCGTTAGCAACCATAACGTAAGCCGTATGTGTTACCGTACCGACCGTAGCAGTTATTCAAATCCGGCAGGAGGCGCGGGCACTGGGGGAGCCGCTTCGAAGTCCTTACACAGGCCAGAACGGGGTATTTTAGTAGGCCTAACCTGGGCGATAACCTGACTCGATTGGAGTGGGCAGCGGCCCATGTTGACGAGCTCTTCCCGGAAGCTCCGCGCCGTGCCCACCGGGAACTACCCATGCTCATCCCAATACTCTTCCGACCTCCGCCAGTACTACCCTCTACGGTAGTCACCCGTTGGGGTGCTGGGGCATGGGGCACCAGATACTTCACCCGTTGAGGAAGTAGTCATCGACCTTACCCAGTCAGCGCCGTCCGCCATCACCGCAGCTGGGGTTACTACTCCTGCTAATCGCCCGACGTCACCTGGCATGGATGGGCGTACGGAGACCGGCCCGTTCAATCCGGCTGGATCGAGTCCCCCCTGTGGGATTTACGGGCCATAGCAGAAGAAGTGGCCGCTACACCTAACACGAGTGATTGGTCGGATTCACTGGTGGCAAGACTTCGAATGTTACGTTCTCCAGGTCACCCGGCCGGACGCCGTTGTCGTCGACATCTTGTTACTCGAGATGGCCGCCGCGTTCATGTAACCCTGCCCCGCTTACCCGGTTTTTGTTGTTTTTTTTTGTTTGTTTATTCGCCTCGTACAAGCCCGCCGCTCACATCCTGCTTGCACCCCGCTTTTGACTAACAACCTCACTCTGCAGTTGTTTTTTTTTTGGTACTTAATATATTTTTTTCCTTCCTTCGCAAGGAATGACCGACTCTCCAGTGTTGGAGTTGATGGCAACAGACGAGGTTGACATGCTTGACGCCATGCGTGACAGCGACGTGCCAGCGAGTGCGCCTGCAGGCGCAACCGCACCCCCCGCGGGGTGACGACCGCCTAGTCCTGTGGAAAGTCGTTCGAGGTCCCTCGAGGATCTGTTGGCGCCATATTCCGAGATCAAAGTTACCCAGCCGAATATCCCAGTACCGTTTGTACCGCCGGAAGATCCAGCGAATGGTCCGTTGTTTTTACCCGTCCGGTCTCGAAAATTCTGTTGGAGGTGCGGCCGAGAGGGCCACCACAGGAATGCCTGTACACGTCCGCCAATTTTATTTTGCTCCCGATGTGGAGGCTTAGACCAATTGTCAAGGACCTGTCCTTGCTGATTTACCGAAGAAGATCGGCAAATGCTTCCGCCGCCACGGATTGTTCCGGAGCGCGACCGTCTGGTTTCTCGCGGAATTCAGTGTGATTTGGGTCGGGAAACATTCCATTCCCGTTTCCCAAGTGAAGTCCGAACCTCCAGAAGCCGAGTCCGAAGCCCACGGCGAGTTCACTGGGCGCCTCCTGATCGATGGGGCAGCGTTGATAGACGAGCTGTTCGGGAAGAGTCTGACCGGGAGTGAAAAGGGTGTGCGGTGTGCGGGCAGGGGTGTGAGTTCTCCGTTCGATGGGTCTCTTCGGGTTTCGCGATTTAGGTTAAGTTAGGCTAGGGTGAGTTGTTTGCTTGAAATTGAGAATTTGTTTCGTAATTTTATAGAGTCTGTGATTATGTTCTTGTTGTACTGAGACAGAGAGAGAGAGAAGGTGATTTTTTTTTCATTGTATTGAGTCTGTGATTTTTTTTTTCATTGTATTGAGTCTGTGATTTATTTTTGTGATTCTATTGTTAACTGTAGCGCTAGAGTTAAAGCTGTTATGTTAGGGTAGTTTTAAGTTAAAAAAGGCCGTTTATTGGGAAGAGTTTTTTTAAAAAAGAAAAAGGAGTAAACACCTTTTTTTCCGTACGAAGAGGGGGTGTGTAACGAAGGTACTAAATTTTTACCGTTTCGTTAATTAGATCGATCAACCGGAATCATTAATTTAATTGCTAAAGTCCCCACAGTCGGATTTTCTCCGTTCTTGTCAGTTTAGGATCGGGACATCGGTTACTTTTCGTTCGGGTCATAGCGATGTGTCGCGGAAAACCGCTAATTGATAATTACGTGGTTAATAAGTTTTACGCGGCCGAATGTACAGCGGTTATAGAACCGCAGTTAACCTGCAAAGGTGTCCTGCCGGCACCCAGTGTGTGGCAGTGCGCGCGCTTCCGGTCCCTCATACATGGTATTGCAGGTGATAAAACTGGCCTGCACGTGGCAAACGGCCTCTTCTACCTGCGATCAGCGCCCGAACCAGTCCAACCGCTCTGACTCGAAAGCCGACTAGCAGTAAGTACCGTCCAACCGCTTATACCGGTACGGCATCTGTTTTGGTCCTATACCGCAATACCTGTCCGTTCCTTTTGGCACCCTGTAGCTGGCCGTTGTGTACTCGTAAGGACCCGACGGATTCTTCTTGTTACCCGTAGCTAGCACCCAGATTTCTCCTGTCCTTAACTGTGGATTTACCGCAATTTTTTTTGACTATACTATAGAAGCTGTAATCTAACTGTTAAAAAAAATAGCTTAAAAATCGTGGATGCTTAATCTTTACAAGACCCAATTCTTTGTTAACTATTTTATTTTTTCATCATTGATTTTATGGATTATGAACTTACCATGAATATAATTTGTGTCTGTTGTGTTTTATCAAATAGCAATATATCCAGTGGTGGTACAAATTCTTAGTCAAACAACTTTCTGCCACACCACATCAAGTAAATATAATATGTTACTTCTTTGCTTATTTTCCTTTACAGTACAGTAAATGCCATGTATTAGCACTTTTTTACACAGTGCTTGAAAGTGATGAATTGAACTGATTCACTTTAACTATACCATATAGGTATCTCATCAATAACTTATTGATCTTTTTTTATTACTTTGATAGATTTGTAACTAATTTAAAGATTTTAAACAAAAAAAAAAAAAATATTAATAATGATCTTGTGATCATAAAAAAGCAACTTTTAAATCCTTTGATTTCTGAAGTAAAATATAGGTCAAAGCTCTTTCACTTTTAAGCATTTAAACTTTTTACGTGCAAGTGGTTGTCGAGCAACCCATAAACAGGTCATTGTTGCTGATACGGTTGCTCGACAACCGCTTATACAGTGCAGGTAAAAAGTTTACATTTTCTCATTTTTGTTCGTGTTTTACGACGAAAGGGCTGAAGCTAGAGATCTGAAAAAAATGCAGAAAACTAGTCCGTGATAGGTACTACAACTTTAATTAATACGATTTTGCAATCAAATAAACCGTACAGGCGCAAAAAAACCAAACCGTTTTCCAGGGTCCAGGGTGCTCTTGGACACCTGGTATATTGGTCAGCATACTCTTCTAAAAATAGTGACTGCATGGCGCCTAACCGTCTGAGGTACTGTTTAAAAAGTGCCCAAAATCCTTCAATTTGATTAGTGCAGACACCATGCAGTCAGAGGATCAACAGAATTTCGCGAATGGTTGACTGTTTTGTGTATATAGGGAGATACTCCGTCCAAGCTACACAGACTGTAATATCCCCTCCAACAATCAGTCCATACCTCCGATCCAGGCAAGACGTGGTCGTAAAAATGACTTTTATTAATGTTTCGGCAGAACGGTTTGGAATAAACAATATAAAGCACGTTTTATTGTAACGTCGTAAATTCCTAATATCCATCTGCTGGGGATTATACGATCGAGATTAAATTTTATTTTTCTAACTACCGATTCATCAATTTGAATCGTATGTCCAACACCACCTTAGTTAAATAAAATCACAGTATGCTATACCTATTATGTTAAAAAAATGTTATAGAAACCTAATCTATAGAATTCATCCATGTTCAATAATTTCCGTGAACAAATATCTCTAAAAAAACGAAATTGCTGTATCAAAGAAATTCTGGAACAACGTGCCGAAGTGGCTGCAGATCCTGCTCTAATTTAACATGCCCACTCCCACATAAGGAACAGTACCGTCCTTATCGGAATACGGCACTGTCCAAAAAAAAAACCACATAAAATTGATTTTAACGCGCGACATTTCGGGCACCGAAATATGCATCCTAATGGAGCCGCCTCTCTTCTTTGGACAATAAAATATTGCCGACAATTTCTTTTCTGACATCTTAGGCGGGTTCGAAGAAGTCCTCTTCTCCTTAGCTCATTAACTCCTCCTTATTTTTGTTAAGTATTTGAAATAACTGAAATACATTATGAACCTCCATTGCGCACACACAACTTCTAGAAAACAAAGAAAAAAGGCGGCAACTATGCTTTAATCTCATAATAGAAGGAACATTGAATAACATCTGAAGTTGACGTAAATACTGTCAAATATCAGTTATCCTTTGTGAATTATGCGACACCAGACGCTTTTTTAGCTATTTATATTTAATACTCCAACTGAATTTTATTGTTTTTATTCATAAAATAGTATATTGTACAACAAGGGTGAAAAAGATTTCCCTACTGCACGAGGACGAAAATTTTCTCCGCCTTCGGCGTCGTGCTCAATTGGACGATGGCGTTATAGACAATTCGCCCGAGTTTTACAGGGTATTTTCTCTACGGCTAATTGGAATTACTTACCAAATTTCACACAAATAAACTCTCAATATTTGAAACGTTTCCGTGTTTACATTATCACTTTTGACGCAGGCAAAGTTTGACCGGTGTCCCGGATTGTCACCGGGTGACAGCTGATTAACTTCGTCTTTAAGGTTGAGGTGTTAAATGGATTTGATTCATTCTAAATTGTAAGTTTGTATCATTTGCTTTATCATATAATAAAGTAGATGTTTTTATTCCTTAATTGAACACTAACTGAAACTTGAACGGCTTTTTCATTGCCTCAAAACATAAGCCAAAATTCAATGTTTTGATGCCAACTGTCAGTGAGGATGACAATCAGAAGAATTATTTTGTTTACGTTCAAGATTAGCTGTAATTGGTCTATTTATTTACGCACGCTGAAGATTGTCTGTGATTGGTCTATTTCTTTACGCGCGCTGAAGATTGTCTGTGATTGGTCTATTTCATTTCGCAAAGTTGCGAAAAGTCTAGGATTCTGTATTCGTTCAACCGTTGGCAATTGCCTACTTATCCGTTCTCTAAACTGTTAAGGAATGAACCAATATCCCTGTAGGAGTAGAAAAATATTTGATAGCCTAAATATCCGATTAGTATAGGTGGCAAAGCTTGTTCTTACGAATTGTAACTAATTGTACTGCAATGTTAATTGTACAACTCATTATCTAACAGCTATTTAAGTGTATATTTGACAACATCCTAGTAAGGTAATTGTCGTTCCAAATTTTTGTATTTTCAAAAGATTCAAAAGAATGAGAAAACGATCTCGTTTGCGCACTACGATTGTTTTGGCTGTTTACTTTACTCCACTTTTCCTCTTTTCGCAAGGTCTCCAGTTGACGATTCAACTCTGACTAGGTTATTGAGTGGTCTGGATTATCATAACGGTTTCCGTACTTGGGTGTACAGATTCTTGCCATTTGGCTAGCCGTAATGCTTGCTCGGTCACAATCCTTCAGGCACCTTACAAAGGCACGGACCGCCATTCGCTTTCTGATTTTCTGAGAGGCATTTGGATAAGCCAGATAAGCCCATTGCTTCTCTGGCTTCTGCTTGATAGCTGTGCCTCCTAAACTTGCTCCAGGTGTTTGTTTCCAAATCTCATTTCTAAGCGCTGGATCAAGTCGTCGTAGTTTTTGTAGTGGCCTTCATCTAGAGTCTGCAAAACCTTCAGGGCTTCTTCTGTAAGTGATAAAGACGGTGGCTTTGTCACTTAATGTCCAGTTATTCTCATCAGCAGCAGCAGCCTCGAACTGCTTCTTGTAAATCTGCCATGAGGTCTTACCATCGTAAACTGGAGGTTTAATGTTGGAACAAGCATTTGAACTGGCAACTAGAGTTGGCTTCACTTCAGTGACATTTCTTGTAGTTTATCAACTTCCCTCTGCTTATTCTCTTTTCGACTTTTTCTTCCAAATTTCCCATCCGGTATTCCATTTCGCTTTTTAGTTCACCAATCACACAATTTAACTGGTTCTTTATTTGTCCTTTTATGTCGTCTAGCTTACGGTCTTGGCTGGCTTGTATTTCTCCCAACTTCACCTGAAACTGATCTTGACTCACTTGGGTTGCTTTTATTTCTTCCAACTTACTGTCCTGGCTTGATTTCATTTCCTCTAGTTTTCTGTCCTGACTTACTTGGCTGGTTTTCATTTCAGCTTGACTTACTTTTTATTTCTTCTTTATTTCCATTACATAGCTGTTTCACTGCGTCCTCCATTTTCGATTTTTGTAGTCGTGTACTTACAGGCAATCAATCAAAGACCAGTTCTTGCAGGTTGATTGGATTCTTCTTTCTTTGAAGTCTTCGTTGTCTTCCTGGATCTCCAATCCTACTTCTGACACCAAATGTACCGTTTTTACTCTAAAAACACCACGGATACTTTTTTCATACATTGTATATTCGACTTGGTTTACAAAGAACAGTGACAACTACTGTCTAATCTCCAACTGACAACTACTCTTAACAATCACAACAATTAACTACCGGTCCTAACTCAGCTGTTTATATAAGCTTCTATAGAATCGAGGGAATTCGGGAATAGTCATGAAATTGGCATTCTCTCTTAAACTTCAAACTATGACATAAATCTCTTTCACAAACAGCTGAACTACAGCGTTCTAGAACCGTCTTCTATTCTTTCTTTCTAATATGGGTGTCTATACAGGGTGTCCCACGACGAAAAACATCGATTGATATTGGAAAAAGTATAAGTAGGAGAGTTTTGAAAATTTGGCAGGATACTGATGTGGGCATGCCCAATCTAACTAAAATATTGTGACGGTTTGGGCCTACTATACTCGATTCGGGATGGAATCGAAGCGCCGCAATATCTGGCCTGGCGCGTATTAAAGTAGGCCACAGTTAGGAAGCGCTACCTGGAAGATTCTTGAATGGTCAAGGCAACCCGCGAAGCGTTTCGCGGTCATTCTAGAACGTGGTTTGCGAATATAAAAGAAGCGGCGTCGACGACAGTAGAGTAGTGGTAGTAGTGAATTTGGGAACGCGGTTAAGTTTAAATAGTGGAATAATTGTGGAATTGTAGTAGTGTTTTTAGTAGCTGTGTTAATTATTGTACGGAGTGTTTTGAAGTGTTAATAAATTTATTAATTGTTAAGTTAAACTGACTTTGTGTGAACCCACGGGAAAATCGTAACAATTGGTGTCAGAAGTGCGATCAGACTTTAGTGCGACGTGAATTGGAACTAAACTTCGGGTTAGAGACTTGTGTTCAGAACCGGACTAGAGATTTTCGGAACAGTGGTGTGTTAAATTTATTTTATGCCAATAACAAGACGTCAAAGTGCAAACATGGAGGCCCAATTTGCAGCTATTATGGCAATGCTTAAACAAGACAAGGAAGAACGACAACAAGACAAGGAAGAACAAGAAAGGATTCGACAAGAACAAGAAAGGATTCGACAACAAGAGAAGGAAGAACAAGAAAGGATTCGACAACAAGACAAGGAAGAACAAGAAAGGATTCGACAACAAGAGAAGGAAGAACAAGAAAGGATTCGACAACAAGACAAGGAAGAACAAGAAAGGATTCGACAACAAGAGAAGGAAGAACAAGAAAGGATTCGACAACAACAAGAAAGAATGCTACAACAAGATATAGAAATGCGTCAAGAAGATAGAGAGCGGCAAGAAAAACGTAACGTAGAAATATTGAACGGTCTAGCGGGGACCAAAACAGAAATCCAAGAGTATGTATCCCATAGTCTCAAAAAGATGGAGTATGACGTTCAGGTAAAATTAGACGATGTTCGGGAGGACATTAATAAAATTCAGAACGATGTTCGGGAGGACATTAATGATGTTCGGGAGGACATTAATAAAATCCAGAATGATGTCGAGATAAAGTTACGTGACTTAGAGCAGAAAATTGACAGCAGAGGAGCCAGCTCTACAGTGATCACCGGAAACGGGCTCAACAAGATCAAGCCTCCCACATACGACGGTCAAACTTCATGGGCAATGTACCAACTCCAATTTGAGGCCGCTGCAAATGCAAATGGATGGAGTAACGGGGAAATGGCTGTAGCACTAATAGTGGCATTACGAGGACCTGCATTGGAGCTGTTACAGACGGTGCCTATCGCCCAACGAAGCAACCATGAAGCATTAGTAGCTGCATTACAACGTCGTTATGGGGATCAACATAAGAAAGGACTGTATCGAACGCAATTAATGACAAGACAGCAGAAAACTGGTGAAAATCTAGAAGAGTTTGAAACCGAAATTCGTCGCTTTGTGCATCTGGCTTACCCAGCCGTCCCGGATGAAATCCAAGAAGAACTTGTGGCACAGTATTTTGTAGATGGGATTCGAGATCTGGAGGTAAAGAAATGGCTGAAGATGTTCAAAGGGAGCAACAACAGCGAATTACTGGTTCAAGCGCTGGAAATTGAAGCTGCGTGCAATGATTTAAAGCCAGAGACTATTCAAGAGGAGAGAGAACCGCCAGCCGATCATGTTGCTACATCAATAAGTAAAATTGAATCAATGTTCGGACAATTAGTGCAACAAATGGCAGCATTAGGAAATGGTCAGTCCACACAGTTAGAACGATCACGTCCGATCACTAGAGTGGAATGTTATCGATGTGGACGCAAAGGACACTATAGAAGGAATTGCAGACAACGGTCTTGTTCTCCAAACCCACAGTGTTGACGAAATCAGGACATCAGAACAAATCACCGGAACTCCTCTGCTAAAAGAAACATTACATGTTATATTTGTGGACGTAAAGGACATTACCAATGGAATTGCAGACAGCAGTCTCGTTTACCGACCCCGCAGAACTGGCGTAACCAGGAGCAGGAAATGAAGAACCCGGAAGGACATTTACCGCGATATGTAGAGGATCGTCAAGCTTTGGATAGTGACTTAAGGTATCGGAAAGGACAAATTCATAATGGTTGGAGGATTGGTCAAATTGCGATGGTGACAGATAAAGGGGCTACAAAAAGAATGAAGAGCTGCGTTTCTAAGGAGGACATAATAAAAGGACAGCGCTCAGACTCTGATTTGAAAGTAATCAGAAGATGGTTGGAGAAGGATTTGAAACCGGATTGGCAACAGATTTCCAGATATGGACCAACAGTAAGGGGTTACTGGTTGCAGTGGAATTCGCTTCGACTGCGAGATGACTTAATTACTCGCAAATGGGAAAGTCCAGACGGAAAACGCTTTGTTTACCAAACAATAGTGCCCAATTCCTGCAAAGAGAATGTGCTGAGAGAACTACATGACAGTCGCAGAGGAGGACACTTTGGAATAAACCAGACTTTGGCTAGAATAAGAGATCGATTTTACTGGATTAACTTCAGAAAGGACGTTGAGGAATGGTGTAAACGGTGTGACCAGTGTTCGTTACAGAAGGGATCCATCACAATTCGGGAACTTGAGAGAGAGGAGATGAAACCAAACAACAACCGTATGAAGATGACACTGGACCACAGACCAACTGGTGGCAATTATAAGGAAGGTGATGCTGTGTGGATGTTTCAACCCAGGAGGAGCAAAGGATTAAGTCAAAGATGGCAACGACACTGGGAGGGACCTTACAATGTGGTAAAAAGGTTAAACGACGTCGCATACAGAGTCCAACGCAGCCCCAAAGGCAAGATGAAAATTGTCCATCTGGACAGACTCAAGAAATACCAGGGATTAGATGAAGCGGATCGGGACGATCAGCTTTAAGAGGGGGGCAGTGTTACGGTTTGGGCCTACTATACTCGATTCGGGATGGAATCGGAGCGCCGCAATATCTGGCCGGGCGCGTATTAAAGTAGGCCACAGTTAGGAAGCGCTACCTGGAAGATTCTTGAATGGTCAAGGCAACCCGCGAAGCGTTTCGCGGTCATTCTAGAACGTGGTTTGCGAATATAAAAGAAGCGGCGTCGACGACAGTAGAGTAGTGGTAG
Organism: Ips typographus; assembly: GCF_016097725.1. Lineage (NCBI taxonomy): Eukaryota > Metazoa > Arthropoda > Insecta > Coleoptera > Curculionidae > Ips > Ips typographus. Next base: position 408,545 of record NC_138431.1, on the reverse strand, counting down.
TAGTGAATTTGGGAACGCGGTTAAGTTTAAATAGTGGAATAATTGTGGAATTGTAGTAGTGTTTTTAGTAGCTGTGTTAATTATTGTACGGAGTGTTTTGAAGTGTTAATAAATTTATTAATTGTTAAGTTAAACTGACTTTGTGTGAACCCACGGGAAAATCGTAACAATATTTTCAAGATGGTTGCACTTCCGTTTATACCGGAAGTCGATCACAACTTTCTTATTTTAAATAGAACACCTTATATATTATTACATATTTGGATTCCTATGCCTATCTCTAGCCGTTTTCGAAATATTTGATATTTTTCCAAAAAAGTGACAGTTGCAACGCTCAACATATTTTTGTACTCTGTCAGAACCGTATTTCATTTTGCAATGAAACTTTGGGTTATTGTAAATAAATGATCGTTTTATTAAACTGAGGGTGCGTAATGACTGATTTGTATACAGGGTCGTCAAAAAAAAATCATAAACCTCCCACTAAAAAAAATAAAAAATTTCAAGTTTTTTAAATAGAAACCCTCATTTTTTATGACGGATCATTTTGAGCATTAAAAATTACTGTACGTTTCAATTTACTTGCCTATACCTAAATCCAACCCATTTCGTTTTATTTGAGAATAAACATTTGTTATTCGTAAAACTTCAGATTTCTTGAAAATTTCTCTCTCTAATTACGTGTGGATTTATGTCACACCAGTCGTGTGAATTATGTCTATTGGACATTCCATTTTTAGTGATCAATCGATCGACCAATCGCGTCCACTGCTGGACATAGGTCTCCCGTAGCTTCATCCATCCTTGCCGATCCTGTGCTGCCTCCATCCAGTTGGACCTTATCCTCTTGATGTCGTCTGTCCATCTGGTTGGTGGACGGCCTCTACTTCTGTATGCGTCTTGGCGCGGTCTCCACTCAAGTATTCTTTTCGTCCAGCGATTGTCCGAAAGTCGCGCCACATGACCGGCCCAGTTCCATTTTAAAGTTGCTATACAGGCAACCGCGTCCTTCACTCCGGACCTCTCCCGTAATATTGTATTTGGGATCCTGTCTCTTAGCGATATACCCAACATCGACCTCTCCATTTTCCTCTGCGCGATACTTATTCTATTTGTGGTGTTCTTTGTGAGGGTGAGTGATTCAGCCCCGTATGTAAGCACCGGCAACACGCACTGGTCGAACACTTTTCTCTTTAGGCACATTGGAATGTCTGATTTGAAGATATTTCGCAGCCTTCCAAAGGCCGCCCATGTTAGGCCTATTCTTCTCGATATTTCACGAGTTTGGTTGTCTCTACCAATAGAGATTTCGTGACCAAGGTATTTATAAGAGCCTACTTGTTCTATGCTTATTCCGTCTATCTTGATTGCCTCACTCATAACAAGATTTGTCATGTATTGAGTTTTGTTAGTGTTGATTTTAAGTCCAACAGCGTTCGATGCCTCCCCGAGCCTCTGTAGCATTTGCTTTGCTTCGTGCATACTATCTGCGATAATTAAGATATCGTCAGCGAATCTCAGATGGTTTAGTTTTTCGCCATCTATGTTTATGCCCATGTCATCAAAGTTGGCCTGTTTGAACATATATTCCAGGAGGGTTGTGAATAATTTTGGCGATATGACATCTCCCTGGCGTACACCTCGTGCAATATCAAAGTCTTGGGAATCATCCTGTAGCCTGACACAAGCTTTTGCTCTTTGGTACACGTGTTTAATGACCTCGGTGTATCTATGATCGATACGGCACTCAGCAAGAGCTTGTAGCATTTTATGCTGGTGGACTGTGTCGAACGCCTTTTCGTAGTCGACGAAAATTATGCAGAGGGGTTTATTGTACTCGATGCATTTTTCGATAAGGGACTTGACTACTTGAAGGTGGTCGTTTGTGCCAAATCCGGCTCGAAAGCCAGCTTGCTCGCGGGGTTGATATAGGTCGAATTTATTTGTTAACCTCTTGCAGATGATTCTCATAAACAGCTTATATATATGCGACAGTAAACTAATGGGTCTGTAATTTTGCAGGTTAGTGATATCTCCTTTCTTATGCAGCATTATAATTATTGCCCGATCCCATTGGGAAGGTGTTGTCCCAGTTTGTAGGCAACCATCAAATAACTTGCATAATGCATTTAATAACGTAGTTCCGCCGGCTTTTAGGGACTCGACTGCTACGCTGTCGTCGCCAACTGCTTTATTGTTTTTCATGTCTCTTAGTGCCCCTCTTATTTCGTTTAAGGTAATATTTGGGATGTCCTCGGACCCTTGATTTTGCACTCTTTCTATGTTGGTGTTCAAGCTCACTGCATTTTTATCGCTATATAGTGTTGCGTAGAAGTCTTCTACAACCTTTAATATTTCCATTTTGTTTGTTGTTATTTGACCATTCTGTTTTGCTAGTTTGCAGATGTTTTTCCTGCCTTCCGTAGTGATTTCATGCCCTTATTCTGCTCAATTACTTTTAAGATTTCGTTTGTGTTGTATGTTCTTGTGTCCCTTCTCACTGCCTTGGATATTTCTCTATTTAGGCGTCTTAATTCTGTTACGTTTGTTGTATGTTTATTTATCAGGTTTCTTCTTCCTTCCATTAGTTGTTTAGTGCTTGTACTGAGTTTTTCGTTTCGTTGAGTGCTTTGCGTCTGGCATTCTTTTACTGCGGTTTTTATAGAATTTGTAATAAGTGCGCTCAGGTCCTCTATATTCGGGTCTAAAACATTTTCCATGTGTGCTAGGTAGGATTTGATTCTATGTTGATAATGGGTTTCATCTCTTAGCGGTCTCCATTTGCTGGATGTTGGTTGTTTAATAAGCTTTCGCCGCTCGTTCTTGATATTAATTGAGATTTTGGATCGGACTAGCCTGTGGTCGCTGCCTATTGAGAACTTATTCAGTACAGTTACATCTCGCACTATTTCCTTTCTGTTAGATATGATAAAGTCGATTTCATTCTTTGTAGAGCCGTCGGGGCTGGCCCAGGTCCATTTTCGTTGTGGAGTTTTGCGATAGAAGCTGTTCATTCCAAATAGGTTCTGTTGTAGAAGAAATTCAAGAAGCGTTTGGCCTCTCTCATTTCTTTCTCCAAATCCGTGGGTTCCCAACGATGTTTCGGTTTCGTCTTCCTTATGCCCCAATTTAGCGTTAAAGTCCCCTATTAGCATGCTGTAGTGGGTAGGCTCCTGCTGTATTGCGGTATTTATATCGTCATAGAATATTTCCACCTCAGCGTCCGAGTGTGCGGATGTAGGTGCGTATACCTGGACAATTTTTATCGAGTATCTAGTGTTTAGTCTGTATATGAGGTACATTACTCTGTTACTGATACTGTGTATCTTGGTGACGTTTTGTATATGCTTTTTGTGTATTAGGAACCCGACTCCTCCTTCGTTTATGTGTTTGCCTCCTCTGTAGTGTAGTAGGTTGCCCGAATGGAGTGTTAGTTGTTCTTCGTCTGTTCTTTTATGCTCACTTATTCCTAGTATATCCCATTTGATATGGGAGAGTTCTTCCTCGAGTTCTTGTAGTTTCTGGGTTTTTGATAACGTTCTGGTATTTAGAGTAGCAATGGTCAGTTTTCGGTTTTGGCAGCCTATCCTGTACCGGAGATTCTTCGCACCCTCTGCTCGCTTCCTTGTCCTTCCGCCGCCTTGGTCGGGGGTAAGCGAGCTGCCGGGAACTGAGGGCCGTGCATTCTGATGTACTATCATTACGGGGGGGTTTTAGCCATTTTGCCCTACCACGCTGGCCAGTGCGGGTTGGTAAGGCGGTTGGAGGATAGGAAAGAATAGTTGGCTTTTGGTTAGGATAAGGGGTTAGGACCTGAGTAACTCCCGGTTTAGGTATGGGAGGTACTTCAGGGCTCGCGTAGGCAGGGTCGCATCCCTGAAGTAGACCTGTCCCTATCAGGACCACAGAGAGTATCTACCCGCTACCGTAAACCTTTTAAGTGTTGCCCTAATTTAAATGAAAAAGGGTGAAATTTATATTTCTTCAGGATCCTTTGAATTGAGCTTTAGGACATGCCTGATTCTACGGAAACTTGTCTTATTGACGAAGTTGGATATGCAACAAAATAGTCCAAAATTGCAATTTCTACATTTGTATTATTAAGGATTGGTTTTGTATTAATAGCTTTTATCTTTACAGATCCGGTATTCTTAAAATTTTCAATTATTTGCTTGACAGCTTTTGGTGATGGCTTTGGTTTTTCTGAATAACGAGCGGCAAATACCTCACACGTTCTACTCACAACTTTATCACATTCTCCGTAAATAATTAACAGATTTAAGTAATCTTGGTTTGAATAACGTAACCGCTACGGTATATTTGCAGTTGTCAAAACATTCAAAACTAGTGTTATTAACATGCTCTGCAGGTCTCCAATATTACCGTGTGTCAAAAGCATGACCAACTAGGACGCCAGATAATCCCAACCGTGCAGCATAATAAAAAAAATGTTTATTCTCAAATAAAACGAAATGGGTTGGATTTAGGTATAGGCAAGTAAATTGAAACGTATAGTAATTTTTAATGCTCAAAATGATTCCGTCATAAAAAATGTGGGTTTCTATTTAAAAAACTTGAGATTTTTAATTTTTTTTAGTGGCAAGTTTATGTATATTTTTTTGACGACCCTGTATACAAATGAGTTATTACGCACCCTCAGTTTAATAAAACGATCCTTTATTTACAATAACCCAAAGTTTCATTGCAAAATGAAATTCGGTTTTGACTGAGTACAAAAATATGTTGAGCGTTGCAACTGTCACTTTTTTGGAAAAACATCAAATATTTCGAAACCGGCTAGAGATAGGCATAGGGTATTGTACACAAAAGTCAGAATTTTGTGCACGAAGGTCAGAATTTTGTGAGGAATCCAAATATGTAATAATATATAGGGTGTTCTATTTAAAATAAGAAAGTTGTGATCGACTTCCGGTATAAACGGAAGTGCAACCATCTTGAAAATATTTTAGTTAGATTGGACACGCCCACATCAGTATCCTGCCAAATTTTCAAAACTCTCCTATTTATACTTTTTCCAATATCAATCGATGTCTTTCGTCGTGGGACACCCTGTATAGGTAGACTAATGCCTGTTTTGTCGTATTATGCCTCTTCGGACGTTGATGACCAGCACTCTTGCCAGCGTTTTGGAGATCTGCATTGGGTTCGTTTTCCGACAGAATTGTTTGTTTTTGCGATTTTTACAAGTCTGTTGTCTTCCATTCTGTTTACGTGTTTATTCCAGTATTTCTTTCTCTGTCTTACCCACCTTCCTATGTCCTGTATCTCGCTTCGTTGTCTAAGGTCTTCGCTTCTAATTCTGTCGTGTAGTATTTTTCCGTGTATACTTCTTATTATTTTCATTTCAACCGTTCGCATAATTTGTAATGTTTTCGATGTGTCCGGTCTTGTTTCGGCTGCATACGTTATGGCAGGTCTGATTGTCCATTTATATACTCTTATTTTATTGAAAGTGGTGGGTGAAAAAACACGCAATCTTCTTCACAATATATGTATAATAAAAAAAACAATAATCAATCAACGTTATTGTATGGTGAAGATCGGTCGATAATGAAAATTAATCATGTGGTCACCACACATCGCGTGGTTCTCTTCGGTTAGCTATGGGGCACTCCTGCTAAGACGTCGACGTTTCTGAGCCTGTACTCGTCATCAGTTAGCCTTTGTACCCCAGGCAGTGGCATATTCTCCATCGTACCATTGCAGCACTGCTGGTTACTAAAAATGGATGGAGAACCTCCATCCATTTTTCTGGTAGATGGCGTGACTGCACTAGTGGTGCGGCCGCCTTTTACAGATTATTAATGACGTACAAATCGATTGGTTCTCTGGTTCGTGGTTTTCCTCGTACTACATGCTAACACCGCGGCATTACTCACTGGAGGCCAGTTGATCGAGAGCATATACCAAATTTCGTAGTTGCATATAAGAGTAAGGGGGTTGGAGGCCAGATGATCGAGAGTACATAACGAATTTGAAGGCCACTCAACATATTAATATATACTGGGCGTCCTAACTAGTTTGCTGTCTTACACAGAGTGTCGCACCAATATCGGCTTCATTAATTGAATGTGTGTTCTTTTAAAAAGTTATGTCTCAATCTAGCTGACTTGGCATACTCATTTAGAATATTTTCTAGAAAAAGGCACTTTTATTCGTGTCGGAAGTAGAGGCCAACTGGTTGACTTAATTTTCTTAATTCTGTGCTATTCTGTCTATTATAAGTTATATAATTTTCGACCTTCTTTTGAAACAGCAAAATTTCTGGTTATTTTGATCAACCTGAATCTCCAAAATTACGTTTAATAGCAAAGAGGGGTTCGAAAAACCGTTTCTTATAAGATGAGATGCACAGATTGATTTTCAATAAAAGTAATTCCTTTATTAATTACAGAATACAGGGTAAGAAATATTGTACTAGACGTTTTTGCATACAACCTAGTTTATTTAATAGCTGGGAACATTTTAGAACTTTAGTTGTGTCATATACAATAATAGGTCTGAATGGTATCTCAAAACACACGTTTGGAGATTTTTAAAATTTAAAAATTGCTAAACATGTTTCGAAATTTTTAAATTACGATGTATTTTTGAAAGATGTCTTCTGTTTAGTTCTCTAATAGTAAAAGGTTAAAATTTTAAGATTTAATTCACAAACTTGCAAGCGTAATGTCTATTTTAATATTACATTTTATGGTCTTGCACCTTAATTCGAGCACTTCCACCATTAGAAGAATTGACTAGTAGTGCAGTTTTTGAAAAGTAACTTGGAAGGATAACCAACTTAAACATATTTAACTAATTAGCTTTTACTGTTTTAAAGTCTTAGTTCAAGCTCTCTAAATGTTGTAAAAAATGTCAGCATTTTGTTGTACAAAAATGTCAGCCAAAAATGTAAAAATTGTCAAATGGGCAGAAGTAATTTTTTACTTTCTTACGTTCATTTATTTTGACAGTAATTGTGTACTAGGTTATGAGCCAGTAAAATAAAAGTATACCATCCTTGAATGGATTGCTATACAACTTTAAGACAATATTGTTTGAATACTATTTAGTAGCTAATATCAAAGAATAGCTATTTAACAAGAACAGACAGTTGAAAAGAGAAAGCGAATTAGAAAGAGATGGACTCTTCCTACCAAAGTTAAATTGACAATCGACTGATAACGGCTTTGGCCGTTGAATATCAGGAGTTTTATTGGTTGGTCAGTTGTTGAAAAACGTTGCCGTATCTCAGATCACATCAAATATTTGTTTTGAAACATCGGTTTAAAGTTAATAATGGTTAATAAGGACTGATATCTTCCAATGATTAATAGGCGAACTTAAAACACTTTGACTCAAAAGAAGTAAAAAATGATTATAAGAAATTAGTTATATATATAATATTTGATTCTGAAAAATGGATGCAATTTTTATTTAAAAGAAAGAGACAACCGGCAACATGTTTCCTACCAAAGGGAAACCGAGGTCAGCCAAAAACATCACCCCAACATCAAAAGAATTATGTTCCTTCTTGTTAAAATATGTTAGGCTTTTCACATTTTTTTTTGCATGTTGAATTTGTAAGCGCCATCCGCTACGTATATTGCATACTGCTGCAATAACAAATTACAATAAACTACAAATAAAAACATTTAAAGACAAGTTAATATACAGTGTGCTGCACCTAAAATCCCTCGGATGCATAACCGTAGTAAAAATTTAAACTGTAAATTGGGGTACTATCAGTATTATTCCATGGTTTTCCGTTTGGGGTAGTTCTGGTAAATCGACGCCGGTTACAGTAAACTTTTTGAAAACAGTCAGGTAACCTTTCCGGACCTGTTCGTGTTTGTTTGACTCCAGGGAAGTGGTGGAGCAAGCAGGAACGGCGAATCCCGTAACTCGTTTACTTGGCTCCGGGGAATCGGTGTGCTAAGCAAGTTTGGGAACTGGGGGATAAGCGGCTGTGTGAGTGGCAACGTCACGAGTTTCCCATTCTGGGGAACTAGTGTGCAACGGGGGCTCTGTTTTCGATCTCCGGGGAAACTGGTGCGACATATAGATATTAGGTCGAGTGACGGAAACACCGACTGGAACACCGCCGGTAACGTAATTGAACCATTTTGGGTTTTTGGAGTCTCCTTTTTGAACTCCGGCGTCGAGTAGCCAGTTTTACGTAACAGTACCGTACCGCCGTACAAGCACCGTATTTTAAACAGACATAACCAACAGTAGTCAGGTTAAACAGTAGTGAAGGGTCCGTAGCTAGTTTTCTTCACCGTTACACGCCCGAACCACCGAACAATATAGGTTGCGTTTCTTAAAGTGACCGTCGCCGTAAGTATTTGCTGTAAGTACAGACGAGAGTTGTCTTTTCTGTCCTCTTCGCAAAGAAAGTATTCTTCATATTTCCTTTAAACTGCAAGTCCGAATCTTAACATGTGATACATCATCTTAACCAGAAAAAAAGCTGAATTTAAAAAAGAAAAATCCAAGATGGCGCCCATATGAAAAAATAAAGCTGATGATGGTTTGGGAAAATCGAAACGTCGGATTCCAAATTTGACTCCGCCATCTTGTAGAGGAGAAAAAGTGGCTGTGACGATGTGTCAGTCATTTTTATTTGTCTCTTCAAATAAGTCCAGAAAAAATTAAATAAATTTTTTACAAAATTTCGCTTTTTTCCAGATAATTCCGGAAGTAGTCGGAACTTTGTAATTTTTGTTTGACTTGGTATCTCTTCAAATAACCGAGATTCTCATGGTTGAGCGCGTAAAACGGGCACCCTGTGTAACACTGTCTCACCATGGTTGCACAAAAAACATATTGTTACGGTTTGGGCCTACTATGCTCGATACTGGATGAAACCGATGCGCCGCAATATCTGGCCGGGCGCGTATTAAAGTAGGCCACAGAAGGAAGCGCTATACCTGGAAGAATCGAGGCAAATCGCGAAGCGTTTCGCGGTCATTCTAGAACGTGGTTTGCGAATATAAAAGACGCGGTGTCAACCGCGGGAGTAGTGAATTTGGGAACGCGGTAAACTTTAAATAGTGGAATAGTTGTGGAATTGTAGTAGTGTTTTTAGTAGCTGTGTTAATTATTGTACGGAGTGTTTTGAAGTGTAATAAATTTATTAATTGTTGAGTTAAACTGACTTTGTGTGAACCCACGGGAAAACCGTAACAATATAAAACAGCAAATAAACGAATAAAAACAATACATACTTCTCCCACCACAGAAAATATGAATGGAACCGAAGTGCGGGAAACGGCCCGAATTCTAAAATCTTAGTAAAATAGAGAGATACCGTTAATACAGTGTTGCCAATTCAATTATGTTTTCCAAAATGAGTGAGTCATTAATACAGAAACGCATGTAGCATTCTTGCCACAAATGACCGGAATATTTTTTTTATCTGAGTCTTTTCATTAGTAATAAGAGTAGATGAATTTTTGTACATTTTGTCAGCCGAATATTGACTTGAATACTGCAAATTTATATAATATGCATTCGAAGTGTTACTTTCCAGTCTCGTAGGTTTGGCAATGCCGCATTGGGTCTGTTTAATGATGCCTGAAGGCAAAATGTAAATGAAGGACTCTATATTTAGTTAAAACTCTATGTGTAGATCTATTTATGGTAACATGTACACTTTTCCCACAAAACATATTATTATATCGTTCTTCTCAAAAGTATGACTTTGAAGTTATACTTTTTTTCGCTCACCTCATCCAATTAATGTCTGTGACACTTTGTTACATCCAAGACGCTTAACCTAACCCTACTAATAAAACTGCACCAACGCAATAAAGTAAGTTGTAGCAGTGGTCACAATGGAAATTAGTGTTGACTTCTTGATTTCCACAAAGTTTGCAGCGGTAAATCAAATCACATTGCTGCCAATGTATGCCGATAACGATTGCAGTTCCTGGTACTCTGTAGAGCGATAATCAAACTTTTCCTGTGCTTCCAAACATATTGCTAGCAATTTATCGATTTCTTCAGTGACGGCATCGCAGGCGAAAGCAATTACAGAAGGACCAAACTGGTACCAACAAAAACAGAAAATCGAATATTAGAAAAAGATTACTAAGCAGAACTATTACTAGAAGCAATGAATACTAAATTTAAAAGTAATAAGTCAACAATTCGGCCAAAGGCAAATGGATAACTTTGACATCTGAAAACAATCTTTTGGCAATTCCTACGTTAACATCAATTTTATGTACACACATATACGTTATAGCTTTGAGCACTATCACTTAACGCCGACAAGCTTAAGTGATTATTGCTATTATGTAGCAGAAAAATGCTATTGAGATACTTAACTATATGAAAAGCGAACAGATGTTATTTATAGAAAAAATCAACAGTTAATATCATTTGTTGTGTAGATACAATAAAATGGGAAACCATATCGTACGCAAACTACCGTCATATCAAATAAAGGTTAATTGTGTGTATCGTTTTTAAAAGTAAAAAAAAAGCTTACAAAAAATTATAAATTGGCTTTTTAATTCTTGTAGATATTGAACTTATCTTTCTTGCGTTCTTTTACTACCTTTACTTACAAAGGAGATAACCTAACCTAACCTAACCTTAGAAAACAAAGTGTGTGCCGAAAAAAAAATTCTAATCCCAATTTGAGAGTACAGATTTTTCATTTTTACGGGAAAATCTAGCGACTTTAATCGAGATTATAGCCTCAACAAAAAATTAACTTGTTAGAGAATTTATCAAGCATATTTTCAGGCGCTTTCAAGAAGTCGACAAACGACGTCAAAATAAGAAAAAGCCTATCATTTGATCCAATCAGAATGTAAACAGCGATAGCTTCGACCTGTTGCTGTGTGCTCGACCTGTTGCCGGATGCTTTTGAGATTGTTGTTACAAAATCTTATTTTCACAGCATCATATAGTGACTTTAGTTAAAATGGCCACAAACAAGTCTACGTTTGGCGTTATGCTACAAATTATGCAAATCCAAATAATTGAGTTTAGACTCTAAGCCACTTAATAAAAAATATTCTAAGGTAAACAAGCTGTAAAGAAACTTTGCCATACGTGGAAAAAACATCTTGTGCACAGTTTTAACTAAATCAATGGACACTAGTAATTCGACTGCCTACTATCTTAAACCGATTTTGTGTATTTATGAGCACTCAAATTACTCCTTCACAATTTGACTTCTTAGTTGCTTTCCATTCAACGCCTATTGTACCGAGTAATAATTAAAACTTTCCGCTGTTACAATGATACTGGTGCCAACTTGCACTATGATCTCCAGTGTGGTAAAAGAATAAAACCCTTTCAGGTAGTCCATAAAAGAGATATTAATATACAAGCTTACAATATGAACCATCCATTGCCAAAGTATTACAAGTAGATGATAACCGAATAATTCGTTAAACAAATTCATCAACTGATAGGTATCATAAAACTGCACTTTTAAATGAACTATTTGAGTTTGACCAAATTTTGAAGTAAATTTTATTTGTGTTAAATGTTTGTGAATCCCAAGAATGATTAAAATCATTAAACTGCTTATGGTCAAAGTATAAAAAACCTGGAACCCAGCCGCTACAAGGACTGCAAGTCGTAAAAATATGGAAACATCCAACATGAAACGAAAAGTGATAATAGTAAAAATCAAATAGAAAATAAAAGTGAAATGTATGATTAGCGTTAGTGACAACCAAACTAATTCAGCATTAGCAGCTCGTGACTTCTTCGGCTTACTTAAAATAGAATACAACAAATGCCATTGCTTGGTTTTTGTGTAAGTATGGTAGCTCAGAAGTAAATTTAAACAACCAATAAACATAATCATGACTTGCAAAAATCCTGATATTTGACAACCGCTCAGAGTTTTGGCTATTGCATCACAATTTGATAAATCTTTACTGAAATAAATTATTTGAGATACAGCAAATAGCACACTTTGTGCTAAACTAGCTAAGAGAATCGTAGTATAATGATAACACTGTAGAGTTTGTTTTTCTTTTGGTGCTACTAACAACCAATGAGCCAGCTCTAAAATAATTTTCCAAACATTCTTTATGTTTATTAGCTTTTGGATCTTCATTAAGAACACTTTAAAAAGGTTATTTAACCGGAACCGGAAGTTGTATGACATACACACAGTAACGGTTTTGTTTTATTATTGGGCATTTAATGGAAACTCCAATAATATGCACTTGAATAAACGCATTATGATTACCTGATTAACTTGACATGATAAATTGTTAATTGGTTAAGAGTGTTTGAAACACATTAAAATCGACATTTATCATATTAATATTATTAGAAACGATGGGTACTTACATAGGTTCGATATGACTAAAGTTACTAATGACGGCATTAAAACTGGTGTATTTGTATTGTCCGGCCGCTTTCATTTAATTAGTGTGTTGACCCGAAAAAGTAATTTGATTTTTTTGTATGTAATAAAATAAATACTTACAGAACCAAGTTAGATATCACGATCGAATGAAAAATTTGTTTAAGAGAAAATTTGATTTTGAAACTTGAGCCACACCTACTATTTTACATTTTATTAGTCGGCATTTCCAAATAAGCAAGTTTTTATATGTCTGGATTTCCCAACATTCAGGCTCACCTTTTTGAAAATTCACTACGTGTTCTTTAGGTAGATTCGAATCGAAAATGTCCTATGAACAGGGGTCCGCAAATGCTTCCATACCAATATATGATATTTTAAAATTCACTAATATCGCTAACGACCTAAGTAATAACCACCGTGTTGTTGGGAAAAGCTACCAGCCACATCATTGTAAGGGCTAGACTATGCTTCCGATGTGAAGGTGGACTAAGCTATTTTAACAATAGTATTAATTTTTTGATGAATAAAATTATTTTTTGGCATTATTTTAGTTTTCAAAAAAAAAAAAAAAAAAAACGTATTTTGGTAAGAAAGCATTTGCGGGCCCATATTCATAGGACATTTTTGACTCGAATTTACCTAAAGAACACGTATTGAAATTTTGTCCCTTACCTCGCGGAACACCCTGTATGTATAAAAAACAGTCTATTTCCGAGGAAACCGACTATTGACCTCCAATGGTCATTCTGCCAATGTTATAAAAATAAAGTTTATATACAGTGTGACCCATTTAGAATGGAAACACCCCTATAAAATTTTAGGTTATTAACCGATTTCAATGATTTTTTTTTTGAAATAATTAGGAATGAAATGTCTATTACGTGAGAAAATTTTAAATATTTATTTCAGTTTTCAGGTCATATTACGATACTTTTTCTTAATAGAAAATGGAGAATTTTTATTAGCGATTTTTTTATTGAAAAAAATACTACGCCACTGGATCTATAGTGCTTTCAAATAGCTGTGACCAAAATTTCACAAAAATCCATTCATTAATAACAAAGTTATGACAAATTAAAATTCAAAAATCCTCTAAGCTAACGGTCACAAAAGAACACCCTGCATCAACTGTTGCCATAGAAATGGTGTTATTATTTACTTGTTTATTATTAATTATTAATTGATTAATTTCAACAAAAAAAAAAAAAAAACAAAAAAATCAAAAAACAAAAAAATTTTGGTTAAAAAACATTGGCTAAAAACTGTAAATATTTTGTGTATTATGTGCGGATTTGTCGGGATAGATACAGGGTCCTACAAATATAAAAATACACCTTGGGAGCTCGCAATAGTCCGAATAGGACTATAGCTCCCAGGATGGAGGGTTCGTTAAACCCCAGACAAAAAAAGGGGTCGCAAACCTAAAACCTCAATATCATCAACCCCACTAACACCAGAGGCTAAACGAAAGGCAGTGGATAAAAAACCAACCACATCAACAACATCAGCAAAAACCACACCACCAACACTTAACTTTCAACGCAGACTCCCGGCGTGTTCCTATTCGTTCATGGTGTCTGAAAAACCCACAGTTACCAGAGTGCAGCTGGCAATAAGGTGGTAGGAAATCAACACGAACAGAGACATAATTATCAGACATGACAACCATTTTATAATAAAAACAAACTACGAAGAGCAAGCGACAAAAACATTACAACAATTACAAAATGAAAACTTTATCATAACTTACAAACAACAAAAAACTGATAAACAAACCACAACTCTACAATCCAGAACCAACCGCCCCATGACACCGTCCTACTTAGTGGTTGCTACCGGGGTCGACCTGGACATCACAGATGACATGTTCCAAAGCCACTTGCAGAAAATAGCCCTCAAAGTCAGGTGTTATATACCCACGCTTATTCCTATATTTTATTACATTTATACTTAGTCAGCTCTAGACCCACTTCATTCCATCTCTCTCTTTAATCGCAATTCTTTTTCGCTTACTAGTTTAAGTCTTAGGCTGCGAGCATTACTGTGGCATTCAATTACCATTCCGACTCTCAACCACATCTCATCATAGATTTTCAGTTTAAGAGCGTAGTCATTAAACACCTTAACCAGTACTCGTGAATTTTACTTGTTCAACAACATCGAACCTAACAAGTGGCGCAGTCGGTAGGATAATCTTTGATAAGATTATTTGTGTTCGAGGGACATTTGTTGTGCAATAAGTGAAGAAGACCGGCGATAAGGCGATAATCCATATCGATTATCCGAGAACTTCATATTGGCAGAATCTACAAATTCCCGACACCGTTGAACTCTTTGTATGGTGAAACCAGCTAGAAATTGCATCTGCAAAGTAAGTAGACAAGTTTTTTTTACACGAAGTATTATCTGGTTTTGGTTGTGTTTCCATAATGACTACTACTTCTCCTCTTCCTCCAGTCAATTCATCTATCCACCTAGATGAACATGTTCCAATTCATAATATGTCTGATATAAGGTCATTAATTCAAGATAATTTCGATGGAGACCGTTCTAAACTTTATGATTTCTTACAAGATTGTGGTCAAGCATGGAGCCTCTGTGTAGGTTCACAAAAACCTCTTTTAATCTCATATATTGAATCCAAATTAAAACGATCAGCTCGTGCTCAAACTAGATTTAAAAGATTCTACGATTTTGATGACATTAAAGAATGTTTAATTGAATTATTCGGTGATAGACGTGATTTATCTCAAATTCTTGAAGAATTAAATACACTAAGGTAAGGAAAAATGGAATCCGTTCAAAGTTATTTCAGTCGTATCGAACTTTTGCAAACATTAGCTTTAAATACTACTTCACTTCAAGATGAAGATGAATCAATGGGAAGAATAGCCATGATCAAAGAAATAGCTTTGCAACGTTTTATTTTACATTCTAATGAAGACATATCTTCTTGTTTGCGAAGATCTAAACCGAAAAATATAAATGCAGCTCTTTCTGAAGCCCTTTTAGAGGAAAAGCATCTCTTAGCTAGAAAACAAAATTTGCCGAAAACCTATAATTCATTGGAAAACAGTTATTGTTCTAACTGTAAGAAAAAAGGACACACTTTAGGAGAATGTTATTCTAAAAATCGAAATTACAATTCTTACAACTCGAATTCATTGCGTCCATCTGATTCCAGAACATCATTTAATTCGCAGGCATCCCGAAACTTTTCAAATTCTAACAATTCTCAACACTTTTCAAATTCTAACAATTCCCGAAACTTTAATTTAATAAATTACAATAACAAGCTACAAAATCAGAATAATGGTCATCAGCCCAAATTTTGTAATTACTGCAAACGCCAAGGTCATTTAATAAACGAATGCAGGAAACGCGAGTATAAAAAAAGAGTTCGTTCATCAAACAATTCTCCACCGCAAAACAGTCATGTTAATCTAGTTGATCGATCCTCAAATCCAAACTCCAATTCTTTAAACTGGGAGCAGTCCACAGCCAGTGTCGCTCTGATGGACTAAACAAAATCCTAGTCGACACATCAAATACTAACTCTGAATCTCAATACTTAAAACAAATCAATTCTACTAATAATCCAATCAGTTTAAACAAAGAATCTGTAACTATTCCATGTTATACCGTAAATAGCGATAAATGCATGTCCTTTGTCAAAATGCCTCATCTCGACAAAAACGGTAACTTATTTTATTTTACATTTTTAATTGATACCGGTGACAAAGTATCTTTAATAAAAATTCCAAAACTTAAACTTACTGATTTAAATTTCAGTCCACATGAAAAAATGTTATTACATGGCATAAACAAAAGTGAGCCTATTGATCTGTAGGTACCATAACATTAAGTATCAAATTTCATGACAAACACGAGATCAATCCTAAGTTCCATATAATCAGAGATAATACAAACATTCCTTTTGATGGTTTAATAGGTAATGATATTTTAACAGCTGAAGAAACAGAGTTTTCCTACAGTAAAAATGAGATAAAACTTAAATCTAATCCATTTCCAATCAAAATACATTTTTGTTCAAATGCAAACAATGCCGAAATATACGTCTTGCAAGTCATAAAGTCAAGGAAGGATATTGTTGCGATAAAGCTATTATCGACGGAGTTTTCCTAGCTAACACTCACTAAGTCAACACTCTTGAAAAAGCTGTGCAAGTTGATTTTATAAATCTCGAGTTAATTCCTTTTAATGAAACCGAATCGCAGGTTTTCCATGTGAGTTATGATAAGAATAAAATGAATTCAGCATATCGAAATTCAATTCTAGAAGCAAATCTCAGATTAAGTCATCTAAACCTTGAAGAAATAGAGTCAGTTCTCAATTTATGTAGATAATTCAATCATATTTTTCATTTACCGAATGATGATCTTACGTACACAGATGCAATTCAGTGCAAAATAAAGACAACAACTGATATTCCAATCGCATCAAAAATTTATAGGCTTTCAAAAGTGCATGAAGAAGAAGTTTCTAAACAAATCAACAAAATGCTGAAACAAAAAATTATACAACCCTCAGTTTCCCCATATAACGCACCATCATGGGTAGTTCCGAAAAAAATGGATGCGTCAGGACAAAGTAAATTTAGAGTTGTAGTAAATCATCGGCGTCTAAACGATGTCATCGTAGGTCAGTATTATCCAATTCCAAGTATCGATTAAATTTTAGATCAGTTAGGACATTCTCAATATTTCACTTCATTAGATTTGAGTTCTGGTTTCCACCAAATAAAAATGGATAAAGACGATATACCAAAAACGGCTTTTTCTACACCAAATGCCCACTATGAATTTCTTAGAATGCCTTTTGGTCTAAAATGTGGACCAGCTATATTTCAGAGATTAATGAATAATATTTTAACTGGTTTACAAGGAAATCAATGTTTTGTCTATTTAGATGATTTAGTAATCGTAGGCTCAAACATATCTGACCATGAAGAAAAATTAAAATTAGTGTTCCAAAGATTATCAAATAACAATCTTAAATTGCAGCCTGATAAATGCGAATTTATGAAAAAAGAAATAATTTACTTGGGTCACAAATTGTCACAAAATGGAGTTGAGCCGGATTCTGCAAAAATTGAAAGTATTATTAATTTTCCAATTTCAAAATCATCAAAAAATATAAAACAATTTTTAGGTCTAACGGGATACTATAGACGTTTTATTCCTAATTTTGCAGCTATTGCAAAACCCACGGCTTTGTTATTAAAAAAATACTCCAATTTTAGTTGGGGTCCAGAACAACAAAAATCATTTGATCAGTTTAAACATATTGTCACGTTTAGGGGTGCGTAGTGAGGGATGGTAGAGAAACAACTTAGGTCACTGGCAAGCCTCGTTTATTATAAAAATATACCAAACACTTAAGAGGGGTTATTCTTACTCCCAGAATAGAAGGGCCAACACGGCCGTAAGTGTCGTAAAGCGCATGTGAGTTCGGGAGAGACGAGTGGGGTTTTAGCCCTTCGGCTACACCGTAAAGGGGCACGCAAAGGTGTTCTTGTACGGTGTGACCAAAAGACCAAGTGAACAACTGACAGGGTTAAGGGTTCTAACGGTCACTTCAAGTTGCGAGAGAACCCTTCTCTTATCAGCCTGGGATCCTAAGAAGGTAGCGAGCCGACCCACCACTTCAAGTTAGGGAATGTTGCTCGCCGACCAACCCGGAGACCAGTGATTTTAGATGGCCAGCCTTGCTGAATAAATACTCGTCGATTGACCCAGATTCCTACTAGACTTGCTGACATATGCGATTATTCGGTGTATAGTACGACCGGTATGTAAATGTTGGAATCTGCGACAATATTTTAACCACCGACTTACTTTTGTAATTTCCCGATTTTAGTAAAGAATTTATTCTTACAACAGATGCTTCAGATTACGCTATAGGATCAGTTTTATCACGTTAAGATTTACCGGTGGCATGTGCAAGTCGTACCTTAAATAAAGCTGAACAGTCCTACTCTGCTACAGAAAAAGAACTATTGTCAATAGTTTGGTCTGTCAAACATTTTCGACCATATCTTTATGGAAGAAAATTTAAAATTGTTACAAGATTGTCGTCCTCTTACATGGCTATTTCATTGTAAAGATCCTTCATCACGGTTAGTCCGCTGGAGACTAAAGCTCGAGGAATATGACTATCAAATTACTTATAAACCAGGTCCTCTAAATTCAGTTACAGACGCACTATCGAGAAACCCTGTATTACATATTGATAAATGTGAAAAGACATTTGACAATTTTATTAAATTTCACTATGAAAATCAACATTTATTGAGTATCCTATATTAAAAGGAAATATTTTCGAACATTTTCCAAATATACTTTTACATTGAAATTAACGAATTACATTGAAGAGGCCGCCCAAGAGGCCATCGCTAGCCTTCTTCCAGAAAAATCTCGCGAGGCTTACAAAAAACAGTTTCTTGTTTACCAAAAATGGTGCGTTGAACAGAATGCAGAGAATTTTACGGATGAAAAGGTACTCC
The DNA here is from genome assembly GCF_016097725.1 of Ips typographus. Lineage (NCBI taxonomy): Eukaryota > Metazoa > Arthropoda > Insecta > Coleoptera > Curculionidae > Ips > Ips typographus. The sequence continues at coordinate 389,667 of NC_138431.1, read as the reverse complement.
TGGCTTACTTCCTGCAGAAGTACTTCTACAAAACTACAAAATGTACTGACAGGAGACAATTTTGTTGCAGGTGGTGCTGATTATGGGAGTCGCTGGAGCATGTCGAGGAAAGGAGCTCTGCCAGCTATACTGCAACGATGTCTCGGATCGTAAAAGCTTTTTTCTGGTAATTCTACGGGGTACAAAATCAGGAAAGGATCGCTTGTTTGTGATAAAAACGTCTGGTGAAAACTCTACGAATGTAGTGGAATTAGTGAGAAAGTATATTGGTCTAAGGCCACCTACAAAGCATACACGATTTTTTGTGTCTTACAAAAATGGGAAATGCATGACTCAGCCCATAGGAAAAAATACATTTGGACAGCAACCAAGGAGAATTGCTGGCTACTTGAGACTACCAAACGCAAACCTATATACTGGGCATTGTTTTCGCAGATCATCATTTACTTGCCGACTCTGGATCAACCATAGATGTGTTGAAAAGACATGGTGGCTGGAAAAGCAGTTCTGTTGCTGAAGGTTATGTTGAAAATTCATTGTATCAAAAGAAGAATGTTGCCGATCAAATATTCACCAATGTATTCTCCGATGTTGATATGGCATCAGCATCAACCATAGAAAGATCAATTTCAGAAAATGAGACAACGGCAACGGCGACTGCTACGTATGTGCAGAATATGTTTACTACTAAAAATGTTGCTTCCAATTGTCCACCCTTCGTTAGCCTTGCAAACTGCACCAAAGTCAATATAAATGTAAATATATATAATAATAAGAACTAGATTTAAGTTATGTTTATGTTAATTATCCTTTTTCGTCCTTACACTTTAACAAATAAATAAAATTTCAATAAAATCATTGTTTAATTTGGAAGAATTTACTTTAAATCCCCCAGGGATTAAAAGTGTCTCTTTTATCCCTCAAATGAGGGATAAAAGAACACTTTAAAAGTGCACTTTTAATCCCTAAAGTGCATAAAATAATGAAAGTCAATGCCAATAATTCCGTGTCTGTTAAAATAAAAAATAAAATAGTCTCTTATCACAAAGACTTATTGAACCCATTTATTTCAGATGAAAACAGGTGTCATTCGACTTCTCTGGTTGATAACGATAACGTCCATAATCGCCCACACGACGACGCGTGCTCATCAGCCCTATCACATTACTCCGATTAGCGAACAAGCCGGAGTGTTTTATCAAAACTTAGGGAAGCTTAAGTTACAAGTCGACTCATTTAATCTTCTTTGCTTACGAAACATAACCTTTTACATAAATAAATTAAAATTAATCGAAAATGTGAATGTAAAAACTAAAACTATATGTTTTTCTTCGGATATCGAAAACAATAACCTATACACTCATACATTTCACTGTTCTGATTCTATTACAAAGTTTGAGTATCAGATCAAAACATTACAAAATAAACTTGATACTATTATTCATTTAGTTGGTCATTCTTTGGATAATAGACGAAAACGCCGTGGATTAATTAACTGAGCCTCAACTGCATTTAAATGATTATTTGAAACTCCAGATGCGGACGATGCAGAATATTATAGTGAAGCAATTGATGCTTTAACAAACAAAAATAGGGAGACGCAAATTTTTGTGCAACAACAAATAAGAGTAATGTCTTCAGCAATTGAAAACTATAATAATTCTGTCATTTCGTTAAAAGTGAATATAGAAAAATTAAATAAAAATTTTGAAAAATTCAATGAATTTTCTACAAAAGTGATTAACAAGATCAATGAGTTTTCGCACATCAGACTAATAACTGAACACATTAATTTATTGTCGCAATTAATTGTCGAATTAAATGAAGAATATGACATTTTGATTTCATCAATTCTTTTTGCTAAGCAAGGAATCATCCATCCAGATGTAATAAGTCCTAGACAATTAAGAGATGAACTTTTTAAAATAAAACTAAATAATGATATTAACTTTCCAATTTCATTGACCAATTATGATAATGTATACAAATATTTCTCAATTTGTAAATTACACGAAATTGAAATTGAACTGACTAAGGGATCGCAATACCTTACAATAAATAGCCGAGAAATTTGGAAGGAAGGGTTAGTCAGAAATTATCCGCGAAAACTAAACGGTTCGGTCGCGAAAGTTAAGGGAACTCTACCCTGACACTTACCCTCGTCCAAAATGGTTTGTGAATTAATTATCATGTAAGTACAAGATAATTTGAATTAAACCAACTTATGTCTGACAATGCTTTTTATAAATTCAGTATTCATTTAATCTTTCTCTATGAATAAACGTTGTTGTTTTTGTTATCCAATCTTTGAGTTTAACTTGACTACGACCCCAGCCTACACGTCCCCGCGTTACTACTAAAAATTAGATCGTGACAACTTGGTGGAGGCGCCGGGTATTTCTAAATGTAGGTCTTCATTACCTACATGTCTTTTTTTGTCAAAAGGGCTAGTGACTCAAATAAGATCTTTGAAATAAGAAGAATCGAACTTTAAAAGTTCTAGTTAAAAGTAAAAGTTAAAACCAAAAATGCGTTCAATTTTTTGTTTGTTTGTTAAGAAAACTAGCGAATATGAAACAAAAGAAATAATCGAACTGGTATAAACAGCTGATAACGTAGCTTAGTTTTGTATAATAAAAGTGACACATAGGGTTTGTTCTTACAAGCGACCTGTTAAAACGAAATAAAGGTTTATTATGTTGCGGTGATGTAAACATGCACAACAATGATTTGTGTTCTTATAGCGACTTCAGCTATTACGTTGTGTACTTATGAGTGTTAGGTGCACATTACCCCTAAAATGGGATGAAAGTACCCCTAGATTGGGATGAATTTACCCCGTGCAACGGGATGATGTATAATTATTTTGATGATGTCGCAGCGTGTTTAAATAATACAGAAATGTCTGTATTGGTAGAAGTACATTTATTTTAAATGGCACATAGCAATTCTGTTTGCCGTATGTGTAAATAAGGGCCGTAAAAGAATTTTATAAGAACAAACCCAATGTTAAAGTTGAAAACAAGAAAAAGAAAGACTAATATAAACATGTTTACAAAAAGCTCGTTTCTTGTCTCTTTTAATCAGATGAAAATTGAAAAAGGAAGAAGTCGATAGATCGTGACACTATCATTAAGGTTTGGTGAAGAAAATAGCTGTGAAGTTTCTGAACAGGACTTTTTTAGGCTGTTTTTCAGAGGATTGTTGATTATCCACTGAAACTGTATCTATCAAGTTCTCTTCAACCATCAACCTTAAACATCTAGACTTTAGATTTTCATAAACAGTTACATCACGACTGGTGTTGACATCATTTGTTACTGGGTTATAAATACGATATCCTTTGATAATATCCGAATAACCCACAAATATTTGCTGGCTTTTTTATCAAATTTCTGCTTCTTTTCTTTAGGTATATGTACTATAACAGTACTTCCAAATATTTTTAGTCCAGATAAGTTTACACCATTCCACAACTCATATGGGATTTTATTGTCCAAGCCACTAGCAGTTGAGCGGTTTCTTAAATAACTTGCTGTACTTACTACTTCTGCCCAAAATTTTTTATCTAGGTCAGCATCAAATAAAAGACATCTCGCTTTTTCCACTAAAGTACGGTTAAACCTTTCTGCAACACTATTTTGCTGAGGTGTATAGGCATTTGTTTTTTGATGTATAATGCCTAACCCTTTCAAATACATGATTGCAAAATTCACCTCCTTGGTCACTTCTAAAAATCATCAATATTTTTCCTTTCTGGTTTTTTACCATGGAAACAAATTCTTTCAAATACTTCAAAGCTTCATTTTTAGATTTCGAAAAATAATCAAAAGACATTCGTGAAAAATCATCAACTAGTATAAAATAGTATCTTGAGCCTCCAATTGAAGTCTTCTCCATGGGGCCACATAAATCTCCATGGATAATTTCCAGTATTTGGTTGCTTCTAGTGCTTGTATGTATGAATGGCAATTTTGACTGTTTACCTTCACAACATACTACACAATCAATTTTATCCTCGACAACTTTGTCATTAATGTCCAGACTTTCAACGAAGTTTCTCATCTTGTTCAGATCTTTGACATTAATATGTCCCAGTCGCCTGTGCCAAGTTTCTAGTGAAGCTCCAAGCATACATGCCTCAAATTTAAACGATAAAAACCATCACATGTCAGCTGTAGCAATGAAATCATTTTTCTGATTATAAATAAAACCACCTTGCACAACACAGCAGCACACGTGGTCACGGAATTTTGAAGTTGACGACCGAATTCCGCAGCCGGTCGAGTGGAGATGGTAGGACCTCTAAGTGGAAACGTCGATTCCTAAAAGTCTACGGGGAATTGTCTTGTGCGGTGCACTTCCAAGAGGCGGAAAGGGTGAAAACCTAGGAGAAGACCAGGTGGATGTGACAGTGACTGTTATAGTTTCCACGAGGAATGACTATATCTTTTGCTCGGATCGTGCCTTTTAGCGATTTTTTAGACCTTTTTGTAGCTATCTGGGGCTCAGGGGCTCTAGCCCGACTATCTGAGCCTCTTACGTTTCGAGCTGGCGAAATACCCTAGTTGGTGGAACCAAATTACCAGTCAAAAAAAAAAAGACATATAGTGTACAAACTGTTTACACCGGTAACACATAACGTTGCTTTAATCCTTGAACTTGAATTTTCCATCTTCGACATTGCGTCTACCAGCGCCACCATCCGGGAGTCTTCTAACATTATCTCGCCTAACAGCAAAAGCACCACCACTAGCGCCACCTGCATCTGTCATCATATCCATTAACTTGCTTTTAATTGAATCGGCGGTAATATCAATCCCTGCATGTTCGATGGCCATTAACATTGAACCGTATTTATCAGGCAAACTAGCCAACAATAGGGAACCAACCCAATCTTAATTGCTTTTGAAGCCGTTTGTTCTTAACTTCTGCGAAGTTTCGATCACTTCATTGACATAGCTTTCCATTGGCACGCAGTTATCCAATTGTAACGAAATTAACTTCCTAAGCAAGCCAATATTCCTAGAGACACCTGTGTCTTCATAGAGGTTCTTAATCTGATCGAAGGCTTCCTTGCACGTTGTAGCATCCTTCACATGTACATACATGGATGAATCAATGGTTAAGAGCTTAGCTTTCGCCTTTGCTATCAAGCTAACATCCCTCTCCGTGCCTTCCAAACAATTTGTTAGGCCCTCCAACACAAAGAAATTCTCGATGGCAAAGCCACATTTATCATGGTTTTCCCTTATAAGCTTCGGAAAACTACTGAGATAGTTGACAGCCATTTTGGCTAATGCTAACACTTTTCGGCGAAATTTTAAGTCGCGAAAACCGCGGTTTTAACTTTTTCTGCGGTTTACGAAAAAAACTCACTCGTGGTTAGCGTTGTGCCTGGGGCCATAACCTATTAGAACTTTTTGATTTAGAAGGTTTAATAATCCGCAAAAACTGCATTCCTTAACAGATAAGAAAAGGCAAGCTAAATACAATCATGTACCCAGTGTTTGAACATAAACTCTAACAGAAAGTACATAAAAAATAAACTCAAATAAACCCCAAAGTGTCATATAAACTCTAGTCAAAAAGTGCCCTCTAGCGGAGCTAGCGAACTGTAATGGTGAGGAACCAAGATGATTTTTAAAATTTTAATTCATAAACCAAAAAAGTTACTTAAATAAAATTTAGTATGCATGTATGCTATGTTGAAGTGTTTATTTGAAAGATTTTTCAAACTTTGAAAATAATCTGAACAGCTACGAGAGCCGTTCAAAAAGTTTGACAGCTTCAAATTTCTTTAAGCTATAATTTTAGGGCATTCTGTCATTTAATACAGTTAAAATAGTTACAAGTCAGTCATTTTAATACACTTGTGCGTAAATAAAAAAATTCTCTTCTGTCCAAAATATAAACAAAAAATAAAAAATTCCAAATTGTCACTTCAAAATGGTGACAAATTTACCAAACTTCAATTAAGTTTTTATTGATTAGGAATTAAAATTAAAAAAAACTTGTAAACATTTTTTGAGACACATATTTTAGTGTTTGCTAGCTCTGCTAGGGGGCGCTTTTTGACCATAGTTTATATTGCCACGAAGAAAATAAATCAAATTTATTTCGCTTGAACGGAAACATTAAAAAATGTGAAATTTATATTACTTGAGCGGAAACATTAAAATTGTGGAATGCGGTTAAAGTGCAACTGCACTTATGATGCAATAGCTAAACTATGCACCGGAGTATGACCGGACGCTGGGTTGCGAAATATGCGAAATATTTCCAAGTACCGAGGGTCGAAAGGTCGTCACGAATTGTCGGCTAGAGGAGACCAGGTCTGGGAGTTTTTTGATTGGTGGAACCAGTGTTTGGAATGCTATAAGAAGGAAGTTATACCCTAGAGAGGGGTTCATTCCAGTCAGTCCAGTCTTGCCGTGCACCACGTCGGAAACCGAACCGCAAATGTCTATTGGACATGTATGTAGCTCTCAAGTAAAAGTTATCCGTGAGCGCGCTCCAAGTGACAAGCCTCTCTCCAAGATCCTGTCTAGTGTAAGATTACGTGTCCGAGGGCATTCACCGGTCCGGTAAAGTTATGTTCCTAGCAAAGGGAGGTAGTAGGTGCGGCAACTCTTGCTGCACGCCCACACTATTTCCTTTGCTAGGGCTGATACTCGGGTACAATTTGCGTTGCACAATAGGCGTACCCAGACTAACCCAGAGATCAGTCAGTGACCTCCCTCTGGTGAAGACCTCAGAGTTCGGTGGTTTAGTCCAGCTACGGTGCATCTTTTATACTCGTCAGCGACCTCATTATGCTAACCGCTAACCTTGCTGACTGTGCTGGTTACTGGGTGTGCACCGTTACTACAAACACGGATGTGACAATAATAATAATGGTATTTATTTAGCATGTAGCTATAAAAATAAACATAATGACAAATCATAAAAATACTAAAATTAATGTAAAAATAAAATAAATAAAATGGACAGATATGAACTTGTTTAAAAACAAGTAACGAATTAAAAAGTAAAAACATTAAACAAAAACAAGCTAAAGCACTTAAATTACAACATGTTGTCTTAGAGCTCTTTTAAAATTATTCAAATTATCACAGATTTTTACTACATTGGGCAACATATTAAAATCTTAAATGCCTTTGTACAATACTGAATTGAATATAGGTATGTGTTGTTCTACAATTTTCACTCAGCAACAGTTTTTCGTATTGTAACTCTGGACTTCGTTAAAAGACATGATCCGCTTGCATATCAGGTCTTTTAACGAAGTCCACATGGTGGTAACAGTCCATATTTTAATTTAAACAACCTCAGGATGATAATTGATTATAATGAAGGGTTTTTTGTAGGTGGCTTTAAGATCCGGTAATAAGTATCAGTTTCAAGTTCTTTTGATCACCCTGCCCGACGCCGACGGTTTGAGATTATGAAAAAAAAACACAATTTTTCTGAACTTTAGATGGCTGTATTTCTTTTAAAATTATGTCTTTTGAAAAATGACAAAATACATATCAGCTTATTTTTTGAAGGAGAAACCACTTCTTGCAGATTTATTTTCATAAAATAAGATTTTACAATTTTTGGCTGCCCGGATATCCCTCTTTTTTTGAGTTTTGAAATGTTATAACTAGGTTATCTCGTAAAAAGAATTTTGAATCATAATTTTACAGGACATACACCTTTCTTTAAATTGAGCAAGAAAATTAAAAAACTGTAATTTTTGGGAAATAGCCAGTCAGCGCAAAAAATAGAGTGGTAAAATGAACACCATCCCCCTGTAATTACGCCACTTAACAAGTTTGACGAACGTCATTCACATCACATAATGAGCACTCATTTCATAAGTACTTGTTCAAAATTTGATCAAAATTACTCTAACGGTCTGACAGTTATTGCAAAAAACAATATTTTTAATTACATTTTAGAGGAGTTTATTTTCCTTAGGAAGCGTTTTTTAGCAGAATGACATAATGCTGGTCAACTTATTTTTTAATGGACTATCGGATACATGGATTATTGACATTTAAAACTGGACCACCTGTATAATTAGGCATAAAAGGGAGGTTTTTGACTGCTGGAAGCAGTTTGTTGCTGATGTTTCTGCTAAATTTGACACTAGAATTGCTTCTCTTTGTTGTAAGGAATATTTTTACAGGGATTTCAGTAATTTTTGTAGGTCAAATCAATGTAGGGTAAATCAAAACTTGAGACATACATGTGGGGTGAGGCACTACTTTGTATAGTATATTGGAACACAAAAAGTGGAATTTGGTAGGGATGTAGTGTTTGATAAAAGTAAGAGAATTATTGATTTACAAGAAGCGAGGCGAGAAGAAACAATTATTGAAATAGACGTAGAAAATGTGAGTATGATCGACAATATGGAAAAACAAACACAGGGAAGAAGCCAGGAACAAGAGGAAGGAGAAAATAGTGAAGAACAAGACAAAAACCGACGTAGAGAAAGGAAAATGAGAGAATGTAAAGTGAGTGAGGGAATGACAGGGTTGGTGCATGACGTTGATGTCATATGGACTTGCCTGGGGCGTGTTGTCTACTGACCCATAAAGTGTGTTTCGTCCCAGTAGCTGTCGTTGGACTCGTCAGTAAGGCTATGACAGCTCCGTGCCTTATACACACGATTGAAGATGACTTGTAACTGCTATATGTTGTTAAATCGTGACAGACGCAGATGCGGGCTTGATGTTAGCAAAGTTTTTGATGCGTGGTGTCATCTTTGTGGACGTGTGCAAAGTGAGTCGCCACATTATTTAAAAGATTACGAAGTTTATCATGCTGCATTAAATTAATTCATTTGTTGAAGATGTACCTACCAGTCTAGAGGAAGCTAAAACAAGAGATGACTTTTCAGTTTTGCGAGAGGCTGTTAATCATGAAATTAAAATGTTAGAGAAAAATTAGACATGGACTCATGTGGATAGAAATGTGGAACAGTAGTTGATTGTAAATGGGTGTTTACTGTCAAGAAAATCTAAGAAGGAGAAATAGTAAAGTATAAGGCAGGTTTGGTTACTAAGGGATTCATACAAAAGAAGAGTTTTGATTATGATGAAACATACGCACCTGTTGCAAGGTTGACGACTATATACACTTTTTTAGCCATAATCAATCATCAGAATCTATATGCTGAACAAATGCACGTAAAATCAGCATTCTTACATGGTACCATTGATGTTGCGTTGTTCTTGGACCCTTTGATTACAACTATGGGATCAACTATGTGTTGTAGCTTGAAAAATTTTCCTGATGAAGAGGCCAGTCAGTCTTGAAGCGTCGAAAAAATACATACGATCAAGTATTTATAATAATAATAATAATAATAGTATTTATTGTGCAAAAAAATATACATTTCACACAAAGGGCCTGCATTCGCTTAGTGCGTTCTTCCATGTGGCCCGCAAATTACATATACAACTTAAAAACTAATATGGACAAACATTTCTATGACTATTAGTAATTTTAGCATATTTCTAATAGGTATAAATAATTTGGTAGCTTATATATAAATATTTTTTGCACATACATTGTGAACTGCAGCTCAGCACGAAGGTTGTACTTCAGAATTTTATTAGCTACATATCTCGGGTAATGTGGTCATATTTATATTTATTGTGTGCAAATATAATGCACGCATTCTGTATTTTTTGAATTTTGGTTTTGTACTCAATTGATAAGTAGTTATAGTAAACCACGTTACAGTAATCGAATGGCGACAGTAACAAAGAGTCTATTAATTTAGTTTTTAGGTCTTTAGGCAACAGATATTTATAGGGATACAAACATTTTAGTCTAATCATTAGTGACGCCGCCTTTTTGTCTACATGTGACTCGAAACTTAAATCACTCTCTCTCTATCGAAATAAACTCCTAAGTTTTTTGCAGTCTTTTGCTCAAGTGGAATATTGTTAATGTGCAAAGTAATAAAGTTGTGATTTAAATATTTATTTCTGACATTGTTTGAAGCAATAATAAGATGGGTACATTTACTAATGTTTAATTCTAGTCCATTGTTTTTCGACCAGCTATCAATACTCTGTAAATCCTTGTTGACACAACTGATAGCACTATTTGTTATTTCAGGGGGAAACCCGTACAGTAATTGTGTATCATCAGCGTACATATGAACAGCACTAAAGCCGACCTGACGAGGAAGGTCTGCTGTATAAATATACTGCCCTGCGGTACTCCCCTCCTGATCGTGGTGCGCCCTGACCTTTCACCCTCAAGCTCAACAAGTTGTGTCCTGTTATTGAAATAGCTCTTGAACCAATTACATGCCATATAGAGCCGTTGTCGTACTACAATTCTTTCTGAAACCTGATTGAATTGTGGGCATTATGCTTTTATTTGAAATATATTCATTAATCAAGTCAGATATGATTATCTCAAACATTTTAGCAAAAATTGGCAGTTTACTTATTGGCCGCAGTTCATCAACAGATTCAATTTTCGATTTCTTAGGAAGAGGTGTTATTAGCGAAGTTTTCCAGATTATAGGAAACTCACCAGATTGAAGACAAAAGTTGTACAACTTTGCTAGTGTTGGAGCTATATAATCTATACTAAATAGCATCATGTCATAGCTAATGCCATCTGTTCCCATTGCTTTTGATTTCAATCGGTTAAACGCGCTGTAGACATCAAAGACCAGTATCTCCTTGAAGGAAAATGTCACGTCCCGTGCCAAGTACCGGTTACTATTAAAGAATTCGACAAGGGTGTCGTTATTTTCGTTACTCGCTGCACACACATCACTAAAGTGATCATTAATTGCATTTATATTTTTTAAATTTCCCGGTATTTTACATATTGATTTAGAGTGTATATTCCATTCTGCGAGTTTAGTCCAAGTCTTTTTTGGGTCCTTGTTTACTTTATCCAACTCATATGTCATGTAAGCTTTTTTCTCACTTCTTATTGCAAAGGCTAAATAATTTTTAATATCCATGTATAAGTTCTTATGAGCAGTACTTTTAGATTGCAGGTATTTATTGTACATTTTTCTTTTTAATTTAATTATTTCCTTTATTGTGTCAGTAATGTAAGGCTTTGGTTTACGACTAATGCACACTGTTCTAGTTGGGGCATGGGTTTGAAAGTTGGAAATTAATAAAGAGTTCAAGTTTTCAACAGTAAGGTCAGGGTTTTCCATTTCCCAGTTATTAAAATTTATTTTCGACATATCAGTGTTGAAACTGATTTGATTAAAATTCCTAAAATCCCTATACATTATTTTTTTCTTTCTTGTTCCTTTAGTTACTTTCAGATCTATTTTTGCATACACCAATCTGTGGTCAGTAAGATTGTACATCTCCCTAGTACCAGATTCGTGCACCCTTAATTGTTTGTCAATACATATTAGATCAATTAAGCTTTCGCTAACTCTAGACAGTCGCGTTGGTTCTTTAATTACTTGTACCAAATTGAAACTGTTTAACAGTGAATTGAAATAGTTGGCTTCTCTATCTTGAGTTAGGAAGTCTATATTGAGATCCCCCATCACCAAAGTAAAATCATATAACGGACCTAAATGTTCAATACCCATATTATTTTCCGGATTTTCAATGAGTTCCAAACCAATTGTTTTACTTTGAATTGCACTACTCACATACAAAGAAACTCCACCCCCTCTGGTCTTTCTGTCCTTGCGGTGCAACTGATATCCAGCTATTCCAACAACACTGTCCGGAAAATCTTCCGATAACCATGTTTCTGTCACTGCACATATGTCAAATTCCTCCAAACAAATAATGTCAGATAATTCACTGAATGATGGAATTATTGACCGTATATTCACATGAGCCACCACAAAATCACCACTGCCAAGCAAATTCACATTCCCAGTTTGGAGAGTTGAGTCTTTTTCGGATGCACAACTTTTTATGGCAGAACAAAAAACTCGCCAGATGTTTTCAAAAATTCCTTATGCATGTCAAACTTGAACCTAGTAACTCCCACAAACGTAGGCCAGAAATTTGGATTGTACATTTCATCTTTTTTTGATAATGGAGCAATTACCAGAAATCGTTTTAAAAAGTTAGATTCAGACGGTATTTCCTTAGCCTTTATGGAACAGTCCTGGAAGCCTTCCTTTATTTTTATGTAGTCAGTAATCATATCTTCGGTACAATTTCTATTCACTCTGTAGATATAAAGCCATGCACGTTTGTCTCCTCCAGTGAAGTTGCTGTCCGCTTCTGGTTGAGCGTTGCCGAGTCTCTTCCCCCCCCCTCGATCTTCGATGGGCAGGAAAGACAAAAGGAGAGTCACCGCTCAGTTCACTAGTCGCGGACTTTTCCATTTCAAAAGTTGTTAGTTCATTTGCACTGTGTAAATGTGGAATTTTTAAATGAACATTTCTACTCTTTAGACTGTCTCCAAATTGATTTGCTGTGTTCCGGGAATTGTCCTTAGCCTGAAAGCGTTGATCCTTCCCGGCATTGCCAATAGAGCAGCCAGGTCCAGAAATGCCAGCATGACTGAGTTTTTCTTCAGTTCCCCCTTTCTGCGTCTTTACCCCAAATCCGGCAACGTCCGCATATTGCAGATCGCTACTTATCTCGTTGAGATTGTATGTCGATATTCTAGGAATGTTATTATCTTGCTTAGGATCTCTTTGTAAAACCGGTGTAGAAATGTTCTCTAGAATATTTATTCTCTGTAATAACAGTCTATTGTTTTCCTTCAAAATATCGTTTTTTTCGGACACTTCTCGTACTATTCTTTCCAGGTAAAAAATTTTAAGACTCATTTCGTTTGTTTCGTTTGTATTAACGCATGGACCCATAGTTTGAGGAATGCATAGTATTTGATCTGTGTTTTATTTATGGACCTCAACCCAAGAACCTACTCATAGATGGAAACATATACAAGGCGTTCCGCTAGGTAAATTTAAAAAATCATATCTTGGTAAGGAAGCATTTGCGGACCCATGTTCATAGAACATTTTTGACTCGAATTCACCTAAAGAACACGTAGTGAAATTTTGTCCCTTACCTCGCGGGACACCCTGTATATTGTCACACCCGTGTTAGTAGTTACGGTGCACACCCAGTAACCACCATAGTCAGCAAGGTTAACGTAATGAGGTTAGCTGACGAGTATAAAAGATGCACCGTAGCTCGGCTAAGGCACCGAACTCTGGGGTCTCCCCAGAGGGAGGTCACTGACTGGTCTCCGGGTTGGTCGGCGAGCAACATTCCCTAACTTGAAGTGGTGGGTCGGCTCGCTACCTTCTTAGGATCCCAGGCTGATAAGAGAAGGGTTCTCTCGCAACTTGAAGTGACCGTTAGAACCCTTAACCCTGTCAGTTGTTCACTTGGTCCTTTGGTCACATCGTACAAGAACACCTTGCGTGCTCCTTTACGGTGTAGCTGAAGGGCTAAAACCAAAATCACCCTCCCCGAACTTCCATGCGCTCAACGACACGAAGAATAACCCCTCTTAAGTGTTTAGTTTACATTGTTTTATAATAAACAAGGCTTGCCTGTGACCTAGGTTGTTTCTCTACCATCCCGCACTACGCACCCCTACACGTGACAATATGAATATTCCAGAGGTTCTTAATCAAGACAAAAACAAGTTAAGTGAGACTATGCCACCCCAACCTCAATCTGTATAAACCTCCTAAACTCAAAGACTGCACCCGGCATGACCATTCCCGCAAATTTTTCCAGCGGAAAAACATTGCCCTCAGGCAAGCCATCAAGAATCTTCTCCGGGATGCTGCTGAAAAAGTCATTAAATTGATCAGCTGACAATGGTAGCTCGCCGTCTCGACATGGTTTTCCTCTTCTACTATTTAAAATATTTCACATTCATTTAGTTGGATTCTTGGGAGGATCGTATTAAAGCATGATTGTAGGTACGTTTAGAGTCAATAATCGCCTGTTTATATTGTTTCTGGTAACTTTCAAATATTTGTCTATTACCTAGAGTGCCATACACTCTGCACACCTCCCCCAGAAAATGAACCGTATTTCTGATATTTTTTAAATTCTCATTAAACGATCCCACACATCCAGGATCAGATATGCGGGTCTTATAAGTCTTCTCAGGAAAAGACTGCCAGTACGCGTCTGACAAAATGCCCTGAAAAACCTCAAGCCTTTGCTCCACCGACATATCACTCCGATCAATGAAATTCCATTGACTAACCCCCTATCCTATTGTAAAACTCATGAAGCCTTATCTGTGTAATAGGCCGAAACACTGATCATTTTTCAAATTGAAATGCACATACTGAGCCGAGTGATCAGATACATTAAGATTTATATTATATATATACTTTTGCCCTCACATGTCTTCACATATCTCGCCTTTGTATCCATAGTTTTCTCTGATTAATTTTAACTGTTTTATCATTATAATGTAATTAGATTGATGTTGTTTACTTATGTAATTTTCCCTCTCTTGACCCACCATACGGTTTGACATCATTGACATTTCGATTTGTCGTTATGTCGATGTCATTGGAATTGTGGGTTGACAGTTGTCACACAGTGTTAATAATTTCTCACTGCCACCTATAATTACTAAATTTAACTAAGTTTGACGTCATGTCCCCTGCCATCCATAATAACGGCTTGGTCCCTCGGCCGTCTTACAAAATTTTAAGGGTCGCCCCGACCCAAATCAGTAATGCTTTTTGTCTTTAATCCTTATGTTAACGTTATTTTAGGCGATCTCTGTTAGACTTTTCAATCTTCCAGCTCCTGATGATAAAGATAATAAAGACTTTTCTGGAGAAAGCTGTGTGTTCTTTCCTCTCGTTTTATTTAAGATTTTGTCTGACGAGATTCGCAGCGCTCTCAACGTATAACGCGTAAAGTTAGAGAAAACTTAAACAAATTATGTGTAGAATTGCTCACAAAAAGAAAATGTGTCTTTTTAAACATAACTTTTCATTTAGATTTTCACAGTTACTTCACTTTTATGTAGTTACTATGTAAGTTACATCATCTAGCAAAAGTTTTCTCTTAGCCACATTAGTATCTTTTACAACTTTTACAAACTGTATCTTTTACAGTTTTTGAGATATGACCGATGACCTCTGTTACTGGAACACCCGGTACGTCATGATGCTATTTGGGCTTAAACAGAACATTACGCGAAACTCACATAAATTGTGCTAGCTGAATTATTCCCAGGATGACGTCATTTGACACTCTACGACTCACAGCCAATAAGGCGTATATCCGAAAAAAACAAGTCTTATGGAATGGTCTACTGTATAATACTTAAATCCACTTGATTTTTGTGTAAACAATTTGAAGTTGTTGTTGTTTTTTGTTAATATATGGTGTTTTGCATAGTGACAGCTGTTTTAGAAGAGGCTTACTTATCGATATTTGAAGTACATGAATCAATCGAATTTTAACAAGTGTTTTTTTTTAGGTCCATAATTAACATTATTTAAGTTGAACGTGTTGATAAACCCTCTAGTGGTTTGATCTATAGTATACAGTGAGGTCGCGCAGGTTGGAACAAATTTATTTTAAATTCCGTGTTTTATTTTTTGGAAAACGCTTAGACACGTAAATCTTTGGGCTATGGGTTTCTTGATGTTAGCTTTACGTATAGATACAAAAATGCGACTATCAACTTAGAGAGAAGGTAATAAATCACTGAATTTTAAAATAAATTTGTTACAACCTGTACGATCTCACTATTCTACAAGCATCTGGAATTTCTGCACTTTGACAACAATGCGAATATTTGCGGCTATGAGGTCATCTTAATTTTGGTTTTCTAATAAGGTTAATGTAAAATTAAACTTTACAAACATATGAGATTAGTTTGTAACTGAAATTCTCAGAAAATGATTAAGTGGACATTAAAAAGTCTACAAAATTCTGTAAGACGTACTGGGTCATTCCAAAGATTTCCTTTCTTGAACCTCCTTTCTTTTCTTCACGTATTTCTGACTAACTTTCTACACAAAGTGAATCAACCTTTTGGAGCTTTCTGTAAGTTACCCTTCTAGCAACCCGCAACTTTTCAAAATTGACACAATTACTATCAAAAATTGGCATTGTTTCTACCTCTACCTGAATATCGCTGGCATACCTTATACATTTTAATTTGCGCCAAAAAGAAAAAAATACTTAAAAAGAATAGATATTTTTAAGACACCCCCCTCCCAAGACACAACACTAAAGATAAAAGCGTTCACTTTTCTATTCAGTGACGTTATTTACATTTCCGGAAAAACCTACTACCTTACTCCTAAAATTATCTAAGGCTACCTCTAATAAGCTAATGAAATATTTTCTTCTAAATCTCAAGTTTCCTGTGATCGGTATTGAGTCCATTTTTAAAATGTCACTTCTTCATCATATTGTCACGTTAAGGGGGTAGCTCAGAGGGAAGAATACTCAGGTTTCCACAAGTAGCCCACTTTTATTTGAATGTGATAATTATTAGTTTGACAATAACCTTACCCCCAGATCACCAAGATGGCGGGGAGCATGATGTGGTTCGGGTTTGACAGGGGGAACACGGGGGGCAACGCTTTAGCGGGGATGAATGAACCCTAGACTTGTGTCCGAGGGCATTCACCGGGCCGGTAAAGTCGTTGAGTACCTAACAAAGGGAGGTAAGTAGGTACGGCAACTTATGCTGCTCGCCCACACTATTTTCTTTGCTAGGGCTGATCTAGGGTATGGCACTTGGTCACCTACTGCTCCACGTTGCGTTGCACAATAGGCGTACCCAGACTAACCCAGAGATCAGTCAGTGACCTCCCTCTGGGGAAGACCCCAGAGTTCGGTGATTTAGTCGAGCTACGGTGCATTTTTAATATTCGTCAGCGACCTCATTATGCTAACCTTGCTGACTGTGCTGGTTACTGGGTGTGCACCGTAACTACTAACACGGGTGTGACAATATTTTAAAAAGGAACTTCTGTTTAGTTGTGTTTCACGTTCCATCGTCGTTATGATAGAAGATAGAAGCTACATTGGGCATTTCTTCCTGCCTTCCGGCAGTTTTCTCCTTATCAAAAATTGCGACTATAGAGTTTGACTCGACTGTTTGGAAATTTTCAACATGACGACTTCCCCATTCAACATTTGAGTTCTCTTGGCAATACAACGCTTTGATCATCCAGTGGATATTTAAAATCGATTTGATTACCAATTTTACTTGGTAGCAAATCGTCAATAAGACTGATTGTCGTACATCCCTTTAGTTCTATTTCATAAAAGTAGTTTCTGACAATACCTTTGTAATAATTCCAGGCCGTCGCCAAGATTGAGCAATCAATCACCCACTTTAAAAATGTTTGGGGAGCATTTCTGTCCAGGATAAGGACAGTTCTTGGAGACGCCTCTCCACGGGTATTTGCTCCGTGGTGGTAAGCCGCACTATAGAGCTGTGTTACTTTGTGTCGATCACACAATTTGTTTATCAACTTACTAATAAAAATTATCCGTTACTATAACCCGCGGTACTCCATATCGTGGATAAATTTCTCGTTCTAATACATCGTCGATTTTCTTGGCTTCCACTGTTTTAAAAGTAATCACTTCCACCCACTTAGAGAACACGTCTTCAACCAAAACATTATACAACAAATATATTTGTTGTGGGTCCGCTTCGCTTCTGAATAATGTCCGAGTACATCCACAGACACCATTTCCCATGGAAACTTCGGTATCCGTGGCCTCTGGGGGGCTACACTCTGACGTTGAACAGTCTTGGCGATGTTACAAATAATACAACTTGCAATATATCGACCAACATCTCGGTGCATGTGCTCCCAGAAATAATATTTGGTAATTTTTCGACTAGTTTCCGTAGTTCCAGGATGAGCGGCATACTCCACGTCATGAAAGGTGTGTATCACTTGTTCAATTAATTTTCGACGAACCACGAGCCGGTCACCTTCGTGATGCCTCCTCCAAAGAAGGCCTTCTTCTATAGTAAATCTTCTCATTAATCTTTCTTGCGTCGGGTTAAGTATCTCATTATTTTTGTGAGGGCTAACGGCACTAGACGCTTACTATCCTGTTCCCCTACGTATTCTATTTCTTCTGGCTTTCTGCTGAGCAGATCTGGAAGATACTTTTCAATTCCTTTTACATGCTCAATTACAAATGAATACTCTTGTAACTGAAGAGCCCATCTAGTGAGTTTTGCCTTAGTGTCACGAAATTTTCCTAGCCATGTCAAGCATTGACTATCCGTTCGGGCCACAAACGGTTTATCATCTAAATAGTGACGAAAATGATTGATAGCCCAAATAAGCGCCAAGCACTCTTGCTCGTTTACGTGTAAACGTCGCTCGTTGGGCTTAAATTTCGCACTAGCAAATGATACAATATACTTTTTACTCACTTCAGGTTCTTGATATAAAACAGCCGCCATTCCATTCTGGTTGGCATCCGTCTGTAATACAAATGTTTGGCTAAAGTCTTGTCGATGTACGACTTTCGAAGACAACATCCTAAACTTCCGTCCAAATCAACCTACTGGCCTTTCTTTTTTATAACTCGGTTAATGGTGCGGTAATCTCTGAATATCGCGGAATGTGTAACCCGTAACCATCCACAGGTACCAAGAAACGCCTGTAGTTGTTTACGGTTTTTCGGGATTGTAAATTCCTCTACTTGTATCAAATGCCTTTTCTGAGGAGAGATGAAATCATCCTGAACTCGAAATCCAAGATAATCAAGAGTTTCCAAGCCAATGTGACATTTTTCAGATGCAGCTCTAACGCCATGTATCCTTAGCTTTTCCAATACGAGCCTTAGGTGTTGCAAATGGTCTTCTACAGAATCACTGTAAATAATCACGTCATCCAGGTAAACCTGTTAAATTTGTTCACATAACCCACAAAAACTTCACCGGCCATCAACCTTTGGAAGATTGCCGGTGCATTTTTGAGTCAAAATGGCATTACGGTAAATTGATAGGCCGTTCCGTCGGGTGTAGTAAAAGCTGTTTATGGTTTATCGGCAGGCTCTAATGGAACCTGCCAATATCCACTTTTGAGGTGTAAAACACTTTGGCACACGCTTTGGCAAGGTTCTTGAGGGCGTCTGATATTCTTGGTAAGCCTGACGATTCGTCTATGGTTATTTTGTTGATGTCCCTGTAGTCTACACAAAATCTCGGACTTTTTCCTGGACGGGTTACCAAGACTAGCGGTGAAGCCGAATGGCGAAATAGAGGGTTCTAACACCCCAGCCTGAAGCATCTCATCTATTTGCTCATATAAAGCAGCACTATAGAGCTGTGTTACTTTGTGTCGATCACACAATTTGTTTATCAACTTACTAATAAAAATTATCCGTTACTATAACCCGCGGTACTCCATATCGTGGATAAATTTCTCGTTCTAATACATCGTCGATTTTCTTGGCCTCCACTGTTTTAAAAGTAATCACTTCCACCCACTTAGAGAACACGTCTTCAACCAAAACATTATACAACAAATATATTTGTTGTGGGTCCGCTTCGCTTCTGAATAATGTCCGAGTACATCCACAGACACCATTTCCCATGGAAACTTCGGTATCCGTGGCCTCTGGGGGGCTACACTCTGACGTTGAACAGTCTTGGCGATGTTACAAATAATACAACTTGCAATATATCGACCAACATCTCGGTGCATGTGCTCCCAGAAATAATATTTGGTAATTTTTCGACTAGTTTCCGCAGTTCCAGGATGAGCGGCATACTCCACGTCATGAAAGGTGTGTATCACTTGTTCAATTAATTTTCGACGAACCACGAGCCGGTCACCTTCGTGATGCCTCCTCCAAAGAAGGCCTTCTTCTATAGTAAATCTTCTCAATAATCTTTCTTGCGTCGGGTTAAGTATCTCATTATTTTTGTGAGGGCTAAGTTGGTTGCTATGGTGTTGACAATGTGGTTCACTTTTTTTGCTCTTGCGCCACTTTATCATATAGAGTGTCCTCGTCTAGGTTACATAATCCTGGGTTTTTATCAGTAAGTATTGTCTCTGTCACTTTGCAGTTGTCATCAGCTCCTGGTGGCACTAGACGTTCGCTATCCGGTTTCCCTACGTATTCTATTTCTTCTGGCTTTCTGCTGAGCAGATCTGGAAGATACTTTTCCATTCCTTTTACATGCTCGATTACAAATGAATACTCTTGTAACTGAAGAGCCCTTCTAGTGAGTTTTGCCTTAGTGTCACGAAATTTTTTTTGACTATCCGTTCGGGCCACAAACGGTTTATCATCTAAATAGTGACGAAAATGATTGATAGCCCAAATAAGCGCCAAGCACTCTTGCTCGTTTACGTGTAAACGTCGCTCGTTGGGCTTAAATTTCGCACTAGCAAATGATACAATATACTTTTTACTCACTTCAGGTTCTTGATATAAAACAGCCGCCATTCCATTCTGGTTGGCATCCGTCTGTAATACAAATGTTTGGCTAAAGTCTGGTCGATGTACGACTTTCGAAGACAACATCCTCAACTTCCGTCCAAATCAACCTACTGGCCTTTCTTTTTTATAACTCGGTTAATGGTGCGGTAATCTCTGAATATCACGGAATGTGTTCCCGTAACCACCCACAGGTACCAAGAAACGCCTGTAGTTGTTTACGGTTTTTCGGGATTTTAAATTCCTCTACTTGTATCAAATGCCTTTTCTGAGGAGAGATGAAATCATCCTGAACTCGAAATCCAAGATAATCAAGAGTTTCCAAGCCAATGTGACATTTTTCAGATGCAGCTCTAACGCCATGTATCCTTAGCTTTTCCAATACGAGCCTTAGGTGTTGCAAATGGTCTTCTACAGAATCACTGTAAATAATCACGTCATCCAGGTAAACCTGTTAAATTTGTTCACATAACCCACAAAAACTTCACCGGCCATCAACCTTTGGAAGATTGCCGGTGCATTTTTGAGTCAAAATGGCATTACGGTAAATTGATAGGCCGTTCCGTCGGGTGTAGTAAAAGCTGTTTATGGTTTATCGGCAGGCTCTAATGGAACCTGCCAATATCCACTTTTGAGGTGTAAAACACTTTGGCACACGCTTTGGCAAGGTTCTTGAGGGCGTCTGATATTCTTGGTAAGCCTGACGATTCGTCTATGGTTATTTTGTTGATGTCCCTGTAGTCTACACAAAATCTCGGACTTTTTCCTGGACGGGTTACCAAGACTAGCGGTGAAGCCGAATGGCGAAATAGAGGGTTCTAACACCCCAGCCTGAAGCACCTCATCTATTTGCTCATATAAAATTCGCATTTTTGCCAAGGCCATTGGATAACATTTCTTATCTATGATTATATCTCTCTTTAAGTGAATCCTGTGAGTTTTAGTCTGAGTAGTCGGTTGTTGCATCCCAATCTAGAATACTTCTACAAATTCCCTTACAAATTTTCCGAAACGCTCATCCTTCACCTCGGGTAATTTATCGAGTCATCCAAGTCGAGTATTCCCAAGTCTGCACCTGTTGCCTCTGTGCAGCTAGTCTAAGCATAATCCGATTCTCATTTATGATTGTTATTCAAATGCCTGAAACTTATTAGATTAAGATCAGATCGAGGATCCAATAGAGTTTTTATTTCTTTCTGATCCAACTCTACTGGTATAATAGGCCGCAGATATTGCGGTCTGGAATGCTCTGCAGTATTAAGTTTGCATTACGGACCGGACTCGGTTGTTGGTGAGTACCGGTACTGCGATAGTTTTTTGGATCGATCCATTCAGATTCACAATCATCTTTACATAGTGTTAACAAATTACGACCATAACAACTATGTCGAAACTCTAGAGTTTAACTGTTGTTTATCCACTGCTTTTTTTAATAGTTTAGTAGGATTGTTAATTACATGCGTAGCATTAAATCAGTATTGAAATAGCACTCAAGACTTTCAATCACTCTATCTACCCAATTACAACTTAAAACCTCCTCAATATTAAACATTTGTGTTTTATTTAAATCTTACAGATTTTCTGTTATGTTTTGGGACACCCTGTAGTTCAAACCTACTTCAGCTTAATTATATTTTTAGGACACATTTTCACCAGTAAAATTTTCGAGAAGCGGCAGTCATTTTCTGTCATCAAGAAATCATTGACTACATCCACAACAGTTTGTTAGTGCAAACAGCTCAAACTCTTTCATCAAGCCAATTGTCTTCACAAAAAACCGAAGCTTTCTAGCTTCGAAAAGAATGGTCATATCGTCTCAGTAAGGATACGCTAAAATTTTTCTACATCCTTTTAAATTCCACTTTTTTGCATATCGATCAAAACATTTACAATGTTTATTATAAATATTTAATTTCTCACTTATTCACGCAAAAGTGGATTTGTTTATGTATAGCTTATCGTAAGTATAAGTACTCGATCTTTGATTCAACATCATTGACATATTGCAATTAATACTACACCACCACTCGATAACGTTCGATCGAATTGACAGCCCAGTTAACTGAAGTACTTAAGAACATTAAAGTATTTAAGTGGGTTAATCTAGCAACATGTTTAAGAATCTAATTTAATCAGTCTGATAAATATTGAGTGTCTAGAATATAAAACTAATTGATAATGCTTTTAACGTACAATAATTATTGCTGGTTATGGAGCTCTTCACAGTATTATTGATCATTGCTGGGATCTTATTCTTCCATCCGAGGTAAGTTAATTTGAATTTTTGTTATAATTTGTATTTAAAGAAAAAACTTGCAGTGATGGCCTGGGTATTCCTGAAAGTCATTCCCACCTTTTTGCCGAATCTGAAGTGGTAAGCAACATATCTTTTCCTGACGGTTTTATGTGGGGTTACGCTTCTGCGGCTTACCAAGTTGAAGGAGGATGGGATGCTGACGGCAAAGGTAATTTAGTCTGCCATTAATATTGCATAAATACTGGATATAGTGTTCAAGATAATGAACGGGTACGACGACATAGCTCTAACTGTTTTTTTTTAATACCTCACATTGTACTGAGTAGATTAAAAAAGGTAGCTGGTTAAATACAACAATTTTTTTGACAAAAAAAATTACACTATCCCGTATTACTTTAATTTTTACCGCATATTTGAATTTTCTGTAGGAGAAAGCATTTGGGACTACGACGCCCATAACCACCCTGAATGGTTCCCTGCCAATCAAACTGGCGATGAAGCATGCGATTCTTATCACAAAGCGGATGAGGATGTTGGTAAGACTTGTCAACAAAATTTATCAGTTTAGGGATATACTGTTGGTTTTCAGCTTTACTGGTAGAGCAGGGAGTAAACACCTATAGATTTTCAATCTCTTGGCCTAGAATTCTGCCTACTGGTCGTATAGACAATATTAATCTACCAGGTTTGCGCTCTTAAATTAACAAGGCAAAGTATACATAGATTAATTTTCAGGTATTGAGTACTACAAAAACCTGATTAAAGGCCTAAGAGCTAACAATATTGAGCCTTTAGTAACTATGCACCATTGGGACGCTCCTAGAGCTCTAGAGGATGAAGGAGGCTTTCTGAATGAGGTTGATAATTAATCAGACTGATGAAGGCTGATTCATAACCAAATATTTTCTCAGAGTGTGATTATACCAGCTTTTGTGGATTATGCCACTCTTCTCTTTGAAACTTTTGGTGAAGATGTCAAGTGGTGGGTGACATTCAACGAACCAAAACAGACCTGTGCTGGTGGTTACGATTCCGCTGGGTTTTCTCCGCAAAATTTGCATCCTGGTATTGGAGGTTACGTTTGCGCTCACAATTTACTCAGAGCCCACGCTCAAGTTTACCACATTTACAACGAAACTTACAAAGCAACTCAAAATGGTTTTGTTTCCACGTTCCCAACTTTAGATTGATTGATTAATTGCTGTATTACAGGAAAAGTCTCTATGGTTATTGATGAGTTCTGGATAGAGCCAGCTTCCAACTCTACAGAAGATATTGAAGTTGCTGAACGTGCCAGTCTGATGACTGTACGTATAAACAGGTGTGGTTAAAGGAAAAACAGCTACATAAATCAAATCGGTAAACCAGTCAAAATTCTGAGTAGACGAAAACTTCGTGTGTTCTGTGTTCGTTTTTGCGTCTGTTGGTTTAAAAAGTTTTATAAAATTATTCGTTTAGCATTGGATTTGTTCGTGCGATTGCATTTTAATGGGGTAAGTTGCATCTGCCAATTACAAATTAATTCTAACCTCAAAAACTACATTCATGTATCTTAAGATTTTTGGAAAAAAATAAAAATAAAAACAATATTTTTTTAGGTTAAAAATGGTAAGGTTTTGTTTTTTGTTTATCAATCCCAATCTTCTGCCAGGTTGGTTTGATAACCAAAGAACAAAACCTTCATTTCTGTATAGTCAACTGGATGCTAATAAAATATAATTTTTTTTTATTTGAAATGGAGTTTCGGTTCTGTACATTTTTTCATATATGAATTTCTCCTAAATTTCTGCACATGAATCAATTTTTAGTTTTGAAAAACGGTGACGTTGCGATTAACTTACTTAACAAAATTTTTAAATTAGGCCTAAAACAATACCTACATCTTTGCTCTCAACTATAATTATGATAGAGTTACCAATATTAATCCTAGGAAATTCAAAGGTGTGAGTAAGAATTAAAATAGAAGCAGAAAACATGATATCAAACAAGGGTTTTTTTCTCAAAATCAATAAATTATTAAAATTTCAAGACAAGTTTAATATATTTTTTAATAAAACACAATGTACGTGTGCATTTAAAAGTATTGTTTTGCCAATTCTTTTTATTTTCTATTAAGATGCCTTCCGTTTATACAGGGTGGTTCAGTTTCCATGGCGGAAACTTCAGAGAGCGATAGCGAATCGAAAAATAATATGAGTTTGCATTATAAACTATATTCGAGAAAAGCTTCGTTAAAGAAATACAGGGGTTAAAATTTTATATATTTTTAAGTTTTTGCTTTATAGTTCTTACAGTTTTAGAGATATTTAGCTCAAAATTGGACTAGATGTAGCTTGTCATACCCTATATCACTGGATATAAAAAATAAAAAATATAAAAATTAAAATATTTTTATATAGTTTATAATGCAAACTCATATTATTTTTCGATTCTCTATCACTCTCTGTAGTTTCCGCCATGGAAACTGGACCACCCTGTATATCTCTGCTTGCTTTGGCGCTTTATTAATTTGTCTGAACTAATACATGAAAAATTCTGATAAATAAGTAACTTCACTGAAATATTCTTGAAGTTGTTGTGGTAACAGGTGGCAAACATCATAATGTAACAATCGTACGGTTTTCATCATCTCATCCTTATTTTACACATTTTTCGAAACTATATTTATTATATTTTGTGGTTTATGATACTCAATTATTGAATGACTGATGTTTTAGGTCTTAAGAGTTGAATCGGTTTTTAAAATCCAACTTTACAGTTTAGCCGACTTGCCGAAAACCGATTTTTGTTTTCTCAGGGCAAGCTCTTTTTTTTATGTGTTAAGAAAACCATCTCCCTGCACCGAGAATGCAAAAATCAGTTTGCAAATCATCGGCTAAACTGTAAAGTTTGATTTCAAATACCGATCCAACTCCTAAAACCTAAAACGTCCGTCTATAGTTTTTTCCATACCTCGTAATTATTTGTAACATGAAAATTACCACATTAGATAATTGTCGCAACGCAACAGTAATTTGCTTTTTAGTCCATTAAATTCAGACTTTTTAACTACTTTTCTTTTTGACAGACTCGCTCAATAATTAATACTTTTAGGTCTGTAACATGACTAACCCTACAGCTGGTTTTTCCTTTACCACACTCGTATAATATTATACGTTGTGAAAACTACACTCTGCGTTTTATTATAGTACGGTTGGTTCGCTCATCCCATAGTATACGGAGACTATCCGGAAGTTATGAGAAAACGAATTGACGCTAGAAGCATCTTGCAGGGCTTCAGCCAATCCAGATTACCTGTCTTCACTGATGAAGAAAAATCTCAACTCAAAGGAACGTACGATTTTCTAACTGCAAACATTTACACATCTTTCTTAGGACAGGCTACAGATGAAGCTGATATCAGTGACGTCAGTATGGCTGCAGATCTTTCTTTATACACTTATCAACCTGATGACTGGGAGCCAACTGTATGCAGTTGGATCAAAGTAAGTCTATAACAATGTTTGATTACGGGCATTTGTTTACTGGATTCTCTGCAAATCTTTTAACTGCTATCAAAAACGTTTAGTGAGGTAACTGAGAGAAACTATCGGCGACTTGAACCGACCGAAACTAAAATTATTGTAAAAAAAAGAAAGAAGTAGTAGTCCATATTCTTTCAGTGGAGTCGTAAGAGTACGAAAGGAAGGAAATGACAAACAGTCTTCTCCACAATACTTTATTATGACCTTAGATGGTAAGGTCTGCTCAACAAGTTTCGGTCATATAAATGACCATTTTCAGGAGCTCAAATCAGTCGATCAATGTGACTACTGTCTTTTTACAAGGGGAGAGACAGAGAGACCCATGTTATACCGACATAGTGAATTTAACATAGTTCAATAGGCGAACAAAGCTCATTATGGAGAAAAAACTAACTCTAGCACATTAAATTAAAAACAAAAAACTTAAACTAGACCCATTTAAGGGCTGGGTGAGACCCTATGGGGAAAAAGAGTTTAAAACTTATACACCATCCGCAGAAGAGGCGATCAAACAGGAAACACCTGGTCATTTCGTAAAGGATCCGACGCAAAATTTAAGTTTAAAAATATTAGGGGCCAGACCATAAGAGCTCAGATTTAGCCGGATAATTTTTATGCATGTCTTAGAACACTTTCTTTTTCGTGTAATTGCACGAGGCAAAATCACTTTTGCTTAACAGATTTTGCTAAACAAAAAACATCGAAAATTTTATTTTATTTTTTGATGATGATGATGATGATATGGAACCAAAACTAATAACACTTCTCCACAGCAACTTTTAAAGCTCTTAAAGTGGCATTATCAGTTTTTTATTCCGACATTTCGTCTTCGATGAAGTCATTGTTTTTTAATAACAGATTCTGAAAGTCTATTTTATTCAGAATTCAATGATGTATGACTTTTGGTTTAAATGAATGAGTTTATGGTTTAAATGCGTTTTACTCTGTTTTTTGACCTTAATAAAGAAATGACTTATTACGGATCTAAAAATTATTATTATTTTTTTAAATAAAACCTTGCCTATGCCAATAAATTGTTCAGGTTATTTAGATAAAGGACCCGCTACTTAATTATGCGTGCACGTGATCGATGACCTAATTTTGAAACCAGATTGACTACGTTTCTACCGCGTTTCATTACAACAAATTGAAATAATTTTAGGCATAAAAAATGTCCGAAACAACTAACAGTGTACCCAATCTAATATTCAAGCAAATTACAACTTACTTTATTGTATAGGTACCATTTCGTTAGCCATATTATCAAATAGAATTAATTTCATATTCTTTTTGAATTTCACAGGAGCTTGATGGGTGTAAACTAACCAACTCATGTTTACAAAGTTGTCAATAAAAATTGGATTTGTTTTCATAGCAGGTGACATATTGTTGAAAATTCAAAACTAACAGTTTGTGTCATACAGTCATCTACAAAAATCTCATTTTAAAGATTGAATTTATATTCATTGGCCTTAAGTAGTTCAAGTTTTTGGTTGTCCAAGATCTGTTTACGTACTGTCAGCTCAATTCTACGGAAAAGAGCCGATCAAAAACACTTGTAGAGGCTAAGCCAATCACTAATGCTGTTCAACTGAGACTTACTGCAATTTGGTATATAGTCTATAAAAATAAATGAAACAAGTATGTATGTACAAAAGGGCATATTTTTTTAAAGTTATCAGAGAAAAGTAAGGTTGTCGTTAACTAGCTAATAGATGGAATCGCTGATAAAAATTTGTTAACCCTGCTCAAATACTGTCAGATGACAAATAACCTATTTTAAAGCAATGTCTTTAACGTCACAAATGTTGAGAGGTTTCGCTACATTGCTCATCTATGACGTCATGATCGTGTATGACTTGCACGCATAGTTATGTGGCGGATCCTTTAGTTATTATTAATTTAAACTTAAAAATAAGCCAAGAAAAAACTGTTTTCTTCCAAAAATAAAAAAAGTTAAGTATTATTCATTATTGAATTCGGAATAAAATAGGCTTTCAGAATCTAACATAAAAACATCAGGATCGTATTTAAAAAAATATAGTTGATGATGGTTTCGCAAAGACGAAACATTGGAAAGAATAACTGGTAATGTCACTTAAAAGTACTTTAAAACTTCCTGTGGAGAAGCGTTATTAGTTTTGATCTAGGTCCAATATTAACGTCACAAAAAAATAAAATGCAAAATCAAAAAATTCACTTTTTTGCAAAATATCTCAAAAACCAAAAAAATTGATATTTTCTAAATGTCATTTTATTGGCTTTAATATTGATTGATTACGCAATTTTTCTCCCATTTAACCAAATTTGTATATCTAACCGCTTTCAAGATCCCCATAGTGGCTCTCCTTATCCTGGATACACTGTATATAGCATTTTTTTGTATATGAGCGGAAGTATTACCACAAAGCTAAACTAATCTTTTCAACTCACGTCAACAAAAACCAAAAAAGGCAACCAAATGTGTTAAGTGTCACGATACTCGAAATAATT
The DNA here is from genome assembly GCF_016097725.1 of Ips typographus. NCBI lineage: Eukaryota > Metazoa > Arthropoda > Insecta > Coleoptera > Curculionidae > Ips > Ips typographus. The sequence continues at coordinate 360,994 of NC_138431.1, read as the reverse complement.
AATGCTGTCGCGTAATATGTGTTAATAAGAAAAATACAACTCAGCTATTGTAGTCCACTCTTCCAAATTGTACTATATTAAACAAATCATACATTTTAATTCCTATTCATTGACTAAATAGGTTGTTCCTTGGGGTGCTCGTCATTTTGTACGATGGATTCGCGATACCTATGGGGATGAAAAAGGTATCATAGTAACCGAAAATGGGTACCACGATTCAGGAAATGATCTTGACGATTTGGACACTAGAGGACGCTACCATAAGCTTTATCTCAGCAACCTCAATGACGCGATGTACAAAGATGGAGTTAATTTGATTGGTTACATGGCCTGGAGTTTACTCAATGATGTCGAGTGGTACGCCGGATGGACGTAAGGATAATACTACTAATTTAGGTAATTAAATATTTAACATTCTGCGCCAATTAGATACAACCTTGGACAGTACCATGTCGATTTTGACAGCCCAGAGAAAACTCGAACTGCTAAAGCGTCTGCAGGATACTACAAACAAGTTGTTACCACCAATTGTTTGGTTGATGCCTGCGAACCAGCCCCAAGAGAAATTAAATTGTAAAAATAAAGTATGACGAACTATGAGAATTAGTTTCGTAGTAAAGTTAGGTTAGAAAATAGAAAGTATTAAATTTCTATGAAATTTTAGTTTTCAAATTATTTTCATAAATTTATTTCAACTTACCCAGCACCAGTTTCAAATATCCTAAATGTGGTACAGTGTAAGTGTAAGCCGGTAAAAAATGATAAAAACTTAAAATAAATCGACGTCTAGCACATATAAGTTTGGACATCTACAATCATCACAACACGTTAAAACAGCCGACAATGGTGGCTTTAGGATGCTGTCATGGTTATACCGGCCTATAAGTCGATGTTCTGCAATATACACTAAGGGAATCTTGGAAACGGTTAGAGAGATTAGAGATTTGGTTAAATCGGTGAAAAATTGCGTAATCATGGCCTTAATAAAATAACATTTAGAAAACAATACAATTCTTTACTTAACAGTCCATAAAGAAACGCAGTTTTGACGTCAAACTGTCTCATTTTCTTTTCCCTCTTCTAGTTTTTATTTTACTCTGTGCTGAAAGTGTGAAGAGATTAGTGTGTCATACCTGGTAGTCGATGAAAAGATTTTTTGTAAATCTATACCTTTCAATTGGGAGAAACTTTTGCACATAAACGAACAAATCGAGGTTTGTGTCTATTTTGAGCTTCCTCAACGCGAGAAACCCACTTGGTTCCAATTGTGCTTTTTCCAGGTGGCAAATCAAAAAACTCCCACGTTTTGTTTACTTGCAAAGCTTCAAGTTCCTCTTTTATTGCTTCCTTCGATTATTGTTTATTGGAACAGCTGATGGCTTCTTCATAAGTGGAGGAAACACTGATTTCTGTAAAATTAAGTTCAGAAAAATCAAGATCAAAGTTCCGACATAAATATATAATACCAATACATATAACATAATACCTATAATAGAATTACTGGCATCTGTGTCTAAAATAAACTTTCCTTTTGGTTGTGGATAACTGAGACTGGAGCAAAGTGATGCTTTTAACCTTCTGAACGCCTGATCACATTGGGTATTCCAACAGTAGGGTGTTTTGTCCTCAGTAAGTTGGTGTAGCGGATCTGCGATGTTGGCAAATCCTTCCACAAACCGTCTGTAGTAGGTGGCAAGTCCTAGAAAGCTTCTCAGTTCGTGTTTATCCTTCGGTACTGGCCATTCTCTGATTGCTTGGATCTTCTTGTCGTCTGTCTGAATTCCGTCGACCGACACCACATGCCCAAGAAATTCGACTTGTTTTGGAAGAACCAACACTTTTTGGCGTTCAATCGAAGATGGGCACCATCTATTCTCGCAAATACTTCTTGCAAGTTGTTCAGATGTTCTTCAAAAGTTTTTTCCATCACCATGATATCGTCCAGATAAACCAAGCAAGTCTTCCAGTTAAGGCCACAAAGCACAATTTCAATCAGTCTTTCAAACGTAGCAGGAGCATTACAAAGTTTTCTCCTTATCTTGCTCCTCAATGCCAACTTGCCAGTACTCACTCTTCAAATCTAAAGTAGAAAATCAACAGGATTCTGCCAAATCGTCAGTGTGTCGTCGATACGGGGAAGTGGATAGCGGTCCTTTTTGGTCACGTCATTGAGTTTTCGGTAATCTTCACAAAATCTGCCCTGATCCATCTTTCTTAGTGACCAGAACAACATGATGACCAAGTGCTGCAGGCTTCTTCTATAACTCCGTCGTCAAGCATCCTGTCCACTAATTCCTGCACTTCCTGTTGTTTGGCTATTGGTAGTCTTCTAGGTGGTTGTCGAATCGGTTGTTCATTGCCGGTGATAATTCGGTGTTTTACAATGGTAGTTTTTCCTATATTGTTCGGTGTTCCAAATATGCTAGCATAGTCCAAAATCAGTTTCCGCGCCTTCTTCAGTTGTGATGTTCACAGATGTTTCCAGGTCTTTTCAAGTTCATTTAAGAGTTTTTTTCTTCCAACTGCTCCTCCTGTTCTGGTAACCCATCGCAAATGGTTACTTTGACTATAGGCTCGAAAACCGCAATAATTTCACCTTTTGACGTCGTCTGGAAAGATGTTTGCAACTCTTATTGGGACTTCACTTCCTCCATTTACAACTGATTTTCCAATGAGGCACCTTCCTGGTCGGTCGGGGTTTCGTACAAGTCCAACACAACTCCCAGAATTCTGCTCCAATTGTCCAATGATCATTTGCTCGGAATTGCCGCTGATTTTTACTGTCTGTGATGCCAAAACATTAATGGGTGACTCATAGCGGTGATTGGTTGACAAGATGAACCTTTCACCTCCAAACCTTAGGATGTTTTGCTCGTGATCAAAAGAAAATCCATGTTGACGAATCAAATCCATTCCCAGAATAAATTTATCTTCAATATCTGCTACTGGAACGGTGTGGTTAAATGTAATCCTTCCAAGGCAAATCTTGACAGTTATTTCTCTTAAAACTTTAGCCAATTCTCCAGTCACAGTGCGCAGGAGAATACTTTTTCGTAAAGGCTTAATTTGACTTTTATTCACAAGGTTTGACCGGATAAAAGATACTGTCGCACCGGTGTCCAAAGTAAAAGTAACGTTCATCGCATCCACTTTTCCATCTACGTTCAGGCTTCCCATTGATCTACCCAGGCTTCTGATGAAGATAATTCTGGGGGCTTTGTCTTCTATAGCCAACATTCGCCACGTAATGTTGACTAGTGGGAGTTTTCCTAGTCCCTTCTGGATGGTTGTACGTCCCTCGTTGGAGAGCGGGACGGTATCCTTACTCGAACTCTAATGTGTCCCGTACGTCCGCATCGATAACACTCCACTCTAGTGTTCGGGCGTGACCGTTCTAACTGTGTGGACTGACCATTTGCTGATGCTGCCATTTGTTGCGCTAATTGGCCGACCATTGATTTAATTTCATTTATTGATGTAGCAACATGATCGGCTGGCGGTACTCTCTTTTCTTGAATAGTCACGGCCCTGATCTTTGGCTTCAAGTTATTGCATGCAGCTTCAACTTCCAGCGCTCGAACCCGTAATTCGCTGCTGTTGCTCCCTTTGAACATCTTTAGCATTTTCTTTACCTCCGGATCTCAAATCCCTTCTACAAAATACTATGGCACAAATTCTTCTTGGATTTCATCCGGGATGGCTGGGTAAGCCAGATGCACAAGGCGACGAATTTCGGCTTCAAACTCTTGTAAATTTTCACCAGTTTTCTGCTGTCTTGCGCAATTTTTGTAATTTTAATTGTGTTTGATACACTCCTTTCCTATGCTGATCCCCATAACGTTGTTCTAATGCAGCTATTAATGCTTCATAGTTGCTTTGTTGGGCAATAGACAGAGTCTGTAACAGCTCCAATGCAGGTCCTCGTAGCGCTACAGCCATTTCCTCGTTACTCCATCCATTTGCATGTGCAGCGGCCTCAAATTAGAGTTGGGGTACGTTGCCCATGAAGTTTGACCGTCGTGGGAGGCTTGATCTTGTTGAGCCCGTTTCCGGTGATCACTGTAGAGCTGGCTGTCAATTTTCCGCTCTAAGTCGCGTAACTTTATCTCCGACATCATTCTGAATTTTATTAATGTTCTCTCGAACATCATTCTGAATTTTATTAATGTCCTTCCGAACATTATTTAATTTTACCTGAACATCACACTCCCTCTTTTTGAGACTATGGGTTACATACTCTTGGATTTCTGTTTTGGTCCCCGTTAGAACGTCCAATATTTCTACGTTACGCTTTTCTTGCCGCTCTCTATCTTATTGACGAATTTCTATATCTTGTCTGATTTTTTCTTGTTCTTATTTGTCTTGTTGTTGAATTCTTTCTTCTTGTTGCCGAATTCTTTCTTCTTGTCGTCGAATTCTTTCTTGTTCTTCCTTGTCTTGTTGTCGAATCGTTTCTTGTTCTTCTTTGTTTTGTTTAAGCATTTCCATAATAGCTGCAAGTTGGGCCTCCATAATTGCACTTTGACGTCTTGTTATTGACAAAATAAATTTAACACACCACTGTTCTGAAAATCTCTAGTCCGGTTCTGAACACAAGTTTCTACCCGAAGTTTAGTTCAAATTCACGTCGCACTAAAGTCTGATCGCACTTCTGACACCAGTTGTTACGGTTTTCCCGTGGGTTTACGCAAAGTCAATTTAACTCAACAAGAAATAATTTTATTTACACTTCAAAACACTCTGTACAATAGTTAATTCAGCTACCAAAAACACTACTACAATTCCACAATTATTCTACTATTTAAACTTTACCGCGTTTCCAAATCCACTACTCCTTCACCGTCGAAACCGCTTCTATTACATTCGGTAAACCACATTCTAGAACCATCGCAAAACGCTTTGCGATTTGCGTCGACCATCGAAGATGCTTCTCGGTGTATCGCTTTCTAACGGTGGCCTTCTTTAACACGCGCCCGACCAGATATTGCGGCGCATCGGATCCATCCCGAATTGAGTGCTCGTTCAGTAAGTATCGAGCATAGTAGGCCCAAACCGTAACAATATAAACAATCTTTATTCTCAAAGACTAGGCTATCGACCAATTGGTCTTTCTGCCCGTGTTACAATTACATAGAGAACAAAAATTAACAGTAATATTTACAAAAAAACATCAAAGATTAATTTACAGTTAAAATCTGAGTTGTTCCAATAGGGTGCAGGAGGGAAACGAAAGTTGGGAATGTCTCGTTTGTCTTCTTAGACAAAGAGGTTCAAGTGTAGTCCAGTTGTTAGGGTTGTTTTTCTATTTAGTTTGAATTTGTAGCAGTCTTTCTGAAATTTTTGTCATTTGTGTGCGTTCATAAAAGAGTGAATGGATTATGTAAAGGGTTATTGGGATGTCTAATTTTTGTAATTAGTCTTAGTGCAATTTGTTCAGTGGTCTGTATGTATTGTTTGGTTTTCTCAGTAGCGTTTATCCTCAATACATTTCCATAATCTGGCAGAGGTCTATAGATGGATTTATAAATTATCGTGGCTGTTTTAGGACTTATTCCTTTGTCTTTGTACGTTAGTAATCTAAAGTGTTTTGTCCTTCTGATAATTTCAGTTCTAATGTTTCGTAAATTTAAATTTGTTTGAGTTCAGTAATGTGGCCGTTAGCTGTAATAGTGGGTGAGTGTATATTGACTTTATGATTAAACAAAATAAGTTGATTTTTAGTGGCATTTGGTGTCAGTCGCCACTTATAAAACCATGTCATTGTATTGTATGTCAGATTCTGAAGTCTTTCTGCAGCTTTTGAGGTAGTTTTGTCATGTACGACAAGTGCAGTATCGTCCGCGTATTGTAATATGTAAGATGTTTTGTCAATGTAATTTTTGTCTTGAAAATGATGATTGTAAATGTCGGGGCTCTATATGTTATAAAAAAGTGGGGAAAGTGGTGAGTCTTGAGGAAGCCCTTGCTCGGGAGAGAAAAAATAGGAGTAGTCAGTATTGATGCGTACTTGTAGTTGTCTATTTTGTAGTAGGTTTTTAATATTGTAAAGAAGGTATTTTGGTATTTGAAGTTGATACAATTTATATAATAAGCCTGCATGCCAAACACTGTCAAAGGCCTTGTTTATGTCCATAAATAAAGAGACTCTCCTTTTGTCGTCTAATTGTGTAGTTTGTATGAAACCAAGCCAAATTGGTAAGCTGGTATGTGCTGTCCAACCGGTATTTCAAGTCTGGTTTTTATTATGTGTTTGAACACTTTACTTAGTACAGGAAGTAATTGGTCTGTAGTTCTCTATTTGTGTGTTGTCGGGTCAGTTTTTTGGAATAGGTATTATTATACCATGTTTCCAAGTGTCCGGGATTATGTTGTTTTTAACGCAGTTGTTTAGTTCTTTAAGTATTAGTGCGTGAGTTTCTGGGGATACGTTTTTCAGGGTTTTGCTTTGTATGTTGTCTTTTCCTGGATCATTATTCTTGATGTGTGTAAGAGCTGCATTATATTCAGTCTGTGTGATTAGTTCATATGTGTTGTCAGGTGGGTCATCAAAATAGTTGCAGTACCAGTTGTTTACTAAATTATTGTGTTGTACGTCAAAGTTCAGGTGCGTTGAATATTTAAAAGCTTGTTGGAAGTGTTCAGCAAATGCTTCAGCTTTATTTTTGTTCGTGTAGAGTTCGGTTCCGTTTTTGTTTATGGTTCCTATAGTACAAGTCTTTTTGTATTGGGACAGTTTTTTTATTTTTTGCCAGTAGGATTTTCCTTTATCCTGCTTAATTTCTTGGCATGCTTCTTACCATTTGTCCTGCCTGTACTGATCTGTAAGGGTCTTTATGTTTCTGTTAAGATTGTTAACTTTGCGTTTAAGTGTGTCATCCTGTGTAAATGTATAGTTTTTGTATAGTTCTATTTTGTGTTTAATTATTCTTATTATAAATTTGGGTAGTGTATGTCGATAAAAGTTGTTTTTCAGTCATGGTGTGTATGCTTCTACTGCCAAAGTCACTTGTTTCTGTAGACTTTGTATTGATATATATGATGGCTACTCAGATTGAATATAATAGTGTATTCGTTGTTTTACCTTGTCTGTGTCCGTTTTAGTTAGATTTAGTTTTGTCTTCTGGCTACTACGTGTTATAGAGCTGGTTTGGTGCAAATTAAGACTGCATGTAATGGCCAAATGGTTTGCTTACCTTATTGTAATATACAGAATGTCACATTAGTAATGGTAAATAATTTAATGGCGGCTTTCTTGGATCAAAATAATTTGATTTAGCACAACTTACCTCAGACCAATTGTCAACGGAAAGGGATATACATGTGGTCAAAGTAATTTTACGATATTTCGTTTCTACGACAAATTCAACGATTCGGAATATTTTTATTTAAGTTATTACTCACTTGCAATGAGAAATGAGCTAAATTTCATCATCCAAGAAGATGACAAGATGACAATGGCAATCATGTATGGCACCGAATAATTTAATTGCGAATATCTCGAAAACGGTGGTATACCAACTAAGTATACCTTTTCGGTTCAGAAAATATTGGATAACAGATACTCGGATGTCAGTTGTCATTTCGCTTAACCAGAAAAAAGTTAGAGCGATTTTAAAGCAAATAATTTATTGTAGATGGCGCCCTCTATAAGCTGGCTTAAAACTGAGTAGATAATCAAATTTAGCACCCTCAGAAACATTGGAATACGTAATTTTAGCGAAAAACTCCAAGCGAGTTATTTGAAAAAGTGCATTTAAAAAAAATAACTTTGATCACCTGTATTTATGTTTCTGTTAACTTTTAATCTAAGGTAAGTTGTGCTAAATCGTATTATTTTGACCGAATAAATACGCCATTAAATTATTTACCATTACTTATGGGACACCCAGTATAGTTCCTCTGGATAGATACTGGAGACTTAAAATTTTATGTTTTCCTTTGAAGCCTACATTTCACCCTCATTAAAATAAAATCAAGCGTTTCAACTGACATCCGCAGGAGTTTGAAGAATTTTGCAGGATTCTGTCGAAGGTGAGGATATAAATGAGAAAATTCTCCAAACACCAATCGATTTTTATTTAAATTATTAACTGCTACTCTACTTTTTTTCTTTCTTCTGGTGAGAAGCAAACGAATACTTTTTCTCACCATCGACATATTGCACTGCTTTATTAAATTGTTTCTGATAACAACGCTACCCAATATGAACGCGACTTAAAATTTTATAATATGTAATAACTATAAATAAATACGAACGTAATCTCTATGAATCTTCAAAACGAGGATCTTCAATATCTTTGTCAAAAAGTAAGAACGCCGGCAATCACGGTATTTTGTTGTGAGGATCATTTAACGGTGTATTATAAATAGAGCAATGTAATTAGGGAAATATTAATAACTTTAGAAGACGATTCCTAACGACTTTGAAAACTGGGAATTTGCATAGTTCACTGGTCCTAATTTAATTCTATGGAAAGGGGTCTTGCCCAGGCGGCTCGTAGTCAATTTGAAAGTTAGTGCACAAAACGAGGGGCAATTAGCCCTGCAGGTGTTTCTACTATTTTAAAATATGAAATTGTTTTTAAATATTGCACACTAACGTTAGGAAATACTGGAGGCATTTTAAAAAGTCGCGAAGAAAAATAACACGCGACATAAGAAAAAACCCCGAGTGCACGATCTAATTGTGCACACGGGCCAGCTTAAACCATCGACTGACTCTAGACAGTCGCGGGGCACAGAGAAGGCGGACGGCGGAAGTTCGACCAATAAGATTTACTATACCCATGAACTGTGCACGGTGGCGGCGGGGATCCGTAATTCGTCCAGATTTCGTTTATTTATTGTTACAAAGGCCTCATAACCAGATTAAGATTTCCGGAAATTTAGGGAAAAACGAGGGGTCACTATACAGGGTAATTCAAATTCGACCCTCACCATTGGGATCTCGGAAACTATAAGAGATACGAGAAAGTTTAAATTGGGGCAAAGTTGCGCAATGTAAAGCTCAACCAAATGCAGTTTTAAAAATTTCGATTTTCCGAGTACTTCCGAAGATATCCGAAAAAAACTGAAAATTTGATTTTTTGTTTTTATTTATTTCTAATCTTATTTGAAGAGATATTCCAAAACTAAAAGCACCTTTTCATTGCCACTTTTTCTCAGCTATTCGATGATGGATTCAAATTTGCCACACGACGTTTCGTTTTTTGGCAGCCATCATCAACTTTCTTTTTTCTTATGGGCGCCATATTGGATTTTTAGCCCACCAAATAGTACGTTTTATTCTGATTTTAGTGATGTATAATAACTTATGATTTGCTTCATAAATAACAAAATAATTCAATAAAAACTATTTTTACTTTAGTTATTGGCTTTGAGTTAATGGGCCGTTTCATAAAATGTCATTATTTGACAGTACTTGTCAAACACGATAATTCGGACGATCATTAGAGCGTCAATCATAGTTAAAAATGTATCTAGAAAAGAAACCCCCGCAGAAAATGTTATTATTATACAAGCATTGCTGAACTATTTAGGTTAATCAGAAAAAGAGATTTGTTAGCATTATCTCTAACTTAAAAGGCTTCCAAGAGAAAGATCATCATTTTAGGAACTTCATTTTTTTCCAAATTTCAATTTTTTATAATGTTAAGTGCAAGTTTATAGTTATTTATTTTGGAAGTGACAAACTATTTTTTATTCATTCATATTTATTCGAGTGAATAAACCGGTTTAAGTCACGTGTCTTATACAGTATTTTATAAAATTTCGACTTCTTATATTAAAAAAAAAAACTAAAATTACAGTTCTATTAAATTTGCACCGCGCCCCGTAGATGTAACATTGATGTTTGTTTGTTTACATCTGTAAATAGGCGAATGTCATTCAGAGTGATTTAATAGTTACTTTGCAGCAAGTGACTTAAACCATTTTTTATTCACGAAAAGAACAACTAGGTCCACAAGCGTAGCGAGTGGCCTAAGCTCTTCGAGTGAATAAACCGGTTTAAGTCACGTGTACACCTTTGTGACTAAGTATGTTCAGGCCAATTGCGTGTGACAAGTACTACCAAGTAATCTTTATAAAACGGTCCATTAACTCAAAGCCAATAGCTAAAGTAAAAATAGTTTTTAATGAATTATTTTGTTATTTATGAAGCAAATCATAAGTTATTATACATCACTAAAATCAGAATAAAACGTACTATTTGGTGGGCTAAAAATCCAATATGGCGCCCATAAGAAAAAAGAAAGTTGATGATGGCTGCCAAAAAACGAAACGTCGTGTGGCAAATTTGAATCCAACATCGAATAGCTGAGAAAAAGTGGCAATGAAAAGGTGCTTTTAGTTTTGGAATATCTCTTCAAATAAGTTTAGAAGTAAATAAAAACAAAAAATCTAATTTTTAGTTTTTTTCGGATATCTTCGGAAGTACTCGGAAAATCGAAATTTTTAAAACTGCATTTGGTTGAGCTTTACATTGCGCAACTTTGCCCCAATTTAAACTTTCTCGTATCTCCCTATAGTTTCCGAGATCCCAATGGTGAGGGTCGAATTTGAATTACCCTGTATAGAATTTTCCTTAATTTAGGGAAAAAGTGCACACCTTGGCAACACCGCATCCCAGGGGTGTCCCAAACTTACCCCCCTAATACGAAGTCTCAACCCCCTAGGCCTTAAAATAAGGGAGTTACCCATTTAACCCCATGTAAAATGCAAATCTACAAAACAACTACTTTTGGACATGTCCCGGTATCTTTAAACTTGGATCGGCGCATCGGATCGAATGTTCGTGATACATTAAACGTTTACTCGACGTATAGCGGGAACATTGTGTGCATACAGGAACATTCGAGAATCGATCGCCCACACATATATAAACCGACCGAGCCGACGGACAGTCAGTTGTGAAATAACAGTGGCGCGATAAAGCAAAGAACGAAGTAGTGAAGTGGTAAAAGTGACTTTAGTGGTTTAACAAGTGATCTCTAGTGTTGTAAATTGTTATGGTATTAGTAAATAAAGTTTGTTGAGTTTATTCAAAGTCTCACTTATCAAAAAGAACCCAGTAAAGTGTAACAATTGGTGTCGAGAAGTGGGATAAGTGACAAGCGGGACGAGGAACGCCGACAAAAAGAAAAGCAAGAAGAGGAAGAACGACGACGACTTGAAAAAGAGGAGCAAGAGAGAAGCTACCAACAGGATGAGGAACGACGACAGCGAGAAATACAAGAGGAAAAAGAGCTACGACGACGTGAAAAAGAGGAGCAAGAGAGACGCTGCACCAACAGGATGAGACAACAAGCTATTCTGCAAGCTTTGGAGAAAAACCGAACAGAGTTGCAATCCTATATCGATCAACAACTGGAGAAGGTAGACAATAAAGTGGAAGAGGTGGATCATAAAGTGGAAAAAATGGGCCATGAAGTCGAAAAGGTAGACCATAAAGTCGACGAGGTGCAAACTGAGTTTGGTAACAAATTTGGACAAATGGAGTTCGACCGGATGCGACAATGAATTGTAAGGTGGCAAAGTTTGACGGGGAAACGTCGTGGGAGTTGTATAGGAAGCAGTTTGAGGCCGCCGCCGTGGCTAATGGGTGGACCGAACATCAAAAAGCCACCGAGTTGGTTCTGGCACTACGTGGTAAAGCTCTCGTAATACTCCAGAACATCCCGGAGTGTAAACAAGGAGATTACTATTCCCTTGCAAACGCGCTGGAACTAAGATACGGAAATAAATACTTGACCCAGGTATACCAAAGCCAATTGAAGAGTAGAGCCCAAGGGTCATCAAAGACTCTGCAAGAATTTGGAGCTGCGATTAATCCGACTGGCCTATCCACAAGCACCGGAAGAGTTTCTGAACCAGATCGCTGTCCAAAATTTTACCGATGGTGTCAGAGCAGCAACAAGAACTACAGCAGGCGCTTCGCCTTGACCGTTTTAGGAACTTGACTGATAGTCTACAGCTTAAAGTTTGAAGCCGCAAAGAATATCTCCTACAAACAGGAAGGAGTGCGGGAAGTAAAATTTTCGACTGACCAAGACCAAACAGATTCAACCATGAATTTGAGTGTAAAGAAGCTGGATCAAATTCTGCAAAAAGGAGACAATAACAGAAGAAGCCACCCTCCATCTAGAGAAGATGGAAAATGTTACAACTGTGGACGCAAAGGACACTACAGTAGGAATGGCAGGCAGCGTTCTCGTTCACCAAATACACAGTACCGAAGTAGAGTAAGGGGGCGACCCCTGGCAAGTAACCCTTCAGCCCCCAAATTAAGGATTTCTATGATTAAGAGGTGTAATGGTAGTTTAATCTCTCAAGGACTATTGAACAACAAAGAATGTGAGTGAGTTCACCATTGACACTGGGACAACAAGATCTATTGGGAGGCTTGACCTGATAACATCTACGCCGATGCAGAAACTTCGACACATGCCTATTTTGGAGACAGCGAACGGCGATCGAATAGTTGTACATGGCGAAGCAGTTGTACAGATAACAATTGGCAGCTTTAAACATCAAGCTAAAGTCCTTGTAGCTGATATCGTCGACACATTCATTTTGGGACTAGACCTAATGGACGAACTGGACGTGAAAATCGACTTTAAGAACAAGCTTTTAAGGATTGGAAATGAAGAAATAGTTTTCTCGGCTGAAGAAACACCGCTGGAACGACGTGAACGGATTAGACTGATTTTGGACCAAGAGGTTAGGAGAGGCTATTCCAGCGAATTCGGAAATTATTGTAAAAGCCCACTTGGAAAGGGAGGCAGACTGGGGTTTGGTCATCGTAGAACCCCTTGAACATGAAATGGAGGATCTTTTAACAGCAAGATGCTTACTGGATTCGAGCGATGCTTCACATACTATTCTAGTACGAGTTGCTAACCTTAAGGACAATCGGATTACTTTAAAGCAAGGGAAAGTCATTGGCACCTGTGAACCAATTGTACGTGTGGCACGCTGCAGCGAGGATGTTCAAAAGACAGCATCACGTCATCTTACCACAGAGGAACTGTCAACCTTCAAGAAGACCTGGACGCATCTGGACCAACATCAAATGGCAAAGGCTGTTGAATTTATTTATTCTGAAGCAGACGCGTTTGCATGGGAGAAAATTGAAGGACGAACAAGTCTTGTGCAGCATCGCATCAATACCGGATTAGAGCAACCCATTCGACAACGACCTAGACGACTTCCTTTTATGAGACAGAAAGAAATAGACTCCATGATAAAGGACATGCTTGATAACGGGATCATTCAAGAATCTAGCAGTCCATGGTCATCTCCAGTCGTACTTGTGACAAAGAAGGATGGTACAACTCGCTTCTGTGTTGACTATAGGAAGCTTAACGACATAACGAACAAAGACAGCTACCCACTGCCGCGTATCGATGACACCTTAAACACCCTGGCTGGTTCCAGATGGTTTTCTACGTTGGACCTGAAGAGCGCCTATTGGCAGGTGGAAGTTCATAAGGACGACAAAGATAAGACAGCCTTAACCACCGACAGCGGCTTATATCAATTCAACGTTATGCCATTCGAGTTGTGTAACGCACCAGCTACTTTCGAACGACTAATGGAACTTGTTTCACGTGGACTTACGTGGGAGACGTGCTTGGTTTACCTGGATGACATAATGTTTATTGGAAAAGACTTTGATGATCACATGAAGAACCTTAAAGGAGTTATCTCAAGACTTAGAAGTGCTCATCTACAATTAAATCCAAAGAAATATTCATCTTTCCAAGAAAAAGTTTATTTCCTCAGACATGTCGTTTCTTCAAATGGAGTGAAAGCCCACCCAACTAAAATCGAATCTGTGAAGAATTGGCCCATACCCAAGACTAAAGGGGATATCAGAAGCTTTCTTGGATTATGTAGCTATTACCGAAGATTTGTAAAGGATTTTGGACAGATTGCAAAACCTCTTCATCGACTGACGGAGAAAAACAACCAATTTTCCTGGACACCAGATTGTCAGCAAGCTTTCACGGAATTGAAGAAGCGTCCTATCACAGCCCCTATTCTGGCTTATCCATCGCAAGAAGGGACGTTTGTCTTGGACACAGATGCTTTGCAGTATGGTTTAGGAGCCGTTCTTTCTCAGATCCAAAATGGCCAAGAAGTGGTCATTGGCTATTACAGCAAGTCCTTGGGAAAATCTGAGAGAAACTACTGGGTCACTCGTAAAGAACTTTTGGCAGTTGTGAAAGCTGTAGAACATTACCACAGCTTCTTATACGGGAGGAAATTTCTTATCCGATCAGACCATGCAGCACTACAATGGCTGTTAAATTTCAAGAACCCGGAAGGACAATTAGCAAGTTGGTTGGAGAAACTTCAAGCCTACGATTTTGACTTAAAACACCGGAGTGGACGATCTCATGCCAACGCTGATAGCTTGTCGAGGAGGCCATGCTGTGAAGAGCATTACAAGTTCTGCGAACGGCAGGAGACTAAAAATGAGGCTGAGACCATTAATCAAATCCGGAATGTGACCAACGAAGAGGCTACAGTAACACCAGTAGCGCAGAACGGCGTCCCTCGAGAATTGATAGTAGACGCACAACGCTTAGATCCCGATTTAAAGATAATTAGAGAATGGTTGGAGAAAGACTCAAAACCAGAATGGCAACACATTTCGAGACATGGACCAACGGTTAAGGGTCTCGGGCTACAATGGGATTCGCTTCAGCTGCGAGATGACTTAATCACTCGGAAATGGGAAAGTCGTTCTCGTTTATCAAACTATAGTGCCCAATTCCTGCAAGGAGAGTGTGTTGCAAGAACTACATGACAGTCGTGGAGGAGGACATTTTGGAGTGAACCGGACCTTAGCCAGAGTGAGAGACCGCTTTTACTGGATCAACTGTAGAAAGGACGTCGAGGAATGGTGTAAATGCTGTGACCTGTGTTCATCAAAGAAAGGCCCAAGAATACGATCGAAAGGAGCGATGATGCAGTATATCTCCGGCAGTGCCTGGGAAAGAGTAGCAGTGGACATAGCAGGTCCATTTCCCCGAACTGAATCCGGCAACAAATATCTGATGGTAGCCATGGACTACTTTAAAAATGGCCAGAAGTGGTACCTTTGCCAAATCAGGAAGTAGTCACCGTAGCGGAAGCCTTGATAACCAACGTAATTGTAAACCATGGGGTACCTTTGAAGATTCACACGGATTAAGGCAGGAACTTTGAGTCAGATATTTGGAAGCAATTAATGACTGTTCTGGGAATAAGAAAAACTCGAACGACACCACTGCACCCTAAGTCCGATGGAATGGTCGAGAGACATAACAGGACCATCAATCAGTACCTTTCCATGTTTGTGAGCGATAATCAAAGAAATTGGGACAAGCTGATACCGCTATTCCTCTTGGCTTATACCCCGCTAACGGAGTCTCAACCCTCTAGGCCTTAAAATAAGGGAGTTACCCATTTAACCTCATGTAAAATGCAAATCTACAAAACAACTACTTTTGGACATGTCCCGGTATCTTTAAACTTGGATCGGCGCATCGGATTGAATGTTCGCGATACAACACAAACATTTACTCGTCGTATAGCGGGCACATTCTGTGCATACAGGAACATTCGAGAATCGATCGCCCACACATACCAGGTGTCCAAGAGCACCCTGGACATAGGAGATTAACATGGGAAAACGGTCTTGATTTTTTTTCGCCTGTACGGTTGATTTGATTGAAAAATCGTAATAATGAAAGTTGTAGTACCTATCACGGACTAGTTTTCGGTATTTTTTTCAGATCTCTAACTTGAGCCCTTTTGTCGTAAAACACGAACAAAAATGAGAAAATTTAAACTTTTGGCCTGCACTGCATAGGCGGTTGTCGAGCAACGGGTAAACAGGTCATTGTTGCTGGTACGGTTTTTTTTTTTTTTTTTTTTTTAATGGATTTCGCCACTTGGGCACTCATCCAGGCCAAGTCAATTTTTTTTTTTAATTTTTTCCTAACACACACAACAACCATGCCCGAGGTGGGACTCGAACGCACGACTACTCGATCGGCGGACTGGGCATTTAACCCACCACGCCACCGAGGTCGGCTGCTGGTACGGTTGCTCGACAACCGCTTATACAGGGCAGATAAAAAGTTAAAATTTTCGCATTTTTGTTTGTGTTTTACGACGAAAAGGCTCAAGTTACAGATCTGAAAAAAATACAGAAAACTAGTCCGTGATAGGTACTACAACTTTCATTATTACGATTTTTCAATCAAGCCAACCGTACAGGCGCAAAAAAATCAAAACCGTTTTCCCATGTTAATCTTTTATGTCCAGGGTGCTCTTGGACACCTGGTATATAAACCGACCGAGCCGACGGACAGTCAGTTGTGAAATAGCAGTGGCGCGATAAAGCAAGGAACAAAGTAGTGAAGCGGTAAAAGTGACTTTAGTGGTTTAACAAGTGATCTCTAGTGTTGTAAACTGTTGTGTAATTAGTAAATAAAGTTTGTTGAGTTTATTCAAAGTCTCACTTATCAAAAAGAAGCCAGTAAAGTGTAACATTATTATTAAAAGCTTATTTATTTCCAAGATTAATACTTGGTATTAATAGAAAATTATTTCAATCATTATAAAATTTATAATGAGAACATGTATTTTTGGACTCAACATTTGGGAGTGCACGTGCACTTATTGAGGAACCGCCCCTGGTCTTGCCGAAGCTTTGTGAAATTACTTCACAGGTTTTACCTAAACATATAAGATGAAGGTTATGAAAAAGATAGAACATGTAAAAAACTACCAATCCACGCCACGCCAAATTTGAACCAATGCCTTCAACTAGCAATAGTACTTTACGACCACCACCTAAAGATAAAATATTAATGCCCAGCCCTAAGAGTAGTAGTTGGTCTTGATCTCCATTTTGAAGTAAAAATTTTAAAAATAAAGTTTTTTTATTCTGGAAAAAAACCGTTATCAAAAAAGCCTAGTTAGTTTGAATGGTTTTTAATTTTAGAAGAAGGAAAAACCTTAATCAAAACTCGTTGTAGTATTCAGATGTCAAAACGACGTGCTAATCATGAAGTGGAGATCAAAATTACTACTTAAGGAGTTCCGGGACGGACGTCACATTACCAGAACCGCGGTAGACATTAAAGAAAGCAGGAATATTAAAACATTATACCAGGTGTCCAAGAGCACCCTGGACATAGGAGATTAACATGGGAAAACGGTTTTGATTTTTTTGCGCCTGTACGGTTCATTTAATGGAAAAACGCTTTAGATAAAAGTTGTAGTGCACATTTTCGGCTATCAACTTGTAAATTTTTCAATACCGTAGATTTGACCATTAAGACGAAAAACGGATCTAGAATTTGGAAATTTTAAATCTCCCGCCAAGCGGTCGTTAAGGAAAGTTTATATCCGGTCGTGCTACCAACCTTTCAAAATCATAACAAATCGTTGTCAGTCATTCTGTAATCAAACATTCAAAACAAGTTTATTTAGTAATAATTTTGAGTTACTACCCACATACTGCGAAGAAAATACAAAGAAATCGTGATAAAAACACTTTATCAGTAGCCACAGCCCAAAAATCTGGTAAGTTGCATTCATAACCTCATTCAATGTCTCTACTAAACTTATTTACTTTGTAGCAAAATTCTTAAAGAAAACACTGGTTTTGCTTGCAAATATTTAATGAGGATGACCGAATCACCTATCTCAAGCCTCTTCATAACACTACCAAACGATTTAAAATGATGAAAACAGTGGACAATGAAGATCTTTGAAGATAAGTTTCCTACTGTACAGGGACAACAACAAAGGGGCCAAATACTTCCTTCAAAAGTGGTGTGATTTAGTTTCAATGTGCTTAACTTCATGGACTATCATCAGCGTGGGTCTTCACCAGTGTTGCAACTAAAACTTAAAATGATTCAGTGTTGATATCTGACTGAAATCTCAAAATTTGATGTGCCTGTGAAATGTGAATAATCTTAAACTGGCTAAAAAACCTCTGAGAAACCCCTTCTGAGAAGAGAATATGGACTTACACAGTCAAATTATCAGTCAGGTGACAAAACTTTTTGTATATGGGTAGGTATTGTCGAAAAACCAACTTTTCAATTGAGCTATCTACATGAGCTGTTCTATTCTAGATTTAGGTATTAACATTATAATTGTGTTCCTTTTTCCACACACTCAATTGTTCCAAATAAAACTTTGTACACTGAACGTTTGTATTAATTATTTATTCACAGTTCAAGGTACAGTATACATTTTCTTCAAGTGAAAAGCTTAGGTACAATAGGTGGCAAAGAAAACTGGTCTTACCACATAAACAGTGATTGTTCCACAGAATGAATGTGAGTGGGTGAACCTGTCACCATACAAACTATGCTAAAAACAACTGTGTCTTACTAACCTAATGTTTGTTTGGATAATAGTGGAGTTCCAAATTAGCAAAGGTAGGTGAAATGTAGTGATTGAAAGTCTCTAAAGAGAAACAATTTGCTTCTAATTCAATACACCATTTCACAGGACATACTTTTACTAATCAAATGTGAACTCGAGTTACACATTACTTGCAAATAAACTATTTTTGGTTAGTAGACATTTTACAAGTATCCTTGTAGGTGAATGATGTTCAAGTTAACTAATGGAGCTAATTAAATATCAGTACTTACCTTACCCTGTAGAGATGGGAAAAAATATTGACAATCAATTATAAAAAATGCCTTTTTATTAACATCATACAATGTAAAACCACTTAAACCCTATGGTGTGTTGATAACACTACAAAACAAAAGGATACAATAAAACTATCAGTCACATAGGTCACTAAATTGCACCACTTTTGAGGGAAGTATTTACCCTCTTTTGTGGTCCCTGTATAGTAAAGCAACTTATCTTCAAACATCTGCAGGCCTTCCTAGTCCATTGTTTTTATCACTTTAAATCGTTTGGTAGTGTTATGAAGAGGCTTGAGATAGGTGATTCGATCATCCTCATTAAATATTTGCAAGCAAAATCAGTGTTTTCTTAAAGAATTTTGCTACAAAGTAAATAAGTTTAGTAGAGACATTGAATGAGGTTATGAACGCAACTTACCAGATTTATGGACTGTGGCTCCTGATAAAGTGTGTTTATCATGATTTATTTGTATTTTCTTCGCAGTATGTGGGTAGTAACTCAAAATTATTACTAAATAAACTTGTTTTGAATGTTTTGATTACAGAATGATTGACAACGATTTGTTATGATTTTGAAAGGTTGGTAGCACGACCGGATATAAACTTTCCTTAACGACCGCTTGGCGGGAGATTTAAAATTTCCGAATTTTAGATCCGTTTTTCGTCTTAATGGTCAAATCTACGGTATTGAAAAAATTACAAGTAGATAGCCGAAAATGTGCTTTACAACTTTTATCTAAAGCGTTTTTCCATTAAATGAACCGTACAGGCGCAAAAAAATCAAAACCATTTTCCCATGTTAATCTCCTATGTCCAGGGTGCTCTTGGACACCTGGTATAAAAAAACACCCATAATGGCGGCGAAGTCAGTGGGACAGGAAAAGGCAACACGTTTAGGCTGCAGCAGGACGTGAATGTGTAAACATTTAAATTTTTTATATTCGTGCTTTCTGTAATGTCTACCGCGGTTCTTGTTATGTAACGTCCGTCCGGCACTCTTTACGTAGTCATTTTGACCTCCACTTTATGATTGACACGTCGTTCAGAATATCTAGGGTTTTTTGATCAAGGTTTTTTTCTCGTCCAGAATATAAAAGAACCAACCAACTTTTTTAAATTTTTTTTAACCAGGTTAAACAACTGTTTGGGCAGATAGCAAGTATTTAATAAATTTTGTGAAGATCGACTTTGTGTTTTACTTTCACTTACACTTCCTTTCAATTTTTTAAATAGTTAGGTGCCAATTTAGCATTTCATTGCTTTTCACGTTAAATAATGCTTTTCACAATAAAAAAATTTTCAAATTATGCTAAGATTTTCATAAAAAAAACAGCTGGATTCTATTAGACCAACGTGAAATGTCAGCGCCTCTCAACTTTGAACTTAGTACTACCTCAGCCAAACTAATCATCACGTGTGTTTTCGGGGGTAATTGCACGAGTGCAGAAAAATTACGGATAATTTTACATGAAAACTTGTTAACTCTTAACTGCATGACTTTATTTTCATATTTTTTTGGCAAAAGAAGGCTTTTTTAGAAAAACCCGAATGTGGTTTGCAAAGATAACAAGTTTCAACGCAGAATTATCAGGTCATTTTTAAGCACGAATGTAATTTTGTGGAATACTTCCCGAATAAAGAAAATGTTTTGGTTTTGCTGCAACTATAGATTGCTCAATGGAGCTCAATGAGCAAGTTCCAAACCGTTCATTAATTTATTGTTGACATCGCGTTTGACATTGTTTGGTTATAAAAAGTCAAAAAACGGCGCAAGGACAACAATTAGTGTACTAGCAATAGGCTCTACAACAATGCAGTCGTTATAGATACGTACAGTGCAATTATCGAAATGCAATTATCACTTTAGAATGCAATTATCGCTGTCATTCTGGTGAAAATGCACTGCTCATATGGGACATTTAACACATGAGGGAAATATTCGGGGGCAATACCACAAGAGCTCAGATTTAGCCGGACAATTTTTGTGCTTGTCTTAGAACACTTTCTTTTTGGTGTAACTGCAAGAGACCTGTTTTAACTAAATCACGAGAGCGTAGCTCGAGTGATTTTGCCAAACAGGTCGAGTTTTGTACCATAAGAAAGTATGAGAAGACAAGCGGAAAAATTATCCTGTTCAAAATCTGAGCTCGAATGGTATTTGATAAGACAATTCTATGAATATAATCAATAATATAATTAGACTGCGACTTTCTTGTACTGGCAGAAATACATTTTTCTGGTTCTTTTGATTTTCTGCAGTAGAACTCTATCCGAAGCGAGCCATAACCAGAACAATACGAACCAAAATCAAAATTGACAGTGCCAGCAAAAATCTCAAGGTGAGACATTGCAACAATAGAAGTGTAGTGAAAATCCGTGGAAACGATGAAATCAACAGCAAAATTTATCCGATTTTTTTATCCGCTAGCAAACTTTCTTCCTTCCTTATTAGTCGATAGCAAACCGTGTTTTGATGACGTATATATGGCATTTTTTGTACATGAGTGGAATTGTCGCTGTCATTCTGGTGAAAATGCACTGCTCCTATGGGACATTTAACACATGAGGGAAATATTCGGACTAAGCCAGTAATCAGTAATTTTTTCTACATCTATATTTATTAAATTGTCGATGGTCTGCAACACATCCTCGGTCACTAAGAGTTTCACGGTGGACGATGTTTTGCGGATTGTTCTGAATTTCCAGCATTTGAAAAGACAAGATTTGAATTCGAGCGAAAACTGACACAATGGAAAATAGTGTATGTCAAAACGGCTAAATTCAAACTTTTGGGATAACCTGTACTTATTGAAAATTATTTTAAAGAGTACTTGTAATAGGCCTATATTTATACCAAAATCAAACAAGTTTTAAAACTAAATCGTTTAGTCACAATCTTCCGTGAACAACCCTGTATAACCATGAAAATAAAAGTTTTTTTAACTCAACTGGCTAATATAACATCATGAAAATATGTAAAAATTAGAAAACTATCAATTATTTTAAATGTGACCAACCACAAACTTCTTGGACAGATATTCATTTGTTAATTACTATAAAGATCTTATCTGGAGTAATTCTGAAAGTGCTGTCGTTAGTATTTATTACACTGTCAACGGTTAATGAGTAATAATATTATTCTAGTTAATTTAACGTAGCCTTTTGTAATTGTTATAATGTTTACAGTCATGGATAAAAAAGACCATCAGCCAGTTTTTGTGCGAACCCTTCTTAAGGGTTTCCACCCTAAATCTACTTTTTATACTTTAATGGGTGTTTTACCACCGTACAATTTTAAGGCTGGACACGCAATTCAATCAAAATTCTTCAAACTAAAAGTGTTTTGTTTAGTGTTTTTTTTCAGTGTTCTTAACTGCTGCGCTATATACGAGCGATACATTATTGGTAGAAGATACCAATTGATTACTATCATTAACATTTTAAGTCAGATTTTAAACTGGCTGGCCAGTATGACTTTCGTGACTTTCACCGTAATGAAAGAAAAAACATTTTACGATGTTTTTGGCGAACTTGGTGCCATTGAATGGAACTCTGGCAGTCCGGATTCGACTCCCAGAGAGAAAACTCTTGCTAGACAGATCAACTTGCACCTTGGAGTGTTTCATATCATTTTCCTGCAACACGTGTTGGTTCATTGCACTTGGTATTTCCGTTCCAAACATAGACCCGTAACGGCGTCAGTTACTTTTTTCAATTTGGATCTTTCCTTCACTTACTACACTAATATTATATTGTGTGCCATTGAGCTGCTGTTGGAATCTTGCAAATATAAATATCAAGAGCTCAACCGTATGATCTTGACTGTTAAGCACACAAAAATCTATGATGAAACTGTTTTATCAAAACAAATTTGGGAAATTCGATCGGTTTTTAAGAAACTGAGTAAAATTGTGGTCATGTTGAATGATATTCTAGGATCGTTGTTTATTATATTGCCGCTAATGTGCACGTCGCTGTTGTTGGAATTGTGCATCTATGTGAAACACGTTTGGCCTTTACTTCCTGATACATCTTATCTTGCCACCAAAGTAACAAAAACCTTCATTTTAAGCGTAAGTATTGATTGATTTTTTTTTACGTGATGCCAATTGGTTGACGTAATTTGCTATACTACAGAGTTAAATTGTGTTCATTTGTAAAATGGTCTTTTTCTAATGGTCACATGGCCTCCAATGTTTAAATAGCCGATTACACCGACATATTTAATGGCACCGTAGACTTAGTTTTAACTTGACTATGACATTTTGCGCATGACTTCTCAGTCTTTCACTGTCAAAGCACAACTTAGCTTAGGTGAGGCCCAGGGTGTCTTTAAATACACACTTGGCCGCACTCCACCATTAATCAGTTAATAGTTATTTGCATTAATAGTGCAATATACGCAGTGTTATAGTCCCGAGTGCAAAATATTGCAAATGGAAATATGCGCAATACTTGATGTGCCTACCTATTCAGGTGCGGTAAAGTGCACTTTTTTGCACCGGATGCGGTAAAGTTACTTTTACTACAAGCGTGCGCCAATGATAACATTTCCGCACTAATTATAAAAAAACAATAACTATATATTTGATTTCTCAATTAAGAATACACTTCATCTTTACAAACAAAGGATTTCATTTTGGTAATTTTACTATACATTTTCGTTCAATTTAATAAAAATTGCTACTCGTAGAAAAAATGTTGTACCTAACACATGCGGAAAGCGTCTTTTCCGTCCTTTAACTGCTTGCCCAAACTCCGCTTAAGGACAGGTTTCGGCCTGATGGACATTATACTTTCCCTAGCCTGTGGTGCATACAATGTTTTATGTTTCACCTAATTCAGCAATTATTTACTGTTTCTGGCATTGAAAAGTAAGGTATATCTTTACCGGTATGTTGTTTACTGTTTATTTTACCTGAATAATGTGATTTTGATAGTCCTGTCAGTCAGTGAAATTGGCAAAATCTGGATAATATTTTAGAAAATTACTTTGTTTATTTCGCTTCTCTAACCCAGATTAAGAATGGATTGGATTTACCCTTAATCCATAACAGGTGACAGTTTATTTCCTATGATTTTAGAGGATTAGGATTGTATCTAAATCCTATTTTAATCCAAACAACATAACCAACAATTACCAAACGTTTTTTTAAATAAAAAATGTACTTTTTGAGGTTGAAATTTTAAAATTCATTCATTTTCATTTTTTTAATTTTTTTACTCATCTTTAAGAGTAAGCATGAACTATTGTCACGAATGGAAAATTAATTAATTTAAAAGATGGACTTATTATTTAAAAGTATAAATTCTTTAAATTGAAGCAAATATTCGGAGATGGCAAAATAATAAAATGCGCGTGGTAAATTAATACAGTCAGAATGCAAGTAGTGCATTATCGCTATTTTTAGCGATGACAAATCCCCGCTACTGTTGCGATGCAGGCGAAGAGGAATAACAAACTACGTCAGCCAGTCAATCGGGTATAAATTGAGCTCGACAGGCGTTGGTAAAGGGGGGACGATCAAAGACAGTCGAAGACTCTGCCTCAGACGGTAGAGCTCAGCCGGAAGACTCGGCTCGTACCACAAAATGTAGTCGTCCTGAATTCTGCAACCCGCACCGGGTTCATAAATTAATTAAATAGTAAACCAATCTCTTAAACTATAATAAATCGCGAGTGCCAAACCCTTCAGAAAGCTGCCCTAATCATTGTGTATCAAATGCAAGTATATATTTATTATTGTAATATTTTGTGCATGTAAAAGGTATTGTTTAAGTGCTACTTTTGAGAATTATGTTTGCAGGTTTTATTCCGATTCACTAAGTTGATAAACCAACCATCTTGTCAATTAGTTTTAACTGTTATTTAGTTATTAAATCATATTTTTCTACCAAGTGGTTTGATTCTACCTCTGAAACAAGATCTCGGTAAAAGCGTTTATTAAAGTAATAAACGCACGTGTTTGTTGGGCCAAAAGGGCTTTACAATTTAAACGTGACACTATAAACAAAATAAACAATGTCATGTCATTTTATAGCCGAAATTAGACCCAACTAAAATGAATCCAAATTTTGAACGTTTATTTCACAGTTTGGATTAAGAAATCATAATCCAATCCTCCTAATTTGGAGGATTGACTTAAGAACTATAATCCGGATTAGACGTTAATCCCAGGTGTTTATTTCAAACCTGATTTTAAGATAATCGTATGTAAATCCGGATTGGGCATGCGAAATAAACATAGTAACTATAAAAGAAAATACAACAAAAGCTAACGACAGTTTATTACCTAAAAAGTCAAAAGCATCTTAAGCAGGGATGGGCGTCGACGCGTCCGAAAATGCTTTTCGACGTTGACGTGTCGAAAAACTGCGTCAAAAAATAAAATAATAAAATCGCTGCATAATGTCGTTAAAGGCACGCCATGTCGAGAATTCAAAAGTGAGGTTATAATTTAGTGATTTTTACCAATCAGACGTATTTGATCTTAGAAGATGTCAGTGTTTTGTTTGTGGGGTTATGTGTGTAACTACATAAATCTTAAGTAGTAATGTCTGGTAACGGACGGCGAGAACAGTATATTTTAAACCAGGTGCAATATGCCAATGTGTAATAAGATTATAATAAATTATACAGAAACAAGATGACGAAACAATGTAAAAGACAGGTAAATGTTTTAAATATGACAAACGTGATAAATAAAGAAGCAAACCTCATTCTGATTTTATCTGATTTTTCGCCTGTGTCTATATTTAAGTATGTATTTATTTATATGAGTTTTATACTTGCACGGGTTATTTTATTTGTTATGTATTTGGCCTTTTACGTATTATGTTTAATGTCTTATAAACTTAATTATCAATAGAGAAAATAATGATATAGTTTGAGTTTTATATAACAATAATAATTGACCTTATTTGACAGGCAAGTGTCGAAAAAAACTGTGACATCGACGCATTTTTCGACGCGTCGAAAAATAATTTAAATGACGCCGCCCATCCCTGATTCTAAGGTAGGGAATACGTAGTTTTTATGGCATGGAAGAATAAAAATGTTATTCCTAATATTAAAAGTTATCATGACGCTCGCTTATAACGCCCTGAAAACTTTTTTAATATTAGCAATGGCATTTTAATTTTTTTATTCATCAAACTATGTATTCCCTACCTTAGGATGCTCTTGACTTTTTAGGTAATAAACTTTTGTTAGCTTTTGCGGCATTTTCTTTTATATTTTTTAAAATTTAGTCCAGCTTTTGCCATTTTCACTGACAGGACTATCAAAGTCACAACATTCAGGTAAAATAAACAGCCTAAAAAACATACCGGTAAGGGTATATCTTATTTTTCATTGCCAGAAACAGTAAATAATTGTTGAATTAGGTGAGACATAAAACATTGTATGCACCACAGGTGTTAGGGAGAGAGTATAATGTCCATCAGGCTGAAACCTGTCTCTCGGGCCATAGGCCCTCGGGATTACACATCATGTTGATTACATACAATTTGACATTATTTGCAATTTTGGGCTATTTTGTTGCAAATCCAACTTCGTCAATAAGACAAGTTTCCGTAGAATCAGGCATATCCAAAAGTTCAATTCATAGGATCCCGAAGAAACATAAATTTCACCATTTTTCATTTAAATTAGTGCAACACTTAAAAGAGGTTGAGCGGCAAATACCTCACATGTTCTAATCACAACTTTATCACATTCTATTCTAAATAATAAACAGATTTAAGTAATCTTGGTTTGAATAACGTAACCGCGACGGCGTATTTGCTGTTGTCAAAACACTCAAAACTAGTGTTATTAACATACCCTGCAGTCTCCAATATCACCGTGTGTCAAAAGCATGACCAACTAGAACACCAGATAATCCCAACCATGCAGCCTAATAAAAAAATGTTTATTCTCAAATAAAACGAAATGGGTTGGATTTAGGTATAGGCAAGTAAATTGAAACGTATAGTAATTTTTAATGCTCAAAATGATTCCGTCATAAAAAATTAAGGTTTCTATTTAAAAAAGTTTATGATTTTTTTTTGACGACCCTGTATACAAATGAGTCATTACGCACCCTCAGTTTAATAAAACGATCCTTTATTTACAATAACCCAAAGTTTCATTGCAAAATGAAATACGGTTTTGACAAAGTACAAAAATATGTTGAGCGTTGCAACTGTCACTTTTTTGGAAAAACATCAAATATTTCGAAAACGGCTAGAGATAGGCATACGGCATTCTACACAAAAGTTGGTCAGAATTTTGTGAGGAATCCAAATATGTAATAATATATAGGGTGTTCTATTTAAAATAAGAAAGTTGTGATAGACTTCCGGTATAAACGGAAGTGCAACCATCTTGAAAATATTTTATTTAGATTGGGCATGCCCACATCAGTATCCTGCCAAATTTTCAAAACTCTGCTATTTATACTTTTTCCAATATCAATCGATGTCTTTCGTCGTGGGACACCCTGTATACATACAAATTATAGAGAAAAAAAAACTTAATTCTATTTGAAGGGCTCCAACAGGGTGGATGCGGGAACGAGGTATCATGATTGTCTAGTTGGTCTTGTTAGGCAGAGTGGAGTAATTATAGTCCAGTTATATGCATTGTTTTTAAATTTGTTATGGAGTTGTAGGAGTCTGTCAGTTCTTTTGGTCATGTTCGTACGTTCGTAGAGAAGTTGGTTGGATGGGTTGTGTAGTGGGTTTGCAGAATGTCGTATTTTGGTTATTAGTCTTAGAACAATCTGTTTTTTTTTATATTTTCTAAAATTTCATTCAGCTTTTGCCATTTTCAGTGACTGACAGGGCTATCCAAGTCACAACATTCAGGTAAAATAAACAGTAAACAACATACCGGTAAACTTACTACTTACTTAATTTTCAATGCCAAAAACAGTAAATAATTGCTGAATTATGTGAAACATAAAATATTGTTTGTACCGCAGGCATTAGGGAGAGTATAATGTCCATCAGGTCGAAACAGTCCGAGGGCCTATGGCCCGAGGGACAGGACATGTTCTCTCTAACGCCTTCAGTACATAAATAGCTATTATTTCTTGCCGCTCGTGTCCCTGCGAGTTTGAACAGGCAAAATGCAAATTTGCGTGTTCTTCAGTTTAATATTGTTACGATTTTCCCGTGGGTTCACACAAAGTCAATTTAACTCAACAATTAATAAATTTATTTACACTTCAAAACACTCCGTACAATAATTAACACAGCTACTAAAAACACTACTACAATTCCACAATTACTCCGCTATTTAAACTTTACCGCGTTCCCAAATTCACTACTACTCTACTACACTACCTCTCTCGTCGACGTCGACACCGCTTCTTTTATATTCGCAAACCACGTTCTAGAATGACCGCGAAACGCTTCGCGATTTGCTTCGAACGTCCAAGATTCTTCCAGGTGGCGCCTCCTAACTGTGGCCTACTTTAACACGCGCCCGGCCAGATATTGCGGCGCATCGGTTTCATCCTGACTCGAGTATAGTAGGCCCAAACCGTAACACTGCCCCCCTCTTAAAGCTGATCGTCCCGATCCGCTTCATCTAGTCCCTGGTATTTCTTGAGTCTGTCCAGATGGACAATTTTCATCTTGCCTTTGGGGCTGCGTTGGACTCTGTAGGCGACGTCGTTTAACCTTTTTACCACATTGTAAGGTCCCTCCCAGTGTCGTTGCCATCTTTGACTTAATCCTTTGCTCCTCCTGGGTTGAAACATCCACACAGCATCACCTTCCTTATAATTGCCACCAGTTGGTCTGTGGTCCAGTGTCATCTTCATACGGTCGTTGTTTGATTTCATCTTCTCTCTCTCAAGTTCCCGAATTGTGATGGATCCCTTCTGTAACGAACACTGGTCACACCGTTTACACCATTCCTCAACGTCCTTTCTGAAGTTAATCCAGTAAAATCGATCTCTTATTCTAGCCAAAGTCTGGTTTACTCCAAAGTGTCCTCCTCCGCGACTGTCATGTAGTTCTCGCAGCACATTCTCTTTGCAGGAATTGGGCACTATTGTTTGGTAAACAAAGCGTTTTCCGTCTGGACTTTCCCATTTGCGAGTAATTAAGTCATCTCGCAGTCGAAGCGAATTCCACTGCAACCAGTAACCCCTTACTGTTGGTCCATATCTGGAAATCTGTTGCCAATCCAGTTTCAAATCCTTCTCCAACCATCTTCTGATTACTTTCAAATCAGAGTCTGAGCGCTGTCCTTTTATTATGTCCTCCTTAGAAAAGCAGCTCTTCATTCTTTTTGTAGCCCCTTTATTTGTCACCATCGCGATTTGACCAATCCTCCAACCATTATGAATTTGTCCTTTCCGATACCTTAAGTCACTATCCAAAGCTTGACGATCCTCTACATATCGCGGTAAATGTCCTTCCGGGTTCTTCATTTCCTGCTCCTGGTTACGCCAGTTCTGCGGGGTCGGTAAACGAGACTGCTATCTGCAATTCCATTGGTAATGTCCTTTACGTCCACAAATATAACATGTAATGTTTCTTTTAGCAGAGGAGTTCCGGTGATTTGTTCTGATGTCCTGATTTCGTCGACACTGTGGGTTTGGAGAACAAGACCGCTGTCTGCAATTCCTTCTAATGTGTCCCGTACGTCCGCATCGATAACACTCCACTCTCGTGATCGGGCGTGATCGTTCTAATTGTGTGGACTGACTATTTCCTGATGCTGCCATTTGTTTCACTAATTGTCCGAACATTGATTTAATTTCATCTATTAATGTAGCAACATGATCGGCTGGCGGTACTCTTTCCTCTTGAATAGGCTCTGGCTTTAAATCATTGCACGCAGCTTCAATTTCCAGCGCTCGAATCAGTAATTCGCTGTAGTTGCTCCCTTTGAACATCTTCAGCCATTTCTTTACCTCCGGATCCCGAATCCCATCTACAAAATACTGCGCCACAAGTTCTTCTTGGATTTCATCCGGGACGGCTGGATAAGCCAGATGCACAAGGCGACGAATTTCGGTTTCAAACTCTTCTAGATTTTCACCAGTTTTCTGCTGTCTTACCATTAATTGCGTTCGATACAGTCCTTTCTTATGTTGATCCCCATAACGACGTTCTAATGCAGCTACTAATGCTTCATAGTTGCTTCGTTGGGCGATAGGCAGAGTCTGTAACAGTTCCAATGCAGGTCCTCTTAGTGACACTACTAGTGCTACAGCCATTTCCTTGTTACTCCATCCATTTGCATTTGCAGCGGCCTCAAATTGGAGTTGGTACATTGCCCATGAAGTTTGACCGTCGTATGTGGGAGGCTTGATCTTGTTAAGCCCGTTTCCGGTGAACACTGTAGAGCTGACTCCTCTGCTGTCAATTTTCCGCTCTAAGTCGCGTAGCTTTATCTTGACATCATTCTGAATTTTATTAATGTCCTCCCGAACATCATTCTGAATTTTACTGAGACTATGGGTTACATACTCTTTGATTTCTGTCTTGGTCCCCGCTAGAACGTTCAATATTTCTACGTTACGCTTTTCATGCCGCTCTCTGTCTTCTTCTTTGTCTTGTTGTCGAATTCTTTCTTCTTGTTGTCGAATCCTTTCTTGTTCTTCCTTGTTTCGTTTTCGTATCTTTTCTTGTTCTTCTTTGTTTTGTTGTCGAATTCTTTCTTCTTGTTGTCGAATCCTTTCTTGTTCTTCCTTGTTTTGTTTCCGAATCCTTTCTTGTTCTTCCTTGTCTTGTTGTCGTTCTTCTTTGTTTTGTTTAAGAATTTCCATAATAGCTGCAAGTTGGGCCTCCATGTTTGCACTTTGACGTCTTGTTATTGGCATAAAATAAATTTAATACACCACTGTTCCGAAAATCTCTAGTCCGGTTCTGAACACAAGTCTCTAACCCGAAGTTTAGTTCCAATTCACGTCGCACTAAAGTCTGATCGCACTTCTGACACCAATTGTTACGATTTTCCCGTGGGTTCACACAAAGTCAATTTAACTCAACAATTAATAAATTTATTTACACTTCAAAACACTCCGTACAATAATTAACACAGCTACTAAAAACACTACTACAATTCCACAATTACTCCGCTATTTAAACTTTACCGCGTTCCCAAATTCACTACTACTCTACTACACTACCTCTCTCGTCGACGTCGACACCGCTTCTTTTATATTCGCAAACCACGTTCTAGAATGACCGCGAAACGCTTCGCGATTTGCTTCGAACGTCCAAGATTCTTCCAGGTGGCGCCTCCTAACTGTGGCCTACTTTAACACGCGCCCGGCCAGATATTGCGGCGCATCGGTTTCATCCTGACTCGAGTATAGTAGGCCCAAACCGTAACAATATGAACTGCAGCAGTGAAGTGAAAAGTGAAAAAATTGGTTAATTGGTTATTCCTTAAGAATATAAAGCGAAAAGATAAAAAATGTAACCCGGCGACACGTGTTTCTGCTTATTGGCTTCATCAGGCATGCAACTCCATATACCAGGTGTCCAAGAGCACCCTGGACATAGGAGATTAACATGGGAAGACGGTTTTGATTTTTTGCGCCTGTACGGTTCATTTAATGGAAAAACGCTTTAGATAAAAGTTGTAGAGCACATTTTCGGCTATCAACTTGTAATTTTTTCAATACCGTAGATTTGACCATTAAGACGA
This sequence comes from Ips typographus, assembly GCF_016097725.1. Taxonomy (NCBI): domain Eukaryota; kingdom Metazoa; phylum Arthropoda; class Insecta; order Coleoptera; family Curculionidae; genus Ips; species Ips typographus. The sequence goes on along the minus strand of NC_138431.1, from coordinate 329,656 downwards.
AAAACGTCTAATCATCTTAAATTCGGAAATTTTAAATCTCGCGCCAAGCGGTCATTAAGGAAAGTTTATATCCGGCCGTGCTACCAACCTTTCAAAATCATAACAAATCGCTGTCAGTCATTCTGTAATCGAAACATTCAATACAAGTTTATTTAGTAATAATTTTGAGTTACTACCCACATAATGCAAAGAAAATAAAAATAAATCGTGATAAAACTACTTTTTCAGTAGCCACAGCCCAAAAATCTGGTAAGTTGCGTTCATAACCTTATTCAATGTCTCTACTAAAATTATTTACTTTGTAGCAAAATTCTTTAAGAAAACACTGGTTTTGCTTGCAAATATTGTCACACCCGTGTTAATAGTTACGGTGCACACCCAGTAACCACCATAGTCAGCAAGGTTAGACAGTGTTCACTGCCTAGCCTAATAAAGAAGACATACTTGAGCTACGATCTTGTTTCTCTTCCTGCGCTACCCCCAAAACGTGACATGGTGGAGGCGCCCCGTTCAATCCCCGTCTATTAATCTTCATATTGATAGACACACCCTCGCAAATTGAAGCCAATTAAGTCACAGGGAAAAGATGAAGGAATAACAGAGGAAAAAGAAGAGAGGCAAAGACCAGAAGAAAGAAGAGAGAGAAAGAAAGAGAGATCAGGAAGACGACTCAACCATGCCCACCCCCACAAGTTCAAGCACACCCCAGAAGAATCAAGACGAGTTTTGAAGGACCAGCCTGCAGGTCCGCAGTTGCTTGAACTGAGTAGGGCTATATCAAGAGCGGCCTGTAGGTTGCCCTAAACATTTTAGTGTATAGGAGCACATTTTAGTTTGTAGTGTATTGGGTAAGATAAAACTAAACTTTTGATAACTAGGTTTCATAAAATAAGTGTATGTATAGTTAATGCAATAACAATATCTCGATTTCTAGACCAGTGACGCCATTCCCGACCTAGGTACTTTGCTGAGGTAGCAAAATCGCGCAAGTATAAGGTGTTTTGTTTATAAATACATGTTATGTCTGTTTATGTTATTGAAGTCGGGCTTGTTTGCTAATTAATTGTTGACTTTAGGGGCCACCTAATTACCTCGTTGCGTCCATCGACAAATTGACCTGATTAAAGAAGCGAGAAGAAGAGGAGCAAGTCTAGGAGAAACCAGCATCTTCGGATGGGTTCCGCACCGTCGGTTCTACAGCCGCGTGCACCCAGAGTCCCTTAAATGACGGGCTGAAGAAGGTTCTCCAGATGGGCTTAGAATGACGATGTATAGTAGTCCAAAGCAACGTGTGCTAAAAAGAGAGCACGCAATGGACCAAAGATGTCGAAGCTAAGCGATGGATTTCCGCTTAGACAAGGTAGTATCGAGAGAAGGTACTAGAAGATGGTGCCCGATGCAGGGGACAATTTACGCTTAAATGAGAAGGCAAGAAGATGGACGCAACAACAAGGTTGAAAGGTGACCAAATGAAAGGAATAATTGTGTTTTTGAGTATGCAAACATGGCAACGTCTAAAAATCGAGAAGTAGTTAAGATATTTGTTCAATAAAGTTTTTCCCACCCCTTTTCTAGAAGATAAGTAACATCTGTTAGTTTTAAGAAGTAATATTTGCATATAGATTGATTTAAATAAAGTACTCCACCACCTGCATTAGAAAATAAGAATAGAGAATAAGTAAGTTGTGCTAGTAAACATAGACTTTTAGTGTTTGAACTAACACTTGTTGGAAGGGGGAGATGTCACACCCGTGTTAATAGTTACGGTGCATACCCAGTAACCACCATAGTCAGCAAGGTTAGCGTAATGAGGTCGCTGACGAGTATAAAAGATGCACCGTAGCTCGGCTAAAGCACCGAACTCTGGGGTCATCCCCAGAGGGAGGTCACGAGCGACAGTCCGAACTTTCTAGTGCCCGGGCGGCTCGTTACCTTGCGCAGTGCCTTAAGTAAGTCCTTTGGGCGAGTCGGCCATAGGGGCACCCTGCTCGTATCGAGCGGGTTCTGCTTGGCGGCACTTCAGAAGGCCTTACGCACATACACCCACACCCACACAACCCCCTCTTGGACAGTGTTCACTGCCTAGCCTAATAAAGAAGACATACTTGAGCTACGATCTTGTTTCTCTTCCTGCGCTACCCCTAAAACGTGACAATATTTAATGTGGATGACCGAATCACCTATCTCAAGCCTCTTCATAACAATACCAAACGATTTAAAGTGATGAAAACAGTGGACAATGAAGCCAGATCTTTGAAGATAAGTTTCCTACTGTACAGGGACAACAACAAAGGGGCCAAATACTTCCTTCAAAAGTGGTGTGATTTAGCTTCAATGTGCTTAACTTCATGGACTATCATCAGGGAGGGTCTTCATCAGTGTTGCAACTAAAACTTAAAATGATTCAGTGATGTTATCTGACTTAAATCTCAAAAATTGATCTGACTTCAATGTGAAGAATTTTAAACTGGCTATAAAACCTCTGAGAAACCCCTTCGAGGAACAGAATATGGACTTACACAGTCAAGTTTTTGTACATGGGTAGGTATTGTCAAAAAAACAACTTTTCAATTGAGCTATCTACAGGAGCTGTTCTATTCTAGGTTTAGGTATTAACATTATAATTGTGACTATTTTTCCACACACTCAATGGATCCAAATAAAACTTTGTACACTGAACGTTTGTATTAATTATTTATTCACAGTTCAAGGTACGGTAGGTAAGGTAGTATAAATTTTCTTCAAGTGAAAAGCTTAGGTACAATAGGTGGCAAAGAAAACTGGTCTTACCACATAAACAGTGATTGTTCCACAGATTGAGTGTGAGTGGGTGAACCTTTCACCATACAACCTATGCTAAAAACAGCTTTGTCTTACTATACTATACTATACTAACCTAATGTTTGTTTGGATAATAGTGGAGTTCCAAATTAACAAAGGTAGGTGAAATGTAGTGATTGAAAGTCTCTAAAGAGAAACAACTTGCTTCTAATGCAATACACCATTTCACAGGACCTACTTTTACTAATCAAATGTGAACTCGAGTTACACATTACTTGCAAATAAACGATTTTTGGTTAATAGACATTTTACAAGTATCCTTGTAGTTGAATAATGTTCAAGTTAACTAATAGAGATAATTAAATATCAGTACTTACCTTACCCTGTAGAACTAGGGAAAAAACATTGATAATCAGTTATAAAAAATGCCTTTTGTAACACCACCCCTTACATCCGACAACACCGCCACTGTACCTGATGCGCCACCTACCTCCAGACCAACACCAGAGTCTGGCCATTTCCGTTTTTCCGCCAGTCTACGTCCTACTTACACTAAGACAAGGTGGTGTCGCTAATAAATTATATTCTTTTGTTACAAGTTCAATATATTAAATATTCGGATTAGTAGTGAGTTTGTTAGTGACCGTAAATTACCGCCTCCTGTCCGCTAATCCCGATCTTAGACCGGAAAGTGCAAACTGAGGTCCCGAGGCTGCAACCCACACTAATGTAAAGGTATCATATGACCCACGAGGAACCTGCCCTTACATTTTGTCGCCCAACGTGTCGCTTCGAAAAGACTTTAGTAAAGACTGTGTACGTAGTCTCCGGAGTGTAAAAGCCCCGACAACCTCTTTTCAAAATCACGAAAACGTGTTCGATTTTCGTTCGTGTTCGTTTCACCTCCATTTTGTGCAAGTCCAGTTTCGGAGTCGCCAGTGATCGCCCTTCCCGACCACTTCAATCGTGCTGCCGTTACAACGTTGCCAGTGATAACGAACTATAAGCATTTGAAACAGTGCTTCTCAGAGTAGCAACCGCTCAAAGCGCTTACTTTGAACGTGACAACGCCGCCGACATTCTGTCAAGTGTCACCGTAACGCCCTAACCTAACCGTTTGTTTACATTTTGCTTTTGTTGACAAGTTTTCTCATTTTGAATCCGTTCGATTTGGAAAATGAGTGAAAACGGCGATGAACCGCACCAGTTCGTGCAGCAGATTATCATGACGCCTGAGATTTTGCAGCAGTTAATATCAGGGATACAGTTAAACACAGGTAGTCCGCAGACTGCTGCTGCCCAAAGTTCACAAGGCAATTTTTCTGGATGCAAAAGTCGCTTCAATGGCAAAGCAGACAGCGATGTAAACGCGTTCATTGATGCGATCTGTGTATACAAGGATTGTTTAAACATCCCAGAAGTTCATGCACTCAAAGGACTTTCTATGTTGCTTATCGATGACGCCGCAACTTGGTGGCAAGGAGTTAAGGACTCTACAACTACATTCGATGATGCCATCACTTCATTGAAGCATGCCTATGGACAGTTTAAGCCACCTCATCAGATATATCAAGAGTTGTTTAGCTGTAAACAAGGTAATGAAAAAACTGACATCTTTATCAGCAAGGCCAGAGCATTATTGGCCCAACTGAAAGGTGAGTCCGCTGTTAGTGAGCATGTGCAGTTGGATATGGTATATGGTTTGTTAAATGTACATGTCCGAGATAAAGTTTTGAGAGATCAGGTTAGCTCATTTAAAGAACTAATTGAAGCAGCCCGCATTGCTGAACAAACCTTTACTAATAATGCTAAACCCAGTGTTACAGCACCTATTTCCAGCAAGACCCGTGTACAGTGTGCTTACTGTAAGCACCTTGGACATGATAAGGAGAGCTGTCGTAAATTAGCTCGCTCCAAACTGGAAAAGGCTCAAGAAGATTCACCATCTATCAGAAAACCTTCACCATCTGGTCCCACACCCCCTACTCTATACAATGGACAGACAATCAACACGCTGATTTGCTATGGATGTGGCAAACCTGGACACGTCAGGAGTAATTGCCCAAACTGCAACAACAACTCTAAAGGTAAACCAAACCATACTACAGGTATGTTAGCAAATCTAGGTAATCCTACTAGTCAGTGTGAGTATTTGAGTTTAAGTCCAGTTGTCAACATTGAGCTAGGAAATGCCCAAATAGCAGCTTATCTGGATTCTGGAGCTCAACACAGCATTGCAGGGACTCAACTCAAGGAAATACTGTACCAAACATGTACTCCTCAAGAAGAGGCAGATTTAAAATTGACATTAGCGGATGGACGAACCAGAAATGTTCAAGCCCATACCTTTACAGCCCAAATCAAAATGGAAGAGCGTGCACACACCATCTCATTTTATGCAATACCTGAACATCAACAGAGTAAGACATTACTTGGTGCTGATTTTTTGCAGGCAGCCAACGTTGTCCTAGACCTACCAAATCAATCATGGTTTTATGGTGACTGTCCACACTTAAAATATCCATTTGTTCCTGACCACACAGAGAAAACCAACCTTTGTCTGGACCTGTCGATCCAGCACACAAGTGAAATCACTCTTCGATCTGATGAAGGAACACTTCTCTCAAATGAGAAAAGAAAAATCCTAAACGATCTACTTTACAGAAATGAGGACTTATTTGAAAACAATACTCAACCTACTCCTTTTGCAGAGCATGTTATTAACCTGAATGATGACTTACCAGTTGCTGTGCCACCTTATAGGTTATCTCCGCAGAAAAAGGATCAATTAAAAATTGAACTCGACAAATTACTCAGCCAAGGGATTATAGAAGACTGTGAATCTCCTTACGCTTCACCAGTTGTTCTAGTTCCGAAGAAAGATGGTTCTACTAGGTTAACAGTTGACTACAGGAAGCTCAATGCCAAGACCAGACCAGACCGCTATCCATTGCCACGAGTAGACGATATTTTGCATCAGACGACGAGAACTCAATATATGACTACTCTCGATCTAAAGGCCGGTTACCACCAAGTCTCTGTACGACTTGCAGATCGCGACAAGACAGCATTCATATGTCCATTCGGGACATACCGCTACACAAGAATGCCTTTCGGTTTGCGAAATGCGCCGTCGACGTTCCAACGTTTGATGGACAGATTCCGCGCAGGATTGCCAGACTTGAGTATATTAGCATATTTAGATGACTTGATTATTTTATCTGACACATTTCAGTCTCATATCCACCATCTTCAACTAGTTTTCGATCGACTTCGACTTTTCAGATTGTGCCTAAACCGAAAGAAATGCCACTTTACCTGTCCACGCGTCGAGTACCTGGGACATGTCATTACGCCGTCCGGTGTTGCACCCAATCCAGATAAGGTCTCAGCGATCCTCCAAATGCCGCCACCCAGAAATGTGAAAGAACTGCTTTCATTTCTGCAGACCTGCTCTTGGTATAGGCGCTTTATTGAAAACTTCGCTGACGTAGCAAAGCCCTTGACAACCCTCACCAAGAAAAAGGCCACTTGGACTTGGACATTACCAGAAACTGAAGCGTTTAACAAATTAAAGACCTTACTGACAACGAGCCCCATCTTACGTCAAGCTGACCCCACGAAACCATACATTCTGAAGACAGACGCTTCCTCTTATGCTATTGGCGCATGTCTGTTGCAGGGGGAGGGTCCCGACGAAAGGCCCATTGAGTATGCCAGTCGCCTTTTGACAGCTGCAGAGCAGAATTATACAACAACTGAGCGCGAAGCTTTGGCTGTTGTCTGGTCAGTGACACATAAGTACCGAGGCTACCTTGAAGGCGCAGAAGTCCATGTGAAAACGGATCATCAGCCACTTAAATGGTTAATGGGACTGAAGTCACCAACCGGACGCTTAGCAAGGTGGGCCTTGGCCCTCCAACCTTATGACTTACAGATCGATTATACACCTGGCCGCACTAATGTAGTTGCAGATATGCTATCACGACCTACACTACTAGAAACTGAAATTAAACATGTAATTGTAGATTTACCGACGAAGAAAACTGACCAAATCCGAGCCCAACAGATCGCCGATCCTGATGTTGACAAGATCATCAGATGCTTTGAATCACCCATACCAGAGAGCGTTGCCTTCAAGAAATGGACTGAGCGAGGATATCTGATGTCCAATGGAGTCTTGTATCGTTTCGTACCTGAAGTGGATGAGGAAGAAGCCCAATTGGTTGTGCCAAAATCAGAAGTACCACGAATTCTTGCCGAGTATCACGATTCGCCATTAAGCGGACACTATGGAGTGGAACGCACCCTACAGAGAATTGCAAAACGATATTACTGGCCCGGAATGCGCCGTACAATCACCGAGTATGTCAGTAAATGCCTAGAATGCCAACGGTATAAGGCTACAAACTTGAAACCAGCAGGATTGCTGCAAACCCCTATCCAAGCCCAGCGGTTTGAAATTATATCCATTGATTTGTTTGGTCCCCTACCAGAGACGAGTGATGGATATAGATGGATATTTATCATTGAAGATACTGCCACCAGATGGACAGAACTGTTTCCCCTTAAGGTTGCCAGCGCCGAGAATTGCGCACAATGTCTGATCGACGAAGTTATATTGCGATACGGTGTACCCAGAAGAGTTATCTCAGATAATGGAGTACAATTTGTCAGTGCTGTTATGCAGCAGGCAGCTCATTGCCTTGGATTTACCCAGTCATTGATCCCTGCTTATCATCCCAAGAGTAACCCTGTTGAGAGAAAAAATAGAGATCTTAAAACTCAACTTTCAATCCTGGTTTCCAACGATCATACTACGTGGAATGAAAAATTGCCGAGCATTAGGTTCGCCATGAACACGGCCAAGTGCCAAGGAACTGGATACACTGCAGCATTCCTGACTTTCGGACGAGAGTTAAGATGCCCCGACGACGTAAATCGCGACCTACGTGCGATTGTCCGTAATGACAACTTCGTTTGTCAGATGACACCCTACCTGAGTACTATTGGAACGATACTCCACGACGCCCGTGAAACTACTGAAGCTCAGCAAGACCGTACTCATAAGTATGCCGACATGAAGCTACGTGAAGCCCCGATCTACACTAATGGTGACCGTGTACTTGTGAACGTCCACGCCCTTAGTAGGCTGAAAGATTCATATACGTCAAAATTCGCACCTAAACGTGATGGTCCCTACATAGTCACGAGGATGATTACACCCACCACCTATGAAGTGTCATCACCTGCAGACCCGAATAAGGTACTAGGAAAATACCACACATCAGCCCTGACGCCTTACCGCGGCAGCGAGTGGGATCTGCCTGCACCTGTAAAACCCATTAGGAAACGAGGACGCCCCTCAACTAAAGTCCAGGTCTCTACAGAAGGACCTCACACACCTCAGAACCTCGAAGGTGACGATGACCCATACGACAAAACAACCACTAAGGAGGTTCATCAAGACAGCTCAGACGAAGACGCTGACCAACCTAACAAGATGCAGACGCCGACTCCCAGACCGGAGCGCCCAAAACGGAACTCCGCGAAGCCAAAATGCTCCTGCTGTGAGTACCTAACAACACAAACCTTAACTTACTCTTCCTCTCCACAGGATTCGTTGAGTAAAGGGGGAGAGTTGTAACACCACCCCTTACATCCGACAACACCGCCACTGTACCTGATGCGCCACCTACCTCCAGACCAACACCAGAGTCTGGCCATTTCCGTTTTTCCGCCAGTCTACGTCCTACTTACACTAAGACAAGGTGGTGTCGCTAATAAATTATATTCTTTTGTTACAAGTTCAATATATTAAATATTCGGATTAGTAGTGAGTTTGTTAGTGACCGTAAATTACCGCCTCCTGTCCGCTAATCCCGATCTTAGACCGGAAAGTGCAAACTGAGGTCCCGAGGCTGCAACCCACACTAATGTAAAGGTATCATATGACCCACGAGGAACCTGCCCTTACACTTTTTATTAACATCATACAATATAAAACCACTTAAACACTATGGTGTGCTGATAACACTACAAAACAGAAGGATACAATAAAACTAGCAGTCACATAGGTCACTAAGTTGCATCACTTTTGAGGGAAGTATTTGTCCTCTTTTGTGGTCCCCGTATAGAAAAGCAACTTATCTTCAAACATCTGCAGGCTTTCCTAGTCCATTGTTTTTATCACTTTAAATCGTTTGATAGTGTTATGAAGAGGCTTGAGATAGGTGATTCGGTCGTCCGGATAAAAAATATTTGCAAGCAAAACCAGTGTTTTCTTAAAGAATTTTGCTACAAAGTAAATAAGTTGAGTCGAGACATTGAATGAGGTTATAAACGCAACTTACCAGATTTTTGGGCTGTGGCTACTGATAAGGTATTTTTATCACGATTTATTTTTATTTTCTTTGCATTATGTGAGTAGTAACTGAAAATTATTACTAAATAAAGTTGTTTTGAATGTTTTGATTACAGAATGAGTGACAGCCATTTGTTATGATTTTGAAAGGTTGGTAGCACGGCCGGATATAAACTTTCCTTAACGACCGGTTGGCGCGAGATTTAAAATTTCCGAATATTAGATCCGTTTTTCGACTTGGATGGTCAAATCTACGGTATTAAAAAATTACGAGTTGATAGCCGAAAATGTGCTCTACAACTTTTATCTAAAGCGTTTTTTCATTAAATGAACCGTACAAGCGCCAAAAAATTAAAACCATTTTCCCATGTTAATCTCCTATGTCCAGGGTGCTCTTGGACACCTGGTATACATCTGAACTTTGAATAACGAGTTTGTTTCACAGACTTAGCTTATTTTTCTATCTACATATAAGATCTGCACTACATTTTTTTTCATAACAAAATAAATTTAAAATAAAAAAAATTGAATAAAATAAGTGGAAAATTTTAAAGAACTACTGTTGTAAAGAATTAAAGAAGATTCCACTTCTACGTTCTGGGGATACCGGCGAAATTGCGAATAAATGCCGTACTTTGATTTGCGAATAATGCCGTACTTCAAAAGCCTTTTATTTTTTCAAGACCAATTTTTGCCAAGGCCTTCTACCATCAATTTAGTTGAGTCTGAAGACAGCCAGGCAACAGCACTGCAATTGAAGTCGGATGCATATTCTGACAATGAGGTTGAAGAAACATCAACGAGTCAAGCAAATGAAACTGTGACTGATGATAGTCTGATGTTCGTTCCAACTCTATCATCTTCATCAAGGTTGAACCGCAAACAGTTCTGCATAACCGGCTTCAAAAGCGTAAAATTCCTGCAGATGCTCCTGTGGATATCGAAATACAGAATACAGCTTCTGAAGGAAAAGAGAGTTTAACTCAGTGTAAAATCAGATCCACCAGCTGATGAGCATCAACTATTTTTTAACAGCTTTCTGCCGCATCTTAGGAAAATTCAGAAAGGGTCAGTTATGATATTCAGGAAGGAGGTTCAGAATTTTGTTCAGCGATATGCATATGAGCATCGCACATTTAACACATTCAGTTACGAAAGCGACACCGGGCGTGGAAGTGGTGGTGAGACCAGAAATATGTATTTTACACAATGATGGCATGTATTGAGTTACCACAAAAATGATAACGTCCAGTTGGATGGTCCTTTCTTTCTGTAGAATAAATATTTAATTTGATTACATTCCATCTATTTTCACTTACCTCAATGTTACCACTTAACGTTTCTCGTGTTGATTGTTAAAATTACTCCAATTTTGCCGTAGATGGGGCTCCAACGCATTTAAAATATATTTGATGGTCTATGATGATAAGATACTAACGGCATTAATCGATGAAACACTTCCAACCAAAAAATAAATTTTGAGTCCTGCAGTAGCCTGAAAAGTGCTCCTGCTTTGGTGATGGTGTCAGACTGTCTAGATGTTGATCGAATTTTTTCCATACACGCTATAAGAGCTTCTCTGTTCTCATACACTGTGTTAACGGTTCTAATTTTAAAGTTCCATCTGGTAGTAATTTAAAGATTTTTCTATGCAGCTAGCTAAGGCCAAGGCATGGTGTTCGTTTGGTTTGATAAAGCTCCAAAATCGTTCAACGGCGGTGCCGTTTGCCAAAGTATAACGGTTAACTATAATATACTACTATAACTATAATTTTGTTGTTCATCGTGTCCACGGAGAGCAAGTTCAAAAGCACCACAAAATTTTATACAGTTTATAATTTTAGATAATACATATCTGTTATTCTTTACATGGTCATTATGCTTTTCAATTCTTAATCGGTATGCTCTATTTAATTGTTGCCGAATATATTGCTTGCCCAATAAATTAAATTCTAATTTAGCAGTCAAATGGGCCTTTGATCGTTGGTGTTTTTTAATTTTCTCAGATAAATGTATTCAATCTTTAAGACCTGATTTTGTCCACTCTGATGCTTTGTCACTTTCAAATAATAAACAAGGAAAACAGTAAAGTCTATTGCTAACATCACACCCGCACAGCCAGTCAGTTTTTTCATAAGTTTCTGGTTTAAAGGTTCGTTTATAGTCACGATTTTTGCTTTTGGTTATACTCGTTAATTCCAAATTAGGCTTTGGACGACCTACACTTTTGATATTAATTTTTTCTTCTAAGGTTAAAGAAGAAAATTTAATTGTTTTTAAATATTGCACACTAAGAAGGGTAGGAAATACTGGAGGCATTTTAAAAAGTCCCGAAGAAAAATAACACGCGAACGACAAGCGAACTGATAAGAAAAAGCGCCGATTGCACGATCTAACTGTGCACACGGGCCAGCTTAAAACATCGACTGACTCTAGATAGTCGCGGGGTACAGAGGGGGCGGACGGCGGAAGTTCGGCCAATCAGATTTACTATACCCATGAGCTGTGCACTTGATTTTACCACGGTACACGGTGCACGGTGGCGGCGGTGATCCGTAATTTGTCCAGATTGCGTTAATTTATTATTAAAAGCTTATTTATTTCCAAGATTAATACTTGGTATTAATAGAAAATTATTTCAATAATTATAAGATTTATAATGAAAACATGCATTTTTGGACTCAAAATTTGGGAGTGCACGTGCACATGTGCTGTCGTCTTCGCTGTCTGAAATTATTTTTTCAAGTGCGCAATATATCGCAAATCGCAAAGCTCGTCGCTCCCCATCCCCACTATGTTTCTTTTGCCCCGTCTTGCGATTGCCGCGTTGCTTCTCGCGTCAAGCCGCGGCACTATGGTTGTACCCTTAGTTAGTAATCGAGTACGTGATAATTAGAATATGAATGTTATTAACGCACGCATATGTTAAAGTCGTCATTATCTGTTATATTAAATGCGGGAATCATTTAATATCCTACAACAATTTATTTATATCTGTTCTAAAAGGATTATCAATTTACACTCTTTGAAATGTTTAATTCTATAAGGCACTACAGTGCCGTAATGAAAACTAGAAAGCGCTATTAATATATTATTAACTAAGGTTTAGACAGAAGCTTTTATTGACCGTATGTCAAAATTGTGATTTGACGTGAATGATTTTTGTAATTACGGAGATTAAAATACAAAAAAAAGCAATTAAAACAAAGCGCAGTATATGAAAAGTATACCTATATTAATACATCTGAAAGCAGAGTGTATCGTTTTCTATAAAACTAATGTGGTTTTGGGTCAGCAAGTTGGTACAAGACACAAGACCTCAAAAAAGGTTACAATAATAAGTAATAATACACATATAGACACGACGTTCTCAGTGGCCGTTTTCTGAGCCCTTTCCTTGGAGTTTCTTGAGCTTTTAAAAGTTTTCAAACGTTTCAAAGCTTAGTTTTTGGGTGAAATTTATTGGAATCCATCTTGTGGAGGACTACGAGTGTTTTAATTGCTTTCACATATCTTTAAAATTTCTCTAACAATCCCCGAGGGACTTAATTGGTTACTTCCATAGACAGGTCAACAAAAACACCTAAAAATGGGTCGGTGGGTAAAAACATTCTATTTTAACTCATGTATTGAAACTTCCTAGTCGTTCTTAGGAGTATCAGATTAAAATGCACTATTTCTCTACAGGAGACCTCTTTATCCCAAATTCCTTTAGTTTTCCGACTATGAAAGACGAAAACGAAACGAAAACTACAAAGAACATATACGAAATTTTAAGACATCAGTTACCATTTATTGTTATTATAAAAAAATACGATTATTATTTTATTTATTATTATATTTATTTATTACGATTTATTTACACGGTTTTGTTTTGTTTTCTTCAACCTCATGATGTAAATACACCTGCGTAGATCACACTCTGCCGGCCTCTGAATGAGATACAACCTAATTTGTCTGTTTCTGTCAAGTCATTTTATATGTCATATGCCTTAATAGACCTTGACATTATTATTTACCTAGGTCAATAAAATTTTCTTTTTTGTTGTGTTTGTGTCAGAGTAGAACTAGAGATTAGACTTTATTTTTGACTCAGGTCAACAATGGTGAAGGTAGAGAAAACTAATTTCTCAAGTTACTAATCGGTCAATAATGGTATGTTTATCATGTTAGTAGTGGAAAAAAATATTATTATAACTATACAGGGTGTTTTACGATAAATCCGTCATATTTTAGGAGTGCGGTTAAGCGTCAAAAAAAAACCATAGTTTGCTATACAAATCCTGGTCCAAAGATGTTTCGGTATGAAGATACAGGGTGTTAAAGTTTGGACAAAAAAAAATTAAAAATATTTATTTCTTCAGAACAGCTGCAGATATTTTTATAAAACTTTGTAGACGTCAACTGTTAACGATAAAGTACAATGTGTAATAAAATAGCTATTTATGTAACCAGGTACGAAAAGATCGATTTTGTGTAACGAATGAATGTTTTTAGGGCGAGCGCAGCGAGGTCCTACAATTTGAATGAGTTACACAATAAGAAATTTTCGAAACGTGTTGCATACATAATTTTTTCTAATTTTGACTAAAAAACGGTAAAAACCATAATTTAAAGTGATTTAACACAAATATTCACTTTCATAGCACCTTGTATAAACAGTGACAACGACATGTTGTGATGGATGTCGCCCATATGTTTCTACGGAAATGCATAAAAACAGGGAGTGATGAAACGAACTTTTCATAACTAGTTACATAAAGTGATACTTTATGTAACTAGTTACATAAAGTAAAACGTTTTGTCACTCTAATCAGTTTTGAAAAGTGTCACTTTATATGCCAAAATTAGAAAAAAGTTATTTTTCAATTTTGCCAGTGGCTTCCAATCGAATAAGTTACTTAATACTTCTGCAAAAAAAAATGTACGCCACTGTTTTTCCATAAAACGCAAATCAGTTCTGCTTTCCTCATTCAATTTAGAACAAAAAAGCTATCTAGTAATATTTACACACCTTTCCGTTTTCCTATAAAAAAATAAAAAATCAAGAAAATGTACCCATTAAACCAATACTAAATCGTCGACTTTGTTTACTACGCAATTTAAAAATTCGATTTTTTCAGTTTTTTAACGAAAAAATGGCACGAAAATACTGCTTGTTCCTGTCGAATAAAGCACATATTTTTTCTTCTTCTTCTTTAGGTGTCGTCTTCATTCCAAAGTTTGGCTATCATCAAAGCTAATAAATACGTATTTGCGATACTGCAGATCTGAACAGTTGGCAGTTGTTGCAATTATACCATTCTCAGGAGTTCTTCAGCCATGAATTCCTTCTTCTTAGTCCCATTAGGCTTATTGTACGATGGTCAGTGCACTGTTTAGTGATTGCCTTTTTTGGTATAGTGACAAAAGTTGACAGGAGCCACTCCTTTGGTATTTCTCCTGTTTCGTAGATGCAGCTTCATTGTTTTTATAGCGTATAGTATTTCTTCCTTAGTTATTTCTGGTCCTTCGTCGCTCTGTATGCCATCTATATTATATTCATGGGTTTCATCGTCGAACAGTGCTTCTACATAATTCTTCCAAGTCACAAGCTTTTGTTGTATGTCAGTTTTTATTTCTTCATTTGCGTTGCATAATAGGTTGGGATCCTCCCGTTTCTGTATACCTGCCAACTCCTTTATCTTTTTATGTAGGTTAAAAATGTCATTTTTTAGTTGCAGGTCCTCAATTTCGTCGCACTTCCTTTCGTAAAAACATTCTTTAGCTGTCCTTATTTCGTTTCTGCTTTGTTTATGTACTTCCTTATACCTTTGTCTACACTCTGTCTTACAATGTCTTCGCTCTTCCATCAGTCCCAAGATTCTTTCTGTCATCCACTCTTGTCCCCTTCTTTGTTTCTCTCTGATAAGCAAACTCTGGGCAGACTTTATTATAGCCTCCTTTAAATATTGCCACTTGTCTTCTACATGCGTGTTCTGTGTTTTTGCAGAAAGTAATCGTAAGTTATCATTGATATGTCGTTTTAGATTTTCTTTGATTTTTGGATTTTGTAAGCGGCTGGTATCTATCTGATCTATTTTTACTTTTTGTGAGGGTTTTTTGAGTTTATATGAGTATACGCGCTATCAGGGGGTTATGATCTGAAAAAACCTCTGCTCCCGGATAAGCCTTAACTGATCTTATAGAATTTCTGTAATGCTGATTTACCAAGATATAGTCTATCTGAAAAAAATCAAGATAGAACCCGACAATGCGCTACTTTGCCCTAGTTTAATCGACTTCGTATCTCTTCAAATAACTGAAATTCCTATGATTGAGCTCGTATAACGGCGCGTAACACTGATAATTGAATTTTGATGGTGTGTTCCGATTTTGATGTTGAAAAACATACCTATTTGATTGTAGTAATTTAGTAGTCTAATTTTTATTAAAATTCTGAAAATCACTTCACTTATATAGACTAAACGTTATTAGCCTTTAAATCAATGTCTCTGTAAATTTAACCCAAAACCATCATTCTAAATTTTTTCAGGTAGCAACTTCAAGGATCCTGATCCTCTGCGATCAGATCGTAACTGAGTCCAAAAAGATAATGACCACCTGCTACAATCTTCAGGATTGCATCTCCATCTACTCCAAACCCTACCTAGAGCTACAAGAGTTCACCAACAAGATTCCATGTTTTAAGGTCGGCTTCACAGCTTGTGGATTCTACAACATTGACCGGTCAATTATGTTCTCAGTTATTGGGAGCGTAGCAACGTATTTCATTGTAGCAGAACAGTTTTGGGATTATCGGAATAATAAAGAGTTCAATCATACCGAACTGTATCAGAATGATTCTGTGAATGGTACAGATTTGAATATCTTTAATATTACTACTAGAAATGGACTACCTTGAAACTCTTTATTGGCTAAATGATAAAGATATAAAAGATATTTGTCTTAAATGTATTGATAAGTCAAATCTGTTGATTTATTTCTTTATAGTTAATATGACTTTTAATGCACTGCAGTCTGACTTAACTGCAGTGATGTGAAATGTGTTGGCGTAACTTAATAAATGACAGAGTTGTGTGTTGTATGTCTACCTTTATTATTGGAACTTGAGTTTTTACATTTTTCTTCTCTTCTTGACTAAAACCACTCCATTTACCAATAACAATGTGTTAATAAAGTCCCGTTAAGGGTATTCCAGAAGGAAGAATACCCAGGTTTCCACAAGTAACCCACTTTATTTGAGAAGTTAAGTCAGTTGGTACAGTAATCTTACCCCCAGATTGCCAAGATGGCGTAGATTATGATGGGGGATGCTGCACAGAGAGGGCGGTAGGGTTCACGGAGGGCAAACGCTTTATCGGGGATGAATGAACCCTAGTCTCGTGTCCGTGGGCATTTGTTGTGGTACTAGCAAATGGAGGTAAGTAGGTGCGGCAACTCTTGCTGCACACCCACACTATTTCCTTTGCTATGGATGATACTCGGGTGTGGCACTTGGTTTCCTATTGCTCCACGTTGCGTTGCACAACAGGCGTACCCAGACTAACCCAGAGATCAGTGATTTGTACGTGCTTTTGGTGCTCTATTTATACTCACATCAGGACCTCAATTCGCCTATTCTGCCTATGTGTACCACATCTGTTTTTCTGCCCCCCTCTTTTTTTACTTCGTAAGTAACCTCGCTTATTTTTTTGTAAATCTGTACGGCCCAAACCACCTAACAACAGTTTTTCACTCTTGCCCACTTTCCTTATTGGTATGAATATTTTTACTCTGTCTCCAACTTCATACTCCCTCTATCTATGTTTGTTATCGTATAGTTCTTTATCGTTTACTTGTTTCTTCTGTATGTTGTCTACGGCTAATGCTCTTATTAGTATCGCTTTCTCCCTTAGTCCCTTGGCATTCGAGCTTGTTTCATTATGTTGAAGTGTTGCGTCTAAAGGTAGGGTCGGACTTCTTGCTTTAGTTTATTAACTCAAAGGGCGTGAATTGCGTAGTCTCTTGCTTTGCCGTGTTGTAGGCGAAAGTGACGAAGGACAGGTATGAACACCAGTGTGGTTTTTCCATGTTACAATACAGGGACAGCATGTCGGCTAGTGTTTTGTTCAGCCTTTCCGTCAAGCCATTGCACGACGGGTGATATGGCATGGTGAAAGTGCTTTGAACACCCATTATTTGTTGTAACTCTTGCACGATTTCTCACTGGAAAACCTTTCCCCTATCGCTCAGAATGGTACGAGGTATACCGTGTATCGAGAGTACTTTTTCCAGCAAGAATTTCGCCACTGGCCCCACCTTGCCGTTGGGTAGGGCCGCCGTTATTGCGTATCTCGTTGAATAGTCTGTTACCTCCGCGATGGTAGTTTTCCCCTGGCTGCTTTTCCGAAAAGAACTCAACAGGTCTATTCCCAGCTGATCGAACACTTGTCCTACTTGAATAGGCTGAAGTAGATCCAAGAGTTTCCTGTTTGAAGGCCCTTTTCTTGCCTGACAGTCCCTGCACTCTCGGATGTACTTGTGTACGTCTTTCACCATGTTGTCCCAGTAGTATTTTGGGCTAAGTCTACTTAAGGTTGTAGTCATGCCCATGTTTCCACTTGTGGGTGCGTTGTGGGCTTCCCATAATACTTCCTCTTTTTATGCCCGTGGTATTACAAGTGCATATTTTAAGCCGGCTTTATCTATGGTGGCCTTGTATAATACATTATCCTTTACCCTAAAATTCTTTGCCTTTCGTCGCGTTATGGCGCTGCAGTTGCTGTTATTTGGGTCTAAAATTGCTTCTTTTAATTCCTTTAAGTCTTTGTCCCTGTCTTGAAGTTCGTCTATTTTCACCGTCGAGATGGTGAAGGTGGGCACGTCATCCAATTCGTCGATTTCCATATTATCTATGTGTAGCGCGGGGTTGCGAGATAGACAGTCTGCGTCTTGGTGTTTGCTGCCTTTTTTGTATACCACCGAGTAGTCGAACTCTGCCAACTTTAGTGCCCAACGTGCTAATCGTCTTGAGTGGTCTTTTATGTTGTGGATCCAATAGAGTGCGAGGTGATCGGTAACTAACTATTATCACCTGTCTTCCGTAAATGAGATGTCTTGAGTACGTCATACCCCATACAGCGACAAGCAACTCCAGTTCGCTTATAGAGAAGTTTTTTTCAGCTTTTGAGAGTGACCTGCTTATGTATGCTATGGGATGGTTTTGCTTGTCTTCCCCTTCCTGCAGTAGTATTGCCCCTATGCCTTCTGTGCATGCGTCCGTGTGGAGAGTGCACCCGATGTTAGGGTTGTAGTGTTTCAACACCGGGGCTGTTGTTAGCCGATTTTTCAGTTCCTGCAATGCTTATTCTTGTTCTTTTTCCCAACGAAACTTGTTTTTCTTTGTGGCCTCGTGTAGGGGTCGACCTATCACTGAATAATTTTTTATGAATTTCTTATAGAAGTTGCATAAACCCAGGAAACTTTGAAGCTCTTTAGTTTTCTTTGGCGTTGGGAATTCTTTAATCCCTGCCAATTTTCCTTCTTCGGGGTATATGTCTTCTCCACTCACTGTGTAGCCTAGTATCTTTACTTGTTCCTACAGATACTCGCATTTACTGGGTTTTAGCGTAAGGTTAGCCTCTCTCATTCTTGTGAATACTTTTTCCAACTTCTTGATTTTCGGAGAATATTATTATGTCGTCCAGATATATCAATATTTCTCTCCATTTAAGATCTCCAAAAACTCCGCTAGCTGCTGGAAGGTGGCTGGGGCGTTACAGAGTCCGAAGCTTAGTACATTGAATTCATACTAGCCATGGCCTTGTGCTGTGAAAGCCGTATACTGTTTTGAAGATTCCTCAATCGGAATCTGCCAGTACCCCGAGAACATGTCTAGTGTTGTGAAGTATCTGGCGTTTCCTAGATAGGTCAATATGTCATCTATCTGTGGTAGGGGGTAGCAGGATTTCTTTGTCACCGGGTTAATGGTTCTTTTGTAATCTATACAGAATCTGGTGGAACCATCCTTTTTCTTGACTAGGACCACCGGGCTTGCCCATGGTGAATGACAGGGTCTTATTACCCCACAATCTAGCATTTCGTATATCTGGGAATCTGTACGGGCGGCATTTTACTGGTTTATTCTCAGTTAATTCTATCTTATGTTCCATAAGGTTTGTTTTGATCATGTACTTGAGTGATTTGCAGAACACGTCCTCATAATCCGCCAACAATTGCTTTAGCCTTTAAAGCGTCCTTCCGGTATATATTCTAGTTTGTGGTCCTCTAAGTTTATTTTTTCATCGTCTGACTGGCGGATTGAAAATACTTGACTGATCGTTGGTTCCTTTTTTATCGTTGCTATTGTCGTAGCTTTATACACTATCATTGGTACCGGACCGACGTTTTTTATTTCTATCTCGGTACATCCTTCGTATTGCCTGCAGCTGCACAGCAGCTGATTTTTGATCAACCAATTTTCGTTAGGTACTATGTGTGCTTGTTTCACTAGGGTATTTTCTGTTTCCGTTAATATTGTTCTTCTGTCGCCCGGCATGATAACTATGTCTTCCATAGCCCTTAACTTGATTTGTTTTGGAGAGATGTCATCAAAATAGTTGGGGAGAATTTCCCATCCTGTTTTCGCCTTGCCGGCGCTTTTTCCTTTTACCTTTCCCTTTCGATAACCAGACTTCTATGTTTGTGTTCCTGAAAGTGTCCGACAGGATTCCTTTGTTGGTTACCCAGCCTGTGTGGTCGCTTCGTCGGCTTAGTCTTGGTAAGGGGATGCTCTTTATTTTCTCCTGTAGTGCCCATTGTTTCAGTGCTGTGCAGCATCTTCTGAAGGGTTCTATGGCTACTGAGCGGGTGTTTTCTTCTTTGTCCGTCATTTGAATTATTCGTCGGCCGTTTTTCGAAAAGAAATCCAGTTCTCCCAAGTAAGAGTTGTTCCTATTTTTTACCCCCGCGTGGCTTCTGATGGCCCTTGCAATATCTCTATCGTTACAGGGTGTAGTTGACACTGTAAATGCCCATGCCGTGTCTTTGGGGAAGGAGAATATAGATTTGGGTACTTCGATAATGCTTGTCTTTAGTGCATGTGGTATTGCTTGCTTTGCTTTGCTTTTAGGTGCCTTTATTTGCGGGTTCACCTGGTTTGTGCTTTTTGCTTGCTAATTTAGTATTTCCTTCTGGGTGGTGGCGGGGTCCTCTCACCGAACGAACGTTACGAAGACCACACACAAAAAGCGTGGGTCTTCGTAACGTGCAATTTCCCTGAAGCTCGAGTTATTGTATGCTTGGCGCAGCGGCGGGAATGTTGGTGTAGAGGGCCGTGGGGGTTCTGTAGGGGCGTTATCTATCGTGATGCATATTAATTTGATCTCTTCTAATGATCTAGGTGGCTGATTGGGGAAATGCGTGAGCCAGTAGCATCTAGCCCTTGTTTCCGTTATTAAACCGTTTTGAAAGATTTCTTGGAATTCCCCAAAATCGACTTCCCACTTGTATTCTTCGCAAAGGACCCTTAGATCGTAGAAATAGTTCTTGGTGGGTTCTAAGGGGCCCGGTGTTCTTTCCCGAACCTTCGCAATCAGTCGCAGGCTGCTGTTATCACAAAGGTGTAATTAAATATAGAGTCCTTTATCTACATTATTTTATATCATTAGAATTGTCCGGCGCGATGTTGCCAAATGTTTACCTCCGACACCACGACAGTGCGATACAAGCATTACAGGCCATTGTAACCGCACAGCACGTTTTAAAAACACAGGTTAAAACTCTTTACAATTGCTAACGTGCCAACAGTGCGACCAGCCGCGACCGACGCGCCCTTCTTCCGTCTTTCTTCGTTTTGTTTACATTTGGCGTTGATAGTAGTTGTGATTAAGTTTTGAGCGTTTTTGAGTGTTTTTTTGAAAACTTTTTATCATAGTTAGGTATTGTGGTATCTGTAAGAAAACCTGCTACAAAACTGGTACAGAAAATCTTTCGTATCACAGGTAAGTGCATTAAGTTCATTTTTTTGAGGTTATGGGTTAACTTTATGAAAATCTATTTATTCATTGGCGTAGCAAGGGACAGTAAGATTAATAATCATTTGAGAAAAGTACTGTTTCAATAACTAGGGCAGCAATCATGAATTGAGAATGTGCTCTGAGATAGCAATAAGATGTACCTATAAGGGCAAATATCACCTATACCTATAAGATAAATATCACAGACACGGAGTAGCAGTTACTGTCTCTCGAGAAGTTATGGCGTCCGTTACCAACTTCGTCCCTGTCTCAGATCGTGTCAGCTCAAGGAAGCTAAACTTACTACAAGTATATGCCCCTACTGCAGATAAGCCGGAAGAAGAGAACGAGCTCTTCTACGAACAAATCAGACAAACGCTTGAATCACTAAAAACAAGAGATATCACTATAATTCTTGGAGACTTTAATGCGAAAGTCGGAAAAGGGAAGAGTGACAGGTACATAGGTGAATATGGATTGGGGACAAGAAATGAAAGAGGCGATAGATTGGTACAATTCTGTCACGAGGAAAAGCTGATAGTAACCAATACCTTGTACAAACTTCCAAGCCGACGACTCTACACATGGAAGTCCCCGCAGGACCAGGAACAAAACACGATAAGAAATCAAATAGACTATATCTTGATAAGCGCAAGATATAGAAACAATATTATGGCAGTTAAGACTTACCCAGGTGCTGATGTCTCCTCGGACCATAATCCCCTAGTCGCTCTAATGCACGTTAAACTCAAAAGAATCATAAAGAAGAAAGACACCCGGTTAAATATAGAACACTTAAAGAACCAGGAAATACGGAATGAGCTACAAACAAGAATAAACAAAAATCTGGAAACACTCGAAAGTAAGGAAGAATACCGGAACTGCAGAAACATAAATGAAAAATGGTGCGGAATTAAATCAGCCGTATTGGAACCCTCTATAGAAGGACTTTCCCTCAGTTTGGAGACATGTTAAAGAAAGAGAAGCCCGCAGGAAGGAAAGAATAGATAACTGGCGAAATCCTTGAACTCATGGATAAGAGGAGAAGCTATAAAGGAAAAAATGAACAACGATATAAAGAAACACAACGAATACTCCGCTCAAAAATCAGGAAAGCAAAAGAAGACTACTATAAACAAAAATGCGAAGAAATTGATAAATTACAAGCCAAACATGATAGCTTCAACATACACAAAAAGATCAAAGGACTCGCCGGCACCAATAAACAAAAGCAACTCAATATATTGTCACACCCGTGTTAGTAGTTACGGTGCACACCCAGTAACCACCATAGTCAGCAAGGTTAGCGTATATACAACAACAACGGAAAAATAGTCACAGAAACAGTACAAAAACTAGAAGTATGGAAAGACTACATTACACAACTATTCGAAGATAAAAGACGACAAACCAATCTTGATAATATAGAAGGGGATTTAGGCTCGGACATAATTAAGGATAAAGTGACATATGCACTGGAGATGCTGAAGAACGGAAAAGCTGCAGGTCCGGACCAACTGCCAGTGGAGATTCTTAAGCTGATAGAGGAAGACCGGATTCATATTTTAGATATAAATCAAGACATATATACATGCTCTATGGACTACAATAAAGCTTTCGATAAAGTGAGGCATGACTTGCTCAAAGAGAAGAATAGACCTCAGAGACATAAGAATAATATCAAACTTATACTATGGTCAAAAAGCAGTAGTACGAGTAGAAGACATGACATCAGAAGAAATAGAAATACAGAGAGGTGTTCGTCAAGGGTGTATACTATCACTAATCCTCTTTAATCTGTACTCGGAGGACATAATAAATAGGGCACTTGATGATCAGAACATAGGCATTAAGATCAACGGAATGACAATAAATAATCTGAGGTATGCTACGACGATACAGTTATTCTGGCTGGAACATACGAAGATCTGCAGACGCTAATTAATAGAATGGTCACGGTAAACGAAGAATATGGACTATCACTGAACATAAACAAAACAAAATATATGTTGATGACAAAAACAACTCAGGACATTTGTAGGATATACGTAAACAATCAACCTATTGAGAGAGTAAGAGAA
Organism: Ips typographus; assembly: GCF_016097725.1. Lineage (NCBI taxonomy): Eukaryota > Metazoa > Arthropoda > Insecta > Coleoptera > Curculionidae > Ips > Ips typographus. The sequence goes on along the minus strand of NC_138431.1, from coordinate 306,431 downwards.
TACAAATACCTAGGCACGACCATTAATGAAAACAACGACAGCTCACAAGAAATACGAATCAAAATCGAACAGGCCAGAAGCACATTTATAAAAATGAAAAGGCTTTTCTGCTATCGGGATCTAAACCTGGAACTGAAAATACGACTAATGAGATGCTATGTGCTGTCCGTACTGTATTATGGGATGGAAGCCTGGACGCTGAAGGTAACCGAAATGAGGAGACTGGAAGCGTTTGAGATGTGGGTATACCGAGGAATACTGAGGATTTCATGGGTAGACAGAATAACCAACGTGGAAGTGATGAGACGTATGAATAAGGAGAGAGAAGTTATTACGGCAATTAAGGCCAGAAAATTGCAATATATGGGACATGTCATGAGGGGGGAAAAGTATCGAATATTGCAACTTATTATGCAAGGAAAAATGGAAGGAAAGAGATCTGTGAGGAGAAGACGTAATTCATGGCTGAAGAACCTTAGAGAATGGTTTGGTTGCAATAACAACGAACTATTTAGAGCTGCGGTCTCAAAAAAAAGAATCGCCCTGATGATTACTTAGCTTCGAAACGGAGACGGCACCTGAAGAAGAGATAAGGGCAAAATGTTAAAATTGGGAGAATCTCACATGGTTTTATTCACCATGCTCCACTAATATACCTAGACTACAAGCCTTTAACAATTTAAATTTGAAGCCTTTTCAACTTATTGAATTGATCAGGAACAGAAAGTATGCTATTCTGTCAAGTTAAAAAACAACCTGTATTAAGGATCCTGCGCCCTGCAACTGAACTCGAGACCATATGTCAAGACTGAATTAAATGAGTCCTACTTGTCTTTTATTTTTTACATAGGCATTGGATTTGAATTGAATTAAGTACTATATACATTATCTATGACTTCCATTCACATTTCATCAGGTTTTATTATAATAAATTTGAAAAAATAAACTGTTGAAACAATATATGACACCTACAATGCACAATTGTACAGGGTGCTGCATTTTCGATGGTTTTACGGGGTACAGAGAAAACGGTAATAGATAGAAAAAAAGTAGCATACGTGTTCTGATCTCTTTTTCTGAGCTGAGATGACTGGCGAAAAGTGGGCGGCGCAAACTTCTTTTGTTTCAAAGATACGAGGGGCTTTTGAAAATTGGTCATTTTGGAACCTCCTCTGTATTTCATTTGCTATTAAAGTTATCAAAAAAGGAAAAACGGTTTCCGGTACAAGTTTTGACGTAGAATCCAATGGCGTAGTCAGTTTTTTCTATTACGTTTAGTTTCTGACATATGACAGTAAGTTATATTTTTTTAAATGGAACACCCTATATATTTTTTGTTCATTTAATTCTGTTGATTTTTACTATTTCAACGGTGTATTAAAACATATAAGTTTGTAAACGTTAATCTTGCTAATTAGAAAAAAAGCGTTTCCTTAACAAAAAAGTACTAAATAATATGTATAAAAATACCCACAGTCGAAACAAAATTTGGCTATGTTCTTATTAACATGTTACATGTCGTTTATAAACAGTTTTTTCAACTTCTGCCTTAAAAATAGTAAAAAATAGAAATGGCCACTTTTCTTATAAACGTGACGGTAGAACTGTTTGTAACTTAGATTTTTAATAAGATTTATTAAAAATATTTAATTTTCTGATGTGTTAGTTTATATGATTTCCGATTTTGTTTGGTATTTTAGATATTGGCCTTTTTTTAGCTTAGCAAAGGTCTTTTTTTAAAATAACAGGATTAACCTCTACAAACTTATATGTTGTAATACACCGTTGAAAAAGTAAAAATCAACTGAATTAAATGACGTAAAAATATATAGGATGTTCCATTTAAAAAAATGTAACTTACTGTCATATGTCAGAAACTAAACGGAATAGAAAAAAACTGACTACGCCATTGGATTCTACATGAAAACTACTACCGGGAACCGTTCTTCCTTTTTTGATAACTTTAAGAATAACTGAAATACAGAAGAGGTTCAAAAAGAATCAATTTTCGAAAACCCCCCGTATCTTTGAAACAAAAGAAGTTTGCGCCGCCCACTTTTCGCCAGTCATCTCAGCTCAGAAAAAGAGATCAACACGTATGCTACTTTTTTTCTATCTATTACCGTTTTCTCTGTACCCCGTAAAACCATCGAAAATGCAGCACCCTGTACAATCACATCACACAACTAGCTGATATTAGATGTGGTTTGCAAGTTCGCATAAAAAAAAAGATGACCACTTACAAATCCTCTGTATGTTATTGAGAAAAGATTACATTTACTTTAATCATACAGTGTGACCCATTTAGAATGGAAACACCCCTATAAAATTTTAGGTTATTAACCGATTTCAATGATTTTTTTTTTTGAAATAATTAGGAATGAAATGTCTATTATGGGAGAAAATTTTAAATATTTATTTCAGTTTTCAGGTCATATTACGAGACTTTTTCTTGATAGAAAATGGAGAATTTTTATTAGCGATTTTTTTATTGAAAAAATTACTACGCCACTGGATCTATAGTGCTTTCAAATAGCTGTGACCAAATTTTTATTTTATTTTTTTTTTGATTTTTTTTTTGATTTTTTTTTTTTGATTTTTTTTTAATTTTTTTTTTTTATTTTTTTTTTTTTGATTTTTTTTTTTTAGAAATTAATCAATTAATAAGTAATAATAAACAAATAAATAGTAACACCATTTCTATGGCAACAGTTGATGCAGGGTGTTCTTTTGTGACCGTTAGCTTAGAGGATTTTTGAATTTTAATTTGTCATAACTTTGTTATTAATGAATGGATTTTCATGAAATTTTGGTCACAGCTATTTGAAAGCACTATAGATCCAGTGGCGTAGTAATTTTTTCAATAAAAAAATCGCTAATAAAAATTCTACATTTTCTATCAAGAAAAAGTATCGTAATATGACCTGAAAACTGAAATAAATATTTAAAATTTTCTCCCGTAATAGACATTTCATTCCTAATTATTTCAAAAAAAAAATCATTGAAATCGGTTAATAACCTAAAATTTTATAGGGGTGTTTCCATTCTAAATGGGTCACACTGTATGTGCAAAAGTGAAACAGAATATGTTTGATTATAGAAACTAAGAAATATGTAGAAGAACTTATATTTGTGCACTTGTGTCTCTTGAGTTTTTGGGCAATTTAAATGTAATATCTACAACCTTTTTTGAAGTAGTTTTATTGATTTTTTGAAAAAAATATCAACTATGAACTTTACCAAACCAAATTATGTTGATGTACTAAACTTTAAAGTTAAATACTACCTTCTTCTTCAAGTGCCGTGTCAGGTCCCCCTGACGTTGGCAATTACTTGGGCAAGTCTTTCTCGATTCTGCGCCAATCGAAACAGTTCTTCTGCGCTGCGTATACCGGTCCATTCACGGATGTCCCTCAGCCAGGAAGCCTGTTTTCTTCCTACTCCTCTACGTCCTTCCACTTTTCCCATCATGATCAGTTGTAGGATTCTGTATCGCTCTCCTCTGAAAATATGTCCAAGATATGAGATTTTCCTGCACTTGACTGTATTTAGCAGCAAACGTGTTGCATCGGCCCTGTTTAGCACCATTTCGTTGGTCTGCATATCTGTCCAGGGTATTCTCAGCATTCGCCGGTGTAGCCACATCTCAAGGTCCAGACCTCTGCCCCGTATAGTAACACTGACCATATGTAGGATTTTACCATTCTCTGCCGTAATTTTAGGTTCAGATTATCATTGCAGAATAGTGGTTTCATTTTTTTGGAATGTTGTTCGGGCTGTCTCTATTCTGCATCTTATTTCTCTATCTGGATTCAGTTGTTCGGTGATATAACACCCAAGGTACTTAAACTGGGTTACTCTGTCTATATTCTTCGTATTGATCTGCAGTGAAGCATCAAGATGTGGTTGTCGACTAAAGACCATAAATTTTGTCTTATTGATATTTATGTTGAGCCCCTTTCTTGCCCTTCTGCGTTTACACAGTTTAGTAGATGTTGCAGGTCTTCTAGTTTGTCACTCAAGATGACAGTGTCGTCAGCATATCGTATCGTATTTATATATTCTCCATTGATTTGTACTCCCATTTCTTGTTCTTGTGTAGCCCGTTTAAAGATTTTATCTGAATATATGTTAAAAAGCAGTGGTGACAGTATGCAGCCCTGTCTGACGCCTCGTAGAATTTGACTTTCTTCTGTGAGCTTTCCGTTTATTCGTACTGCTGCCTTCTGTCTCCAGTATAAATTTTCGATAATTCTAACGTCCCTGTTGTCCACTTCCATGCTCCTTAAGATGTTTATAAGCTGTATGTGTTGTACTCTGTCGAAGGCCTTCTCGTAATCAACAAAACACACAAAAACGTCCTTGCGTTGGTCACGGCATTTTTGTAGTAGTATATTCAGAGCAAACAGTGCCTCTCTAGTTCCTAAAGCGTTTCTAAATCCAAATTGGGTTTCATCCAAATCTGCCTCACATTTGGCTCTTATCCTCGCGTGGATAATTTTGAGAAAGACCTTCAAGGTGTGGCTCATAAGGCTTATTAGGTTATACTCACTGCATCGTTTTGCCCGTTGTTTTTTCGGAATTGGAATGAATACGGATTTCAGCCAATCCTCCGGTATGTCTCCAGTCGCGTACACCGCATTAAACAGTTTGACCAAGATTCCAATGTTTTCCTCTTTGATCATTTGTAACAGCTCGGTTGGGATGTCATCAGGTCCGGTGGCTTTTTTGGTTTTTGCGGATTTTATTGCAAATAGAACCTCACTTTTGAGGATTTCTGGCCCTCCGTCTATATTTGCGTGGTCATCGAAGTTGGGTTCATTCGGTCTATTATCATCAAACAGCTCATTTATGTATTTGAGCCATGTTCCAAGGATTTCTTTTTCATCTAAGATATTTTTACCTTCAGTGTCTACTAGCATGTTAGTGGTATTTTTATTGTATAAACCTGCTACTTCTCTGACCTTTTTATACATGTTGAAAGTGTCATGTCTATTCTCCAGGTCTTCCATTTCCATACATTTTTCCTTCATCCAGTTTTCTTTGGCGATCCGAATTTTTTGTTTTATTTCTTTTTGTCTCCTTTTATATTCTTCTGGGTTTGTTTTATACTGCCGCCTTTGCTCCATGAGGTGCAATATTTCGGATGTCATCCATTTCTGTTTCTTCGGTGTATCCTGTCTTACCGTATGCTCCGTCATTAGCTTATTTGTTAGTTCCTTGAATGATTTCCAAATTTCATCCACGTTGTCGACGGTTCTGAATTCCTTTATGCAGTTGTTCAGGTCTTTCGCGAATATTTCCTTATTGTTTTCCGCCAGTCTAAATTTAATGTGTTGGGTGCTGTTCTTTAGTCTCTTAAGTTTGACTCTAGTGTCGGCAACCAGCGGGTTATGGTCAGATCCCACGCCCGCTCCAGGATAGGTTGCAACTCTGTTTACGCAGTTCCTAAATCTTTTGTTGATCAATATATAATCAATCTGGTTTCTTATAATGTGTGTTGGGTTATCGCCTGGACCCCTCCAAGTATACAGTCTTCGTTTATGCAGTTTGAACCATGTATTTGTTACCACCATGTTGTGATCCTGGCAAAATTAGAAAAGTCTGTCACCCCGCGCATTACTTTCGCCCAAGCCATGCTCCCCTACCAAGTCCGATCTGCTACCCTGGCCTATCTTCCAGGACATATGTAATTTCATTGTTCTTAAGTGTTTTCATTATTATGTCTAATTGGCTATACAGAGATTCGACTTCGTCGTCGTACCTTTTCTCTGCCGTCGGAGCATATATTTGGAGTACATTAATGTTAAATGGGGTGTAAGGGGTAGGCAGAACAATGTAAAAGCCTAACCAACTGACAACCTCACCTGCACGTGGTGCACCCTGCTAGACAACTAACGAGGCCCTGTCGACCGAGTGATTACCGGTATAAGTAATCCCCTCTTGTCAGCCAACAGCTTCGGGTGGATGAGCCGACAAGAGTAAGGGCACCCTATTGTCCTGGGGTTGAGAAATCGGCCCCAAAGGCGGATGAATTACAATCAAGTAATCAACGACATAAGGATGAGGAAGAATTTTGGACAAACCACCTCATTAAAGATCCAGAATGGATAAGTCCTAGTAAAAATCATCATGGCAAGGCTCACAACAAAACAAGTCCGGAATAGTTCCTCGATCGGATCTCCGGGAGGAAATGTTTTGAGCAGTGTAATGAAAGTGAACAGGGAGATAAGGATTGGTACTTGGAATGTTAAAACGATGGCACAGGCTGGAAATATCAACAACGCAACAAAAGAAATGAGAAGAATGAAAGTAAACATCATGGGAATTAGCGAGATGAGGTGGCCGGGAGTGGGTTCGGTGGATGTGGACGAACACAGAGTGTACTATGCAGGAACACAGGATGGTAAGTTTCTGAATGGGGTGGGCATTGTTGTCACTAAGGAGATAGCGCAGAGTGTCATGAACTTTGTCCCATTCTCAGAAAGAGTCCTTCTAATACAGATTAACGCCCGACCAGTAAATCTAAACATCATCCAGATTTATGCCCCCACTGCAGATAAAGATGAAGGGGAAATTGAAGAATTATACAGGAATGTCGACCAAATACTCGAGAGGCTACCCAAAAAAGAAGTTAACATCATCATGGGGGACTTTAACGCAAAGTTGGGAGCTGGAGAAAAAACCGAGCTCATCGGGTCTTTCGGTTTGGGAGAGAGGAATGAGAGAGGAGATATGCTCGAAAAATTTACAGACGAACACGGCCTTGTAGTCCTCAACACACAGTTCAAACAACCACCGAGGCGTTTATACACATGGAGATCGCCCCTTGATAAACCTGGGAGAATAGTCAGGAATCAAATAGACTACGTACTAGTCAACAAGCGGTACAGAAACAGCTGCTTAAGTATGAGAACCTTCCCGGGAGCAGATTTGCGAACCGACCACGTGCCAGTTATCGGAAGATTCAAAGTGGTTATGAAGAAGATAAAGAAAGCTGCTCCATTAAAAGTTAACCTAAGACAGCTGAAAAACGGGAAGATCAAAGAATGTGTAGAGAAAGAGCTGAATGCAGCAATGGCAGAAACAACAGAAGATAGCTCAGTAGAAGAACACTTGAATCACCTGAAAAGTAAAGTGGAACACATTAAGAACACTATTCTAAGGGAAAACGGACAAAGAGTAAGGAAGAAAACCTGGATGACAGATTACATATTGAACCTAATGGAAGAGAGAAGATTGAACAAGAATAACACCATAAAATACAAAAGGATAAACAACATCATAAGGAACGAAATACGAATGGCTAAAGAAAAGGAACAGAAAGAGAACTGTGAGGAGATAGACACACTGCAGTTGAAATATGACTACTTTAACGTCCACCGGAAGGTGAAAGAAGTCACTGGACAAAGAAGGAATACAAACTTAGGGAAACTAGTTGACGCTAATGGAAACATCATTGTAGACATGGAAGAGAAGAAGAAGATGTGGACTAATTACGTAGAGCACCTCTTTGAGGATAATAGAGAGAGCCCCCCAGATCCCCGGAGTAACGCACAGAGTGGGCCAGAAATAATGGAATCAGAAGTGAGGGCAGCTATAGAGCAGAGCAAGGAGGGAAAAGCAGCAGGACCTGACAACATCCAGACAGAGTTCCTGAAACTTCTAGACGAAAATGGATTAAAGAAGATCACCAAACTTTTCAACAACATCTACAAATCAGGTAAAATACCACAAGAATGGCTAGTCTCAGAGTTCATTGCACTGCCAAAGAAACAAGGCGCAAAACGATGTGAAGAATATCGAACGATAAGTCTGATGAGCCACCTGCTGAAAACCTTTCTCAAAGTCATCCATAAAAGAATATACAATCGATGCGAGAACCTAATCTCTCGAAACCAGTTCGGGTTCGTCAATGCGATGGGAACCAGAGAAGCACTCTTTGCTGTCCAAGTCCTTGTCCAGAGATGCAGAGACGTTAACCTTGACGTTTACTGTTGTTTAATTGACTACGCCAAAGCATTTGACCGGGTTCAACATGGCAAAATGATGAAAATATTAAAGAAGACAGGGATCGATACCAATGACCTGAATATCATAAGTAGCTTGTACTGGGGCCAGTCGGCAACAATAAGAGTCGACGGAGAAACAACTGAGGCCGTCAAAATAATGCGAGGAGTGAGGCAGGGCTGTGTACTCTCACCCCTGCTATTCAACATCTACTCCGAGCAGATTTTTAAAGAGGCGCTCGACGACGAAGAAGAGGAGGGCATCTCAATAAATGGGAAGAAATTGAGTAATATAAGATACGCGGACGACACCATCGTGTTCGCAGATAGCCCACAAGCACTACAACAACTTATCAACAAAATAGCAAGAGTTAGTAAGGAATATGGTTTGGACATAAACATACAAAAGACCAAAATTATGGTCATTAGCAAGAACAAGATTGACAACATCCAGTTATCCATCAACAACCAACCAATAGAGAGAGTACCACACATCACGTACCTGGGAACACGTATAAACGAGAACTGGGACGCAACTCAAGAAATCAAATCACGAATCGCCAAAGCCACAGCCGCCTACAACAAAATGAGCAAACTCTTCAGAAGCCATGATCTTACACTGGAAACAAAAATGAGACTTCTCAGATGTTACATCTTTTCTATCCTCTTATACGGGACGGAATCTTGGACACTCAATGAAAGCACATCCAAGAAAATAGAAGCCTTCGAAATGCGACTCTATCGAAGAATGATGAGGATATCATGGACCGAACATATCACTAATGAAGAGGTACTAAGAAGGATGAATAAACAAAAAGAAATTATGAACACCATCAAGATCCGAAAACTGCAATATCTGGGCCACATCATGAGAAACGACTCCAGGTACTCCTTACTCCAGACAATCATCCAGGGAAAAATCAATGGAAGAAGAGGTCCAGGAAGGAGAAGAATATCTTGGCTGCATAACCTCAGGAAGTGGACCGGAAAAACATCAACCGAACTCTTCCGCATTGCCGTAAACAAGGTTAGGCTCGCCATGCTGATTGCCAACATCCGTAACGGATAGGAACCACAAGAAGAAGAATGTTAAAAGGGCTTGCCCCCAATTGTAGTAGTATTATTCTGTCGTTTATTGGGACAAAGTTTATCACGTATTTCGCTAGTTCTGCAGTCACAAAAATTCCTACTCCATTCCTGTGACCCGGTTCGCCTTCATCTCCCCCAGAGTAATATAAGGTGCCATTTTCGTGTTTGCATGCTCCTGAGCCAGGCCATCTCAATTAGCTTACACCCGTTATTTGCAGTTTCATCCGATTAATCTCTTGAACGAGGTTTTCAAACTTCCCAGCTGCGTACAATGAACGGACATTCCATGTTCCGATTCTTAGTTTGGACCTTGCGATCTTGAGCCGGGAGATCTTCGCACCCCTTGCCCATCTAAGGGCTGCCCGGGACTGGGGGCCGTTGTGTCTGGTTTTCTCGCCATAGCAATTTCCTGGGAAAATTTTAAGCAATGTGGTTTCCCGTTGCCTTCATTGCTTTTACTTCAGCCGCTCCTAACATGGAGTTCAGACGCTGTGTGCAGCCGCCCACTCTGGGTCAGACGCTGCTATGTGCTTTTATACTGATCCTAAAAGCATAGGTTGCCACTTGCGCCAGGTCCGCCGTACCGAAGTCCATCTTCTCCGCCTTTCCTGCCGGTGTGGTCTTCACCCGTATCCCTGGGCAAGGGGATTGCGTTATACCCCGCAATACTGGGTCCCCAGCAGAACTTAGCCACCGGCTCCGAGGAGTCGGGCCCACCCCCGCGACATGGACGCGCCTGCTAAGAATTGCCCTATTCAGAGAAGGGGTCTCTGGTTTCCCATAGGCCAGGTTAATGCTCGTGTATGAGACCACGACCAAAGGCTACGACCAAATACTATACTGAGTGTTATTAATTAAGTGTCGGGTAAGACGGGTTTTAATTTTTTCTTGACTCAAAAGTCGCTATTAATAAATGATTTCCAGTTGATTTAATCTAAAATAATCGGCGTATATATTTTCCAAAAGCTATAAACTGTTTTGTAAGCAGTTTTTTAATTAACGAAAGAAATTCAACACTCTCATATGAAATACTCGACAGTCGTCCAGAAATGTGATAAAGTTCGATATTAAAAATAACTTACAAAAAACAGGAACTAGAAATATTTTTATCATCCTGTAGTTTGATAAATATGGCATTGTAAACCCATGTATATATTGAAAATACCTGAGAAATCGCACTGTGAAATATCCTCGAAAAAAAATCATATTCTTTGATTTGTTTGTGTGGCGTATTTCAAATATATTCAAAGTTCAAACACACACAACAGTTCAAATATTCAGAACAAATTTTACAAAAACATTTTTTCTTCTAAAATTGTGAAACAAAAAAAGAGGTAGAGCGTTTATAATAAGATATTTCTTGTGGATATTCTGCATCTAAAATCACTTCGAATTAAATTGTGTAAGTGCAGCAATCTAAATATTGTAGCTCAACTTCATCTATGAGTAATGCAGCGATACTTTGTCTGGAAGAAGAAGCAAAGAGGAAATTATGACTTCAGCCGAAGGGGAAGCATTATTGGGACAAGAAAATATCTCTTTAATTTATAGTACTGTGGAAAGCAGTCCTGTTAGAAAACGTTAGAAAAAAGTTTATCCTAATAATTGTAATTTTACAAATCCAAAGAAAAACAAGTTTTGTTTTATCTTCCTACTTTACTAAATCGATTTTTATGACGTTAATGTTTATTTTCACCAATCTTAAGTGTTTGTGTTTAGTAAGGCATTTTATTTAAATTTTTGGTTTATTTAATACAGAATAAAAGTTTTAAGACCAACATTTTTTGAGTGTTTATGTTTCTCAATATTCCAATGACATTTCAGATTGAAACTAGAAGAACCATTTTTTGAAATCGCTGGTCCGTCAGGGTAGAGTTATTTTATTTGTAAATAAAACATTGATTCTGTATCCTAAGAATATTAAAATTTTATTAGTCATGGTAAAGACTTTGACAAAGCCTCAGATCTTCATTTAGAACCAATTGCAAGTAGCTCATATGTAACATTAACAGCTTCTGAAAATGAGGAACAAGCCAAAGCGCCACAAAGTACCACCAATAATCCAATTATTAAACAGAAAAGAAAAAAGTATGTGTTTATAATTCCTTTCCTCAGTAAACAATTTAAGTTATAAACATCTTTTTTTAGACTAATTAGATATGCGGGTGATCTCTCAAGTGATGATTTCTCCACACCCCGAAAGGCAAAGACAAATTTTAATTTAATGAGAAAGACTTTAAAAAATCAGCGATTGAAGATAAAATCTCTTCAGACGACAGTGGCGTATTTTAGAAAACGAATAGGGTCAATAAACACCTTGATTGAAAGAACTTTATTAAAGAGTCCAATGAACAAATGGTACAAGTAAGTTGTCGTTAAAAATTAAGGCGTATTTTGAAAGTAATATGATTTTAATTTTTTTTAGGCATCATTATCTGACTCGGCATCAGGATTACTAGACCGCATAGTAAAAGGATCTTCTACCTAAAAGTACGACCCTGCTTTAAGGTCATTTGATCTTACGTTGGCCTTTTACTCAACTAGAGGTTACAACTTTGTAAGGCAGACTTTTAATCGCACGCAACTGCCGCACATTAATACGCTTAGCAAGTGGTACTCTTCCGTTAATGGATCACCTGGATTTATCCAAGAGGCATTAGAGGCTTTGAAAATTAAGCATCAAGAAGCTTTGTCCCGAAATAAGAACTTGATTTGCAACTTGGTACTTGACGAAATGTCCATCCGTCAACAAGTTGAATGGGATGGAAAGAAGTTTTGCGGTTTTGTGGACATTGGCACACAGATCGATTCTGACCAAGTGCCAGAAGCAAAAAAAGTCCTAGTTTTTATGCTTGTAGCTGTAAATAAGTATTGAAAAATTCCTGTTGGGTATTTCCTGCTAGATGGGCTAACGGGAAGTGAAAAAGCTCGGTTGGTAAACAAATGTTTAGAGTTCCTCCAAGAATCAAGAGTTACTATTATTTCCTTAACTTTTGACGGAGCCCCAGTGAACTTTAATATGGCAACAAATTTGGGAGGCGATTTGAAAAATGTTGATATGCTAGTTACTCACTTTCCTTCCACATCCAGATACAATGGAAAAAGAATATATTCTGCCCGATCCGAGCCACATGATTAAGTTAGTAAGAAATGCTTTTGGATCTTTAACAGTAATTAATCATACAAATGGACAAGAAATTAATTGGAATTATTTAATAAAATTAGTTAACAAACAGCAAGTAGAAGGTCTCCATTTAGGTAACATGCTTCGGCTTAGGCGCATAAATAGGGACAAAGAAAAGATGAAGGTAAAGTTGGCTAACCAAACATTTAGTAAAAGCGTAGCTGACACCCTCTTATATTTGGGTGAAGATCTAAAAGACAAGGAGTTTGAAAATGAGCAGGCCACAGCTTATTTTATTCAAATATTTAACGATTTATTTGACATTTTCAATTCTAGGAACCGTTTTGCCAAATATTGTTTTAAAAGACCTTTCTCTCCGGCAACAGCTAAAAAATTTTTTGAAGTTCTAAATAAAACATCTGAGTACCTACATTTTAAATTTAAGAACAAAAAATATTCCTGTCATTCGTTGATCTAGAAAAACAGGTTTTCTCGGTTTTTTAATAGAGATTACAACTTTAAAACAAATATACAGGGTGTCCCTCGAGGTAAGGGTCAAAATTTCACTATGTGTTCTTTAGGTAAATTTGTGTCAAAAATGTCCTATAAACATGGGTCCGCAAATGCTTCCTTACCAAGATATGATTTTTTTTAAATTTAATAGTGTTTGTACCAAAAAGTCCAATGCTGTAATAATAATTATCTCTAGTATATTAACAAGTATATTAAGCACATATAAAGAGTTTAGGGTATGTAGAGAAATTACATACCATGGCTGAACTGCTTCGTGATGTTAATAATATCGCTGACGACCTAAAATAACCACCGTGTTGGGGACGGTATCAGCCACATCATTAAAAAGGCTAAACTATGCTTATAATGTGAAGGTGCACTTTGAACTATTATTGTAAACAGTGTTTTTCACAGTAGTAGTAATTTTTTGTGTTAAATAAAATTATAAATTCGAAATTATTGTAGTTTCTAGCAAAATAACACTATTAAATTTTAAAAAATTATATCTTGGCAAGGAAGCATTTGCGGACCCATGACATTTTCGACTCGAATTCACCTAAAGAACATGTGGTGAATTTTGTCCCTTTCCTCGCGGGATACCCTGTATAATACATATGTAGTAGACAAAAAAAATTTTAAATAGATTTTAACAAATAAATTGTCACAAGATCACCTGGAATTATTTTTTGGTAGTATTCGGTCGAAAGGGGGCTACAATAATAACCCCACTGCTAGACAGTATGAAGCTTCATATAAAAGATTACTTGTTCACACTGAAATAACAGGCCCTAACACCGGCGATGTAGTGAATCGGGAAAACTTAACCATCCTTTCATGCGGTAGTGGCCAAAAAGCCACTATAGATGATAATGGTTATGACATGTTGCAAGAAAATGGCAACGTAAAATTCGAAAATGATATTTTTAATAGCATCACAAATTTTGATGAATCTAGTGAGGCATGGGATTTAACTTTATGTACAGCTGATGTAGCCTATACCTATAGCTGGGTTTGTTATAAAAGTACTACGTAAATGCATCACTTGCCATCAGTGTATATTATTTTTAGAAGGGGAAATTATAATTTCACATTTACAGCAACGGAAACAATACGGTCGGTTAGTAAGTGCCTCCTATCAAACAGTGGAAATATGCAAAACAGCCGAAAAATACTTCAGGTTTTATTTAAATATATCTGTATTGGTACATAATAGCTTTAGATTGTTAGCGTCTGACTTATGCCATAGTTTCGAAGATCACCTGTACGATGATGATCCTATAGAGGGTCATGTCTACATTTTAATAAAACTCATATTAAAAAAATATTTTGTTTTAAGAAAGCACCAACGTAATTAAACTCGACGTCTTACTCGACGAGAAACTCTTTTTAAAAAGAATAATTTTATTAAGAGTACAATTAGAGCGACTTAACTATACGAAGTTACAGTAGAGAGTAATCTAGGAATATAATAAAATACATTTAAGCAACCTAAAATGTAGAATAAGCATAATAGCAATAGCATCTTCCTGGGAACCGTTGTGTCAGCATAGTCCCATGGGATTTACGGAAATATGCATATATAACTCCTCCCTCCTTAAGCTTCGAAAAGCACGGACTGTGTTTTCGAAGGATCGATTGATTGATCGTTTGATTGCTTCTTCGATTTCCTAAGGATCCTGAGTATCTTCTCCTTCTGAGTGATGATCAAAACCATAGCAACTAGAATGCAGAGGACTATCGGTACCCAAAATGTAGGCTGGTCAAAACTGGATGGCTCACTGGCGTGGTCTATTGATTTGAGTTGATTGGCCATTCGTTTTAGATCATTGATTTCATCAAATTGGATTTTTGATAAATGTGGTGTCTCAAAAATCTGTGATGTTCCATCGGAGAAAGTGGGTAACTGCATTGCTGGTAAAATCAACGGTTTACCCTTTTGTACTCTCGCGTCATTGACGAACAATTTGTTATTGATGAGTGCCTCACAGGTTTCTGGTATTGACAACTACGTTGATTGATAGACTTTAAGGTGTTGATCGGTCTGGCATTTCGTTTTAATTCCAACAGGTTTGGTTGGCAGAATAAGAATCAATCCTCGGCTGATTTCCTCGATTATTGGTTCGTCAACGTGTATTTTAGCAATTACGCAGCTATCGATCGGCAGGTTGTCAAGAATGTTCTCCAGGCAGTAGAATGTATCTTCGATTGCTGGACATGGTTTGGCCACGAATTGACGGACGGTGCCTTCTTGTACCATATAAGGGTAATTTGGGAGCAAAATTGATTGATTTTGGACTGTTGGGAACAACTGATAAAAGGGCAAGGTGTTTGGGTATAAAATTGGTGCATGAATTGCAAAAATTATTTTATCCCTATTAGGTGACTTGTATTCCCAAATATTGATAGTAAGATAGAATGTTCTTGAAATTTGGAAGCTTTTCCTTACCATAAAGGCTTGTTAAGTAGCTTAGCATTGATTTGAGTTCCGAATTCGAAACGACACTATTATGTAGGGCATTAACCTTACTAAAAGTGATTGCATCCTCTAAGTTATAAAGAAACATTATCATATTTTGGCAGTCCAAATTTAATTGCAACAAAATGGCTTGAAAGTTAAGGTAGTCATGCATATTATTGATATTTTCACTAATTGCTAATTGTAGTGCTCTTAAACTCTTTTGAAGCGTTTGTTGATTAGCACTTGAAACTGCACGAAATTGTTTTATTGTAATTATCGATTAAGCGTTGGGAAAGAGATATTTGTAATTTCAACTCTGTATCGATATTTTTCCGATTTACCCGTACTTCATTTATTGCTTTGTCATAGCGCTCGCCATCTTCGGCATCTAAAGTTCCAAATAACCACTTGCTGACTTTGCTAACGACGTTAATTAGTCCTCTTTCTTTACGTACATGTAGGTACATGTTTTATAACTTCTGTCTGTTGTTATTTGAATCAAATATTCAGTTCTAGACATAAAGTTATCTTGTAATTCCCGGTATGTAGTAATACCAATACCAGAAGAATTTGTAAAATAATTAACGTGTTTTTTTATAAAGCTAAAATGACGCTCAATAATTTCTAATTGCTTTAGTAAGTATTCTAAATCTATGTAATGTAAAAATGTATGTTTACTGTAAATTAAACGCGATTTTCCTAATTCTAAGGGTAAAATAGGGTTTTCTAATCTATTTATTTTTATGTCTCATTGCTAGAAAGGTGGGAAAGGCCAGGATTTGCCATATCAGCACTAGTTTCGCCGTCATGGTTTGCCTGAAAAGATGATGTTTTATTAGGTTTTCTAGCATGACTTTTATGATACGATGTTTTCTTGGTTTTCAACTTAATATCAGTTTGACCAACTAAACTTACTTTCTTGAACTTTGGTTTGTCTTTTGCACGAACTTTTGTTTTAATAAAGGCAAATTTTTGATTGTCGAAATCGGGCGGATCAGAAGTTGTTTCATTTCGTTTATTAATGACTTTTTCCTTTATTTCTTGATCTTCTCCCTAATCTGATCATACAGTTTATTTGATGTTTCGTTATGTTGTTGCACATATGTAGATAATTGTATTGTCGTTTAAATCAAACGGATTTACTGCCTTTATATGACCACTAACAACTTCAAAAGGCGTATATTTAGTTACACTATGAACCGAATTATTATATCCTAAAACACCTCTTTTCGTTAACTGTTCAGTGGACAGTCCGTTGTTTTCATCCTTCAGACACCTGTAAGCTTCAATAATTGAAGAATGAAATCTTTCAACTGGTGAATTTGAATTACTGTTTTTCGCTGTTGTGTAGTGTAATTCAATTTTGTAAAGTTTACAGAAATCTTCAAGATCTTTATTCTTAAATTCAGTTCCTTGATCAGCCGTAATTTTTAGGGGTAGTCCATGATGAGTAATAAATGTCAGCAAATTTTCCACAACCTCTGTTCCAGTTATACTCTTAAGAGGGTATGCTTGTCCGTAACGAGAGAATGAATCAATTATCGTTACAAATGCATCGTAATTCATCCGAAACGTGTCTACGTGAATGTGCTCAAACGGTCTTGATGCAGTGGGTGTTAGATTAAATTTCACTACCGGTGGATCTCGGTCGTACTTATTTCGTTGGCAGTTTTCGCAAATTATTAACGTAATTTTCCACGTCTTCTATTAGTTTTGGCCAATAAAACCGTTTTAATAATGCTGTTCGCATTTCATTAATTCCTCGATGACAAGTCTTCGTTGTGTGGTACAATGTAAGCCTTTCTCTTTGATCATTTTCGCTTTCAATATCCTCTAAGAATGTAGAGCATTGAACAAACTTATAAGATGAATTTTTAAAATACTTCTGTACGGTTATGGTAAACAATCTTGCGATTTCAGCACTTTTAAAATGAATGGCATATAAAGTGCGCGGGTTTAAATACTCCTTAAGAATTTTAATCACGTGTTGTTCGTAATTTCTGATTGATATTGTTATGTAAAATCGCATATTGTTAAACACATTAGTTTTTTATTTTTGGTACTTCAATGTCTCCGTTTGTCATTATTACTTGATTTTTATACTAGGTTATTGGTCTTTCCGTAAGAGGTATTCCAAAGAGTGGATCTTCGGCTGCTGAGTGAACTGTTTCGAGGTCACTAGGAGGTATTGATTCCACCCTTGGAGGTTTAACTTGCACATTGGAAATTATATTAACTCTAGGATCTTGGTGATTGGAAGTTTCCAACATAATTTCATCAATATCTAAGTTAGGTAAATTGTCGAGTCCTGGAATTATGAAATTATCGATTACCAATATCACCTGGGTTATTACATATGGATTCAGTTTCTAAGGCGTTAAGATCTACTGGATTCCTAGAAAGTGCATCCGCTGCTTGATTTCGTTTGCCGCGTTTGTACTGAATTTGGTAATCAAACTCTTCCAACTTCAGGCGCCACCGAACAAGATGAGAAGTAGGTTCTTTTAAGGAACATAACCACTGTAATGGTTGATGATCTGTCAGGATAGTAAACTTATGACCAAACAAGTAAGGTCGAAATTACTGACAACTCCACACAATAGCTAGAAGTTCCTTTTCTATCGTAGAATAGTGAATTTCCGCTGGATTGAGTGTCCTTGATGCGTAACAAATGGGGTGGTTATCTTGTGAAAGTATTGCTCCTGTTGCATACATGGAAGCATCCGTAGTGAGTTCAAAAGGTTTATTAAAGTCTGGGTAGGTTAAGACAGGTTCTGAACTTAATAGATTCTTACATGTATTAAAACAATCGACAAACTCTTTAGTGTGTTCTACTTTGCAATTTTTCTTGAGACATTCTGTCATGGGCTTTGTAATTTTGGCGAAGTTCTTAATAAATTTACGATAATACCCAAGTAATTCTAGAAAAGATTTAATATCTCTTGGAGTTTTTGGTATCGGGTATTTCTGGATTGCCTCAATCTTTTTCTTATTGGGTTTTATGCCTTCTCTTGTTACGATATGTCCTAAAAATTCTACTTCATGACGTAAAAATTCGCATTTATCAACCTGTATCTTTAAATTTGCGTCACGTAGTTTTTGGAAAATCAATTTTAAATTTTTAATGTGCTCTTCCAAGCCTGAGCTAAAAACAATGATATCATCCATAAACACCATACAAATTTTATTTTGTACATCTTTAAGGACTTCGTCCTTCACTCGTTGGAACGTTGAGGGTGCGTTTTTAAGACCGAAGAGCATTCTAAGGTATTCGTAGTGCACATTTTCTACGTTAAAAGCAGTTTTGCCAATTGATGTTTCCTCCATTTCTATCTGGTGGAATCCGCTAGCTAGATCTAACGTAGAAAAATACTGTGCCCTGCCTAGTTTGTCCAAAATATCATTGATGTTAGGGATATCTGTCAGAAATGGTCTTTTCGTTTATTTTCCGATAATCTACAACAATTCTCCACTTTTGTTTTCCCGAAGCGTCCATTTTCTTAGGGACAATCCATATGGGGGATGACCATGGGCTAGATGATGGTCTAATAATGTTTTTCTCTAGCATTTCATTTATTTGCGAAATTTTTTTTTTTAAAGTGAACTCTGTGTCTCGTCCGGATGCGTACCCCTTGCCGTTCATCAACGCATTACTAGACAAGCTGCGTAGAGCCAGATACATTTCTAGTGTAGACGTGAAACAGGGTTATTGGCAGGTACCGTTGACGGAAGAAAGTAAACCGATTATCGCGTTTACCGTACCGGGTAGAGGCCTGTTCCAGTTCCGAGTAATGCCGTTTGGTCTTCATTCCGCCCCCGCCACGTTTCAGCGCCTAATGGACCGTGTAATCAGGCCGGAGTGAGAGCCGTACTGTTTCGCCTCTTTTGATGACATAATAGTACTGGGCCTGACATTTAACGAACATACCAGGTGTCCAAGAGCACCCTGGACATAGGAGATTAACATGGGAAAATGGTTTTGATTTTTTTGCACCTGTACGGTTCTTTTAATGGAAAAACGCTTTAGATAAAGGTTGTAGAGCACATTTTTGGCTATCAACTCGTAATTTTTTCAATACCGTAGGTTTGACCATTAAGACGAAAAACGGATCTAAAATTCGGAAATTTTAAATCTTGCGCCAAGCGGTCGTTAAGGAAAGTTTATATCCGGCCGTGCTACCAACCTTTCAAAATCATAACAAATCGCTGTCAGTCATTCTGTAATCAAAACATTCAAAACAAGTTTATTTAGTAATAATTTTGAGTTACTATTCACATAATGCGAAGAAAATACAAATAAATCGTGATAAAAATACTTTATCAGTAGCCACAGCCCAAAAATCTGGTAAGTTGAGTTTATAACCTCATTCAATGTCTCTACTCAACTTATTTACTTTGTAGCAAGATTCTTTAAGAAAACACTGGTTTTGATTGCAAATATTGAATTAGAATGACCAAATCACCTATCTCAAACCTCTTCATAACACTACCAAACGATTTAAAGTGATAAAAACAATGGATTAGGAAGGCCTGCACATGTTTGAAGATAAGTTGCTTTACTATACAGGGACCACAAAAGAGAGCAAATACTTCTCTCAAAAGTGATGCAATTTAGTCCTATGTGACTGCTAGTTTTATTGTATCCTTCTGTTTTGTAGTGTTATCAACCCACAATAGTGTTTAAGTGGTTTTATATTGCATCATGTTAATAAAAAAGTATTTTTTATAACTGATTGTCAATGTTTTTTCCCCAGTTCTACAGGGTAAGATAAGTACTGTATTTAATTAGCTCTATTAGTTAACTTGAACATCATTCACCTACAAGGATACTTCTGTCTACTAACCAAAAATAGTTTATTTGCAAGTAATGTGTAACTCGAGTTCACATATGATTAGTAAAGGTATGTCAGTGAAATGGTGTATTGAATTAGAAGCAAGTTGTTTCTCTTTAGAGACTTCCAATCACTACATTTCACCTACCTTTGCTAATTTGGAATTCCACTATTATCCAAACAAACATTAGGTTAGTAAGACAAAGTTGTTTTTAGCATAGCTTGTATGGTGAAAGGTTCACCCACTCACACAATCTGTGGAACAATCACTGTTTATGTGGTAAGACCAGTTTTCTTTGCCACCTATTGTACCTAATCTTTTCACTTGAAGAAAATGTATACTGTACCTTGAACTGTGAATAAATAATTAATACAAACGTTCAGTGTACAAAGTTTTATTTGGAACAATTGAGTGTGTGGAAAAAAGAACACAATTATAATGTTAATACCTAAACCTAGAATAGAACAGCTCATGTAGATAAAGCAATTGAAAAGTTGGTTTTTTGACAATACCTACCCATATACAAAAACTTTTGTCACCTGACTGACAATTTGACTGTGTAAGTCCATATTATGTTCCTAGTAGGGGTTTTTCAGGGGTTTTATAGCCAGTTTAAGATTATTCACATTTCACAGTCCCATCAAATTGTGAGATTTAAGGCAGTTATCAACAATGAATCATTTAAGTTTTAGTTGCAACACTGATGAAGACCCTCGCTGATGATAGTCCATGAAGTTAAGCACATTGAAGCTAAATCACACCACTTTTGAAGGAAGTATTTGGCCCCTTTGTTGTTGTCCCTGTACAGCAGGAAACTTATCTTCAAAGATCTGGCTTCATTGTTCACTGTTTTCATCACTTTAAATCGTTTGGTAGTGTTATGAAGAGGCTTGAGATAGGTGATTCGGTCATCCTCATTAAATATTTGCAAGCAAAACCAATGTTTTCTTAAAGAATTTTGCTACAAAGTAAATAAGTTGAGTAGAGACATTGAATGAGGTTATAAACGACCAGATATATATACCAGATTTTTGGGCTGTGGCTACTGATAAAGTATTTTTATCACGATTTATTTGTATTTTCTTCGCATTATGTGGATAGTAACTCAAAATTATTACTAAATAAACTTGTTTTGAATGTTTTGATAACAGAATGACTGACAGCGATTTGTTATGATTTTGAAAGGTTGGTAGCACGGCCGGATATAAACTTTCCTTAACGACCGCTTGGCGGGAGATTTAAAATTTCCGAATTTTAGATCCGTTATTCGTCTTAATGGTCAAATCTACGGTATTGAAAAAATTACGAGTTGATAGCCGAAAATGTGCTCTACAACTTTTATCTAAAGCGTTTTTCCATTAAATAAACCGTACAGGCGCAGAAAATCAAAACCCTTTTCCCATGTTAATCTCCTATGTCTAGGGTGCTCTTGGACACCTGGTATACATTATTTAAAACAGGTATTTGACCGTCTACGAGCCGCCAACCTGAAATTGAATCCAGAGAAGTGTCAATTCGGGCGCCGATCACTCCGTTATTTGGGTCACCTTGTCACATCCGAGGGAATCCGCAGCAATACTCAGTTTACCGCCGCCGACAAACGTACGAAGATTTCTGGGAGTTAGTATTGTACTGCCGTTTTGTGAAAAATTGTTCAGAGTTAGCCGCCCCGTTGAACCGCCTTTTAAAGAAAAACGTACGCTGGCAATGGCAGGAAGAACAGCAGGCTGCATTTGAGCAGTTAAAAATCCGGCTTACTGAGGCACCCGTGTTATCCGGTCCTGACTTTACCAAGCCGGTTATTTTACAGACTGACGCCTCCGACGCTGGGTTAGGGGCAGCTCTAAAACAGCATGACACCGATGGAGACCACGTCATAGCGTACGCCAGCCGTAGTCTGTCCGCCGCCGAAAAGAAGTACTCTGTGACTGAAAAAGAGTGCTTGGCCATAGTTTGGGGCACCGAAAGGTTTACCGTAGTGACCGATTACCAGTCGCTCCGCTGGTTACACTCCTTAAAGAGCCCGTCCGGCCGTTTAGCTCGATGGAGTGTGTACCTGCAACAGTTCGACTTTGAAATTAAATATCGTAAGGGAATACTTAATAAGGTAGCCGATGCTTTGTCTAGGAGTCCGGTAGGCAAGTCTGAAGACGAGGTGGACCCCGTTTCCGCCCTCGAAGACTTCGTACCTTGTCCTTGGTACAGTTCAAAGAAAACCGCCGTGGAAAAGAACCCCAAGCTTTTCCGGATTTTTGTGTGCGCAATGGCCGTCTCTATCGCCATTTCTGGGACATCACCGACTTGACTGAGAAATAAATGGCCGATCCATGGAAAGTTTGCGTTCCTAAGGATGCTCGAAAGGCTGTATTGGAAGAAAACCACTCTCAACCGACCGCCGGCCATCAGGGCATAGCCAAGACAATAGTCCGAATTGCTCGCCGCTATTATTGACCAGGGATGTTCCGAGATACCGTTCGGTTCGTCCGGAATTACTCTGTATGTCAGCCATTTAAGGGTGATTTACAGAAACCTCCTGGAAAGATGCAACCATCCCGTAACTGTCAACGGTGGGAAACCGATAGCACTGACCTAGTCGGGCCGTTGCCGAGGTCCTCTAAGGGTAACTCTTATATGGTTGTATTTCAGGATAAGTTTACAAAGTGGGTCCAGTGCAAAGCCATCCGCAAAGCTACCACCAAGGCCGTCAGTCAAGCTTTACACGAAACAGACTTAATGCGCTTTGGGGGTCCGAAAACCGTAATTTCCAACAATGGGACCCAGTTTACTGGTAAACTTTTCCGTGGCTTACTGAACGAAATGGGAATAAACCACTGTCTGACTCCGCCGTACACACCGCAAGCAAACCCGGTAGAGCGTACGAATAAGACTTTGAAAACTATGGTGGCCGTCGTGGCGTCGATGTTGTCGGGGCCGTTCGGAGCCGTTCGAAATGGTTCGGTGTGCGCTGGGAGTGGGTACCGCCACTAACAGCCCCCACCGTTGGTTTTGTGTATAAAAGACGGTCGCGCACTGGAAAACGGGGATTCTTCGATCGCTAAAAGGTCGAAACCAACTGCCTAGCCGTTCCGTTGATATCTCTTATCTCCGCGTATCTGTAAGTAAAAAATAGGCACATACCAACCGTCCGGTATTTGTTCTGTTTGCTGTTTTAAAACCGTACCGTTAACTGTAGTTATTTTCTTCTTCTTCTTGTCATGCTATCCGTTAACGGATGTTTGCGACTACATTCTTCATTTCGTCCCTGTTCCCAGCGGTGTGAATCAGTGTCTGTATGTTGTGCATTCCCGTCCAATGTCTAATATTCCGTAGCCAAGACATCTTTTTCCTTCCTACTCCTCTCCGACCCTCTATCTTACCCTCAATTATCAATTGCAAGTATTTATATTTTTCGTTCCTCATGACGTGCCCTAGGTATGCAGTTTTCTTCTTTTTGATGGTGGTGAACAACTCTCGCTCTTTGTTTACAGATGCTAGCACATCTTCATTTGTTATTCTTGCTGTCCAGGGTATTTTGAGGATTCTGCGGTACAACCACATCTCGAACGCTTCTAATTTGTTGATGGTGTTTACTTTGAGGGTCCAACCTTCCATCCCATAAAGAAGCACCGACCAGACGTAGCACTTCAGGAATCTTAGTCTCAAATCAAGATCGAAGTCCGAGCAAGTGAACACTTTTTTAGTTTAAAGAATGCTTCCCGCGCTTGTTCAATGCGGCATTTAATTTCCAAGTCAGATGTCCAGTCCTCAGACAACCACACTCCCAAATACTTAAATTTATTAACCCTTTCTATGCGCATCGTGTTGAACGTTATCTCGGAGTCTTCAAAGGCATTCATATCTTTTGTGATCACTAGAAACTTTGTTTTCTTGGTGTTTATGTTGAGACCCACCGATCTACTGTGTTCCCCTACGATGTTGACTAGTCGTTGTAAGTCCTGCATATTATCAGTGATCAGCACTGTGTCGTCGGCATAGCGGATGTTGTTGATCCACATCCCGTTAACCTTAATACCGATCTCTTTCTCTTCCAAAGCTTCACGAAAAACCGCCTCGGAGTACAGGTTAAACAGTAGCGGGAACAGAACACATCCCTGTCGCACTCCTTTCTGAATCTTGTTATGATGAAACCTCACGTTAATGAGATTTCAACGTTTTGAAATTAGATTACTCAAGGTCGTGGATTAATTGCATGAGTTCCTAATTAGCTAGAGATGAACACACTTGGATATTCCGCAGGAAATCAAACGAACCGTTAGTTGTATATGTACACGTGTATATTACCAATAAAAACAAACAAACTATAATATTTACAATTTACAGAATTCACAAAATTTACAAGAGTTGCCACAAAAAAGGTTGAAAACAAAAAGAGAGTTGAATTTAAAACAAATGAAAAAAAAAAAAAAAAAGTTAAATTTGAAATTTAAAAAACAGGAAAAGTTTTCCCAGTGCCAAACTGTCTCTAACTGCCCTTACCAGTTCTTAAGACGATGTTTGGGTCCTGGAACCTCCAGTATCCTCTTCCCAGTAGTCAGTAGTGGCCACCGCTGATTTCCAGGTAGGAAATGGGGTCCAGAGACTGGTGACAGGTACCTAAGGCAGAAAACAGCAGAACACCAGGGAAAACGAACAAACAGCTTCAACACTTGTTCCGGCAACCAAAAAGGTGACCAGAGGTGATGACAAGTGTTGAAGTTGTTTAGAGCAAACTAATATAACTAAAAAATAAAAATAAAATAAAATTGAATAAAACTAAATCAAGTGAGGAATTGTGGTGGTTCGTTCTCTGACCTTTTGAAATTCTGTGGCCGGTGATCGGCTTTTCCAACACGTGGGTTGGTCCGGAAAACTCTGGACAAAGCAGTCCCGGTCAGACTGATTCAATCCCCGATTGAAATGTTCTTTGCTCGGGAAAACCCTTAGATCTCTGGTCAGGAAACCCTTGGATCTCTGGTCGGAAAGCCCTTGAAATTCCGGTCGGAAAGGTCTTTGAATCTCCCGTTAGAAAAGTCTCTGAATCTCCGGTTGGAAAAGTCCCTGAATCTCCGGTTGGGCCGAACACAATACTGTGTTGGAAAATTGGGCCGATACAAAATAATTCAAAAGAACTAACAACAAAACCAATTTACCTGTAATTCGGCCAGATGATCACGGATCAAAAATTCAAAGTCACACACGCGCCACACCGCTCAGAAAAAAGATCAGATGTCGGCAGTTCGGGTGCTGTAGTGGTTAAGAGACCGATATCACAAAGTGGGGTGATTAAATAGGCCACATGGCACCTGACACAAAGAAACACGACCACAAACCGATGCTTTCCCGACAAAAATCGAAACTAATCACGTGACTACGGCACCTGATAACTTATCAGGTCACGCACCCACATTTACAACAAAATGTGCACAAAGTGCAATTGGAGGATTTAAGCGATCGGAATCGGTCTACTAGTGTAACTAGGCCCACGGACATTAAAAACACAAACCAAACGAGGTACGGACGAAAACTCTATTTCGAACGTAACAATCTGTACGTTGTTAGATAAGTCGCCATCCAATTTAATCTGTGCAGTCTGGTTCCAATATAAATTTTCGATGCATCTGATATCCTTTTGATCTATATCAAGGTTTCTCAGGAGTTGCATTAGTCTATGATGTTCGACTCGATCAAATGCTTTTTCGTAGTCCACAAAGCACAGGCAGATGTCTTTTTTGACGTCACAACAGTTCTGGATAAGCACTTGTGTAGCCACCATCGCCTCTCTTGTGCCCATTCCCTCTCTGAACCCAAACTGTGAATCACTAATATCTCTTTCGCACTTTTTATAAATTCTTTGGTGGATTATTTTTAGAAATATTTTTAGGGCATGGCTCATCAAGCTGATGAGTCGGTGGTCTTCGCATTTTCTTGCGTTGGTTTTTTTGCGCAAGGGTATGAAGGTGGAATTCAGCCATTGTTGTGGGTATTGTCCTGTTTCATAGATGATGTTAAATATCTTGTGTAGAGCTTCAATGCTTGTTTCATCCAAAATTTTCAAAATCTCTGACGGAATCTCATCGGGCCCGGTGGCCTTGTTGTTCTTCGAGCTACGAATTGCTTTCTCTATTTCCGCTTTTAAAATCGGTGGTCCCGTCAACTGCCTATTATTTTCACTCCCAACCGAGGGTCTGTCTTGGTGAAAAAGTTGTTCTACAGGGTGTCCCGCGAGGTAAGGGACAAAATTTCACTACGTGTTCTTTAGGTAAATTCGAGTCGAAAATGTTCTATGAACATGGGTCCGCAAATGCTTCCTTACCAAGATATGATTTTTTTAAGTTTAATAGTTTTATTGTGTTGAAAAGTACAATATCCTCACAAAAATATTTTTTTACAAAAAAAATTAATGCCTCTTGGAAAATACCTGTTTTTAATAATTGTTCAAAGTGCCCATTTTCCCATTGTAAGCATAGTCTAGCCCTTTTAATAATGTGGATGATATCCATTGTAGTTTTTGGTACAAAATCACTATTAAATTTAAAAAATCATATCTCGGTAAGGAAGCATTTGCGGACCCATGTTCATAGAACATTTTTGACTCGAATTCACCTAAAGAACACGTAGTGAAATTTTGTCCCTTACCTCGCGGGTCACCCTGTATATATTTTTCCCAAATTTTGACTTTCTCTTTGATGTCGGTAACTATTTGATTGGTTTCATCGACCAGTATACTAGATTTCTTCCCTCGGTGCATTCCAGCAGTCGCCTTGAGCTTTTTGTGGAGGTTAAACCCATCGTTTTTCTTTTGCAGTTCTTCTATTTCAGTACATTCCTGCTTCAGCCATTCGTTCTTTGCCATTCTTATTTTTGATCTAATTATTTTCTGTATATTCTTGTATTTGATGTCATCCTTGTTTTTATATTTTCGAGGTTCGTCCATCAGTACCAATATTTCGTCATTCATCCATTTTCGTCTTCCAACTGTATTCCTATATCCCAACTTAGTTCTGGTTACATCTGCCACAATGTCCGATATTTTTCCCCAAGACATTGTCAAATCATCTCCGATTTTTGTACTGATGTCATGTATCTGTGTGTTGATTTCGTTGCTAACCTCGTCTCTTGTTATAGGATCCCGCAATTTTTCTAATGCTACCTTTCTATTGGTGTTCAATTTTTTGATCTTCTTTGCTAAGGTGGTTTTTACAACTGCCACCAACAGTACGTGGTCAAAGGGTACATCCGCTCCGGGATATGTGCAGGCTTTTTTGACGGATGACTGGAATCTATCGTTGATGAGGATATAGTCGATCTGATTGCGTACCAGTTTCTGTGGATTATCGACTGGAGATTTCCAGGTATAGAGACGACGTGGGGGAAGCTGAAACCAAGTGTTTGTTATTGTTAAGTGTTCTTCCTGACAGAATTCTAATAGACGGTCGCCTCTCTCATTTCTTGTTCCAAGTCCATATGGTCCGACTAAGTTCTCGAATCTACCTTTTCCTATTTTGGCATTGAAATCGCCCATGATCACATTGACATCATGCTTTCGGGTAAGTTTGAGTAGTTCTTTTATTTCGTCGTAGAACTGTTCCACGTCTTGGTCGGTTGCGTCCATTGTTGGTCCGTACACCTGGACAACATTAAGGTCGGTCGGCTTCGCTCTCAATTTTAACAGTGCAGCTCGGTCGGAGTAGGGAACGAATTCTACAATGGATTTTAATAGTGGTTTCGCTATTACGAATCCTACACCTTTCCTGTGATTTTGATCTTCATTTCCAGAGTAAAGGAATGCTGCATCTTCAATGTCGCATCTCCCTGCACCCGGCCACCATGTCTCAGCAACGCCTAGAATATCTAAACCTAATTGTTTCATCTCGTGTACAGTGTTTGCTAGTTTGCCAGCTTCAAACAAGCTTCGAGTGTTCCAAGTTCCGATCTTAATAGGTTTTCTTAGGTTTGTTCTATCATTTCAAACCGTTCCCTCCGATCGGGGAACTATTTAAGCCTCCGGAAAATTTTGTATTGAATGAAATCATTCCTGTAGTTCTCTTGGGAAATCGATAATGAAGGTGGTATCCCGTTGCCTTCCTTCATGCCAATTCCTCGGCTTTGATTTCGGCCGCCCATTGTGGATCAGACGCCGTTTGCTACCGCCCAATCTGGGTACCGACGTTGCTGTCATGCTAGTTTTGGTCCGCCCCGGGTATTTGATTTCCCCGGTACCACCCATATCTGGGAGGCTTTCCCCTATCCGCCACCTGGGGAGGCGCCCGATGGGGGACTAGCAACCCCTCACGAGGTAGTTATTTTAAAACCTGTAAATTGGGCCATTTTCTTTCCGTGGTTTTCCGTTTGGGGCTATTTCTGGTAAGACGGCGCCGGCTACAATAACTTTCTTTTGAAAACAGTTAGGAAATCTTTCTGGTCCTGTTCCTGTTTGTTTGACACCGGAGAAACGGTGTAGCAAGCAGGAGCGGTGAATCCTGTAGCTCGTTTACTTGGCTCCGGGAAAACAGAGTATTGAACGGGTTTGGGGTACTGGAGGTATTAGCGGCTGTATGACTGGCAACGTCACGAGACTTGAAACCTCTGTTGCATGATTCTGGGGAAACAGTGTGCAACGGAGGCTCTGTATGTCGAACCCCGGGGAATCGGGGCGACATATAGAGATTAGGTTGAGTGACGGGAACACCGCTGGTTACGTAATTGGGCCTCTTTGGGTTTTTGGAGCAAACTCCGGTGCCAAGTAGCCAGTTCTACATAACCGTACAGCACCGCCGTACTTACACCGTGTCTTAGACAGTCTTAACTTTCACTAGTTAGGCTAAACAGTAGTGAAG
This sequence comes from Ips typographus, assembly GCF_016097725.1. Lineage (NCBI taxonomy): Eukaryota > Metazoa > Arthropoda > Insecta > Coleoptera > Curculionidae > Ips > Ips typographus. The sequence continues at coordinate 277,568 of NC_138431.1, read as the reverse complement.
GGTTCGTAGCTAGCTTTCTTTACCGTTACACGCTTTCCCCGAACCACCGAACAGTGAAGCTTTCATTACATTAGGTAACCGTTACCGTAAGTATATGCTGTAAGTTCAGAGAGCCGCAATACAGTACATTTAGTGAAAACAGTTGTTTTAATTTTGTTTATTTCCCGAACCCTCTGGAACTTTCTCCAGCTAGCTCCAGCAGGCACCGTAAAGTGGACCTTCAGCCACTATAAATAACGAAGGTGGCGCTTATTTTATCTTACTTTAAGGATGATAGAATCCTCAGGTATAGAGTGATCTGTCTAAGATGGCTTCTTGAATCGAGCTCGAGTTAATTGTTCAGATTGCTTAAGTAGAAAATTTAGCTTGTTGTTCTCCTGTACTCCTAAAGTAAACCTTTGTAACCTTTATTCTTGGGTGAAGGTGGTTGATCTTCTCAAGCCGAAACTCGGCTCCCTTCACATCTGTGTCCAGAATTATATAACAGTCGTCTACGTATCGACACCTAAACTGATTCTGCTTGTCAGTATTAGGTTGTCCTCTAAATAATTCATGAATACGTCAGCCAGGAAAGGCGACAGGCAACTTCCCATAGCCAGTCCGTCCTCCTGTTCGTAGTATTTGCAGTTGAATTGAAAGAAATTTTGCTTTAGGCAAACCCGCAGCAACGACAGCACATCTTTCACCCGACCACGATCACCGATCCTGGATTTAAGCAAGCTGCTCGCAAGCAGCACACATTTGTCCACAGGATCGAGGTGAAAGGGACCATGATATTTCCAGACTTAAAACTGTGACTTTGCAGCCTGGAGACCAGATCCAGGAAACTTTTCAGGCTGTATTTAAGTTTGAACTTTGTGAGACCCTTCAGTATGATTAAGAAGATCTGAAAAATGGTTGAAGCAGGGGTGTTGATAAAAGTCACAAGAGTCTATAAACTGGAGGGTTGCCAGAAAGAAACCCGGGTGGCCAGCGGTCTGGATGAACGGGGTTAGAGTTTTTTATGACCCCGTCAAGCTGTTTTTTGTGTTGATTAAGGGGATTCTTAGTTAGTTTTTTAAAGGAATGTTCCTCTAAGAACGTTTCTACTTTGAGAATGTAGTCAGTTTTATTTAAAACGACCAATTGCCTTTATCGGCATTTGTAAATGTTAAATTTTGATCCTTGATTTTCGTTTTAATCAATTTTAACATGTTTTGTGCCTCACCGGTCCGCGGTTTCCTTCTCCCTTGCTCCAGTCCTCGACTAAGCCCATGAAGCTCATTACCAATGTCGTTTCTGATGTTGCTCTTTATCTTCAGGTAACTCGAGACGCTCTCGATAGCCACGTTAATCTCCACCGCAAGCAGTAGAACGTCAGTCCCGGTAAGTTTCGGTTTCAAGCAGTATTTTATGCCCTTGATCAATAGACTCAGTTCTTCCCTCGAGAAAATTACATCTGACAAAGTTTTTTATCCTACCATGCAAGCTAGAGTTTGAATATTTAGTTGAATTGCTATTTTTTTGGTTCTATGAATTGATTCTGGACCTCACAAGGCCCTCCAACTTGTTATAAAGCTTGTTAAATTTTGACGCATTGAAGGAGTCAACTCTATCATGTAAGTCGTTAAGAAAATCAGTAGTTACAAAATGTCCTAACTGGCTATTAATACTGTTACGGTTTTCCCGTGGCTTGTACGCAATTTGCTTCGCAATTTGCATCGAACATCGAAGATGCTTCCCGGTGTATCGCTTTCTAACGGCGGCCTACTATAACACGCGCCAGGTCAGATATTGCGGCGCATCGGATCCATCCCGAATCGAGTGCTCGTTCAGTAAGTATCGAGCATAGTAGGCCAAACTGTAACAATACTTTCACTATAATTAATTATTAAATTACAGTCTAGATTTCTAGATGGTGAAGTTGTTCATAATATTTTCTGATTTGAACAGTTTTAAGCCTGGAAATATCATGGTTTCTTTCATCTCTATCCTGTGGACAAATGTGTGCTGATGGTGAGGAGCTTGCTTAAATCCAGGATCGGTGATCGTGGTCGGGTTGTCAATGTGCTGTCGTTGCTGCGGGTTTGCCTAAAGCAAAATTTCTTTCAATTCAACGGCAAATACTACGAACAGGAGGACGCACTGGCTATGGGAAGTTGCCTGTCGCCTTTCCTGTCTGACGTATTCATGAATTAGATTAGATTATAGAAAACTACCTAATACTGACAAGCACGTAGACTCAGTTTTGGTAATAGTAATTTTGGACACAAATGTGAAGGGAGTTGAGTTTCTGCTTGGGAAGATTAACTACCTACAGCCTAGAATAAAGTTTACCTTAGAAGTACAGGAGAACAACAAGCTAAATGTGCTAGACTTGACTATAAGCAATCTGAGCAATAAACTCGAGTTTGGAATATTCAGGAAGCCATCTCAGACAGATCACACTATACCCGAAGTTCTAATAATCATCCTCAACATAAGATGGCCGCTGATTCGATGTTTATAGACTCTTTGAAGTGCCAGTGTCAGATAAGAATTACAAGCGGGAACTGAACACAATAAAACAAATTAAACTTAACAATGGTTACGATCAAGAGAAAATTGACAAAATGATATTAAAACATCACAGAAATAGTTTAATAAACAGGACTTACGCGCGACCCGTCACGTCGTCTTGAGACCCCATTTTTGTCGTCCCCTTTGTTTCTGTCAGCTAATTCGCAGCATAGGCAGGATGGTGCGGCAGCACATTCCTGAAGCCAGAATAGTAGATAAAAACAATTTCTCATTGAAATCCTTGCTGGTTAATTCCAGAGATAAACTAACTCACCTGAACAAAAGTGGCATTTACAGGCTGACCTGCCATGACTGTCCAGCTTCGTACGTGGGCCGCACGATTAAATTTCTTCAGACAGGAACTCAAGAACATTTATGTAGGGCCTCGACATCGGTTTTCGGGAGGCACCTTCTGGAGGAGGGACATAGTTTTGACGTTAGCGTCGACTTCAAAATACTACATAACCAGAAACTACAACAGATTGGATTTCATGGAGGACCTGGAGATCTCGAAGGAAATGGCGTCCAACAGGCATTGTTTGAACATATAAGTGAACCTCAACAGATGTTATGTCCCTCTTCACCACAGATTTATGAACTAGAAATTTAATTTTTTTTTTATTTTTGGTAGACGGTACCATGTTGGTGGCGGATCGATTGCAACTACCACTCTCGGTCAACTGCGCCTTCTCCTAAACAGATGACGCGGTTATCGCAGTCTATTGATTATTCTCCTTCCCATTCCCTTAATTTTGATATGGTTCTGGATTTTTCAATATACCCTTTAATTGACCCAGACGGTCTTAGGTTGGGTTTAGAACCGGCCAAGGTTGAATGAATGAATGAATGTAGTTTGATGGGCTCCCTACGGAGAAGACACTTAGGCCGCTAGCCGGGCCCATTGTGACCCATCACAAGCTAGTACCCCTCCAATTCGGTGGCCCTGACAAAGCTGCAGAGCCTCCTTGGCCGGGTACCTTGAATATCTAAGGGGTTGATCACACTCTTACCCCAAAGCTCTTTTCTGATCGTCGCAAGTGCCGGGCACTGTGTGAGAACATGTGTCGGAGTTTCCTCGTCTTCCTGACACAAGCGACATATCGGATCCTGTGACAGACCCAGAATGTGCATGTGTCTTCTCATCTGACAGTGACCCGTGAGAAGTCCTGTCACACATCTGAGGTCCTTTCTGGATAATTCCATCAGTGACTTCGACTTGTTCTTTGAAAAGAAGCCCATGAGACATCGCGACTGCCGCATGCCTCCGGCCTCCTCCCAAGCAATATCGGATCTTTGCCAGAAGATACGGTCCACAATGGCGGATCCGACCACACCGGCAAGTCCTACAATAGGTTCGGGCCCTACGGGGCTCTCTTTGGAGCCACATAGGGCCAACCTGTCCGCCTCCTCGTTTCCCCTAACACCGGAGTGCCCCGGGACCCAAGTTAGGCGTACCTTGGCCATCCGCGCGAGCGACAAGAGTGTTTTCTTACAATCCAGCACCAGCGCAGACGTCGTTGAATCAGCTTTTAAGGCAGCCATTGCTGCCTTGCTGTCCGTACAGATAAATATATCCTTCCGGTATAGCGGTGAGTTTAAAATAAACTCCCCGCATCGGATGATCGCAAAGATCTCGGCCTGGAAGATGGTACAGTGGCAGCCTAGAGGGAAGCTAAGCCTCGTCCCCGAAGTTGCACCATACACACCTGCCCCTGCCCCCGTCACGGTTTTGGATCCATCTGTAAACCAGACGTCTCCATGCGACGGGAGGATAGAGTTTTGAGAGAAATTCCAGTCCTCCCTCTCGGGTACTACAAACTTTAGAGGTCCGCTTGACAGAAGCGTCGGAGGCACCCGATCCTGCTTCATCAACAGTTCCGGGCACTCCCTCAACGCCTCCCCCCAGCCCCCGAGATGACCCCACGGTTCAGCTGAGTCTGTAATCAGCATATTGAGACCTGCCAGTCTGTGGGCTGCCCTGGCGGCTTCTTTTTGTATAAACAGGTGCAGCGGCAACGGCCCGAGTTTTCGTCGTCTCGTAAAGATGACGACTTCCACTTTTTCCGGGTTCACAGAAAGCCCCTCCCCCTCACACCAAACCTGTGTTGATTGAAGGGCAGCCTGGATATTCCTCGCCAGGCCCCCGACGGCACGACCACTCGAAAGAATGGCCACATCGTCCGCGTAGGCCTGGGCGTAGACATCTGCGGAGTTGAGTCTCCACAGCAGAGTATCAACAACTAGGCACCAAAGAGTGGGCGAGAGAACGCCCCCTTGGGGGCATCCCCTGGCGACCCACGCCTCCGACGTGACTGCGTTGAGCTCCGCAAAAACCAAACGGTTGGACAACATGGTTTTCACCCACCCGGCAACCACCGGATGGGCCCCACGCCGCTCAAGGGCTTGGCATATCGATGCAAAGGAGGTGTTGTCAAACGCCCCCTCTATATCCACAAACGCCGCCAGGGTGGCGTATCCGGGCGCTCTGCCCTTCTCCAGCCTCTGTACGAGGTGATGAAGGGCGGCCTCCGTAGACCTACCCGCCCTGTAAGCGTATTGCTTCTCGTGTAGAGGGGCCACAGTGAGCAGCTCCTCCTTAATATGACGGTCGACAATGCGCTCAAGAGTCTTCAACATGAAGCTAGCAGCATAGAGTAATCCGCCTTTCCCGGCTTAGGAATGAACACGACTCTCACTCTTCTCCAGGCCTCAGGGATGTACCCCAGAGTGAGTGATCGCCTAAATATCCCCAGCAGGACCAGGGTCATCTCCTCCGGGCTCCTCTGGAGAAGTGCCGGAAAGATACCGTCAGTCCCCGGGGACTTAAACGGGGCAAACGAGCATATAGCCCATTTCACCGTTTCAAAAGTAACGATACGGTCTGCAAACGCACGGTCTGCCCGTACGTCACAATTCCCGCTTTCCGTGAGTATTGGCCCCACCTGACTCGACCCCGGGAAGTGAGTCCCAAGCATGATGCCTAGGGTCTCCTCCGGTGTCTCGGTAAAGCCCCCCTCCGACCGGGCCACAGAGCCCAGGCGCAAGCACGACTCCCTCCTGAGGATCCGCGTTAATCTGGACGCCTCAGTGGTGTCCTCAATGTCCGAGCAGTACCTCCTCCACGTATCTCTACGGGAGTCTCGTATCGCTTTCTTGTAGAGCTTCTGAGCCAACTTGTGGTTGTCCCAGTGTTCCACAGTATTGATCCTTTTTGCTTTGTTAAAAAGCTTACGGACCTTCTTACGGTGTCTCTCTAAGAGAGAGTTCCACCATGGCGTTCCTCCAACTACCCGTTCCTTAGCCGGGCAGTTGTGCTCGTATGACGCTAGTACGGCGGCGTTGAGTTCCTCGACCGAGGCCTCAACGTCCTCTGCCGTGCGCGTCCTTTTATACATGACCCTTATCCTACTGGCCAGCTCCTCGCTGTAGAGGCTCCAGTCAGTAGTCCGGGGGTTCCTGTAAGTGGAAGAGGGGATTGTGCTTATTCCCTCGACATCGAAAAGGATGTGTCGGTGATCGGAGAGGGAATCCTCCTCCGACACGCACCATCGCTTTACTTGTTGTTTTAAGGGCCCACCGCAGATCGTAAGGTCGATGACAGACTGCCGCCCCGGCATGAAGAAGGTCGGCACGGTACCTCTATTGAGGACCCCCAGACCCTCCCTGCAGAGAAATTCCAGCAAGTCCGCCCCTCTCCCGCTGGTCCCGCCGGAGCCCCAGAGCTCGTGATGAGCATTGGAGTCACATCCAATTAATACTGGAGTGTCCTCCTCTGCGCACCTCCTCACGAGAGACTCAAGTTCGACCGGTGGACACACCGAGTCTCCCGGGAAATATGCCGAACAGACGACACAGTCCCTAATTGTGCCATTGATGGACAATGGTACCCTCACTGCGACCAAGTCCCTGGTGCAAGCACCAGTCATTGGCAGCGCCTGTATGCTGCGGGTGACAATGCAGGCACGAGGATTCGGTGATGAGGAACAGTAGTGAACCGTCCCCCCCATCGCCCCGAGCCCTCTGATCTGGCCCCGAAACAGGTAAGGTTCCTGGATCAGTGCCACCTCACAGCTCAGTTCTTTTACTCTTCTACAGAGGAGCGCCGTTGAGGCTCTCCCGTGCTGAAGGTTTATCTGAATAAAGCGTGTTTTATCCATTAGTAAAATATTATTTATCATTGAGAGTAGGCCGCCTGCGCGCCCTACTCTCGTTCGACCACAGTCTTGTTCTGGCCGTCTTCCGAATCAGAAGACTCCTCGTCCGACGAGGCGGTATGTCCCCTGGCTTCCGGTATCGGGGCGCTATCCAGCGCCCCGCCCATGGCCTCGGTTTCTCCCGCCTCCCCTGAACCAGGGGGAAATCCCGCTCCCACGGGCTCTCCCACCGACTCCGGGGTTGTCCCCGAGGTAGCCTCCGAGACGGTGACAGCCGCGACCTGCCCCTGTCCTTCGACAGGAGCGAGGGGCCGATCACTTACCTCCGAGGCACCACCCTCGTTTTCATTTCTCGAGGGCGAGAGAATTAACAGCCTCGCCCTCGTCAGTCCGTAGAAAGGACGGTACCCGACCCCCGCCAGCGCGGCGACCGAGTTTTCCCCGATCCCCACTACCAGCGAGAGGCCTGTGGGCTCCTCCTTCCTACTCCACACCCGCCATCCTGAGCACCCCAGGCTCGGATTCTGGCTAGCCAGCCGAGCCATCGCGATCTCATTCGACGGGTGCTTTTTTCCGGGGATCCAGAGCGTGGCCCTCCGCAGCCGAAACCTTTCGGGATCAGCGGCGACGAGCGACACATCCGGTCCCCATGGTCTAATGAGAGGAAGTGTCTCTAGGAGCCACCTCCTCGATATTTGATTGGCCGCCGTCACCAGAATTTGCCCCCTCCACAATCTTGTGGAGAGGAACTGGACAGCCATGCCTCCTTCTGAGGGGACGGCTTCCCCTGCTGCGTCCAGGAACTCTGCCAGTTGGTCGCCGTTGAAGCCCAAGTCTGGATTTACCTCCCTGGTCACGACGACCTGCAGGTCCCTGTCCTCAGCAACAATTAGGGAATAGCTGGCGCCTTGGGACGTATCCGCCCCTCGACGCCGCTTGCCCAATTTCCCCTCAGGAGGCGTCATGCCAGGCTGCATTTGCCTCTTGAGGGATCCTTTAGAACCCCTCTCTGAGTTCGCAGGTTTTGTCCCGGACCTCTTTGGGGGGTTTATAATTCCACTAGAGGGTCGTGAGGCCCCGGAACCCGTGCCGGACCCCTCAGAGTCCACCCCGGTGTTCCTGGCACTACTCGTCCCTCCAGTGACAGATTGTTTGCTCTTCTTTCGAAGGGCTACTTTGCCTCCCTGGCTCGTTCCAGCACCGCTGTGAGCCACGGGTGCGCCCACGGGGGGCCCCCCAGTGCTCCCAGCCGCCGTCGACGGCCCCGGAATCGCGGCAGTGGATCCCGCAGTTAAAGCGGCAGCCGCCTGTCGGCGTCGTCTCTTCTTCCGCTGAGATCCACTCTCGCGCTTGACAATGACCTTGATTTTGCCAATGTCCTTCGATATACCTTCGATGTCCGAGTTTCCCTTAACGGGCTTCTCCGGCATCGAGGTACTTGTACAGGCCGGACCCCCCGTAGTCCCAATAAGAGGGCCTACGTTGGAGGCGGCCGAATGTGTCGAGGCCGAGGAATTCAAAGACCCCTCGTCCTCCGAAGGAATTTCGTTTATGGTTTCCATATATTGGTCCCACGAGTAATGGGGAAATGTGGTCCGACGCCGTGGAGCCCCACACGGCGCTAAGGCATTTATACAAGGGGGTGCGCCAGGTGCCCCCAGGTTCGTCGCTAGATGTCAGACCGCCTGGCTGACCATCCATCCCGTCAGCGCGCACGATACCTTGGGATTCAGAAGGTTTTTTATAGTGGTGCCTAACATCCACTCGGCCCAGGCAGTAAAGCCAAGGTCCCCGTTCCCCGGGTTGCCCCGGGGGTTACGGTATGTAGCTGGTCCACGTCTGGATTTTACCGGACTCATCCGGGTTTTTATTCCCTTCGGACCCGGCTATGTATCCAGATAACCTTGAGTTCCCCAAAGGTTGCCCTTGGGATAAATAGCCCTATTCCACAGGGTACACTTTGTACACGGGGTGGATTGTGTCAAAAAAAAATTAAAATTGTATATTTTTACTCCATTTAGATCTACCCTATCACACAACTTTTAAATCAATAAGTTTAAAATGTCGCAGCACCGAAGTACGGTGGTGCTCGAGAGTTTGTTGTGCTGCTCATCTGGTGTACGGCCGGAGATTTGACGAGTGAATGCCTGAGAATTATAAAACTGTTCAACCCATTTTTACTTAAAAAACTGAGTCTCTCTCGTCAGATTTTCAGGTAATGAAGTCCACCAAAAGGATTAATACAAGACTTTCACGAAGAATACACCCTCTTTCTGTGAACAACCTATTTTTCACCATGCACACAGCGAAGCAACCCCTTTTTGCTCAACAATAGTTTTTCTAAAATTTAAATTTTTTTAGCAAAATATTACTTTTTAATATTGTCACAGATTCCAACATTTGCATTTACCATATGGTTGTACTTTACACCGAATAATCGTCTATGTAAGCAAGTCTGATGAAAATCTGGGTCAATCGACGAATATTTAATCAGCTTCGCTGGCTATCTAAAATCACTGGTCTTCGGGTCGGTCGGCGAGCAACAGTCTCTAACTTGAAGTGGCGGGACGGCTCGCTACCCTCTTAGGATCCCAGGCTGAAAAGAGAAGGGTTCTCTCGCAACTTGAAGTGACAGTTAGAACCCTTAACCCTATCAGTTGACTACTTGGTCCTTTGGTCACACCGTACAAGAACACCTTGCGTGCCCCCCTTTACGGTGTAGCTGAAGGGCTGAACTAGACTCACCCTTCCCGTACTTTCATGAAGACGTCCGTGATTACGGCATTAGTGGCCCTTCTAATTTGGTGGTAAGATTGACCCCGCTTTATTCTTTATTTACATTATTTTTTATAATAAACGAGACTTACCTGTGACCTGAGTTGTTTCTCTTCCATCCCTCACTACGCACCCTTAAACGTGACAATATGATGGAAAACTGTCTGTATTGCCACTGTCTCTTGATAGTGTAACGGAGTTACCAATTTTTGTTAATTTTATTTTGAGTACGCGTGACCTTCACTGCTGGGTGCTTGGCCGCGGCCGTAGATGCCAGAAATGATAGTTGTTGTGCAACATCTGGTGACATCTGTACTCAACTCTATGAGTTAGAATCAGTTAGTCATCCAGTTGACTATACTGGAATGAACGTTTTGTTCTTTGGTTATCAAGCCCTATAGCCTCTCTGATGAGCTGTAATACTACGAAACCGGATAGAGGATTGGGATTGATAAACAAAAATCAAAACCTCATTATTTTTAGGTTATTATGGTAATTAAAAAAAAAATAAAAACCAAAAAAACACACAAAATTTGATGTTTTTAAAAATATTGGAAAATTTTAGATAGATCTCGAAAAAATAAGATAGTAACATATAAACCGTTTTGCTCTATTTTCAACCGTTTTCCTGCTATAGCCTTCCAAATATTGAAAATTCCAATGTTTTATAGTCAATATCTCAAAAACGGCTACATCTAGAGAAAAATTGATTACAACAAAAACTCTCTAGATTAAGCGACAGAATCAAGAAATCATCAGTTAAAAAAGAAAAGCATCAGTTACTAGAGTTGTCAAACAAAAATCGGTTGTTGCCACTGATTTTATGTAGATGGGGCAACGCTGGAATTATGAAAATATTTTAGATGTATTCTTTATGGCCATACTACTTTTATTTTTGGTTTCCTAGACACAGTACGTAGTAGTTGGCCACCCTGTATGTATGTATGTACATGCTATTAAATAATATTAATAATTAGGTTTATTTTAAGTGGAATGAATATAAATAAATAACGACCTTTTAATTAATAAAGAAACTGTGTTTTTAACATCACGCACGTTACTAATATCAGTGTTCTAATTAAATAGTTTATTACGTTGTGTATTGCTAACATTTAATGATAATCTGCACTTAAATAAATTAATTCAGATCAGAATCTAGAAGTTATAATAAACTAAATTTTACCGGTTTATTCGAAAATTAGTGTAGATGTTTTCTAATCGAAAAAGCACAATGTGGACTGCAAATCTGACAAAAGTGGCACAAAATAATAAAATCAAAATGTTTATCAAAGTGTTCGTAATTGTTATGAATGTAGTTGGGTATGCCTTTGGAGGATATAGAAAGTTTACGTATATGTATCTGAAAATGCAGGCAAATGAAGGCATTTTTCAGTTTTTGGATATGTTAGCTGAGGGAGTTTTGAATTTGTCCAATAGTATTAACGAAATTACTGGAGTAAACAGTTTGAATTTTTTCGTGCGGATGATAAAATACGACCAGCAGTTTGGAAAAAAATCTTTAAACTACAATTCGAAAGTTGCCATTTTCTCCGTTCACTTTTTAGCCGCTATAACTGGAGTATTTAACGTATACTGCATGGTTAATATTGACATAAAAATGGGAACGTATATTTTGTACAGATTAGTAGAATTTTTCTGCTTCAACATTGCAGTGTCAGTATACTTTTGGTGCGCACAAAAAACCAAAAATTACTTGGAAATTTTTAATTCAAACATCGAAAAAGAAGGAAAGCATCCGGAAATTACGATAATCGAGTTCTATCAAGCTAAAACACATCAGAAACTGTACAAAAGTCATGATGTAGCCACCACTTGGAAACTCATGACAAAGAAACATCACAAAATTTGCCAAATTCTTGATGAAATCAATTTAAGGTTTAAAACGGCCGTTACAATGTCCGTGGTGTGTATAACAGTGACTGTGCTGTGGAGCGTCACGATGGTGATCAAATATGGCTTTCAAGATGCTATTGGCGACATTTTTGGTATTAGCAAATGGATGATTATTGTGTCCTTTTCGTTCGTCGGTGTTTCAGTGTTTGTAAGTATATTACATTAATTTATAATGTATGGAGATAATAGTCGGTCGAGGGCAATCAAAAGAAGTCAAATCTTTGGCGAACGCAACGTTTTGCTCGATTTGTTAAACGTTGGCCACAGATTAGACTTTTTTTGATTGCCCTCGACCGACTATTATCTCCAAACACTATTTCTTGAGGGGCAAGATTCATATTTAATTTATCATTTACTCTTTTGCTATGCGTAAATTATATTTCACTAATAATTCGGAAAGATACAAAGTTGTTACGGTCTCAACTTAATCAGCGTAACGTCAGTTCAATTAAACAACTTTATAGGCAGCAATAAACTAATTATATTGATAAATTAGTACAAACAAACATTGTTCAACCTGCTTACTACCTAAGTACCTAACCAAAGACAAAAACTTAACCAACTTATTTTGTAGCGCTTTTGACAGTTAGAGAGTGTGTTCTTCAATTGCACTACACTATAAATTCCTCTAGTCAAATACTGTCGGGAGCCTAATTTTGGGGTGACCGGGGTTTGGTTCAAACGCTCTAAATTGTCGATTCAACACAATGTATTACTGATTTTAAAAGATTAAAAACATAATCAACTTAATGCCAGACTCATAATCAAAACACATGTCGCGCGAAATTTAAAATAGTAAACAGTAAATCCCACTTATCACCTGTTACAAAAAAAAATTGCTTTTATCTTCAAAAAGCTAAAAAATAGTTTATTTCTAAGTTGGCTTTGAGTTTGGCTACCATTTGCAGTAAATAGCAAAACATTGCTCAGTCCAAGAATTCAAAGAAAAAAAATTTGATAATCTTTTTCATTTGGTTAGTTTTTTTTCAGTCCTTATTATATTATAATGTATCATATCTGTTTTTCATAATAACAATAACTTCGTATTTTAGAAAATAAAACATACATCTATTATTTATAGATTTTTTGACAATTGTTTTGAAATTGTTTTTAAGAAATTGGCATTTGTTGACCACTATTTTGCTTTTACAGCAAATGGCCGCCAAAGTCAAAGCCAACTTAGAAAAAAATAAACAAATTTTTGTAACCTGTGATATATAATTTTTTAACTAGATCAAAAACAATATGGTCCATAAGAAAAATAGAAGGATGATGGTATCTAAAAACTGAAACGCCTGAATTGAAAACGAACTACACAGGACAATAGTTCTAAAAAGTTGCTCTATTATCGTTCAAGCCAAATTCGAAAATGTTTAAAATTAGATATAGATTAGATATAATACATCACTTTTCTGAAAATACTCGTGTTTGGTGTTTCGAAAATAACTCAAGAACAAAGCAAAAATGTAATGTTTTTAAAACGGAGTTGGATTGCCCATTAAATTCACTAAAACATTACTCATTTAAGCTTTGCAGTAGCTCTTACAGGAAGCGAGAAGTTGCAAAGCGCCAAAGCACTTCCCCATTTTTGACGGCATCTGCTGGGAAATAAAAAACAAATAGAATATTTTACAGAAGTAGATAGAAAAGGCAGTATCTCAGAATTTCGGGGATCTTATGAAACTTCTTAGTCGCTGTATATCACGCGTTGTCTCGTTCAAGTGTTTAAATGCGCTGCACTTCAGGCAGTACTTAATCTTCATTGCTCATACGCACCTTTTTTTAATACACTCAAATACAGGGGGTAACAGTAACACTCAGTCGTCTCCACAATAAATTTATTAGGTCTTAAAAAATTGCCCAACATGTTTCGAGCGCAGAAGCATCAGCGGCTAGAAGAACATGTTAAATATATATAAGAGATAGATAACAGATAGATAATCTGCAAAAATCAATTTTAGTAAAGATATTCAAAAACAGCGATCGATCAAGGTTACCTTATAATGGATAAAAAAAAAGATTAAAATTAATTGGTTACATAAGTTATTATGACGGTGCAGTACATTGAAGAGAATTTTTTATGGGGCCCCTGAGAAGCAACCCTAAGTGTAGGGGAAAGTCGGCATGCTTTTAATTGCTTTCGAAACTTCCAACTTTCAACTTTTTTTGTGTCTTTTAAACAGCTGTTTAACAGGTACTATGGTACCTTGACTTTGACCTAGTTTTAAGTTCGTTTACCTTGCATTCGCCAATAAACAGGTGACTTGGGTTAAGATTAACATTTTCTGTCCGCTGTCGATCGGGGCTTACTTTTTGACATTCTGTCGTCTCCTTTGTCATTTTATTTCAGTAGGTGATCGGGGGGAACCCCGGTTTCTGTCGTTCTTTCCCATCGTGACCACCAAACAGTGAACAAGTAAACCATCTCGATACGTAAAAAGTTTAAAGTTTCGAAAGCAATTAAAAGCATGCCGACCTTTCCCTACACTTAGGGTTGTTCCTCAGAGGTCCCCTAAAAAAACTCTAATGTAACTAATTAATTTTAATCTCCATTATAAGGTAACCTTGATCGACCGCTGTTTTTGAATATTTTTACTAAAATTGATTTTTGCAGATTATTACATCTGTAGACCTAAAAACGCTTATGGGTTTGTAAAAAGTTTCCCTTCAAACTTTAAACACTTAACCCCAGGTCTGCTGTCCCCTTTTAAGCTTCCTTTTGTTTTATTTTTGTATAATTCTTTAACATTCAACATGTTCTTCTAGTCCCTGATGATGAGTTGCTTCTGCGCTCAAATCATGTTGGGCAATTTTTTAAAAAGGTTTTAAGACCTAATCAATTTATTGTGGAGACGACTGAGTGTTACTGTTACCCTCTGTATCTATACACCTCCACTGAGTGAGAATGGACTACTACTTATATACCTATATAAATGTTATGCATTAACACAATTATAAGATATAAATTATCGAAGAGTTGTTCCTGTAGAAGAAAAGCTTTTTTCATTTTTTGATCTCTAAACAAGTCAAACAATGTCTGCGCAGATGGGAAGCACGTTTTGACACGCACTACTAGCAGCTACGTATTTTATGGTCGACGCCACTCAATTTTGCTTCTTGGAATACTAAGAAATCGGATTTTCAGCATAAAATGCTATACATCTACTCACAGTTTTACGGGTTTGTTTATTTCCCCTCCCCCCAGTCGCAATCTAACATAGTCTCTAGCTCATGTGGTCCTTTTGAAAAATTAATTCCATGTGTAGTTGTAGCATTATAACTATTTACGTACCAAGGTCGTTAGAGAGAACATAATGTCCTGAGGCCGAAACAGCCAGAGGGCCTATGGCCCAAGGGATGGGTTTCGGCCTGACGGACACTATACTCTCCCTAACGCCTGTAGTGCATACAATGTTTTATGTTTCATCTAATTCAGCAAAAATTTACTGTTTTTGGCATTGAAAAGTAAGGTATACCTTTACCTTTACTTGAATGATGTGACTTTGATAGTCCTGTCAGTCAGTGGAAATGGCAAAAGCTGGATGAAATTTTAGAAAATATAAAAGAAAATTCAGCAAAAAGAGTTATTACCTAAAAGTCAAGAGCATCCTATGATAGGAAATACGTAGTTTTTATAGCATCGAAGAGAAAAAATGTCATTGCAAATATTAAAAATGGTTTGAAGGCGTTATAAGCGGGCGTTATGATAACGCCCGCCTAAAATGCCCTCAGGTTGTTATGAACACTATAATCTACACCATCTACACCGTTTCCAAGGTCTTATTTGTTCATAATGTATAAGTGAAACATAAAGATATGTGGCGACTCATTTCGCACACGTCCACACAGATGGCACCATGCATCAAAAACTCTGCTAACATGCAGCCCACATCGTCTGTCACGATTTAACTACATATAGCAGTTACAAGTCATCTTCAATCGTGTGTATAAGGCACGGAGCTGTCAAGCCTTACTGACAAGTCAAACGACAGCTCCCGGGACAAAACACACCTTATCGGTCAATAGGCAACACGCCCCAGGCAAGTCCACATGACATCAATGTCATGCGCCATCCCTGTCATTCTGTCTCACACTTCAACTCTATGGGAACTATACCCCATAGATATTTCAAAACACGTTTTGCTGTTGTTTATGAACCTGTCCAATTGCCTGGACAAACCAACCTGTAGCTCATATGTCTCAGCAGATGTCTGGTCTGCTTACAAGTGAAATGTACACAAAGCTACATATTAATCTTCTATAAAGTACATTTTGAAGTATATCTTCATTAATGAAGTCAAACTTTGCTTCCATCGGTGTTGACACCGTACGAGTTTTCGTCATTTTAAACTCTTTCAATATTCGTTTAATCATCTAGGTTTGGCTGACCTTGAGACTGTTGCCTTTTACTGTAATTTTCATCCCTAAAAATGTCTTCACCTCTCTAAGTTATTTTGGTATCTTTTGTACATCTTGATCTGTTTGTACAGATCTCTTCGACTTGCTGCTTGCTCTGTTCCTGTTATTAAAGTATCATGGAGAAAAAACACTAAAACCAATCTTCCTTAGAGTACAAACAATAATCGTTTTTTTTATACGTTTAAAATTGATGCTTTACATGATTTTATTAAATTTGATATTCCATTTAGGAGCATTTCTGAGTCCGTATAATGTTTTATTTTATTTAAAATGGGACAAATTCTCTTCTAGACTTCTGGTCTTTTAATAAAAGTAATTTTGCTTAGATATCCATTTAAGAACAGTGCAAAAATGAATTCAGCTCCTTCATGGAAAGTTTCCTGAAATCCTCTTACAACCAACCTTGCCTTGTAGGTGCCATCATCTTTAATTTTGAATACCCATTTGGAATCTATTGAAAGATATGATTTTGGTAACGTCGCTGGTGTTCAAGTCTGAAGTTGTTTGTGATCCAACACTCCAACCTCCGTGGCAATTTTCCATTCAGGAATTTTATACGCTTTTACAAATGTTGTTAGTTTTTTACCAGTTAAAGTCAATAAACAATATGCAGTATAAACGACATAATCTGAAGGTAGCTTGGAGTTCTAATTTGTCGTCCTGTTCTTGTCACATGTTATGTATTTTGTTCATCCGGTCCTGAGCTATTTGCAACATGATCTGGTATATCTTCTGTAATCTGAACTGTTACATTTTAAACATTGTTAATGGTCCGGATTCCATGATTACTCGGTTATCGACCCGCCAAATTTGTTCAAGTTCTACTTACAGGCCTGAAGATGATTTATTGGTGGTTTTTATCAACAACATTCATGTTAGAAACCACGCTTGGTTGAAAAACAGCTGGAAATTAAATTTGTATCAAAAAGGATACTGATTTGAGGTTATGGTGCGACGATAATTTTGCAGCTTTATCCCCACTAGCTTCTAATAAAGTATATCAGTTTTCCGTTTCATTTTCTTTGCTTTATGTGGGTAAATAGTTAGAAAAATGATAGTAGCTAGAAAAATGATTACTAAATTAACAAGTTTGGCAAAGAGATAAAATTACATTTCTTTGTTTATTATTCTAAAAGTTTGGCAGCGCACAAATTTATTTACGGGATACAGTTATCGTACGGCGGGACATTCAAATTCTCAAGTTATACTTAGAGGGCTGGTTTCATATGAATTAGTAGTATATATTACAATTGCCTCTTCTGCTGCTTTGGCTGAACCATTGTTCGGGTTTTTGATGTGGATTACCATTATCCCTGTTTCCAGAAGACCTCTTGTAAATCCTTTTTGATAATAGTGTAATCTACCTTCAGCCTTCAATAGACTTCAGCCGCTCTGGAAATGGTTAACTCTAAGTTACCTTGATTTTCATCCTTTGAAGTTTTAGGCCATTGAGCTTGAAACTGATTTAAGCTTCTACACTTATAGCATCTTCGACCAAAGTTGCATTAAACACTGACAATCACGACCACTTTTATTCAATATAGATCCTTTAGATCTCTTATAATGGTATCAAATTTTAGAAAATGATCATCCAGATTATAATGTGGATTTGATTGAAGATCTAGCAACTTTCGCCACAAGGACAACTTTGTAAATGAACTAGTTCTTACAAAAAGATTCTTTAATGCATTGAGCTGTTTCCTGGCTGATTGATAATCTTATTATTCTATTTAATTGTTTATCAGAAAGTCCTTGCACAATAATCGCCTGTGCATTGGCATCATCTTCTCTTTTAAATCTCTCCCTGGCTTCATTGGTAGCTCCAGAAATATCTTCACTTTGAACTTCAGCACACAATTTTCGCTTTAGCAATGTTATTATTCTGATCCTCCAATTATTGAAATTGGTTGCCTCTAATATGGATACATTTATTAACGCTGCCTTTTTTTAAAGGCGATTTTTTTTTTTGGAAAATTGGTCCACACTGTTGGTACTTAAACTATGAAGCAAAGTTAACTTTTTTAACTGTAGGTTTGAACTGGGCCAATAACCTGTTATGGTTTACATTTAATAAGCGTAACCTCAGTTCAATTAAACAATACTTTATAGGCAGCAATGAACTAATTATGTTAATAAAATAGTAAAAATAAACATTGATCCACGTGCTTACTACCTAACCAAAGACAAAAACTTAACTTATTTTGTAGCGCTTTTGACACCTAGATAGTCTGTTCCTCATTTGCACTAAACTATATATATATATATACAATCTTTATTTCGTTTACAACGAAACAGGCTATCGACCAGTTTGGTCTTTCTGCCTATGTGATAAGAAATGCATACTGTAATATGATTACAAAATAAAGTATAACTTAACTAGGTAAAGTATTTACAAAATAACATATTGTTACGGTCTGGGCCTACTATGCTCGATACTTCTTAACGAGCGCTCGCCTCGGGATGAAACCGATGCGCCGCAATATCTGGCCGGGCGCGTATTAAAGTAGGCCACAGTTAGGAAGCGCTACCTGGAAAATTCTTGAATGGTCAAGGCAACCCGCGAAGCGTTTCGCGGTCATTCTAGAACGCGGTTTGCGAATATAAAAGACGCGGTGTCAACCGCGTTTCCAAATTCACTACTACAAAAGTAGTAGTGAATTTGGGAACGCGGTAAAGTTTAAATAGCGAAGTAATCGTGGAATTGTAGTAGTGTTTTAGTAGCTGTGTTAATTATTGTACGGAGTGTTTTGAAGTGTTAATAAATTTATTAATTGTTGAGTTAAATTGACTTTGTGTGAACCCACGGGAGAATCATAACAATTGGTGTCAGAAGTGGGATCAGACTTTAGTGCGACGTGAATTGGAACTAAACTTCGGGTTAGAGACTTGTGTTCAGAACCGGACTAGAGATTTTCGGAACAGTGGTGTGTTAAATTTATTTTATGCCAATAACAAGACGTCAAAGTGCAAACATGGAGGCCCAATTTGCAGCTATTATGGCAATGCTTGAAAAACAAGAAGAGAAACAAGAAAGGATTCGACAACAAGAGAAGGAAGAACAAGAAAGGATTCGACAACAAGACAAGGAAGAACAAGAAAGGATTCGACAACAAGAGAAGGAAGAACAAGAAAGGATTCGACAACAACAAGAAAGAATGCTACAACAAGATATAGAAATGCGTCAAGAAGATAGAGAGCGGCAAGAAAAACGTAACGTAGAAATATTGAACGTTCTAGCACGGAACAAGACAGAAATCCAAGAGTATGTAACCCATAGTCTCAATGATGTTCGGGAGGACATTAATAAAATTCAGAACGATGTTCGGGAGGACATTAATGATGTTCGGGAGGACATTAATAAAATTCAGAACGGTGTTCGGGAGGACATTAATGATGTTCGGGAGGACATGAATAAAATTCAGAATGATGTCGAGATAAAGCTACGCGACTTAGAGCGGAAAATTGACAGCAGAGGAGCCAGCTCTACAGTGATCACCGAAAACAAGATCAAGCCTCCCACATACGATGGTCAAACTTCATGGGCAACGTACCAACTCCAATTTGAGGCCGCTGCAAATGCAAATCGATGGAGTAACGAGGAAATGGCTGTAGCACTGGTGGTGGCATTACGAGGACCTGCATTGGAGCTGTTACAGACTCTGCCTATCGCCCAACAAAGCAACTATGACGCATTAGTAGCTGCATTAGAACGACGTTATGGGGATCAGCATAGGAAAGGAGTGTACCAAACACAATTAAAGGCAAGACTGCAGAAAACTGGTGAAAATTTACAAGAGTTTGAGGCCGAAATTCGTCGCCTTGTGCATCTGGCTTACCCAGCCGTCCCGGATGAAATCCAAGAAGAACTTGTGGCACAGTATTTTGTAGATGGGATTCGAGATCTGGAAGTAAAGAAAATGCTGAAGATGTTCAAAGGAAGCAACAGCAGCGAATTACTAGTTCGAGCGCTGGAAGTTGAAGCTGCGTGCAATGACTTAAAGCCAAGGATCAGGGCCGTGACTATTCAAGAGGAGAGAGAACCGCCAGCCGATCATGCTGCTACACCAATGAATAAAATTGAATCAATGTTCGGCCAAATAGTGCAACAAGTGGCAGCATTAGGAAATGGTCTTTCCACACAGTTAGAACGATCACGCCCGATCACGAGAGTGGAGTGTTATCGATGCGGACGTACGGGACACATGAAACGAGATTGTCGAGTAAGGATACCGTCCCGCTGTCCAACGAGGGACGTACAACCATCCAGAAGGGACCAGGAAAACTCCCACTAGTCAACATTACGGGGCGAATGTTGACTAGCGAAGACAAAGCCCCCAGAATTATCTCCATCAGAAGCCTGGGTAGATCAATGGGAAGCCTGAACGTAGATGGAAAGGTGGATGCGATGAACGTTACTTTTACTTTGGATACCGGTGCGGCAGTATCTTTGATCCGGTCAAACCTTGTGGATAAAAGTCAAGTTAAGCCTTTACGAAGAAGTATTCTCCTGCGCACTGTGACTGGAGAATCGGCTAAAGTTTTAGGAGAAATAACAGTCAAGATTTGCCTTGGAAGGATTACGTTTTACCACACTGTGTTAGTAGCGGATATTGAAGATGAATTTATTCTGGGAATGGACCTGATTCGTCAACATGGATTTTCTTTTGATCCCGAACAAAATATCCTAAGGTTTGGAAGTGAAGAGTTCATCCTGTCAACCAGTCACCGCTGTGAGTCACCCATTAATGTTTTGGCATCTCAGACAGTAAAAATAAGCGGCAATTCCGAGCAAATAATTATTGGACAATTGGAGCAGAATTCTGGGAGCTGTGTTGGACTTGTACGAAACCCGGACCGACCAGGAAGATGCCTCATTGGGAAATCACTTGTAAATGGAGGAAGTGAAGTCCCAATAAGAGTTGCAAACATTTTTTCAGACGACGTAAAAATCAACAAAGGCGAAATTATTGCGGTATTCGAGCCTGTAGTCAAAATAACCAATTGCGATGGGTTACCAGAACAGGAGGAGCAGTTGGGGAAAAACAAGCTCTTAAATGAACTTGAAAAGACCTGGAAACATCTGTCAACACCACAACTGAAGAAGGCTCGGAAACTGATTTTGGACCATGGTAGCATATTTGGAACACCGAACAATATGGGAAAAACTACCATTGTAAAACACCGAATTAACACCGGCAATGCACAACCGATTCGACAACCACCAAGGAGACTACCAATAGCCAAACAACAGGAAGTGCAGGAATTAGTGGACAGGATGCTTGACGACGGAGTTATAGAAGAATCCTGCAGCCCTTGGTCATCACCTGTTGTTCTGGTCACTAAGAAAGATGGATCAAGCAGATTTTGTGTAGATTACCGAAAACTGAATGACGTGACCAAAAAGGACAGCTATCCACTTCCCCGTATCGACGACACACTGACGACTTTGGCAGGATCCTGTTGGTTTTCCACTTTAGATTTGAAGAGTGGGTACTGGCAAGTTGGCATTGAGGAGCAAGATAAGGAGAAGACTGCTTTTTCTGCTGGAAATGGGCTGTACCAATTCAATGTGATGCCCTTCGGACTTTGTAATGCTCCTGCTACGTTTGAAAGACTAATGGAAATTGTGCTTCGTGGCCTTAACTGGAAGACTTGCTTGGTTTATCTGGACGATATCATGGTGATGGGAAAAACTTTTGAAGAACACCTGAACAACTTGCAAGAAGTGTTTGCTAGAATAGGTGGTGCCCATCTTCGATTGAACGCCAAAAAGTGTTGGTTCTTCCAAAAGCAAGTCGAATTTCTTGGGCATGTGGTGTCGGTCGACGGAATCCAGACGGACGACAAGAAGATCCAAGCAATTAGAGAATGGCCAGTACCAAAGGATAAACACGAACTCAGAAGCTTTCTAGGACTTGCCACCTACTACAGACGGTTTGTGGAAGGATTTGCCAACATCGCAGCTCCGCTACATCAACTTACTGAGGACAAAACACCCTACTGTTGGAATACCCAATGTGATCAGGCGTTCAGAAGGTTAAAGGCATCACTTTGCTCCAGTCCCATCCTCAGTTATCCACAACCAAAAGGAAAGTTCATTTTAGACACAGATGCCAGTAATTCTGGTATTGGAGCTGTATTGTCTCAAATCCAAAACGGAGAAGAACATGTTATAGAATACTTCAGTAGGAAACTTACCAAAGCAGAACGGAACTACTGTGTAACGAGAAAAGAGCTACTGGCAATAGTAAAATCAGTCGATCACTTTCACAAGTACTTGTACGGACAGGAATTTTTGATAAGGACTGACCATGCGGCACTCAAGTGGCTCCTCGGAATGAAACAACCGGAAGGACAAGTAGCAAGATGGCTTGAAAAACTCCAGCAGTATAATTTCAACATCAAGCATCGACCCGGAAAGCTGCATAATAACGCAGATGCTCTATCAAGAAGACCTTGCGCCGAAGAATGCAAACATTGCCAGAAAGCGGAACAACGTGAAGGCGTTGTGTCCATCAGAATGGTTCAGCTGAAGACCGATGACGAATGGAGTCCCGATGAGATTAGGAAGGATCAACTAGAAGACAGCGACATAGGCCCATTGTTGTTGAGAAAGGAACAAAGCGAGCCAAGACCAACATGGCAAGAAATCTCTAGCAAAGGCCTGACGTTCAAAGCACTTTGGGCTCAGTGGGACTCGCTTGTGGTTGAAGGCGGCTTGCTAAGAGCTTGGGAGAGTGCCGATGGAAAAGAGATAAGGAAGCAGCTGGTAGTTCCCAGAGGAAGGGTCGACCACGTACTGGAGGAAATGCACAATGGAAAGACTGGTGCTCATTTGGGAGTAAATAAGACTTTGGACAAAATCCGGCAACGCTTTTACTGGGTGAACTACTGCCAAGACGTGAAATCATGGTGTCGACAATGTTCCATTTGTGCAGCTAGCCACGGACCACAGACGAGATCCCGGGGACCTATGAAGCAGTACAACGTCGGATTGCCGTTCGAACGTTTAGCCATAGACGTTGCTGGGCCTTTTCCTGAGACCAACAGAGGCAACAAGTACATTCTTGTTGCCATGGATTACTTTAGCAAATGGCCTGAGGTGTTTGCGATTCCAAATCAAGAAGCCAGCACAGTCGCTGATATTCTCGTCGAAAATGTCTTCAGTAGATTTGGTGTGCCGTTGGAGTTACACTCTGATCAGGGACGAAACTTTGAGTCCAAGCTCTTTCAGAGGCTCTGTGACCTGCTAGGCATTAGGAAGACCCGAACAACGCCGCTTCATCCTCAGTCGGATGGCATGGTCGAGAGATTTAATAAGACCATAGAGCAACATCTCTCAAAGGTTGTTGATCAGCATCAGAAAGATTGGGACCAGCATATTCCGCTCTTCTTGATGGCTTATAGAGCAGCAGTCCACAACTCAACGGGACAGTCACCATCTAAAGTTCTGTTTGGTCGAGAACTGCGACTTCCATGTGATGTGGTGTTCGGATCTCCAACAGGCCAAAGCACGAACATTGAGAACTACGTTGACGAGTTGCAAGACAGATTACTGAACATCCATGATCTGGTCAGGGAAAGTTTGAATCTAGCTAGCGACAAGATGAAAGCTCGTTATGATCTGAGGGCCAATTCGGGAGGGTTCCAGAAGGACGATAAAGTTTGGTTGTTTAACCCTCAGAGGAAGAAAGGCAAATCACCGAAATTAACACCTGTTTGGGAGGGACCTTACAATGTGGTAAAAAGGTTAAACGACGTCGTGTACAGAGTCCAACGCAGCCCCAAAGGCAAGATGAAAATTGTCCATCTGGACAGACTCAAGAAATACCAGGGATTGGATGAAGCGGATCGGGACGATCAGCTTTAAGAGGGGGGCAGTGTTACGGTCTGGGCCTACTATGCTCGATACTTCTTAACGAGCGCTCGCCTCGGGATGAAACCGATGCGCCGCAATATCTGGCCGGGCGCGTATTAAAGTAGGCCACAGTTAGGAAGCGCTACCTGGAAAATTCTTGAATGGTCAAGGCAACCCGCGAAGCGTTTCGCGGTCATTCTAGAACGCGGTTTGCGAATATAAAAGACGCGGTGTCAACCGTAGTAGTAGTGAATTTGGGAACGCGGTAAAGTTTAAATAGCGAAGTAATTGTGGAATTGTAGTAGTGTTTTAGTAGCTGTGTTAATTATTGTACGGAGTGTTTTGAAGTGTTAATAAATTTATTAATTGTTGAGTTAAATTGACTTTGTGTGAACCCACGGGAGAATCATAACAATATTTAAAAAAAAAAAAGTTAGTCTAACGTAGTTTTGAGGATTATGCTATGTGTAAGTGTTCTAGTAGGGTAGTTGTAGGAAATAGGAAGCGAGATTGTCTTGTCTGTCTTGTGAGACACAGAGGATTTAGTATGGTCCAGTTATGTGGGTTGTTTTTCCATTTTGTTTGAATTTGTTGAAGTCTTTCTGTTATTTTTGGTAAGTTTGTGCGTTGGTATAGTAACTCATTTGAGGGGTTATGAAGTGGGTTTTGGGGATGTCTTATTCGTGTTATTATTCTTAGTGCGATTTGTTCTGTTGTTTGTAAGTGCCGTTTATTTCGTTCAGTTGTGTTTGTCATAGTTATATGTCCGTAGTCTAACAAAGGTCTGCAGATGGCTTGGTATATTTTTGTGGCGGTTCTTATGCTTATTCCTTTATCTTTGTATGTTAGTGAGCGGAAATGTTTTGCTCTTTTAGATATTTCTGTCCGGATGTTTTGTACGTGTTTTGTATATTTAAGTTTTTGGTCTATTGTGAGTCCTAGATATTTAACGTAATTTTTTGGTTCAGTTATGTGACCGTCTGTTGCCTAAACTATATTTAACAAAAACTAGATTTTTTACAATGTATAGATTAGCACGTCGTTTGTGTATGTGTTGGGTTATTTTAATATACAATCATGCTATTCCAAAATTAGTTTTCAGCAATTTAAAAGCTTACTTTCCTTCAGAAATATAACAATTAGATTATATTCTATAAAGTTTATCATTGATTAATTATTTAATAAGACGACTGTATTTTTTGGGAGGACTTTTTGTTCACATTATATTTTACCCTCTTATAGATATATTTTTCCAATCATTGTAAACAAAGCTTTATTCTAGTAAGCCCTTGAGCTAATGTTTAGTAATGTTTCTATGTTTCATTATTTTCTACTTTAGAATAGAGTAATAAGCTTCATATAATTTTTAATTTTTTAGGGTCAATGTGTTTTAGTAGCCTGGGTTGGAGAACAAATATCTGAAGAAGGAGAACGTACCACAAAAATCTGCTATCAACTGCTAAACAGTTTACCCACATTGCCAACTGAACATTCTCAACTAGTAGAGAAGCAACTGAATATTCTTTTGGATCAAAGCAGATACGGCAGGGTTAGATTGCATGCTGGAAACTTTTTCAAAATGGATTTTGGAATTTTAGGCTCTATAGCAGCAACCGTGGCCACCTACTCTATTGTTATTATACAGATTTTGCTCAAAGGGCAAATTTAATATTGAAACTAAATTTTCACATAACTTTCCGGTAAAATAGTTCTTGTAATATTGAAGTATAATAAGGAATAAAATTAAAAAGCCAAAGCAGCATACCAATTGAGAAGTCAGTCGCATATGCATTCAAGCGGATGGTCGGCATTTTGACCCTCTTTCAAAGAAATTAAGTTTTTAAATAAATACGTGTTTTTATGGCGTTTAATAAAACATTTATTTTTATCTTGTCACACTTGAAGTACGGAAATAAGGGGCGCCGAATAAGGCGCCTATGGGTTTATGCAAAAACGTTTGTGCGAGATTTACTAACCCTCCAATTTTGGCACAATAGTTTCGGAGCACCCTGTATAGTAGGAAATAAGGATTCTGTTCGAGTTATATACGATCATATACGAAATTTTTTCTACGTCTATTATAGAAAATCGAAACTAAAAACGGAAAAAATGGTATTTGACAATCAATCAAAATTAGTCGAATGTGCCAAAATTGTGTTCTCCTGTTTTGTTGCAATGGATATTGACTCGAAATGAAAGGTGATCGTACTTAACGCACCTTTTCCATATGGAGATCCTTCTCATCATAGCAAATAATCATTTCCTAGGGGTTAGACTTGTAGAAAAGGGAAAAAATCAAGAAATAAAAATTAAGAAACACTGTTAGAAAATAGTCTATCTTGCTTGATCGATTTTGTTCAAATAATGATGACGTTACGGGTCAGACGTAGAAAAAATACTTGATTATTACGCGAAAGCCAAATCCTAATGTACTACTCTTCGTTTCCCCTAACACCGGAGTGCCCCGGGACCCAAGTTAGGCGTACCTTGGCCATCCGCGCGAGCGACAAGAGTGTTTTCTTACAATCCAGCACCAGCGCAGACGTCGTTGAATCAGCTTTTAAGGCAGCCATTGCTGCCTTGCTGTCCGTACAGATAAATATATCCTTCCGGTATAGCGGTGAGTTTAAAATAAACTCCCCGCATCGGATGATCGCAAAGATCTCGGCCTGGAAGATGGTACAGTGGCAGCCTAGAGGGAAGCTAAGCCTCGTCCCCGAAGTTGCACCATACACACCTGCCCCTGCCCCCGTCACGGTTTTGGATCCATCTGTAAACCAGACGTCTCCATGCGACGGGAGGATAGAGTTTTGAGAGAAATTCCAGTCCTCCCTCTCGGGTACTACAAACTTTAGAGGTCCGCTTGACAGAAGCGTCGGAGGCACCCGATCCTGCTTCATCAACAGTTCCGGGCACTCCCTCAACGCCTCCCCCCAGCCCCCGAGATGACCCCACGGTTCAGCTGAGTCTGTAATCAGCATATTGAGACCTGCCAGTCTGTGGGCTGCCCTGGCGGCTTCTTTTTGTATAAACAGGTGCAGCGGCAACGGCCCGAGTTTTCGTCGTCTCGTAAAGATGACGACTTCCACTTTTTCCGGGTTCACAGAAAGCCCCTCCCCCTCACACCAAACCTGTGTTGATTGAAGGGCAGCCTGGATATTCCTCGCCAGGCCCCCGACGGCACGACCACTCGAAAGAATGGCCACATCGTCCGCGTAGGCCTGGGCGTAGACATCTGCGGAGTTGAGTCTCCACAGCAGAGTATCAACAACTAGGCACCAAAGAGTGGGCGAGAGAACGCCCCCTTGGGGGCATCCCCTGGCGACCCACGCCTCCGACGTGACTGCGTTGAGCTCCGCAAAAACCAAACGGTTGGACAACATGGTTTTCACCCACCCGGCAACCACCGGATGGGCCCCACGCCGCTCAAGGGCTTGGCATATCGATGCAAAGGAGGTGTTGTCAAACGCCCCCTCTATATCCACAAACGCCGCCAGGGTGGCGTATCCGGGCGCTCTGCCCTTCTCCAGCCTCTGTACGAGGTGATGAAGGGCGGCCTCCGTAGACCTACCCGCCCTGTAAGCGTATTGCTTCTCGTGTAGAGGGGCCACAGTGAGCAGCTCCTCCTTAATATGACGGTCGACAATGCGCTCAAGAGTCTTCAACATGAAGCTAGCAGCATAGAGTAATCCGCCTTTCCCGGCTT
This sequence comes from Ips typographus, assembly GCF_016097725.1. Classification (NCBI taxonomy): domain Eukaryota; kingdom Metazoa; phylum Arthropoda; class Insecta; order Coleoptera; family Curculionidae; genus Ips; species Ips typographus. Next base: position 250,204 of record NC_138431.1, on the reverse strand, counting down.
AGGAATGAACACGACTCTCACTCTTCTCCAGGCCTCAGGGATGTACCCCAGAGTGAGTGATCGCCTAAATATCCCCAGCAGGACCAGGGTCATCTCCTCCGGGCTCCTCTGGAGAAGTGCCGGAAAGATACCGTCAGTCCCCGGGGACTTAAACGGGGCAAACGAGCATATAGCCCATTTCACCCTTTCAAAAGTAACGATACGGTCTGCAAACGCACGGTCTGCCCGTACGTCACAATTCCCGCTTTCCGTGAGTATTGGCCCCACCTGACTCGACCCCGGGAAGTGAGTCCCAAGCATGATGCCTAGGGTCTCCTCCGGTGTCTCGGTAAAGCCCCCCTCCGACCGGGCCACAGAGCCCAGGCGCAAGCACGACTCCCTCCTGAGGATCCGCGTTAATCTGGACGCCTCAGTGGTGTCCTCAATGTCCGAGCAGTACCTCCTCCACGTATCTCTACGGGAGTCTCGTATCGCTTTCTTGTAGAGCTTCTGAGCCAACTTGTGGTTGTCCCAGTGTTCCACAGTATTGATCCTTTTTGCTTTGTTAAAAAGCTTACGGACCTTCTTACGGTGTCTCTCTAAGAGAGAGTTCCACCATGGCGTTCCTCCAACTACCCGTTCCTTAGCCGGGCAGTTGTGCTCGTATGACGCTAGTACGGCGGCGTTGAGTTCCTCGACCGAGGCCTCAACGTCCTCTGCCGTGCGCGTCCTTTTATACATGACCCTTATCCTACTGGCCAGCTCCTCGCTGTAGAGGCTCCAGTCAGTAGTCCGGGGGTTCCTGTAAGTGGAAGAGGGGATTGTGCTTATTCCCTCGACATCGAAAAGGATGTGTCGGTGATCGGAGAGGGAATCCTCCTCCGACACGCACCATCGCTTTACTTGTTGTTTTAAGGGCCCACCGCAGATCGTAAGGTCGATGACAGACTGCCGCCCCGGCATGAAGAAGGTCGGCACGGTACCTCTATTGAGGACCCCCAGACCCTCCCTGCAGAGAAATTCCAGCAAGTCCGCCCCTCTCCCGCTGGTCCCGCCGGAGCCCCAGAGCTCGTGATACGGGACAAAACCAATCCCTAACAACACAAATGTAGAAATTGCAATTTTGGGCTATTTTGTTGCAAATCCAACTTCGTCAATAAGACAAGTTTCCGTAGAATCAGGCATATCCAAAAGTTCAATTCAGAGGATCCTGAAGAAACATAAATTTCACCATTTTTCATTTAAATTAGTGCAACACTTAAAAGAGGTTGAGCGGCAAATACCTCACATGTTCTACTCACAACTTTATCACATTCTCCGTAAATAATAAACAGATTTAAGTAATCTTGGTTGGAATAACGTAACCGCAACGGCATATTGGCAGTTGTCAAAACACTCAAAACTAGTGTTATTAACATGCTCTGCAGGTCTCCAATATCACCGTGTGTCAAAAGCATGGCCAACTAGAGTACCAGCTAATCCCAACCATGCAGCCTAATAAAAAAATGTTTATTCTCAAATAAAACGAAATGGGTTGGATTTAGGTATAGGCAAGTGAATTAAAACGTAAGTAATTTTTAATGCTCACAATGATTCCGTCATAAAAAATGTGGGTTTCTATTTAAAAAACTTGAGATTTTTAATCTTTTTTAGTGGCAAGTTTATGATTTTTTTTTTGACGACCCTGTATACAAATGAGTCATTACGCACCCTCAGTTTCATAAAACGATCCTTTATTTACAATAACCCAAAGTTTCATTGCAAAATGAAATACGGTTTTGACAAAGTACAAAAATATGTTGTGCGTTGCAACTGTCACTTTTTTGGAAAAACATCAAATATTTCGAAAACGGCGGGAGATATAGGCATAGGGCATTGTACACATAAGTTGGTCAGAATTTTGTGAGGATTCCAAATATGTAATAATATATAGGGTGTTCTATTTAAAATAAGAAAGTTGTGATCGACCGGTATAAACGGAAGTGCAACCATCTTGAAAATATTTTAGTTAGATTGGGCATGCCCACATCAGTATCCTGCCAAATTTTCAAAACTCTCCTATTTATACTTTTTCCAATATCAATCGATGTCTTTCGTCATGGGACACCCTGTATATACGTTCAGTGTACAAAGTTTTATTTGGAACAATTGAGTGTGTGGAAAAAATAACACAATTATAATGTTGTTAATAAACCTAGAATAGAACAGCTCATGTTGAAATGTCCATATTCTGTACGTAGAAGAAGTTTCTCAGAGGTTTTATAGCCAGTTTAAGATCAAATTTGAGATTTAATTCAGATATCAACACTGACTCATTTTAAGATTTAGTTACAACACTGATGAAGACCCTCACTGATGATAGTCCATGAAGTTGAATCTAAATCACATCACTTTTGAAGGAAGTAATTATTTCTCCCCTTTGTTGTTGTCCCTGTACAGTAGGAAACTTATCTTCAAAGATAATAAAGAAGTATCTTTATCACGATTTATTTTAATTTTCTTTGCATTATGTGGGTATTAGCTCAAAATTATTACTAAATAAACTTGTTTTGAATGTTTTGATTGCAGAATAACGGACGGCGATTTGTAATGATTTTGAAAGGTTAGTAGCACGGCCGGATATGAATTTTTTAACTTAACGACCGCTTGGCGCGGGATGATTTAAAATTTCCGAATTTTAGAGCCATTTTGCCTCTTAATGGTCAAACTTACGGTATTGAAAAAAATATAGGTTGATAGCCTAAAATGTGCTCTACAACTTTTATCTAAAGCGTTTTTCCACTAAAGAAACACTCGGTTTGTTCCAAACCTCGTTTGTTATTTACCCGTTATCGGCCGTGTGCCGATCAACGGTTTTCATCACACTGCAGGGGTTTCTTTTAAAAAAAGTTAAATACCCGCCATTTTATTGAGAGCGTAACAAAAGTGGCTATAAAAATGAGAATGTGGTTGCCTAGAGTAAGTGTGTTTGTTAAATATTTGAAAATTGCGTGTTGTCATTGTCACGTCTAATCGAAAAACCGGCGGGCGCCCGTTAAGCATTCTTAACGTACGCCTGCCGTAAGTACTCTTTATCGTGTCTAATTTGAGGTGTTTTAAATTGCAAATAACAGTACAGTGTGCTGACAAAGGATTTAATTGGCCATCGTCATTAATCCAAAAGAGGGGATATATTTCTAGCGGGGATATAGTCATACTGTCGCCACAAATTCTCACCTTTTGACCCCAAGCAAAAATGATTAATTGTCTGCAGCTGTAGTAAAAATTTCTTTGAGTTTGCCGGTACATGGTCCGCAAAAATTATTATGATTTATTGCGTCCGGCTACATGTTTTCGAAATTCCACCTTTAAACCTGACGCATTTCTGCTCCCAGAATGACGTGAATTTCGTAGTATAAATATTTCCCCCATTCTGCCAAACAGTCAGTCAGAACTGAAACGTCGTCAAGTCGAAGACAAGTGTAAAAATTCGGTTAAAGTCCACAAAGACCCAAAAGCCTGTCACTTCAACTTAACTCAACATGTCCAAAAGGTACGTTAAAGCCAGAATTGCTAATTAGACCTAAGACTTTGAAACCGAACAGTACCTAGCTGAGTCTTTATCTATGTTAATGCAGCCTGAATAAACGTTTGATCCGAGATTGGTGGTTGTGTCATTTAGGCTATATCGCTTGCCCCTCGAACACCAAAAATAAGCTTGTAAGACCCAAAAATTGGAATAAGGCATTTTTAGGCCATTACATGCACCGCTGCTGCATAAATTGTGCAATATTTACTAATTACTCCCAGTAATGTTCTTCTTTGAACATACAGTAGCATTTTTTATTTGCCCAAAGCGAGTATTATCCCAAACAGGATCTGATACAGGAGAATCGACTGCACAACCCCATACAGCATATTTTGTCCGTCGATGTCTGGCATCAGCCTTTGAAGAGCTCCAAGTCTGTTTAAGCACTTTTCTGAAATGTATTTTGCCTGCTCTGTAAAACGCATATTTTCGCCAATTAAAACTCCTAGATGTTTTACTAATTTTTTTGGCGTTATTTGTGTATTTTCCACGTGTAACTGGATGTTCTTTCTGTCTCTGGGTCACAGTATTGGCTCGAAGTAAGTGTGACGAAGGCCAGAGAAGGCGGGACAGTCCCCAAGTATATAACCCGGTGTTTCCTCGTCCTCCAAGCAGCCTTTGCAGGCCACGTCTTCGTAAATTCCCAGCATGTGCACATGCCGCGCCAGATGACAGTGATCAGTCATTTGACCAGTCACCATTCGTAATTTACCTCTGTTTAAGTTTAGCAGAAATTTTTTTCGTTTGGGGCACGGACCAGATATTAGGTCCTTTGTTTCTTTCTTTCTGTCTGGACATCAGTCTGTGTCCCAGCCCCCTATCCTGCCGTGACCATATGAGCAGGCCTGTATTGGCCACCCACCCAGCTTACAGGCTGCGCGCGTAGCCTCTATTCTTACGAACAGTTCGAGGGGCATGAGGTTTAACATCACCTCCAGGGCTTTAGAGAAAGTAGTTCCCATTGCCTCTGTCACCGCCAGGCACGCCGTTCTTTGGACTTTGTCCGAGCGGTTGCTGAGCTTTCCCCCGAAGCTATAGCACCGAAAGTAGGCCTAACTGCGGTGCAGTAGAGCCAGTAGAGTATCCTGGGATTTAGACACCAGATACCACCAACAGCCCTCTTACAGGCCCATAGTAGTTTTTTTATCTAGGTGTCACGAATGGAAAATCCATTAATTTAATAGATGGACTCATTATTTAAAAACATAAATTCATTAAATTAACACAGATATTCGGAGATGGCAAAATAATAAAATGCACTATTTTGCTGTCTCAGCAAAGAACCTAGGTCAGATATAGCGTCACTGGTTTAGAAAATTGAGACAATGTTATTACTAAACTGCAACTATGCAAACTATATACTTATTTTTACGATACCCAATTACTCAGTTAAATTTTACCTTTACCAAATTAATACAAATATACATATTATTGTGCTCATCTGCACTGCATAGACTGTTGCTTTAGGGCGTCCTCCAGGTCGCTCTTGACTTTACCCTACTCGATTCAGGCAAATGCGAGCCAGTAAACTGGTCCTTCAAAATCTTCAACATTTTAATTTTTCGGAGGGTCGTAGCGTCAGGGGCAGAGCTGGGGTGTGATTACTGATATGAAGATCAGTAGTCCGGGATCAAACGGGGAGCCTCCACCATGTCACGTTAAGGGGTAGCCCAGAGGGAGAAAAACTCAGGTTTCCACAATTAACCCACTTTATTTCAGTAGTTAAAACAATGGATACAATAATCTTACCCCCAGATGTGGGATGTGGTGATTTGTACATGCTTTTGGTGCTGTATTTATACATACCCACATCATGACCTCAATTCGCCGATCTTGCTTACACAGACATTGTACTGGGGGATACCGAGGCAATATTTGGTAACGGAACATAGTGTAATTTCTATGTTACAATATTTAACCGATTTACTAAACTGATAAACCGATCATTTTGTCAATTAATTTTAACTGTTATTTAGTCATTAAATTATATTTATTATTAAATTATATTGTTCTAACAAGTGGTTTGATTTTACTTCTGAAACAAGATCTCGGTAAAGGCGTTTATTAAAGTAATAAACGCACGTATCGTTTAACTTGTTAGGCCAAAAGGGCTCTACAATTTAAACGTGACTGTATGCCTAGGTATTTCACCGTAAGGTGGTTTTCGAGATTCGTCCCTGACAGGACAATCATGGGTTTTGTGTCAAAGTTCCGCTTCTTGCTCAATAGCATTCTTTGGATTAATACTCAGTCCTGCCAAACGGCACCATTCATCAACCATCTGCACTGCCCTCGCTATGGGGCCCTGCAGACTGTTTCTGGCGCCCCTACACAGGATGACCAGATCGTGGGCGTAGGCCTGCGTCGTAAGAGGTTGCATTTGTAGCAGCCTCTCCTTTATGTAGCGATCAATCAGTCTTTCCAAGGTATAAAGCAAAAAGCTTGTAAGACTGATAGATCTAAATGATTTTGGGTCAGAGTAATCTGACCTTCCAAGTCTTGGGATAATCACCGCTCTAACCTGTCTCCAGAGTAACTCATAGACAGACACGTCCTGAATGTCCTGATCAGGAGCGGAGCGAGCGTGTCCATCCCGTGTTGCAGCAGAGCAGGGTAGATGCCATCCTTGTCCGGTGACTTAAATGAAGGAAAGGTAAAGACCAAGATCCATAAAGATGTATCGTAGTCCATGTGCCCTGGCCTACGACATGCCTCCCAGTGGTCAACATTTGTTTTAAAGTTCGGAAAGTGTGTTTGGAGCAGGACCTCCAACGTCTCTCCAGCATATGACGTAAACCTACCATTGGGACGAGCAAGTGACCCGATCCCTGCATGTGGGTTTTTTGACAGTATCTTGGAAGGACGGCATGAAGCCGGCAACTCATTGATGTCACTGCAGAACCGTCTTCAGCTGTTTCTTTTTGCGGTGCAAAGAGAGCGCTTATATACTCTTTGGGAAGCATGAAAATCCTCCCACTCATCTGGGCGCATAGACTTCTCGGCTTTCCTGAAAAGTCCGCGGACCTATTTGCCCTGTTTTTCCAAGATGTTGTTTCACCAAGGGTTATTTGCATCCCGAGGTTTGCCCCATATGGGGCGGCTAATGTGGAATGCTTCAATGGCGGCTTCTGTCATGTTGTTGACAGCTAAGTCAACCTCGTTAGAGCCGCTAAGGCTGTTCGGTATGTCTGGACAGCGGACGGCTAGTTCCTCTCTATAGAGGTCCCAGTTAGTAGCCCCCTGGTTTCTGTAGACCTGTACTGTCCTGACATGTGCCGTCTCAATATCGAAAAGAGCTTATGCCTGTGGTCAAACATGGCCGTCTCTTCGCAGACCGCCCACCCATGGATCGTGTTCAACACGCTTGGTTTGCATACAGTGAGGTCAATCACAGAACTAACCTCTGCTGCAGAGAAGCGCAACCTTTGTTGGCGATGATTAAGCCTTTTGGGCACAGAAATTCCACAAGACTGTTGCCTCTTGAATTGTTTTGCATACACCCCACAGGGTGTGGTGACAGTTGGAGTCACATCCCAACACCAGGGGAATGTCTCTGTCCTTTCAGTATTTGATGAGGGCTCCAGTGGGGCGTCAGTGTCAATAGGAAAGTAGGACGAGCAGATCACAGTATAGTGATCGTTCAGTCCGTCTTTCGCATTGATCAAGATTGCCACCAAATCTCGTGTGGTGTGCTCGTAGATGTGTTAGCTCAAAAGCATCAATGCCGATGGTTATGATGCATGCGCGTAAAGCTTCCGCCGAGGAGCGGTAGTGAAATTTTTCCCCAGGGACGGAAAGACCTTATATCGTTCCCAGTATCTGCTATGGTTCTTGAATTAAGGTAACATGGCACTTGCGGTGTAGCACCTGCTGGCATAAGACCGCCGAGGCAGCCTTGCAATGCCTGAATGACAATAAAGGAGCCGTCCGCAGCCATGATGTCACTCAGCTGGGGCCGTCTTCGTCGGACGTCCCCAGCAGCTGCTCGGAGTTGAGTCATACTCCCTATCCACTAGCGTTAGCCTTGCCCCTTGCGGGGAAGTTTCCAGGATTCACCACGTGGAGATGAAAAGAATCTCCTAGTCAAGTGAATCCCTTTGGTGAGATGTATACTCCGACTATATCCAGGTCTTTCGTTTTTAAGACGACAACACTATTTTGTTTCATAATACCTTTAATTTCTAGCCTTCGATTCAAGAGAAGTATGACGACGTCCGACTGCTGGTCTCCTATCCATCCTCCTTCCTTTATTAGCTTTTTATTTGGTTCGCTAGCTATTATGACATCTGCTCCCTTTTTTAAAGCAACCGCATATGCTACATCGTAGGCAGCTCTTGATCGATCAGCGTTTATTTGCAAAATTGTCAATGCGTTCGCCTGCTTGTTTTTGTCCACCTCTGTGTTTGTCTTTTTACTGGGCATTTTGAGTATTCTTAACCCTCATCTGTTTCACCAATTCTGTGTGATTCGGACTAGCCATCGAGTCGTCACTATGGCCTTCACTTTTGCATATCAGACAGTGAAGTCTATTTGTGCATTTTTTGCTGACCTGTCGCGTTTCGGTGCAACGTAAACATCGTGGTTCAGTGTGCTCCTTTTCTGTGCACTAGCTAGTGTACTGCCTTTTTTAAAGCATTTGAAGCATCGTCTTGGTTTAAACATCTCCTGGACTCTGCCTCTGTCCTATTTCACCTTTATCCTCTTATTTTGAAGTAGAATTTTAGCTTCATCAACAGTCGTGGTTAGGATTGCGTATTTCATGCTTTTACTGTTCTCCTTATGTCTTTTAACAATACTTGTTTTTTCTATATTCTTTGCTCTACCCTTGCAATGCCGTTTAAATTTTTGTCTATTTACTCTCTGAATAAACTGTAATTGCTTTCGTTTTTGCTAGCAATTTTCAGTTTGACTGTCTCTTTTTTCCTAGATCTAAATTGGTCTTCATCTTTTTCAAACCGTCGGCATATGCGGTATGATCTTCTGCCATGGATTTGATTATAACTGTTTCCGTCTTACATCTATCGGACTGTACAAACTGAAAGTTTTGGGACCTCATGCAATATCATCATTTGCTGTGCGTGCATGTGATCGTGCTCCAGGTAAGTCTAACACAACATTTTCGTGTGTCGTGATGTGTTGCTAGGCAGATCGCATTTTTGCTCCTGCTTTAAATTTTGTTATAGTAGTGGTATAAAGTTCGAATTAATTCTTTTAACTGTTATTAATACTGTACTTTTCATCTTGGTGCGTCGGAAAATCTGACAGAAAACTAGAAATAACTGATCATAATTTACTGCAAAAATATAATAATCCGACCGCCGCGAAAAAGACGCTGTCATGACATCTGGTACCATGCGAATTGCGATTAGCACCAATGCTAATAGCAATTCTAGTATATAACGGAGTTACTAAATTTTGTTAATTTTATTTTAAGTACGCGTGACCTTCACTGCTGGGTGCTGGGCCGCGGCCGTCGTTAGCGTCTATTTTGTCGGGGCCGTTCGAAATGGTTCGGTGGGCGCTGGGAGTGGGTGCCTCTGCTAACTGCCCCCACCGTTGGTTTTAGTATAAAAAGAGGCCGCGCACCGGAAAACGGGGATTTTTGATCGCTTAAAGGTCGAAGCAACTTGGGAAACCGTTCCGTACAGCTTTCAGTTATTATCTCCGCGTATGTGTAAGTGAATGAAACTGGGGCACTATCAGTATTTTTCCGTTTGGGGTAGTTCTGGAAAACCGACGCCGGTTACAATAAACTTTTTTGGAAACAGTCAGGTAATCTTCTCTCTGGACCTGTTCCTGTTTGTTTGACTCCAGGTAAGTGGTGGAGCATGCAGGAATGGCGAATCCCGTAACTCGTTTACTTGGCTCCGGGCAATCGGTGTGGTAAGAGAGTCTAGGAACTGGAGGGATTAGCGGTTGTGTGACTGGCAACGTCACGAGACATAACCTTCTGTTGCATTTTGTTTGTCGGACTCCGGGGAAACTGGTGCGACATACAGAGGTTAGATCGAGTGACGGAAACACTCCGGCGTCGAGTAGCCAGTTTTACGTAACAGTACCGTACCGCTTACAAGCACCGTATTTTAAACAGACATAACCAACAGTAGTCAGGTTAAACAGTAGTGAAGGGTCCGTAGCTAGTTTTCTTTACCGTTACACGCTTTCCCCGAACCACCGAACAATATAGGTTGCGTTTCTTAAATTGACCGTCGCCTTAAGTATTTGCTGTTACAGTGTGCTGCATTTTCGATGATTTTACTGGGTACAGAGAAAACGGTAATAGATAGAAAAAAAGTAGCATACGTTTTCTGATTTCTTTTTCTGAGCTGAGATGACTGGCGAAAAGTGGGCGGCGCAAACTTCTTTTGTTTCAAAGAAAGGGGGGGTTTTCGAAAATTGGTAATTTTTGAACCTCTTCTGTATTTCAGTTGCTCTTAAAGTTATCAAAAAAGTAACGGTTCTACGGTTCCCGGTAGAAGTTTTTTATGTAGAATCCAATGACGTAGTCAGCTTTTTTTCTATTCTGTTTAGTTTCTGATATATGACAGTAAGTTATATTTTTAGGAACATCCTATATATTTTTACGTCATTTAATTCTGTTGATTTTTACCTTTTCAACGGTGTATTACAACATATAAGTTTGTAGAGGTTAATCCTGTTAAATTAAAAAAAGACCTATGCTAAGCTAAAAAAAAGCCAATATCTAAAATACCAAACAAAATCGGAAATCATATAAACTAACACATCAGAAAATGAAATATTTTTAATAAATCTTATTAAAAATCTAAGTTACAAACTACTATTTTTAAGGTGGAAGTTGAAAAAACTGTTTATAAACGACATGTAACATATTAATATGAACATAGCCAAATTTTGTTTCGACTGAGGGGTATTTTTATACATATTGTTACGGTTTGGGCCTACTATGCTCGATACTTCTGAACGAGCACTCGATTCGGGATGGAATCGATGTGCCGCAATATCTGGCCGGGCGCGTGTTAAAGTAGGCCACAGTTAAGAAAGGGACACCTGGAAGCATCTTTAATGTTCGACGCGAAAGCGATTTGCGGTCATTCTAGAACCTAGTTTGCGAATATAAACGAAGCGGTGTCGACGGCGGGAGTAGTGAATTTGGGAACGCGGTAAAGTTTAAATAGTGGAATAATTGTGGAATTGTAGTAGTGTTTTTTAGTAGCTGAATTAATTATTGTAAGGAGTGTTTTGAAGTGTAAAAAAATTTATTAATTGTTAAGTTAAATTGACTTTTTGTAAACCCACGGGAAAATCGTAACAATTGGTGTCAGAAGTGCGATCAGACTTTAGTGCGACATGAATTTGAACTAAACTTCGGGTTAGAGACTTGTGTTCAGAACCGGACTAGAGATATTCAGAACAGTGGTGTGTTAAATTTATTTTATACCAATAACAAGACGTCAAAGTGCAATTATGGAGGCTCAACTTGCAGCTATTATGGCAATGCTTGAAAAACAAGAAGAGATTCGACAACGAGACAAAGAAGAACAAGAAAGGATTCGACAACAAGACAAGGAAGAACAAGAACGAATTCGACAACAAGAAGAAAGAATGAGACAACAAGATATAGAAATGCGTCAAGAAGACAGAGAGCGGCAAGAAAAGCGTAACGTAGAAATATTGGACGTTCTAGCGGGGACCGGGGAGTATGATGTTCAGGTAATATTTAATGATGTTCGGGAGGACATTAATAAAATTCAGAATGATGTCGAGATAAAGCTACGCGACTTAGAGCGGAAAATTGACAGCAGAGTAGTCAGCTCTACAGTGATCACCGGAAACGGGCTCAACAAGATCAAGCCTCCCGCATACGACGGTGAAACTTCATGGGCAACGTACCAACTCCAATTTGAGGCCGCTGCAAATGCAAATGGATGGAGTAACGAGGAAATGGCTGTAGCACTGGTGGTGGCATTACGAGGACCTGCATTGGAGCTGTTACAGACTCTGCCTATCGCCCAATGAAGCAACTATGAAGCATTAGTAGCTGCATTAGAACGTCGTTATGGGGATCAACATAGGAAAGGAGTGTATCAAACGCAATTAAAGGCAAGGCAGCAGAAAGCTGGTGAAAATCTACAAGAGTTTGAGACCAAAATTTCCCGGAGGGAATCCAAGAAGAATTTGTGGCACAGTATTTTGTAGATGGGATTCGAGATCCGGATGTAAAGAAAATGCTGAAGAGCTGGAATTGCAGACAGCAGTCTCGTTTACCGACCCCGCAGAACTGGCGTAACCAGGAGCAGAAAATGAAGAACCCGCGATATGTAGAGTATCGTCAAGCTTTTGATAGTGACAAATTCATAATGGATGGAGGATTGGTCAAATCGCAAAGGTGACAGATGAAGAGGCTACAAAAAGAATGAAGAGCAGCGTTTCTAAGGAAGACATAATAAAAGGGCAGCGCTCAGACTCTGATTTGAAAGTAATCAGAAGATGGTTGGAGAAGGATTTAAAACCGGATTGGCAACAGATTTCCAGATATGGACCAACACTAAGGGGTTACTGGTTGCAGTGGAATTCGCTTCGACTGCGAGATGACGTAATTACTCGCAAATGGGAAGTCCAGACGGAAAACGCTTTGTTTACCAAACAATAGTGCCCAATTCCTGCAAAGAGAATGTGCTGCGAGAACTACATGACAGTCGCAGAGGAGGACACTTTGGAGTAAACCAGACCTTGGCTAGAATAAGAGATCGATTTTACTGAATTAACTTCAGAAAGGACGTTGAGGAATGGTGTAAACGGTGTGACCTGTGTTCGTTACAGAAAGGATCCAGCACAATTCAGGAACTTGAGAGAGAGAAGATGAAACCAAACAACGACGGAATGAAGATGACACTGGACCACAGACCAGCTGGTAGCAATTATAAGGAAGGTGATGCTGTGTGGATGTTTCAACCCAGGAGGAGCAAAGGATTAAGTCAATGATGGCAACGACACTGCGAGGACCCTTACAATGTGGTAAAAAGGTTAAACGACGTCGTGTACAGAGTCCAACGCAGCCCCAAAGGCAAGATGAAAATTGTCCATCTAGACAGACTCAAGAAATACCAGGGACTAGATGAAGCGGATCGGGACGATCAGCTTTAAAAGGGGGGCAGTGTTACGGTTTGGGCCTACTATGCTCGATACTTTTAAACCAAAACTCAATTCGGGATGGAATCGATGTGCCGCAATATCTGGCCGGGCGCGTGTTAAAGTAGGCCTTTCCGCATGCTGCATGTTGGCGATTGTTGCAAATTACGTGCGTCTCCTTTCGACAAAGTTGAGGGTGTGGAATTATGTTGTCATTTTCCGACAGTCAGCGGATCGGTGCAGGTTGCGTCTGGCGACATGGAATGAAATATTGAAAAGACCATCTCATTTATAGAAGATCATCATAACGCACCGGAGTTGTGGAACAACAAAATTAGTTACTATAAAGATAACCGCTGAACAAGGATGAGCTGAAACAGCTAGCGTATAAATATGGATACAGTATGATCGAGGTGAAAAAATAATTAAAAATTTACGTTCAGCATTTTATCACGAAAGAAAAGAGCTTGCTAATTCAAAGAAGAGGTGGTTCATCTCTGATAAAATGTCGGAATAGGGCTTGCTCTCCTCAACCAAACTAATGTTTATTGGTAATTTTGATCAATTTTACTTAATTTATTTTGTTTCCTACAACGCAAAGTTATCACCAAATAGGCTGCCGCAATTCTTTTTAACGAACTGGCCTAATAAAGTGAAGGTGCTTCTGTGGAATTGGTTTGGACGCATACTACAAGTGCAAACGACAAAGAGCTTGCGATACTGAAATGTCCAGTGTTGCATGCGCCTTTTGGATACTTGTGTGGCATTGCCGCAAAGTGCAGAAAGCAACGATAAACTACATGTGGCATGCGGTATGTTGTTCAGTGTTGCCTCAGTCGAATTGCGCTTTCAGGAATCTTTTATGTCGTTGGTCTGATACCGACGACCATTTTATCTTAGACAATAAGTCAGATGCTTAAAACTCTTTGAAGTAATGTCACCTGTCGTGATATTGTCACGTTAAGGGGTTGCTCAGACGAAGAAAACCACAGGTATACAGGTAAGCCGTTTTTATTTAAGATGAATCAACAAAAGGTCTTACCCCCAGATTGCCAAGAAGGCGAGGATCATGACGTGAGGAGCGTCTGAAGGGTTTCGCGGAGGGCGCACGCTTACCGGGGGTGAATAGAACCCTAGACTAGTGTCCCAGGGCATTCACCACGCCGAATAAGACGCGTTGGTACTGTCAAAGAGAGATAAGTCGGTACGGCAACTAATGCTGCTCGCCCGTGCTATTTCCTTTGACAGGCTGATTACCGGGTGCTTGCACTTGGTTACCAACTGTTCCACTAAAAGCTACACAGATGGTAATCCCAGACTATCCCAGAGATCAGTAATCCGTACGTGCTTTTGGTACCGTATTTATACTCACATCATGACCCCAATTCTCCAATCTTGCTGACACACACATGGTACTGGGGGAGACCGGGGCAACTTAAGGTAACGGCACTTAGTGTAATGTCTATGTTACATGCCCCTCCCCTACAAAGTGTTCGCCCCGGACACTAAGATACCCTAACTGTACAATTCTAACATCGCCTATATACTAATAGGTGGGTTTATGTGGTGGGACGAATCCTTTATTTATCAAAAATCTTATAATCTAAGCCATTAATCATATTGTGCGCCCGAGGATTTGCCTGAACGTTCCAGCATCCTTGGCCGCTACTCAGTTCACGGATACCAAGGCTACTAGCTCACGGGTCGTACTGGTGCTGTCATCTATTGGCGCCTGCTGTGAAACCGTTTACTGGCCGGTGGTTCGTCTCGGTCCGGTGTCTGGGTTGTGTGCTAGGTGGCGTTGTTTTCGTGTGGCCCGGTCGATGTGCTCCGTGAAAGATGGCGGTACTTGTTGATTGTGCTGACTGGTTTGACCTGGGCGGCGTGAAAAAATTCAAAAAAAAATGTTTATGATATTGTTACCTATTATTTATGTTATGTTTTTGTTTAATAAACTCAATCTAGTACCCTACTAATTTTTTGCTTACTATGCATCGATACTTATTATTACGACTTATACTGTTCAACATTTGGTCCCCGAAGCCCCAAAAGAGTGTGTCAGAATGGAATTTAAAGGTGAGTGGTCGGGTTCCCTCTTTTTCCTTTTCTCTAGGTATCTGGTCGTCTATTCCAGATTCGCGTGGTTTCCCCCTAAGTTTGCGACGCGCCCGGCGGAGAGTGATCTCGTGCCTGCGTCGTTGGGCACCCGATCTTCCCCAGGTAGGTCCCTGTACTTTCAGCTTGATGTTTACTTGGTTGCCTATTCCCATTGCTGCTTTAGGATTTTCGAGCGGAGGTGTACTTCTTCAAAGTACGTGGGGAAGACTGGCCGCCGGAGATCCCTCCGGGGCATGTTGTCATCCAGCATGGTTCGTGCTGTGGGCGACTATGCCTTGTAACCTTTGTGTCACGGCTTCGGAGACCAGTAGTTCATTGTTACTACTAAAATAAAAAATAAAAGTTTTTTAGACTAAGTTATATGGCTTATCTATTAATTCTCTAATCCTCCTTATCCCTACTGAGGTGGCTTCTTGCCTGTTTGGAGTTGGCGGGTGTCCGTCATTTGTCGCTGAAGTTGACAGACCACGCCTTTTTCTAGTTCGCTTGCGAGATCGGATGATTCGTCAATTTTTATGACGAAGGTGTTCTGTCCGCGCATGACCTCACCATCTTCATTTTCTTGTGCTGCCGTGTGGGTATTGCTTTTTAGGTGTTTTCTCTCGTCCCGATCTTCCCTTTCTTGAGGGTGCTTCTGTGACTTGTGGGTAAGAAAATGCCTTATAAGACTGTAAATGAGGACCGCAATAATTAGCGCCCCTGTTGACCAGGTACATATGAGTAACCAGGAGTTGCCATTGTCCAAGTTTTGGTCCAAGCTTGGTGTCGACGTGGATGACGCCTCCGTTTGTACCGCGTGGGCGACCGCCATTATGGCCGGTCTTTTCAGAAGTAGGTAAATTACAGCTAGGGACAATGTGATGTTCCAAAGAAACATGAATGAATGATTCCCGCTGTGGATTCCCGAAATGTTGGCTGTGGGTATTTTTTGCCATTTTTCGTCTAGTGATTGCCTGATGGTTTTTTCCGAGGATATATTAAAATGCGGTAGGCTGGTGGTCCAATTGACGTTTAAGCATTCCGTGAGGTTGTGGAAGGTAGGTAGAAATGCTTGGTTATTTGTAGGTTTTAGTACGAACGTCTTTAGGTTGGTCCATGCGGCCGGCAAAATATGTCGAACCGAGGCAGTTGCCTC
Organism: Ips typographus; assembly: GCF_016097725.1. Taxonomy (NCBI): domain Eukaryota; kingdom Metazoa; phylum Arthropoda; class Insecta; order Coleoptera; family Curculionidae; genus Ips; species Ips typographus. The sequence continues at coordinate 234,293 of NC_138431.1, read as the reverse complement.
TTCTATTTTACATGGGAAGCGTTTTTGAATAATGGTTTCCCCGTTTACGTCCAGCTGGCATTGGCAAGGTAGGTTCATTTTCAGAGCTCCTGGTAGATTTAATAACTCTGTTCCTAGGTTAGAAGTTTCCCCTGGGCATGTTATAGATGTGTTGGGCTTAGGGTGGGTTACCAGGAATTCTTCTGACCCGGTTTCTGAGATAATCATAAGGTTTGACTGGTGGCAGTGCATTGGGCAGTGTTCCGCTATGTCCTCTACTGTTGCCCCATGGAACAGTTTTCGTGCACAAGAAGGGCCCTGTGTTTGATCCCCCGAGAACCTGGGTAAGTAGCATAACCTATCTTGGTATGGTTTACATTCGTGTAGTGAAATTCCTGTTATTTCCTTTAGTATGGTTCTTGTTCTTGTGGTGGCTACTGCCATCATTAATGGTGCATGTTTTATTGTGCATGTCTGTCCCTCCCACGCGAAGGGATTTGTTACCAGCTGGAACAGTCGCCATTTCCTGTTTAGAGAGATCAAAGGGATCTTCACGTGTACCACTAGTAGCCCATCGGAGAAGGTACATTCGCTGATGGGGAGACGAAAATACGATGACACCTGTGCTGTGGATATGGCAAGTTCAAATTCATTTTTCCTTATTTCCCCTTGTATTTTCTTTAAGTCGGACAGAAGCGTTTCTGGTTTTATAAGTGCTAGTGGAATTTGTTTCTGTTTGCATTCTTGCAGAGCTGCCTGACTGCGCATTTTCCTTACAAGGAGAATGATTCTATTTGCCATTCCCAGATTTGCCTCCATATTTGCTTGAACCATCTCTGTCGCCCATTCCTTTTCCAGCTGTTCTTTGTTAACGAACTCCTCCAAGTTATGTATCTTTGATTCCGTCATTCTTATGGCCTGATTCGTTTCTTCCTGACAGCGTTTTTGGTCCTCCGAGCGTGTGCTTAACATTTTTAAGGTGTCCTCCATGGTATCGTGGAGTGCCGTGATGTGTGCCTCTAATTTCCCTTCTTCCATATACATTGAATCCATTTTTTCTTGCGTGGCTACGCCGCAACAGTAGTTCAAGCCATCCGCTATGAATCCCAAGGAGAGCGTTATTTTTTCCCTTCTTAATTTTTTAGTTGTTTCCCAGTCTGGATACTCGTTTGCCCTGTATAAACTTATTTCTTTGTCTATTGCCTCCTCCAATTCTCTCAAGTGTTTCCTTCCTTGACAGATATAGCTTTGGTTGGCCCTTTCGCAATTTCCCGGTGGATTTCCCCTTGGGGCTGGGTTTACCTTTGGTTCGGACCAGGGTATTACATAGGTTAGGGGGATTGTGCTTTCGTACATAATAGTGCTGGGGAGTTCCTTCCATGTGGCCCCGGCCGTCACTTCTACGTGTTGGGGCGTTACTATGGCGACCCTGCAATACGAGTGGAATCGATTAGTATTTTTTGTGGCGCCTGGGCTTCCCTGCATTCTTCTTCGTCTGTTTCTTCAGCTATTTCCCCTAACGTCCATTCGTCATGGAATGGCAGTATTCTGCCTATATGCACCACGTCTGTTTTCCTTCCACCCTCTTGTTTTACTTCGTAATTCACCTCGCTTATTTTTTTTGTAATCCTGTACGGCCCAAACCACCTCAACAACAGTTTCTCGCTCTTGCCCACTTTTCTTATTGGTATAAATATTTTTACTCTATCTCCGACTTCATATTCCCCTTCTCTATGCCTAGAGTCGTAGAGCTCCTTGTCTTTCCCTTGTTTTTTCTGTATGTTGTCTACGGCCAATGCCCTTATCATCAATGCTTTTTCTCTTAGCTCCTTGGCATTCGTGCTCATTTCTTTATCTAAGAGAGCTGCATCCAATGGCAGAGTCGGGCTTCGTGCAAATATTAATTCAAAGGGCGTGAATTGCGTCGTCTCCTGTTTCGCTGTGTTGTACGCGAAGGTGACGAAGGGCAGGTATGAACACCAGTCCGTTTGTTCTGTGTTACAATACAGCGACAGCATGTCGGCTAACGTTTTGTTCAACCTTTCTGTTTGCCCATTGCACGAAGGGTGATATGCTGTGGTGAAGGTGCTTTGGACGCCCATTATTTGTTGAAGCTCTTGCACTATCTCAGACTGGAAAACTTTTCCCCTGTCGCTTAGAATAGTACGGGGTACGCCGTGTATCAAGAGCACCTTTTCTAGCAGAAATCTTGCTACTGGCCCTGCCTTGCCGTTAGGTAGGGCCGCTGTTATCGCGTACCTTGTTGCATAGTCGGTTACCACCACAATGGTTGTCTTTCCCAGACTGCTTTTTCGGAAAGGACCCAACAGGTCTATCCCCAGCTGATCGAACACTTGTCCCACTTGAATAGGCTGGAGTAGCCCTAGGGGTTTTCTGTTTGAGGGTCCTTTTCTTGCTTGACAATCCCTGCATCCCCGTATGTACTTGTGCACGTCCTTCACCATGTTGTCCCAGTAGTATTTTGGGCTTAGTCTGCTCAGAGTTTTGGTCATACCCATGTGTCCACTGGTGGGTGCGTTGTGGGCTTCCCATAGCACTTCCTCCCTTAGTACCCGTGGTATTACGAGCGCATATTCTAAGCCGTCTTTATCTGCGGTGGCTTTGTATAATATGTTGTCCCTTATTCTGAAATTCTTTGCCTTTCGTCGTGTTATTGCGTCGCTGGTACTATTTTCGGGGTCCATGATTGCTTCTCTCAATTCCCTTAAATCCTTGTCTCTGTTTTGCAGTTCGTCTATCTTTACTGTCGAGATGGTGAAGGTGGGCACGTCATCTAACTCCTCGATTTCCATATTATCTATATGTAGAGCGGGGTTGCGAGATAGACAGTCTGCGTCCTGATGCTTGCTGCCTTTCTTGTATACCACCGAGTAGTCGAACTCAGCTAGTTTTAGTGCCCACCGTGCTAACCGCCTAGAGTGGTCTTTTATGTTGTGTATCCAACAGAGTGCATGGTGGTCGGTGACTATTACCACCGGTCTTCCGTAAATGAGATGTCTTAAGTACGTCATCCCCCATACAGCGGCCAGCAGTTCCAATTCACTTATAGAGTAGTTTCTCTCAGCTTTTGATAGTGACCTGCTTATGTATGCTATGGGGTGGTTTTGCTTGTCATCTCCTTCTTGCAATAGTATTGCCCCAATGCCCTCTGTGCATGCGTCTGTGTGGAGGGTGCACCCGATGTTAGGGTTGTAGTGTTTCAACACTGGGGCTGTCGTCAGCCGTTCCTTCAGTTCTTGAAATGCCTTTTCCTGTTCTGTCCCCCAATGAAATTTGTTTTTCTTTGTGGCCTCATGTAAGGGCCGTGCCAATACTGAATAATTTTTTATAAATTTCCTGTAGAAGTTGCATAGGCCCAGGAAACTTTGGAGCTCTTTAGTTTTCCTTGGTGTCGGGAATTCTTTAATCCCTGTTAGCTTCCCTTCTTCGGGGTATATGCCTTCCCCGCTTACTGTATAACCTAGTATTCTTACTTGCTCTTGCAGGTACTCGCATTTGCTAGGTTTTAGCGTTAGGTTAGCTTCTCTCATCCGTGTGAATACTTTTTCCAACTTCTCGATGTGATCTTCTAGGTTTTCGGAGAATATTATTATATCGTCTAGATATATCAGAATTTCCCTCCACTTAAGATCTCCAAAAACTTTGTCCGCTAGCTGCTGGAAGGTGGCTGGGGCATTGCAGAGTCCGAAGCTTAACACGTTGAACTCGTAGGAGCCATGCCCTTGTGCCGTGAAGGCCGTATATTGCTTAGAGGTTTCCTCGATCGGAATCTGCCAATACCCTGAGAACATGTCCAGTGTCGTGAAATATCTGGCTCTCCCCAGATAGGTCAATATATCATCTATCTGCGGTAGGGGGTAGCAGGATTTTTTCGTCACTGGGTTGATGGTTCTCTTGTAATCTACACAGAATCTGGTGGACCCGTCCTTTTTCTTAACTAGGACTACAGGGCTTGCCCAGGGAGAATGGCAGGGTCTTATTACCCCACAGTCTAGCATTTCCTGTATCTGGGTATCTATTATCTCCCTTTCGTTCTGTGAGACCTTGTACGGGCGGCATTTTACCGGCTTGTCCTCAGTTACCTCTATCTTGTGTTCGATAAGGTCTGTTTTTCCCATGAATTTGGGTGATTTGCAGAACACATCCTCGTAACTCGACAATAGTTTTTTTAATTTTTCTTTAAAACGTCCTTCTGGTATGTGCTCTAGCTTATGATCTTCTAGGTTCACCCTTTCATCGTTTGATTGGCGGACCGAGAATACTTGACTTGATGCTGCTTCTTTTTCAATTTTTGCTATTGTGGTGCCTTTATACACTATTCTTGGCGTTGGGCCGACGTTTTTGAGTTCTATCATGGGGCTCTCTCTGTTTTGCCCGTAGTTGCCCAGTAGGTGGTTCCTGATCAACCAGTTTTCATTAGGCACCACGTGTGTTCCCTCTGTTGGAGTATTCTGCGGTCGTGTTTTTATTGTTCTTGTCTCGCCAGGCATGATTACCACGTCTTCTGTAGCCCTTAATTTAGTTTGTTCTGGCGGGATTTCCTCAAAGTAGTTCGGTAGGATTTCCCATCCTGTTTTCGCTTTACTGGCGCGTGTTTTCCTCTTTCCTTTTCCTTTTGATATCCAGATTTCTATGTTGGTGCCTCTAAACGCGTCTGTTAGTATTTTCTTGTTGGTTGGCCAGCTTGTGGGATCGCCTCGTTGGCTTAACCTTGGTAAGGCGATGCTCCTAATTTCATGTTGATTCGCCCATTGTCTCAGTGCCGTGCAGCATCTTCTGAAAGGTTCGATGGCGACTGAATGGGCGTTTTCCTCTTTGGCCGTCATCTGAACTATCTGTCGGCCGTTTTTTGAGAAGAAATCCAGTTCTCCCATGTGGGAGTTATTGGCGTGGCTTCTGATGACCTTAGCAATACCCCCGTCGTTGCAGGGTGTCGTGGATACTGTAAATGCCCAAGCCGTGTTTTTCGGGAAGGAGAAAATCGATCTGGGCACCTCGTGTATGCTAGGCTCCGGTGCCCGTGAATTTGCTTGTTTTTCCCTGTTTTTTCCCGCTTTTGCTTGCTGGGTTGCTCTGCTTGGGTCACTTTTCTCGTTTTGCGGGTGTAAATGTGGGTTTTGTTTGCTTGCGCTTTTTGCTTGATGGCTAAACCTTATGGTTAACCCTTCTTCAAGGGTTAACGTCTTATTTGCCATGTCTATTATCGCTTTTGTATCCACCAAAAATTCCATTCCCAAGATGAGGGGTTGGGGAGGGTTTCTTAGTATAGTCGCTCGTATGTCCCATTTCCCTATGTAGTTCCCTACTATCTCTAGTGATGTTTTCGTTTCCCCCAGGCTGGGGATCTTCTGGCCCCCTGCCGTGAGCAGGAGGGTGGAGTGTCTTGTGCTTCTTTGCTTGTCTTCTATTAGGTGGTCGCTTACTATGTTCAGCTCCGCCCCTGTGTCTATTATCGCTGGTATAAAAAATCCATTTAAAATTACGTTGATTGTTAATACCTTGTTGCACGCGGGCCCCCAAGTGGAGAGGGTGACGGGACTCAGTTTTGCCACCCATTGTCGTTTGGGTGCTGCGGCCTGCTTCTGCAGGTTGCGGCGAAGTGCCCGATTTTACCACACCGGTAGCACGTGGGCCTGTTATCTCGTGCCCTTGTGGCCGAGTAACGTCTCTGAGGCGGGGGGGTGCGCCTTGTGTCATATTCCCTTCTGGGTGGTGGCGGGGTTCTTTCCCTTGTGAAAGGGCGGCGGTTTTCGTATCGTACTGGCCTTGTCAAGCTGGAATTATCGTATGCTTGACGCTGTGGGCGAAATGTGGGCGTGTCTCTGTAGCCCGGGCGGCGGGTTTCGTACCGTGCCGGTTCCCCAAAGTTTGTGTTATCATATACCCGCCGTTGTGGCTGAAATGTGGGCGTCGGGGGTCGTGGGGGTGGCTCTGTGGGGGCGTTATCCATCGTGATGCACAATAACTTGATTTCTTCTAGCGATCTAGGTGGCTGGTTGGGGAAGTGTGTGAGCCAGTAGTACCTAGCTTTGGCTTCGGTTGTTAAACCCTCTTGAAAGATCTCCTGGAATTCCCCAAAATCGATATTCCGCTTGTATTCCTCGTAGCGGACCCTTAGGTCGTAAAAATAGTTTCTTGTGGGTTCTAGCGGGTCCTGTGTTCTCTCTCGGACTCTTGCCAGCAGACGTAGGCTGCTGTTGCTGTCGTCGAACTCGTTTTTAAATGCCTGACATATGAGGGGCCAGTCACTGTCCGGGTGGCCTACTTTATATTCTGTGTACCATAAACTTGCAGCCCCCTGCAGAAAAGATTGAAAGTACAGAATCTTCAGGGCATCATTCCAATTGTTGGCCACTGCCATTCGGTCATATGTTGCTATGAAAGATTGTGCTGAATCTTTGCAGGGGTTGAAAGTTGGGGGGCTGATAAACTGTGGCAAAGCGGGCGTTTTTTCCCCCGTTTCTACCGTGGAGATCGTAATGTTTGCCATTGCGCCGGTAAGTGTCTTCGATTCCCTGTTTATCCCCTGGGAATGTGCTTGATTAATTATTGTTACGTTCTCTATGTCTGCGTCACTTTTTCCTGCTTCTGTGGCGTCTTTTTGCCGTACCAGGGTCAGGGTGATATAACTCGGCGATCCCTCTGTATTTTGGTTCTGAATGTTCCCAACACTCGAACTTCTGTGCCTTGGTGCAAATGGGCTGTCGGGTTTTGCGGATTTCAAATTATACCCTTTATTCATTCCCTTTTTCCTGCGCCGTTAACTGCGTCTGCGAGGGTGTGTCCACCAATTTGGAGATTAGCAGACGGGGATGAAACGAGGCGCCTCCACCATGTCACGTTAAGGGGTTGCTCAGACGAAGAAAACCACAGGTATACAGGTAAGCCGTTTTTATTTAAGATGAATCAACAAAAGGTCTTACCCCCAGATTGCCAAGAAGGCGAGGATCATGACGTGAGGAGCGTCTGAAGGGTTTCGCGGAGGGCGCACGCTTACCGGGGGTGAATAGAACCCTAGACTAGTGTCCCAGGGCATTCACCACGCCGAATAAGACGCGTTGGTACTGTCAAAGGGAGATAAGTCGGTACGGCAACTAATGCTGCTCGCCCGTGCTATTTCCTTTGACAGGCTGATTACCGGGTGCTTGCACTTGGTTACCAACTGTTCCACTAAAAGCTACACAGATGGTAATCCCAGACTATCCCAGAGATCAGTAATCCGTACGTGCTTTTGGTACCGTATTTATACTCACATCATGACCCCAATTCTCCAATCTTGCTGACACACACATGGTACTGGGGGAGACCGGGGCAACTTAAGGTAACGGCACTTAGTGTAATGTCTATGTTACAATATGTATTAATAAATATGCCCAATGCAATATGCAAAACGCATATTTATAAGGTTTTGCTTTAAAAGTTATTGTAAATAAACGGTCAATGTTGTCGTTTCAGTTTAGGACGACGGTTAATGAACTTATAGATTAGATAAGATTAGACTGAATCTGTTTTGTTTTAGTAGTGTTTACCTACTTAAGCAAATGTGCATTTAAACTTGTACAAAAAATTGTCTTGGCATAATTTAAAAGAGTATGGTTCCCACTTTTTTTAAAAATTATATTATTGTTTTTGGTTAATTTCCACTTCAAAAATTAGAACGCGTTTGTTTACCAAATGTATTTTAATTAATTTGTGAAGTAGTTATTTTTAGTAGTATATCACATCTTCTTCTTCTTATGGCGCCGTCTCCCTTGGAAGGTTAGCGATCCAACTGCTTATAATGGTGTGCGAAACTTCACCCCTAAATATCTCAATAGACGTTCGACCAAACGATCTTCTCAGAGCCTTGAGCAACGAATTCTCCCGTAATATTACATACTCAGGTAGAAAGTGTTTAACATCTGTAGAGAAATTACAAAGTTTATATTTATTGTTTTAACTTTACCTAGAGATAGAAATTAAACTTTTCATCGAGGTTCCCATCTATTTTATTTTTAACCATTAATCAGAGTCTTCTCCAGTGGAAATATTGATCGCTAATATGTTTCTAACAATAAGGTAATATAGGTACTAGTAGTTATGACTTCAACTATAATAAACGACTGGTGATTTGTTTACAATTTTAACAAAATCATTATTGTGTCTTTAATAGTTTGGACTGAAATATTTCTTATAGTACTTTTAACATAGAGATTTCTGAAGACGCAGATATTACTTGTACCCCATCTGAACTGAAAGCTGTTGCGGAAGAAAGTCTCATATCTGTAAAAAGTAATCCCAGATACGAAAAGTTAAGAAAATAATGTTAACTAAATCAAAAAAGTACTCACTTTCCAATTTTATCCTTATTTTATTATTTTATTTTATCTTTCCACCTGGTTTACATACCAGGTTCAAAAACGGTTTAAGAATAAAACATTTGCTTTTCATTTTGCCAAACCACAATTAATTATCTAGGTAAACTGATTATGCTGAGATGGATGCTGAGACTTTTGCTTAAATATTGGAATTTTCAGATTAACTTGTGACTGCTTGTTGAGGACCTGATTATATACTCCACATGGAGAATTGGAGGACATTATTTTGAAATAATATCTCTAGTATGTACTATACAATATACCATTTTTTTTTTTTTTTTTGGTATATACAATATATTATTATTAATTTCTTGAACAACTACTATAGCTATGTTTACAAATAACTATTAATAGAAATGTCTAGTTTCAAAACATTAATATGGTGGGTATTATAAAACTTAACTCACCAAGGCGTTTGATAGCTGAAAAGTCAGCCCCATTTTCTGATAGAAGCTGAAGAGCGTCGAAAACAATGACCAGTATAACGATGCACTTGGTCTAATTTCAAAAAAGTCGCTATTGTAGATGGTAGTTTTAAAAATGTATTGATGCCCACAGGATGTGTAGAACATTTATTATTTTTATAAAAAACAAAAAAGCGCTGATGTGGTGTATGTAGGGGTCTTAATGAAATATATTGTCGGATTAAATTAAGGAAGGTGTGTTCTCTTCTCTTCATTGTCTGCGACAGTAAATATTCGATTTGTTTGAGTTTTACTGACTTTAACGAAAATCAAAAACTTTGAGTCAATATCCTGAACATTACTTTTTTCTAGTTTTAGCATTTCATCCTTTCTTAAGGCACCAGCGACGCCGAAAAATGCAACCTACAAAGTATCAAGCACAAAACCTAATTATTTTTTTTTGATTACTTAAATATTAATTTAACTTGATTCAACAAGAACAAGATTTTTTTGGCACGTAGTCGACTTGTTGCCTTTTTATAAACATTGTTATTTTATTAAACTTACTTAGGTCGACGTTGTCTTTAACAGCCAGAGTAGATTTAAGCATTGAGTATTTGGGCCACAAACTGGGCCAATATTTGGTTGCCTATGATAAAATCGTGCATTAAAGTAAAACAATTGAAAAATCATGCATTAATGGGACTCATTAATGAACGATTTTGTATCCGTTATCGTCCATTAAAAAAGCTGTTAATACGTGGTCGACGGAAAATAGGTATTTCAGTAGCTTGTTAAAAGTTGGATTTTTAATGTGTGTGTAGAAACAATGCTCTTATTAGGAATGCTTTTAGAAAGTTACGTTAAACAACACCAAATTTTCTTAAAAAGCACCACGTGGATGAATTTTTTTATCGGAAACTAAAAGGTTACATTGTAAATTGCATACATTGTGTTTGAATCATTTGCTTTCTCATATAATAAAGTAGATGTATTTATTTTTTAATTGAACACTAACTAAAACTTGAACGACTTTTTCCTTGCCTCAAAACATAAGCCAAAATGTAATGTTTTGATGTCAATTGTCAGTGAGGATGACAATCAAAAGAATTATTTTGTTTACGTTCAAGATTGGTCTATTTCATATCGCACAGTTGCGGAAAGTCTAGGATTCTATATTCGTTCAACCGGTGGCAATTGCCTACGTATCCGTTCTCTAAACTGTTAAGGATTTAATCAATATCCATGTAGGAGTAGAAAAAATAATTTGTTTGATTGTCATCCTCACTGACAATTCGAATCAAAACATTGGATTTTGGTTTATGTTTTGAGGCAATGAAAAATCCGTACAAGTTTCAGTATCAATTAAAGAATAAAAACATCTAATTTATTATATGTGAAAGCAAATGATATAAACCGACAATTTTTATTGAGTCAAATCCATTCAACACCTCAACCTAGAAGACGAAGTAAATCAGCTGTCAAACAGTGACAATCCGGGACACCGGTCGAACTTTGGCTGCGTCAAAAGTGGTAATGTAAACACGGAAACGTTTCAAACAAATATTGAGTGTTTGTTTATGTGAAATTTTGTAGGTAATTCCAATTAGTAGTAGAAAAAACAGCCTGTGAAATTCGGGCGAATTGTCCATATTGCCCTCGTCCGATTGAGCACTCCGCCTTAGGCGTCGGTTTATGCTAAATAATTTAACACCAGTAAACTTACTGCGTAGATACTTAAAAACAGGATCAAAACTATACACAATTGAATACTGACATCAACCTGGTGACACTGACATTTTTTTTTTAAACTAGTAAAATATTTACATCCTTCAAGTCTATCCAGATGTTCGTCAACTCTGGGCAATGGATATCTGTCTTTAACAGTTTTGGCGTTCAATGAACGATAGTAAACACACATTCTCCAGTCGTTGGTTTTCTTCTTCACTAAAAGTATAGGGCTTGCATACGGAGATTGAGATTCTCTAATGATGCCGTTACTTTCCAAATTTTCAACTATAGAACGTACTTTCATTCGTTCGTCATAAGATAGTCGGTAAGGTCTGTACGTAATGGGCCGTTCATCAGTGAGCTGAATATTCATTTCTGTTCCTTCATATTTTCCCAATTCAGCAGTTGTGGTTGCAAAACACTCTCGATATTCGTTTATCAAGTTCAGTAGACGTTCTACATCTACTTCGTTTAGACTACCAGATATTTGACGAGCTATATCGTCACGTGTGAACTTCGTTAATTCAACTTCGAATGCCGAGAAAGCCGTCAGATCAGATTGCCCGCAATCCGTATAACAAGTCATGCCCCTTGCAATCACTTGATTTTTCTCGTACTTAACAGAGTCTGGCGAGGTATTCAATATTGATATTGTAACGCCTTTTCGTACCGGTCCTTATACGGTTTTTGTCACACCTAGGGGTAGGTGCTTCGAAACTCGGGCGCCACCTTAGTTTTATTTGGCGAAGCGTAACTAAGGAACTCGCTTCGTATACCTGGAGAGCTTTTACACAGTCGAAGACAGAGTTCACGTTTATCTGTAAATGGATGAAGGGAGTGGGACAAAAATAAGGAAACACAGGGTTGTCAGCACAACTAAACAAGTCGTGTTAACCAGGAAAAATAACAGTTAACAATCATTCATATCCTAACTTACTTAAAAACTCTAGCACTTTAAACAAAAAAGTGTCACTTTAAACAATACCTTTTACATGCACAAAATATTACAATAATAAATCCATACTTACATTTGTTAAACAATGATGAGGGCAGCTTTCTGGAGTGCGGCACTCGCGATTTATTACAATTTAGAAAATGGTTTACTATTTAATTGCGGGTTGCAGAATTCGTGACGACTACATTTTGTGGTGCGAGCCGAGTCTTCTGGCTGGGCTCTACCGTCTGAGGCAGAGTCTTCGACTGTCTCTGCTCGTCCCCTTTACTAACAATAACCATACTAACGCATGTTGAGCTCAATTTATACCCGATTGACTGGCTGACGTAGTTTGTTATTCCTCTTCGCCTGCATCGCAACAGTAGCGGGGATTTGTCATCGCTAAAAATAGCGATGATGCACTATGTGCATTCTGACTGTAACTTTGCCTCAAGTATTTTATTATTTTGCCATCTCCGAATATCTGCTTCAATTTAATGAATTTATAATTTTAAATAATCCATCCAAGTCCATCTTTTAAATTAATGGATTTTCCATTCGTGACAATATTAAGCACATATGAAGAGTAAGTGTATGTAGAGAAATTACATACCAGGGCTGAACTGCTTCGTGAAATTAATAATACGAGTATCACTGACGACCTAAAATAACCACCGTGTTGGGAAAAAATAAGGAAGGTATCAGCCACATCATTAAAAAGGCTAAACTATGCTTACAATGTGAACGTGGACCCTTTGAACAATTATTGTAAACAGGTTTTTTCACAGTAGTAGTAATTTTTTTTTTAAATAAAATTATTATTTCAGAATTATTGTAGTTTTCCGGCAGAATAACACTATTAAGATTTAAAAAATCATATCTTGGCAAGGAAGCATTTGCGGACCCATGTTAATAGGTCATTTTCGACTCGAGTTCACCTAAAGAACAAGTAGTAAAATTTGGTCCCTTTCCTCGCGGGACACCCTCTGTATGATTATATATTTATTTGATAAAAATAAAATTTTATCGAATTCACGATAGTTTACGTCGAATGAACGTGTTTTGCTGCGATCCGGGTTTAGTACGTGTTTTGTTGAGAAAAAGTGGTCAGAAATTAGTGATTTTTTCACAAATTGTGCCTTATCACGTCTTTAATCGGTGTACAAATTTCTAATATTGTACGCGGGGTGTTGTGTAAAATCATAGCCTCTGAACGAATGACAATAGGCAGGCGCATTCTTTCCTTTGTGCTTCACCTAAACCAAGTTTGTTTACATTCCGATTCTGATACAAACCGTAAATATGGAGAGCAATGAAAACGATGTGAAAATCTGCAGATGTAAATTCTTGTTCTAATTGTAGAAAAAACCTGGATGATGTTAAACAAGTAATACAATGTGTGATCCAACATGACATGAAAGTTGTCGCTTACTTACGACTTGTTCAATGTTGTGGACTTCATGTTGGAGTCCACAACATTGAACAAGTAACAAAATACAAGTATCTGGGCCACGAGATCAGATTGGGCAGGGACAATCAAACAGCGGAGATTTGTAGAAGAGTAAGCCTAACGTGGGCAGCCTTTGGAAAACTTCGCGACGTATTTAAATCGGACATACCAGTATGCTTAAAGAGGAGGGTTTTTGACCAATGCGTGCTTCCTGTAATGACTTACGGAGCAGAGACGCTAACATTAACAAAGAAAACAATAAAAAGAATCAGAGTTACGCAACGCGCTTTGGAAAGATCAATGCTGGGAATAAGCCTTAGGGATAGGATCCCTAACAATGAAATAAGGAGAAGGACCGGTGTCGCTGATGCAGTGTAAAGAATAGCCACCTTAAAGTGGAACTGGGCAGGACACATTGCTAGAAGAACGGACGACCGATGGACTAGGAGGATCCTCGAGTGGCGACCAAGGCAGGAGGCGTACAGAAATAGAGGGCGTCCACCGACCCGATGGACGGATGACATACGGCGCGTCGAGTCAAATTGGATGCAAGCGGCACAGAATAGAGATACGTGGCAACTGTTACGAGAGGCCTATGTCCAGCAGTGGACGCAGCTAGGCTGACTGATGATGATGATCATGATGACAATGTGTGATATGTAAAAACCTTTTCCACGGAAAGTGTGAAAATGTTAATATGCGTGGTTTCCATACGAGGAAATTAAACTGAAAATGTAAAGTGTGTTCTGCAAAAGGGGGAGATAGGGCGAGGAAAAGAAGTAGAGTCGAAAAAAATTACATTGACCAAAGTACGATCGATGGAATTAATTTAACTTTAGAATTGCTGATGAATAATACCGCAGAAATGCACAAAAAAATTGATTTCTTGATAGATGAAAATTTGCAATTGAAAAAAGAAATTGCTGACTTAAAAAGTTTGAGAATAAGAGAGGATAGTACATCGACATCAAACTTTATACCAAAATCTTATGCCTCACCTGTCATGAGCACGAGTAAGGTTTTAGTTGTGAAACAAAAAGGTGAGGAAAATGATATTGAAAAATTTAAAGAGGACCTGAGGTCAAAAGTGAACCATGGGGGTTGGGGTGTCAATGAGTCGCGCGGCAAAGCATGGAGGTCTAATAATAAACTGTGGAAGTGAAAAGGAGATATTGCAAGTTCAAAAAGATATACAAACTAAACTTGGAGATAATTACCAAGTTGACAGACTGAAAATATTTGATCACAGGGTCAAAGTGGTGGGAAGAAATGAAAATTAGTACAACAATAGTGATGAAGATATCATCAAAAAAATTGTTCTGAAAATGATCTAAATTGTGAGGTAAAAGACTGGAAAATGAAGATACTAAGGAAAACGACTGTCATGAACAAAAGATTTAATCTAATATTTGAAATTGATGGAAACACATATGATTTCCTTATTGGCAAAGAGAAAGTAAACATTGGTTGGAACAGATTTAGGATTTTTGATGACTTCGGGGTAATACGATGCTTTAATTGTTACAAATATGGTCACCTTATAAAGGAATGTAAAGATAAAAAAGTGTGTGGTAAATGCAGTGGATAACATGCTACTAATGATTGCAACATTAATGTGACAAAATGTAAAAACTGTATAGAAACGAATCAGAAGTTTGGAATGAATCTTAATATAGATCATACTGCATGGGATGTTAGAAATTGTGAAGTTTATAAACGCAGAGAACAAATACAACGGCAAAAATTTGATTTGATTATGATATAGTATATCTTAATTGTCAAGGATTCCTTAATAACAAAGATGAAATAATGATTTTGGTAAATGAGTGGAAACCCAAACTCCTGTTATTGTCGGAAACGCATGTGACAGATGAAGTGAGTGACTGCGAATTGCGTATCGATCATTATCGTCTCGAAGAATGTGTGACTGACATCAACTACAAGGTGAGGATTAATGAATGTGTTCGGAGATTTGTGTGGTTGTTAACTGTTGAGGTATTGACTAACGCAAAACATTTTGTTACTGTATTGTACCACTCGCCTCAAAAGGACAATGCGCGATTTGTGGAATATTTTGGAGAACATCTGGGTAGGGTGAATGATTATGGGGGAACTAACCTAATATTTGGTGATTTCAATTTTGATTTATTAAAACCTTCATTTTATAGCGATAAACTTTTAAACAAAATATACTTAAAAGGTTTTTCTCAAATTGTCGCTCAACCTACCAGAATAATCAAAGTTCAACATTGATTGATTGATAGGAGTTAAAAAATGTCAGCGGTGGTGAGAATGGCATATCAACCAAGGTGTTCAAAGATGTCTTTGATTTTGCTGCAAATAGAATGTTAGACATAATTAACACATCGCTCACATATGGAGTGTTTCCTGAGAACTGGAAATGTTCCATGGTGGTACCAGTGCCAAAAGTATCAAATACCCACATCTGCTCTAAATTTAGACCGATAAATAATGTTCCTGTATATGAAAAAGTTTTAGAAATGGTAGTAAAGACACAAATCGAAAAACATTGTAACGCAAATGGAATAATAGTTGGTAATCAGTCAGGTTTTCGCCAGGGTCATTCATATGAAACGGTTATAGTAAATGTCTGTGATGCTTTTCGCAAAGCGCTTGATCGAGATTGTTACGTGCTGGTGGTGCTTCTTGATTTCAGTAGAGCATTCGAAACTATAAATAGAGACATTTTGATTAAAAAGTTGGCAAGTTTGGGGTTTGGTGGAGTAATATTAAGATGGTTTAAGTCATACCTAAGCAATCGCACACAAGTGTTGAAATTCGAAAACTGTAGTCTGATGCCCTTGTTGTTGAACATGGTGTTCCACAAGGCACGGCTTTGGGGCCGTTGTTATTTTTGTTCTATATAAATGAAATTGTCGAAACGGTATCATATTCTAATATTGAGTTGACACCATGATTTACATGAGTGGGACGAACATTAATGAACTTGAGAATTTTATTAATCATGATATTAGTAAATTATACGAATGGCTTTGTAAGAATAGTTTAAGTGTGAATGTAAAAAACTCAAATTATTGTATCTTTGGTAAAAAAAGCTTAACTTCTAAACTTGATGTAAATAATGTATCTATTAACATAGGAGGCGAAAAAGTGACTGTTGCTGTATAATAGTATAGCGGCTCCGCATTTGGAGTATTGTAGCACACTGTTCTACAATATGCCAAAATATATACTGCATGATGTTCAAACTGTACAGAATAGAGCTATGCGGATAATTCTCAGGTGTAATCGCTATACACTAATCCAAACAATGTTGAATGTCTTAAATATTTTATCTGTTAAACAAAAAGTCGTATATTATTCCTTTGTATTTATCTATAAAGTAAAAAATAAATTAGTACTATCTTATATATGTGATAAAATAAAAAATTTTGCTGATTTACATAGTTACAACACTAGAAATAATTTTGATTTTGTTACCTTTTATGTAGGGGTCTGTTCGAGTTTAACCGTTTACCAAAGGAATTAAAAATGTGTGAGTCTCTTAATAAGTTTAAAAAATGTATGCGAGACTATGTGATTCTAAAATATTAGTACAGAATTTTATATATAAGTTATTTTATTTGTTCTAATTTTTAAGTATACCTTTTAGTTACATATTTTGTTGTAAACTGATTATTGTTTATTGTATACAGGGTAATTCAAATTCGACCCTCACCATTGGGATCTCGGAAACTATAGGAGATACGAGAAAGTTTAAATTGGGGCAAAGTTGCGCAATGTAAAGCTCAACCAAATGCAGTATTAAAAATTTCGATTTTCCGAGTACTTCCGAAGATATCCGAAAAAAACTGAAAATTTGATTTTTTGTTTTTATTTATTTCTAATCTTATTTGAAGATATATTCCAAAACTAAAAGCACCTTTTCATTGCCACTTTTTCTCAGCTATTCGATGATGGATTCAAATTTGCCACACGACGTTTCGTTTTTTGGCAGCCATCATCAACTTTCTTTTTTCTTATGGGCGCCATATTGGATTTTTAGCCCACCAAATAGTACGTTTTATTCTGATTTTAGTGATGTATAATAACTTATGATTTGCTTCATAAATAACAAAATAATTCAATAAAAACTATTTTTACTTTAGTTATTGGCTTTGAGTTAATGGACCGTTTCATAAAATGTCATTATTTGACAGTACTTGTCAAACACGATAATTCGGACGTTCATTAGAGCTTTTAGAGATTTTACCTTAGTTAGCTTTGAGTTAATGAGACGTTTTATGAAGATTACTTGGTAGTACTTGTCACACGCAATTGGCCTGAACATACTTAGTCACAAAGGTGTACACGTGACTTAAACCGGTTTATTCACTCGAAGAGCTTAGGCCACTCGCTACGCTTGTGGACCTAGTTGTTCTTTTCGTGAATAAAAAATGGTTTAAGTCACTTGCTGCAAAGTAACTATTAAATCACTCTGAATGACATTCGCCTATTTACAGATGTAAACAAACAAACATCAATGTTACATCTACGGGGCGCTGTGCAAATTTAATAGAACTCTAATTTTAGTTTTTTTTTTAATATAAGAAGTCGAAATTTAATAAAATACTGTATAAGACACGTGACTTAAACCGGTTTATTCACTCGAATAAATATGAATGAATAAAAAATGGTTTGTCACTTCCAAAATAAATAACTATAAACTTGCACTTAACATTATAAAAAATTGAAATTTGGCAAAAAATGAAGTTCCTAAAATGATGATCTTTCTCTTGGAAACATAAATAAGCCTTTTAAGTTAGAGATAATGCTAACAAATCTCTTTTTCTGATTAACCTAAATAGTTCAGCAATGCTTGTATAATAATAACATTTTCTGCGGGGGTTTCTTTTCTAGATACATTTTTAACTATGATTGACGCTCTAATGATCGTCCGAATTATCGTGTTTGGCAAGTACTGTCAAACAATGACATTTTTTAAAACGGCCCATTAACTCAAAGCCAATAACTAAAGTAAAAATAGTTTTTATTAAATTATTTTGTTATTTATGAAGCAAATCATAAGTTATTATACATCACTAAAATCAGAATAAAACGTACTATTTGGTAGGCTAAATATCCAATATGGCGCCCATAAGAAAAAAGAAAGTTGATGATGACTGACAGAAAACGAAACGTCGTGTGGCAAATTTGAATCCATCATCGAATAGCTAGGAAAAAGTGGCAATGAAAAGATGCTTTTAGTTTTGGGATATCTCTTCAAATAAGGTTAGAAATAAATAAAAAGAAAAAATCAAATTTTCAGTTTTTTTCGGATATCTTCGGAAGTACTCGGAAAATCAAAATTTTTTAAACAGCATTTGGTTGAGCTTTATATTGCGCAACTTTGCCCCAATTTAAACTTTCTCGTATCTCTTATGGTTTCTGAGATCCCAATGGTGAGGGTCGAATTTGAATTACCCTGTATAGCTTTGGGCTAAATAAACTATATTATTATTATTATTATTATTGTCACGTTTAAATTGAAAAGCCCTTTTGGCCCAACAAGTTAAACGAGACGTGCGTTTATTACTTTAATAAACGCCTTTACCGAGATCTTGTTTCAGAGGTAGAATCAAACCACTTGGTAGAAAAATATAATTTAATAACTAAATAATAGTTAAAACTAATTGACAAAATGGTTGGTTTATCAACTTGGTGAATCGGAATAAAACCTTCAACATAATTCCCAAAGTAACACTTTAAACAATACCTTTTACATGCACAAAATATTACAATAACAAATCTGTACTTACATTTGTAAAACAATTATGAGGGCAGCTTCGTGGAGGGTTTGGCACTTACGATTTATTATAGTTTAAGAGATGGTTCACTATTTCATTAATTTGTAAACCCGGTGCGGGTTGCAGAATTCAGGACGACTACATTCTGTGGCGTGAGCGGAGTCTTCTGGCTAGGTACTGCTTTCTCCGACGTGGTGCACAGCAAAACTGGATTGATTGGAATGAACTGATTGAATTGAACTGAACTGAACTGAACTTTCTTTAGGGTACAACTTCCTTTTTATAGCATTCCAGACACTGGTTCCACCAATCAAAACTCCCAGACCTGGCCTCGTCTAGCCGACAACTCGTGACGACCTTCGACCATCGGTACTTGGAAAACATTCCACATTATTTCGCAAATTCAGCAAATGCATCTTAATTGCAGTTGCACTCCGACCGCATTCCATAATTTTAATGTTTCCGCTCAAGTAATATAAACATTCCACATTTTTAATGTTTCCTTTGAATTTGATTTATTATCCTTCGTGACATTTGCCCCTTCTCCATGAAACTGGCCCTCCAGTTTAAACCAAGAGAGGTAATTCCTATATTTGACAATTCTAATTACCAACCTAAGTTATCGCTAGCCTTATATAAAATTCATTTTATTATAATATTATTTGAAAAATGGAGTAAGCAAAAATTTTTAATTTTACTTTTTATCATATATTTTCTAAAATGCTTACTTTCTCCATTTTCCGTCATCGCTTCGTCGTACCTAAAAATTATAGTAATCCTAATCATTAAACTAACCCTTAAATTAACATAACACATTTGAAATCTTGGGGAGCGCTTAACTACGCACCATATACTTCAATATACGCAGTTTTGATTTTGCGATTTGTATTGCGCCATTGTTCGCACAAAAATGTTTGTCACAATCATAAATTGCCCTGTCCATGACTTTGTCCCTCATTGGTCACCAAATAGTACAGTAGTTGAAGTCTAGCAATGTCAATTTCATAGTCCTTCCTGCTTAAGTTCCATTAACATCACGTGGTTGACGTTGGTGATAAGGTTAAGTGTCATCTTTATTGGTCTTCCAATACTGGCTTTGCACAGCGTCACTTAGTACATTGGCTCCTTATGGCTCCCTCAAGTGCCTGGTTTGTTTACATATAATGAAAACAAGAACAAAGGTTAATATGTGTTCATTAAGGCCTAATATACTTATATTAAAATTCTAATTTGCATGCAATCTTGCGTATTACTTTATAAAGTTAATTGACATGTAAAAATAATCGGGAATCCGGTCCTGAAACTAAAAAGTTTGAACTCCGTAAATATAAACGACTCGCTCTAGACGCTCTAGTTTTCATGTTATGGAAAGTAGAACGTATTTGTCTGTTTCAAAAAATACAGAAACATTAACCGTTTCTAATTAACTTCAAATCCTTTTGGAGAAGATTTTTTTATCAAAAATTGGATGTAATGTCCTCAATCAAATGCTTTTCCCTCATTGATTTCTGTAAAAATAAAAATATGTTATTAGTATGCAAACGCAAGTATTAAATGATTAACTTAAATCATTTCTGGCTTGGTTTATTTTTAATAAAAAATAAACTCTGATTATTGCATTACCACAAATTTGCATTGTCCGTCTTAGTTTCACTTTGTCTTACTAAGCGGAATCAAGGCTAAAGTTTATCATCATTCGGATTATCAGCCGGACGATAAGCAGCGATGTTCGCTTTTGCTTTAGTCCAAGAGCTGATGTATTTTTGTGTGTAACTTTTTATTTCGTGTGGTATAATTCAAAATATACCATGTATCTGTCTTACTATTCTCCAAATAGTATAAAAACCAGCATAGGTAATAAGTAGTCTGTTGACATTTTGACCGTGCAATCCAGTCTTTATTTGTCAATGTTCAATAAGTATTTAGCCCAGCTTTGTTTCATAAAGTCTTCAATCAATCGATTTACTCATACAATGAAAAATCACGATATAAAATTCAAGTGTACACTTCTTCACTTTTATAATAACAATGGCAATTTTTCTTAATAATTATTCTCATATGCAAAAAATTTGCATGTCAAAATGAAATTACAATGATATTTATCCATACGCAGTTTTTGTGAACGTTCGTACCGCGATGACTTAAATAACAAAGTGATCACCATCTGCCTGCGGCATAAGAAAAGAATTATCTAATCAAAAAAAACAAAATATATCCTACTGTAGGATAATTCATTTAAGCAAATAAAAATTAAAAATTTTTATAACTTAATTATGAGCATTTTGACTTTATCGGGCTTGTAACTTGTAACTTTGAATTATTCAGCAGTTCAATATTTGTTTCAAAAAGTAGTCGTAGTCAGTCTGCTAGAAATTTGTACAACTTATTGTACATCGTAATGAGACGATCCTATAAACGGAATTAAGGTAAACGATTAAAGCAACTACTACGCAAACTTCCAGGATAACGTATAACCGGTTGCTGTCAGGAATAGGAATCTCCGTTGCCTGAAAATGTTGACAAATTTAGCTACTTTATATGGACCTTTTTATATCCGAGTTTAAAGAAGTCTAGTATCGATTTGCTTCAAAGACCCAATTTTCAAAACATATGTTAAGGTGTAGCATACACACAATCATTTCAGCTTGCTACTAATTTCGCATTCAACGAGTATCTTTGGTTTGTTCCTTAAGAAAAATTCATGCACCGCCCTAACCTCGCTAACAGCAAACAGTATTGCTGTGTGGCACTAAAACAAATATTTATCAACATGTACAGACCTTTCTGTATCAGAAACTTCTCAACTGAGAAGGGAAAAATCAGAAACAACTACTTTGAGAGCTAATACTCCTACCAACATTGAATTATACTGTTTTTCCTGTTGAATTCTTGAGTATTTAAATTACTCCTTTATAAAAGATACCAATATTTTTTCATTGGCAATTCAATAATTATTTCATTTAATTATGAATCCTGAGCTGGACATCTTCGTACAGATGCACCAAAATAGTTCAACTGCATGTAAGTTGAAACTTTATTACTCATAAAACTCATTACAATGGGTCGGTTAAAGAAACAAACTCTATGTGCCACTTACATAATAAGGTATTACGCTCAGCTAGCGTTTTTCACCTCAATTAAATAGCAGGTTAAAATTATTTAACAGGTTGAAATTCAGCAGAAATAAAGTAAAAATAAAATCACATTATTATGATGTGTGGGTCCTATCGTCTCATTCGAGTAGTATGTGTGTTGAATGTTTTAAATATCACCTCAGAAATACTTTATTACAAATGTATCATGGTACATTCGTATTCAAAAAAATAACTTGGGTCACTTTTTAAATCAGTTGTCATTTTTTTCCATAGTAAAATCAAGTTTAATTATTATTAGCCAATGCTACATTTCGACTTGTTATTCCATGTAGGTAAATTATCATGTGCATTTAGAAAAAAAAAAACATTAAAATTCATCAATCAGCAGTTTTCTTATCGACACCTTCGCGGCGATGCGACGAGACGAGTGCAATAAAGCAAGTCGGTCACACCGGCACGCGGCGTCAAATACAACTAATTAGTCTGCTTTACTTTATTTTCCACTAATGTCGCGATTTTTGTAAGCAACCAAATAATAACCTTCGATTTTTTATGTACTCTTAGTTTTGAACGGTGGAAACATATGGAAATCCTCTTTAAACTCTGCACTATGCTTTTATTTAAAACGGGTACCTACACATAATAAGTAAACCTTATATTAAAATTATTTGTCGACAAATAGAAGTTTCATTCCGGCACATTTTTTGTCGTTATCGGGAATGCTTGACCTCGACATCGAAATAACACAATCCGCGGTTTTACAGTGTGGATTTTATTTTTTACTTCTGATTTAGAAGTCATGTAAAAATTAATTTAATAGCATGCTGCAGTATGTAAAATTCATTTTTTTCGCTCAAAGTATTTGATTTTTTTTTTTTTTTTTTATTTTTTTTTTTTTAGCTTAAATTTTATACAAACTTTTACTAAATAGAAATGCTAAAAGCACCCATTTTGCTTTGAATATTGTAATCCACAAAATTCGTATACTGGGAATGTTACATTTTTTAATTCGACTTGGTCAGCTGTGTCTCTATTTTGGTGTGAAGTTTTATGAGTTGATTTAAACATCGCAACTTTTCTTCGATAATCTATATTATCGATTTCATTTATGTTACTTGTCTGTAAATTAGGATGTAACATTTTCGATTGAACAGGAAAATCGGACTGAAACTTATTAGCAGTTTTTGATTTGCGTTTTTCTGAAATGCATAACATTGAATCCTTTGTCGTATTTGTATTGATTGATTCATTAACGTCGAATTTACCTATAACAGAATGCTTTAAAATAGGAACTGTTCTAAATCCCTTATTGACAATTTTAATGTATAAATTGTGCCCATTTTGCAAAAATGGTGTGCCTACACCCAGATTTCTTGGACATAAATAACTGTCTCTTTTAATAAACATGCATTTTGTTAAATCAGGCTCATTATTCGCGGTTTTCAATCGTAACGTTATTTGCTTATTTGGTTTGACAATATACTTTCGAGCAACTTTCAATTTTATTACAGGTTTTACTGTTTTTTCGACGTCAGAAATTTCTACACCCATTAGATACTCTTTCTGAACTTGGTTTTTAGATGTAACATCTAAATCAGGCCGATTGAGATTAACTCTTACTTTATCGTTGTTGTTTGTTGAAAAACTCAAAATATTTTTATTGTAATCAATCATTGCGTTAAAATTTGATAAAAAATTATGTCCCAAAATTAGAGGTTTAGAAAGATTTTTCACTACTAATGCTTCAATATCCAACTTTATGTTGTTAATTTTTAGAGTTACTTTCGAAGTACCAACTGGGTTAAAAGTATAACCTCCTACCGAAGTTAATTGGATTTTCTCTGATGATAAAGACATGTTAGTTATAAGATTTAAATCAATTAAGTTTGGTTCACATCCTGTGTCTAAAATTACATCAAACAAATTGTCTTCGTTATTTATTGAAGCTTTGATTGACAATAAATTGCTATCTTTACTGTTTGTCGAGTTTAGAGCAACTTCATCGACACTTAACATTGAGTTTTCACATTTACTAGGATTCTGATGTGTAGAAACATTCTTATTTTGTCCAAAATTGTAAAACTTGTTGCTACCTCGATTAAAATTTTTACATTTTGATGAATAATTATTTCTGGTATTACTATTTCTTATACCTCGATTTTGATCAAGCCTAGAATAATTTTGCTTTTCTCGTGACACATTTTGATAGTAGAAATCATTTTTCTTTAACTTGGTCCCTTTGTAATTATTATTTTCACAATAATTGTTGGACTGAAATTCACAATTTTGAGAATACTTATTTGGCCAAGTACGATTAGTACTGTATTTGTCAAATTTGTTTTTCAACCGATCATTACGAGACCGAAAATTCATTCCGTCCGAAATGTAAAATTTACTTTGCCGATTCATTTGATTAAAGAATACACGCTCTTTAATATCACTTATTTTCAAGACTAGTTGGTTTAAATCACTCAAATTTTTATTATTAGAGCTTAGCAAATAATACATTTTAAAACACGACGGATTTAAACCGTTTTCAAAATAATCTCTAAAAGTTTCAAAAGACATGTCTGGGTTAATTTCATTTGCCAAAGAACGTAAGTCATAATAATAAGTTTTAATGTCTTCATTGTCCCGATGTTTACGCGTGTTTAATCTAAATTTCAGTTTACGAAATGGCTGGTCACCTGCGAATTCTTTTAGAAAATCTGTTCGAATTATTGCCCAAGTATTCAAAACATTTTTTGGATCATTTACATATTTTTGATACCAAACTTGTGCTGGTCCGTCCAAATAATTATTAAAATATGAAATCTTTAAAGAATAAGTCCAGTTGTTTAATCTTGCGGACTTTTCATATTTATTTAAAAATGTAATGGGGCAATCACTTGATGGATTAAACGTAGGTGGACACGTAAATTTAGGGATGGCCGGGGCTTTTTGTTCGGCCAGTGCTGTACGTAAAGTTATATTAGCCATTAATTTCTTGACTTTTTAACATAAGACACAATCGTTTCAGTAATACTGACTTGCTTTTAACAATTTAGCAAACAAATATTCAAAATGACAATGTAGGACAAAATTAATTATGCAAAAAGAAAAATATATTTTTGTTTTAAAGAGGTAATTTTCATTCACGATAAGAAAAATCAAAAATATTTTTTCTGGTTTAAAAATTCACTTTTTTTTTTTAGCAGTGTTTTTCATCTACTTGAAACAATTCTACCAAATGTCATTCTGACACAAAATCGGCGCCTCCACCAAATGTCATTCTGACACAAGGCCGGCGCCTCCACCAAATGTCACGTTTAAATTGAAAAGCCCTTTTGGCCCAACAAGTTAAACGAGACGTGCGTTTATTACTTTAATAAACGCCTTTACCGAGATCTTGTTTCAGAGGTAGAATCAAACCACTTGGTAGAAAAATATAATTTAATAACTAAATAATAGTTAAAACTAATTGACAAAATGGTTGGTTTATCAACTTGGTGAATCGGAATAAAACCTTCAACATAATTCCCAAAGTAACACTTTAAACAATACCTTTTACATGCACAAAATATTACAATAACAAATCTGTACTTACATTTGTAAAACAATTATGAGGGCAGCTTCGTGGAGGGTTTGGCACTTACGATTTATTATAGTTTAAGAGATGGTTCACTATTTCATTAATTTGTAAACCCGGTGCGGGTTGCAGAATTCAGGACGACTACATTCTGTGGCGTGAGCGGAGTCTTCTGGCTAGGTACTGCTTTCTCCGACGTGGTGCACAGCAAAACTGGATTGATTGGAATGAACTGATTGAATTGAACTGAACTGAACTGAACTTTCTTTAGGGTACAACTTCCTTTTTATAGCATTCCAGACACTGGTTCCACCAATCAAAACTCCCAGACCTGGCCTCGTCTAGCCGACAACTCGTGACGACCTTCGACCATCGGTACTTGGAAAACATTCCACATTATTTCGCAAATTCAGCAAATGCATCTTAATTGCAGTTGCACTCCGACCGCATTCCATAATTTTAATGTTTCCGCTCAAGTAATATAAACATTCCACATTTTTAATGTTTCCTTTGAATTTGATTTATTATCCTTCGTGACATTATAAATGTAAAAAATGCAAGGTAAATTAATAGTATTAGCCGGGACTACCCAGTTTAGTCTTAGTCATAGTAGTAATAACACATAGTAAACTAAAAAGTTGAGGTTACTTGTTTACTATGTGTTGTTATGGACAAAAATTAAGTTTTATGATTACAAGGACCACTTAGAACTTTAGTAAACCCTGCTTTAATCAGTATGTTTCTTTAAAATACTATTGACTTAAGCCTTACTCTAAAGACTTTTAGGATGAGCAGTTTTGTAGCTGATAAGTTTTAAGAAGAATAGTGAATTCAACCAACAAAAAAGTATTGTATGTGTATAATAATTATTTACCACTATTTTTTTGTGATTTTGCTTTTAGATACAGCCCCTCTAATACCAAACTTCAAAGAAAATACAATATTTGACGGATTTTTTTTAATTTCTTGGAAATACTACAACTTTTAAGATGCCAACTAAACAAATATCTAGGAAAGTAGAACACCTGCGTTTTTATATAATTAAATTTACTTATACAGTAGGTCAAGATGTTCATTATAAGCAAAATAATATATCAGTAGTCAAATGAATAGTTATTTGCGCAACTAGGGAGGAGTGCAATTTTTGCTTTTTCAAACAATTTTCAAAAGTTTCAAATTTCATGGGTGCAAAAGCTGTTTACTTGCAGAGTTGCGCATCTAATTTTTTCTATGACCAATATCTAGCTGAAAAAGGTGTTGTTACTAAAGATATTGTCACGAAGGAAATAAATCAAATTTATTTCACTTGAACGGAAACATTAAAAAATATGGAATTTATATTACTTGAGCCGAAACATTAAAATTGTGGAATGCGGTTAAAGTGCAACTGCACTTATGATGCAATAGCTAAACTATGCAGCGGAGTGTGACCGGACGCTGGGCTGCGAAATATTTCCAAGTACCTAGGGTCGAAAGGTCGTCACGAGTTGTCGGCTAGAGGAGACCAGGTCTGGGAGTTTTTTGATTGGTGGAACCAGTGTTTGGACTACTATAAGAAGGAATTTATACCCTAGAGAGGAGTTCATTCCAGTCAGTCCAGTTTTGCGGTGCACCACGTCGGAAACCGAACAGCAAATGTCTATTAGACATGTCTGTAACTCTCAAGTAAAGTTATTTGTGAACGCGCTCCAAGGGACAAGCTTCTCTCCAAGATCCTGTCTTCATTAGAGGTGTAAGTATGACAATTGTACTTTTATATTGTGTATTGATTTACGCCTGTTTGATTATGATCTTATTGAAAGTTAGCAATGTCGCGCGCATCTTACGCTAACTTTGGCATCGAACGAGCACGTTTGACGACGCCGCCGCCATTTATGTGCTCCTTGCACATTTCAGCCGACGCCACTGGAAGCCTCCGCGGCTCCAGCACTCTATTCGACACCGTTTTGAAAGCGCCGAAGGCCGGCGTGTTCCTGTAGTTTTGACAGAGTGGTTCGTTGATGTCTCCATCAAGTCCAGGAAGTGGATGTGGTTGTTCACGCTCATTGCGGGGGTTTTCATTTAAAGGAAGATCATTTAGGAAATTATTATAAAGGAATTCAAAAGACTTGAATCTTTGGTTTGTTGACCTTGACATCTTGATAAAATAAATATGTAATTATCTTCAAGAAAGAGTCCAGGTAAGTTTCTGTCAATTTTATCTTATTAATAGGAAAATAAATTATGTTTGAATTTATTTAACACTTTACTTTAAGGTTGAATCCACAAGATAAAAGCTGCAAAATTTTCAAAGTTCAAAAAAAATGGGCTTGGATCAGTGAAGCATCGGATCCTCCAATGTTATCCTATCTCGCAATCCCATCATAACCGAAAAGCTCATTACGTGTAAGTCTTTTATTGTAAATAGGAACAAAAAGAAATTTAATAAAATTTATGAATTACTTTATCAAGGTTTACCTTTTTCATTAAACTAAACGAAACCTTAAAACTTATTCTTATACTTTTATTACGAACAAGAATTGTTAGAAATGTAAAACGCAAGCTTATTTTAAAACCAGAAAAAAAAACTAAATTGTTTTTTGAGAAAAGAGATACAGAAACCAGAAACTAACCTATTGGCCTTTTTATGTTTCAAATTTAATGCATCTAATTTCTATTAAAATGAACACTTAGAATTAAATCAGCTTGGATTAGAGTCAGATATGCCAGACTGCTTTTAAAGATGCAGACAAAAGGAATGAACTGGTGAAGATACAAAACCACTCTCTTAACGGTAATGCCTCCTTCCAGTAACTAACACACCCCTTAAGCCACTAACTAAACTTTCTCCTACCAAACAAAAAGACACAGGATCAAACACAGGAATTATCTGGTAACAACTCGGAGATGAAACTACTCAAATGAGGTTTCTTAGCCTAGAAACGACAAGTCATACATGCATTGCCTTTGTTTAACTGGGTTTTACAGTAATTCCCTTAATAAGAAAAACTGAAATATAAATAAATACAGTTCGTGAATCGTACTCGTAGGATTCAACCACTAAGACTCAAAATAATTAATCTAAACTGCTGTAAACTCAAATATCTCGACGATTACGTTTCTCAAACGACTAATCTAAATAATACATCACCCAAGCCAAACCCTTTAGCTTGTTGCAGATGCTACCGATCAACCGATCACACACGAACCGAAAAGAAACACACGATTTTCGATTATTCCGGAGGAGAATCAATTTTAAACACGTCGAAACTCGAATAATGCAGCAGGTTCCAACGTCGCGTCGCGCTAATTTCACGTCTCGAAACTCACTCTGCAAATCCCCTACACCAACTATCGCCCTCTCTTTCTGCAGCGTTCGCCGCTGCATCGCAACCATATATGGTAATACACGGGTTTCCAGGCCAGCGCGGTGTTCTCGGAACTTCCGTCTGAAGGTCGACAGACTAGAGATTTGTGGGTTGCCTATTATTTTTAGTTAATTACACGACAGCAACGTTTTTGTTGGACTAGGAAACCGGTTATTTTATTAGTTAAGGGGCGTTTTTAAATTCAACATAGTTTTATGCTATGGTGAATCAGATGGAAGTTCGGTGCTTCTCTGATGATCTGTCAATTGATTGTTAATAGATGTGATGGCATCAAAATACCGTTGAAATAACAAACACCCTTGCCATCCTCCATAACCTCAAAAATTTGTATTTTTAACCTAAATTACCTAAACCGGTGTCTAAACCTCATAAACCTAAACATTGTTTGGTTTGAGAAAGTTTTGAAGCGAAAAAGATTAACATAAAAAATGGAACACGTTGCTGCAGTTGTTGCAGCAATGGCAACACTAAAAAAAGAAACGATTCAGATTCTTCAAGTTCTTCTTCAGATGAGTTGTTATTGATTGCATCTAGAGAGAAGCACCATAAAATAGATGAATACATAGAGCAGGTTGTTTCTAGGTACTCATTAGATGATTTTAAATCGCATTTTCGACTGACAAAGTCAGCAATTGAGGTAAGCTTAGTACAGGAGTTAAGAAAATGTTATCTACTTTTAAACTTTTACTTCAAGAATCTGTGTTCTGAATTACAATATAATGAAGACATTGTGACGCTCTTTTGTTGGGGATGCAAATTAAATACCCCTTTTGACACTAGTCTGATTTTAATTGCCTCGGGCGCCACCTGGTTTCAAATAACCGCGGAGCGTAAACCAGGAAAACGCTCCGTCTACCGGGGTAACTTTTAAGACAGTCGAAGAAGGAAAGCGGGCGCTAAGGTTTTGCAAGGCTGACAGGCCCAATGAAAGACAAAAGTAAATTTACAAGCTCACCGGGTCGTGTTTCCAAATAAACTAAACAGAAATTAACACTCTGACACACTTAACCAAAAAAATATGACTACGGACCTACGGTGGTTAACAAACAGAACCAATCGGAAAAACAAAAGTCGGTACCCTAACGGTATCTTAAGTCTTAACAGAAACAAAAGCAAGTATAAATATGAGAGAGAGCGTGTAACTTTGTTTAAGTGGTCAATTTCAACCTAAAGCGTGTAAGTCGGGACGCGGGTGACAAAGCAGTTAAACGTACCAATAAAAGCGGTCAAATAAAAGGTGTACACGTTAACGGTGTCTACGGCAGCTGTCCTGGCGATTAAGAACAGGAGAAATCCGGGTGCTAGCTACGGTGTACTAATTACTGGGGAAAAATCCGCCGGGTCATTACGAGTCCACGACGGCTAACTACGGTGTGCTAATTACTGGGGAAAAATCCGCCGGGTCATTACGAGTCCACGACGGCTAGCTACGGTGTACTAATTACTGGGGAAAAATCCGCCGGGTCATTACGAGTCCACGACGGCTAGCTACGGTGTACTAATTCCTGGGGAAAAATCCGCCGGGACATTACGAGTCCACGACGGCTAACTACGGTGTACTAAATACTGGGGAAAATCAAAAGGAACGGACAGGTATTGCGGTATAGGCCCAGAACAGATGCCGTACCGGTACACGTGGTTGAATGGTACTTACTGCTAGTCGGATCTCGAGTCGGAGCAGGTTGTCTGGTTCCGACGCTGACCGCAGGTGGAAGAGGCCGTTTGCCACGTGCAGGCCAGTTTTATTTCCTGCAATCTCCCACTCACCTACGTACCATGTATGGGGGATCGGAACCGCGCGCACTGCCACACACTGTGTGCCGGCAGGACGCCCTTGCAGGTTAACTGCGGTACTATAGCCGCCGAACATTCGGCCGCGTAAAACTTATTAACCACGCACTTATCAATTAGCGGCTTTCCGCGACACATCGCTATGACCCTAACGAAAAGTAACCGACGTCCCGAACCCAAACTGACAAGAACGGAGAAAATCCGACTGTTGGAACTTAAGTTATTAAAATGATGATTCCGGTTGATCGATTTAATTAAGAAAACGGTAAAAACTTAGTAACTTCGTTACAACATTGGCCCTGGAAGACCGCCAATTAAAAGACTGCATGCTTTGTTAATAACAGTATGGACTTTGGGTAAGTTATATGAGAAGTATTTTTAATTAGCCTTCAAGGTATTAGAAATATTTATATTCCAGTAATTGTTTATTTTTATTTTAGCAACTCCAGATTCATACAGAAGCATTGGAGATCGTTTTGGATTAAACAGAGGAAATGCTTGTGCAGTTGTTTTGACAATGTTGAAAGCCATTTGTGTATTAATGCCTGTCTATGTCACATGGCCAGTAGGAAACAAATTTCATCAAACCTGTCTGGAATTTAATAATTTGCGAGGAAATGGATCATTTCCAAATGTAATTGGTTGTGTGGATGGAACACACATTCCAATTAAGGCTCCTAAAAAAAATGACAACTCATTTTACAATAGGAAAGGATTCCATTCAGCTCTTCTGCAAGTAATCTGTAATGCGCGTATGGAGTTTATTGACATACTTTGGTTGGCCTGGGTCTACACATGACGCAAGAGTTTGGAAAAACTCACCAATTTATTACAAATTAAAAAATCAAGCTTTATTGCCAGAAGATTTTCATTTATTAGGTGACAGTGCATATCCTTTGGATGTTTTTATAATGACCCCTTATAGAGATAACGGTCATTTAACTGCTAGACACAAGAAATTTAATAAAACATTATCTAGCTCTAGAGTGCAAGTAGAGAATGCCATTGGAATGCTAAAACAAGTATTTTGAAGGCTTAAATACCTGGATGCAGATGTAGAAAATTTAAAATATTATGTAGTGGCTGCATGTATACTACACAATTTAAGAATAAAAAACGGAATGAACTTAGACATAGAAGAGAATGAAAATGATGAAAATAATGTGGAAGGTGAAGAGAGAGGTGAAAGAGAAGATGGCCTGGGAAGACAAAAAAGGGAAAGACTGTTATTATCCATAACATGATTTTTTTTATCTTCTTACAACGTAGGCTAAGTGTTTAAATTGTATTCTATATTATGATATGCATGTTTTTTTTCTCTGAAGTGAGTTTACTTAAAATAAAGTTATTAGATATGTTTTTTTTCAAATAAACTTGTAAATAGAAGATTATAATGTTTTATTGTCCAAACGATTTAACATTTTCTGATAACATTTATATACATCAAATCAAAATAAAATCATTAAGAAAACTTAAATAATAAATATTCTATCAACCTAAATACAAAAATGAGGAACAACATTTACAGGAAGTGGTTTTCCTTTTTAAGTTATTTATAAGTTATATTGTTAAGTTATGTCAGAAACATTTTTCAATTTAGGCTACCAGTAAATTAAAAGTAAAATGTCATACTACAACATAAATAAATACCAGGTGTCCAATAGCACCCTGGACATAGGAGATTAACATGGGAAAACGGTTTTTATTTTTTTGCGCCTGTACAGTTGATTTGATTGAAAAATCGTATTAATGAAAGTTGTAGTACCTATCACGGACTAGTTTTCTGTATTTTTTTCAATATCTAACTTGAACCCTTTCGTCGTAAAACACGAACAAAAATGCGAAGAGGTTGTCGAGCAACGGATAAACAGGTCATTGTTGCTGATACGGTTGCTCGACAACCGCTTGTACAGTGCAGGTAAAAAGTTTAAATTTTCTCATTCATTTTTCATATTTTATTTGCGATGTGTGTTGTAAAGCTACAAACGCTTATAATTTAAATTTTTCTTGTTATTGGGGCAACAATATACATAAACGTTTAGAAATGATAAAATTATGGGGAGCACGAGATAGATATAACATTTGGAACTGCATTTAATAAAGCTGTGGGTAAATGGACTTTAGGAAAGTCAGATCTCAGTTTTAACGATAATGGTGATATAATAGTAAACGGTACACTTTACAATTTGTTGTTTTACAAAGATCCAAGTGATTTTTTAACCAGCGACCATGAGAATTATAAAAAAATTGTAAATCTGACTAATTTATACAGAACAGACTTTCTACCTGGCGGGAAAATAAAGGGGAGTTCATCTGCTAAATATAAGAATCTTGTTCGTAATTATCTATTACCTGCTCCCACACCTAAGAAAAAAGGTGGTGAAGTGAAAATGATTTATAATACAAATCCAGTTGACTATGTATGGTGGAATGATGTCAATGAACTAGTTGACCGATACGACTGTTATATGCATCGAAAGGGGCCGGCAATACTTCCCATGATAATGAAATCGCATCAATAATTGAGGAACTTAAAGAAGCAAATATTATTTATTAAAGTAGGTAACGTCTCATTATGAAAATGAGTCTTGATAAGTTCGGACGTCACTCCAGAAAACAAGCTGCAACAAGCTACACCAAATCAGTGTTACCCCATTCACCTGAAGGAGATATTGATGCAGAAAATTTGAGAATTTGTAATTTAAAACCACCCGTGTTAGTAGTTACGTTGCACACCCAGTAACCAGCACAGTCAGCAAGGTTAGCATAATGAGGTCGCTGACGAATATAAAAGATGCACCGTAGCTCGACTAAATTACCGAACTCTGGGGTCTCCCCAGAGGGAGGTCACTTACTGATCTCTGGGTTAGTCTGGGTATGCCTATTGTGTAACGTAACGTGGAGCAGTAGGTGACCAAGTGCCACACCCTAGATCAGCCCTAGCAAAGGAAATAGTGTTGGCGAGCAGCATAAGTTGCCGTTCCTACTTACCTCCCTTTGTTAGGTTTTTCACGTCTTTACCGGCTCGGTGAATGCCCTCGGACCTCAGTCTATGGTTCATTCATCCCCGTTAAAGCGTCGCCCCCCGTGTTCCTTCTGCCTAAAGCCGGATCACATCATGCTCCCCGCCATCTTGGCAATCTGGGGGTAAGAGTACTGACTAGTCACTAAGTCAGTACATTTTAATAAAAGTGGGTTACCTGTGGAAACCTGAGTATTCTCCCCCTCAACTACCTCTTAACGTGACAATATGTAAATAATTTATTGTTAACTCGAATGGAAGAGATAAATAATGAAGCTGTTAAAATGCATGATCTACTTAAGCAACATGAAACTAAGTTAAAAGATCTTCAAAAACAGTACAAGCTCTGGTGCTATAAAGAGGACACCTGCACCCCTAATAATGTCTAAAGAAAAAATTCAGCTTATTAACGAGTTACATAAACCCATTCGAAAAAAGTTTACTAGTCGACGTACTATTATTAAGGGTTTGAATGATCTGTGGCAAGCTGACCTTGCTCAAATGGATATGCATGTTAGAGAAAATAAACAATTCAAATATTTCCTTGTTGTCATTGATTGTTTCTCAAAGTACGTTTGAACTGAACCTTTGAAGACAAAATCGGGTGAAGAAGTAACTGCTGCATTTGGTAAGATACTACAACGAGCTAAGACTGGACCAATAAATCTTCATACGGATCATGGAAAAGAATTCTATAACTATAGGTTTCAAAATCTCATGCAGAAATGGAATATTAATCATTATAGTATCTTCAGTCACACCAAGGCCGCTATAGCGGAACGCTGTATCAGAACGCTTATGGAAACTCTTTAAGTCACAAATGGATGGTATATTAGCAGACATTGTTAAAAACTACAATGAAACTATACACTCAACTACAAAAATGAAACACGTTGATGTTAATAAGAAAAATGAAAAAAAATTGTTGTCTACAGCATATAATAATATTAAAATGGTCTTGTTTTTTCAGATTTTTTTTGACAAAAATCCATATTAAGTGCTTAACTATGTATTTATCACAAACATGTACCTATTGGTAGTCCAATGTACAGTAATATTTACCTATTGTTACGATTTTCCCGTGGGTTGACACAAAGTCAGTTTAACGCTTCGCGATTTGCATCGAACATTAAAGATTCTTCCAGGTGTGGCGCTTCCTAACTGGGGCCTACTTTAACACGCGCCCGGCCAGATATTGCGGCGCATCGGTTTCATCCCGAATCGAGTGCTCATTCAGAAGTATCGAGCATAGTAGGCCCAAACCGTAATACTATTTATCTAAAAAAACATGAAAATACACCATTTTATTATTAACTAGAAATGCTACTATTACATTGTACGACACAAACTTTGAAAATTCCTTACCTCTATCTTTTTGAAACAGAAGTTTATAGGGACCCTCTAACATATAATTTGTGTTTGCCACAAAACACTCACAATAGCATTCGTCACAATAGATGATTTTTGCCATTGGTCTCACAACAAAACCTGCTATGTATCCTACCACATTTTCAGTAACTTCATGTAAACTGATAAAGTATGGCAACAAGTTGAAGTCGCCCTCTGTTGTTACATCACCAAGATCGATATTATATTTTTTACAAAGTGTAACATCTAGAGTAGTTAATTCTTTTGTTCCAATTTTAGATGTGCTCGAAATATGTAAAACTGTAGTGTCATCTATAAGCATACAATTCCCACCAGCTCCTGATACTCTGCTATGCAATAGTAACCTCTTAAAGGTTCTACCAAATTGCAAAGCAGAGGGATTGTTATTCCATCCATTACGACTTCTGTAATATTTTGAAACAGTAACTTAAAATCAAAATACAAACCAACAAAATGACCTACCTGACTGAACAAAAAAATGTTTCTAAATGATCCCGGCTCACTTTAAAAGTTAAAAGGTAAATTATTATTATTAAAACTTAATTTATTACTTCAAACATAGTCATCAAAATGTTCCGCAAACAGAATAAGAAGTAATTGCCAAACCAAGTATTGTCGTTTTTTTATGTGTAGCCCATAAAGATCTGTCAAAAACATCTGTGCATCTCAATAAATATTGAATGTGTCCTAAAAGAGTTCTCCAGGTATCCTCATTATTTGTTCTTAATGGCCCTTTCAAGTCTTTTTGTTTTGGAGAGTGACAGTTTAAGATGTCAAAAAGTTCATCTACTTTTCTTGAAAATGAAACTGTTGCCTCACTAACATGAAATTGAAAAAGTTCCACAGAAAATTCTCTACTTAGAAGTTCTATAGCATCAGCCACACTTCTACTGAGTGTTTGTACAGCCAACGACACCTAAAAATATGTAGGAATATTAAATGAATTAGCAAAATATATAAAAACGGTTTTATAATTTAGAGAGGGAATATTATACAAAACATTACCTTAATTTTTTGCTTGGACACTGCCTAAACATTGCCAAATTGGCAGATGGTCCATCACTGGTTATTGATGTAACTAGCACATTTATATTGTACAATCTAATTAAAGCTTCTGTCACAGTGTTTGCTTTCTCTTTGCCAGTCAAAGACTTAATAAAAAAATAAGCAATTTGCAGTTTCCAGGATGCGGTGTGACATACTGCCATAATAACCAGAACCTCAGATGCTGGATCTTATAAGTCATTGTCTGTCTAAATTCACATTTAGTCATAAAAAATATTATCAGTTTATATATTTCATAAACAACACAAAAGTAACTAACTAGGTTATTGCCGCTAATGCACCGCCAGTAGGTCACCGGGCAACCAGGTACCAGACGCAGCGTCAGCAGGAAAATCACCAAACCTTCCAATGTGGAGCACAGAACAATATTGGTCAGCACTTATTATTTTAATTCAATTTGTTTATAACGTTTGTTAATTGGTATAAATAGTTGTTAACTGTTAAATAAAATCATCAGTATTAATCCAACAGCGGTTCTTACTCAACCTTCCAACCTAAACAACAATAAACTACCAAGTATCCTGAGCAATCTTCCTGAATTCCATTACAGGAATTTACCATGTCAGTTGCCAATGTCAACATATCCCCAAACTTTTTTGCCATCAAACTCGATTTGTTTTCTTATTGCCATTTCATCTAGCATCACAGAGCAAATCAAACTCTTACCATCATTTTCATATTTTTTTGGAAATTTCATGAATGGTTTTAAATGCTGGATCATTAAACCCAGGAGCACAGTCAACATTGCTCATCCATTTTCTTATTGTAGCCTGATGAGGCAAAGCAAGAGAGAAATGCTCTCTCACTAATTCATAGACGAAAACTGCAGTGTTTTTGCAAATGGTTTTAAGAGAATTGGATATTGCTTATGGGTGGTATTACTGTTTATCAGGTTTTTTAAATGTCGAGCCATTAAAAAGTTAGGAACAGTATTATAACTGCTCTGAATGTGAGTTAGTGCAGAGTCAGAAAGTTCTCCTTTTTCCTTCAAGAATGCAAGTGTAAGTTAGTCCCCGCGATTTTAACTTTTTAATTTCTCCACGTGCAAAATTGAGTTGTTTTCTACAAACTCCATACTTCTTTGATAGTGCAGAACGTTTTCTTTTTAATGAAGATGGAGATTGGCTAAAAATATAAAATAAATACGTTTTCAAACAAAAGATTTTTACCTGTAGGAATGAAACCTTTTTATCAACACTGCCTGCTTTCTTTTACTACTGCTGTATGTACTTACACTTGTGGAACTTGTTTGCTGTTGTTGACGGACCTTTCTACAACATTTATTTTCTTTTAAAAAAGTTTAACATACATTACCATATGATGTTAATAATAGGACAGGAAACTTACATTACTTTACGTTTCTTGGCTTTAATTTTCTGTTTTGAGGTGCTTGAAGAGCTACTTGAAGTGGTTTTAGAACCAATAGAACGTTCTGAATAAATTAAACTTTTTGTTGCAGGCTTGATGAGCTTGGCATCACAGTTTCTGGGATAGCCTCCACTTGACTCTCTGAGAACACTTGAGATGTCTGTTTTTGGTCATGCTGCTTATGTAACAAAAGACTTGGAATTGCATTATGTCTTAGGATTCTCTTTCTATTAACTGTTTGAATGTCTTTTGTTGAAAAATGTTTTCAACAAACATATTTGTAGGGACCCAATGTCTACCCTTCAAAATTGTGTCCAATAGCTTGAAGCCATTCGAATGCCCTATTGTCTTTTGGAAAACTAAAATAATTTGATCAAAGGTAATTAAAAAACCAATAAAAAAAATTGTTTAGTAATCAACGGAAAAAGCTAACTTCATTTCCAGAAAGTCTGCGAACTGTTTTACAGGTGGGAATGGAGCAAGCCATAGATCAGGTGTTTGAAAAGCTCTAATAAAAGACATGTTTTTATTAAATTACTTGTGCCACAGTTGTTAGTGTAAGACCAGAAAAGAAGGGTCTTGACAGTAATAGCTCAGAATACAGAGATTTTTGATTATGTACTAACAGCTCAGACAATCTTCTGAAATCAGCACAATAATCGGCTCTTTCTACTTCTGATAACATAATATTACATTTTAGGTAGAATCAGAGAAAGGAGAGCTATAAGTACTTGATGTTTACAAAGAGTACCTACCCTGGCAGCTAAAGGTCGTTAAACGGAATAGTAGTAGTGAAGAGTACCCTCGGGAGTACCTATATACTTACCTAATTAAATATAACAAAAATACACAGAAGATCAGTTTAATTGCATTTAAAAAATCACAAGTAATAAAACTCAATAAACTATCACACACCACTACACAAAATTAATAAGCAAAAACTAAAAACGTAAAAAACATCAAAATACTGGGATGATACTCGGAAACGTAAATACTAGCAACTTCAACAATAAACGGTCGAAACACTCGAATAGGCTCGAAACCCAAGGTTCACAATTATATATGTAGCGCTATCTTTCTTAGAAGCATTACGTATTATCGACTCACTTTCTTGTTCACATGTAAATAACTTGATCTTAATATAATCGAGTAGGCTAGCAATCTGACAGTTTAAAAAAGAGACAAATGACAAAAATGACATTTATACGTAAAAATATCCGCCTCCATGCTGTACATTAAAAAGTGGATGCGCAGTGATTAAAGCGCATTCTAATATTATGTCTTTTTTTAGGAATATGATCGACTGCAATCGGTTAACAATCGCGCAAACGCGCGATCTCCGACTTGATGGTGACGTAAAAATCGTCGCCGGCCCGAGCCGATACGGGCAACATTCCGCTTATGGGATTAAGCAATCCTTTACTGTTTACGGTCCTTGGGAAAAGGGTAACTTTTCATTGAGATTTGGAGGCGCAAAATACATCATTATTGAATGTTTGTAGAAAAAGGTACATTTTCTCGACAATGAACTAGTCGGGAAATAGAAAGTTTTCAGAGTCGTATAATGAAAACATCTTTTAAAATAACAAAGCATATGGAAAAAATTAAAGTAACATGTAACAAAAAGAAGCATGTTTATTATTACACGTATAGTTATTAACGATACAAGGCCGATAACGGGTAAATAACAAGCGAGGTTTGGAACAAACCGAGTGTGTTATTCAACTTTGTGTCGTTCAACCGAGTGTGTTATTCAACATTGTGCCGTTCAACGGTTATTATCACACTTCAGGGGTTTCTTTTAAAAAAAGTTAAATACCCGCCATTTTATTGAGAGTTAGCGTAACAAAAGTGGCTATAAAAATGAGAATGTGGTTGCTTAGAGTAAGTGTGTTTGTTAAATATTTGAAAATTGCGTGTTGTCAATGTCACGTCTAATCGAAAAATTTAAAATTATTAGGTCAACACAATCATGCACGACTTATTAATCCAAAATTATTGAGGTGATTCCCAGTTTCCAACAAGTTGCAGGCTTACGCGTTTTAAAAAGTGCACTTTGTGATAATCATAATATGGATTTTCCCGAAAAGTAGTTGCGTTAATTGAAAACGGTCAAACTTGTTTTTCTAGATCTTTTCAGACAATCGATACCCCGAAGTGGAAACTGACGCAAACTGTGAGTCACCTTGCCTACCTGCAATGAACAGTAATAGTAATTCTTTATGAGAATATTTTATTACCTACGTTTATCACAAAGTTTAAAAACTATTTTGTGTAAACGTCCTTCAAGGTAGGTACTTTATTTTGCCGCCTTATTATCTGCAGAAAACATTTATAATAGTGTTACGGTTTGGGCCTACTATGCTCGATACTTCTGAACGAGCACTCGAAACCGATGCGCCGCAATATCTGGCCGGGCGCGTGTTAAAGTAGGCCACAGTTAGGAAGCGCCACACCTGGAAGAATCTTTGATATTCGAGGCAAATCGCGAAGCGTTTCGCGGTCATTCTAGAACGTGGTTTGCGAATATAAAAGACGCGGTGTTGACCGCGGGAGTAGTGAATTTAGGAACGCGGTAAAGTTTAAATAGCGGAATAATTATGGAATTGTAGTAGTGTTTTACTAGCTGAATTAATTATTGTACGGAGTGATTTGAAGTATAAATAAATTTATTAATCGTTGAGTTAAATTGACTTTGTGTAAACCCACGGGAAAATCGTAACAATAGTTTGGAATCATATCCGGTACCTAAAATAGTTTTAGGGCCGGTATTTCCATCTGCTAATAAAATTCCTTGTAAATATATACGAAAAATAAAACTTAGTTGTGTATATCTATCGCCAAACATA
The DNA here is from genome assembly GCF_016097725.1 of Ips typographus. NCBI lineage: Eukaryota > Metazoa > Arthropoda > Insecta > Coleoptera > Curculionidae > Ips > Ips typographus. The sequence continues at coordinate 194,134 of NC_138431.1, read as the reverse complement.
CTTTATTTGACCAATAACCCAGGTTATTTGAAGGGTTTTTATTTTGTCACATGAAGAACCTGTATTTTGATCTGCTAATAAACTTCCCTATAAATATATTAGACAAATAAAACTCAGTTGTGAATATCAAACGTGGAAGAAGATTTATTGGAGGAATAAAGCAGTTTATTAAGTAGCTAATATACGGAAAATAGGAAGGCGCCCAGAAAATGAAAAGCGGTTTATGCGTCTTGCTCATTCTGTTTGGGTCTTTAAATCAAAAATGAGTTATTAAAACTGAAATCAGGTACAGGAAAACCCAGTAAAAGTAAAATTACAAAACCAATTAGTTCCCTTTACAAGCAGTATCTATGTATATTTGTTTACTCACAACAGAAAGTTAAATTGTATACAGACATATATTTATTGTATAGGTCCATAACCGTTTTATAAAGTTTAAAAGTTTTCTAAATTGATGGGTTTCTTTTTTTTTGCATTGAATTTGCATACATATTTGGACAATAATAAAGTAATTCAAAGAAAATTTTTGAGTATAAAATTCTAAACTGATTTTTGCTCAGGCAGACACCTGATAATATTGTTACAAAGGCCGCATAACCAGATTAAGATTTCCTGAAATTTAGGGAAAAACGAGGGGTCACTATATAGAATTTCCCTAAATTTACGGAAAAAGTGCACAACTTGGCAACACTGCATCCCAGGGGTGTCCCAAACGTACAATGAAATAGGGATGTAACTTATTCGACAATTAATCTTTGACATACACTTTAGTGGCCAAATAGGTATTAGTTACTTTATTAGCGGATGGAAATACCGGCCCTTAGACTACCTCTTAATTATTTATGTTTCACCTAAACGTTATGAACACATAATACTTTGAAAACGGTAACGGTGTAACACCCTGAAGGCATTATGGGCGGGAGTTATCGTAACGCCCGCTTATAACGCCCTGAAAACTTTTTTAATATTAGCAATGGCATTTTTATTCTTTCATGCCATAAAACTACCTATTCCCTACCTTAGGACGCTCTTGACTTATTAGGTAATAATCTTCTGTAAGCTTTTGTTGCATTTTCTTTTGTATTTTCTAAAATTTCGTCCAGCTTTTGGCATTTTCACTGACTGACAGGACTGCCAAAGACACAGCATTCAAGTTAAATAAACAGTAAACAACATACCGGTAAAGGTCTACCTTACTTTTCAATGCCAGAAACAGTAAATAATTGCTGAATTAGGTGAAACATAAAACATTGTATCCACCAGAGGCGCTAGGCAGAGAAAATAATATCCATCAGGCCGAAACCTGTCCCTCAGGCCATAGCCCCTCGGGCTGTTGCGGCTTTCAGGACATTATGTTCCCTCTAACGCCCTTAGTATGGTTAATTTTTTTCCGTGGCGGTTACGTCATCAGGTGCTCCGCCATATTGAACGTTACGTCGTTTATTACAAACTAGGCTATCTATCTTTTTAATCACTTGTTTGGACGTTGCCATGACAAATTGCTAATTTAAACCTCACAATATGTATCTCATTAAGCAATTATAAATGAAAATGAGAAAACATTATTGGTTTGAAAAAAAAACATTCTAAGAATCTCACATGTTTTGCATGCAATAATTTTTTTTTTCGTTTATTACTACAACAAACAATACAACAAGTTCACATCTGCTCATGGAAAATGTGGCAACATAGGGCACAGTCTCAACTGACAGTGGGCTAAACAACATTTTGAGGTTAGGAATATTAAAAAGTTTAAAAACAGCAAAAAACTACAAACAGAAAAAAATAAAAACTTAATTTCGGATTGTTTAAGTTTATAATTAGTGTTGTTATTCCGAGACCTTTCTTTTGAAGACTTTTCTTCACCAATCAAACTTTGGCTTGGGAATAACAACCACATTCAATTTTAATTGTCTGGAAAGAACATTACAGATAGGTGCATTAGAGAAATTATTAACAGCTCAATACCAACGTTTCAATAATTATTCCATAAACTGTGCAAGAAACAAATGACAATGTGTGTATCCTGGAAACTATTAAATCCTTGCTGCTTTGTGATGATTGTAAAGCAGTGTTTTAACTGATAACAGAATTGTTGCTGTTTTAGGAACCTGCTTCTTGGTTTTGTGATTTAGATTGCTTATTTATTTTCTTTCGTAAATTTACCTAGCATTAAATACCTACATATCATTTTGGTTTTGTTGTGTGATTTATTTAACATGTTTTTTCAATTTCAGTACAATTTATTGTAAGGGCAGGTACCTCAGTTAAAGAAATTATCTAATTTTATGATTATTTATGAAGAAAACTAGACTTCTGATGCAAAAGAAACTCGAGTGTACTTCTTACAGACTTTATTTGTATATTTCATAATATGTAAATAATACAATTCAAATAGTAATTTAAAGTACTATCTGATGTGAAAGTATTGTACCGTCGTACTCCTTAATGTCGTCTAAATAAACAAGACAGGTTTTCCAAGTCAATCCTCGTAGAACAGTTTCCATTAATCTTTCGAAGGTTGCCGGAGCATTGCAAAGTCCAAAAGGCATGACGTTAAAATGCCACAAGCCATTTCCAGGTGAGAAGGCAGTTTTCTCTTTGTCCCGTTGATCCATCTCCACTTGCCAGTATCCACTTTTTAAGATCCAAGGTGGAAAACCACTTTGCGTTAGCCAGAGTGTCTATGGTGTCATCTATTCTGGGCAAGGGATAACTGTCTTTCTTAGTAACTTCGTTTAGTCTTCTATAGTCCACGCAGAATCTTGTCGACCCATCTTTCTTAGTAACAAGTACCACAGGAGAACTCCAAGCTGGTGGATGGCTCAATGACGCTGCGATCCGCCATGTCCTGTATAAGATTTTCCACTTCTGCCTGCTTAGCCAATGGGAGTCGTCTGGGTCTTTGCTTAATGGGCAAATAATCCCCTGTTTCAATTTTATGCCTCACTAAATGAGTTCTCCCCAAATCCGTTTCATTTAAGGCGAACACGTCCTTGTAGTCGTGAAGCAAACGGCCAAAAGTCTGTTTTTCTTGATCAGTCAAAATTGAGCTCGTCTTTTTCATTAAGTGTACCAAACACTCAGGAAGGTCACTGTCGGGGTTTGGTTTTGTTTCGTGCGACTCCTTAGTCACCATAAGTACTGGTTCGGATTTGGCTATTATATCGCCTTTTTTTAATCTTTGACCACATTCTTTCAAATTGGCGACTTTTACGTATGCTTGGCCGTTTTTCTGCTGGACTAGGGTGCGGGCTACAAGAACTCCCTTCTTCACAGCATCATTTTCCTCTTCATAACTCGGTTCTATCAGCTGAATCTTGATGTGTGTGAATGAATTTTCCTATCCAAATTAACTTTAACGATGGTCTCTGATCTTGCAGGTAAGTTGACATCTTCTTCCAACGTGACTTTCCTCACACGCATATCTTGTTCGGGTGTCATCATAACAATCTCGTCTTGTCCAGTCTTGATCAGTCTATTCTCCAAATCCAGCTGGAACTTGTGTTGCTCCATAAGATCTAAGCCCATTAAGACGTCATCAGTTATGTTGGCCACAAAAACGGTATGGTTGAAGACATGCCTCCCAAGCTTCACTTCAGCTTCATGGATTCCCAGAACAGGCATTGACTCACCAGCGGCAGTTTCCAATATAAACTTTGTACCAGAGTCGCTAATACTGCAGTGTTTCACTATGTCCGGCCTTACGATAGTATGACAAGAACCGGTATCAACAACCATTTGGCAATCCCGGCCGCAAATCTTACCGGTCACTATTAAGCTGGTGTTTTCGTGCTGAAGACGGGCTACTTTAATTATGGTTGGTGGGGCTTGACAGTGTTGCGTAGCCAGCTTTTGCCCCGGAAAACTGGCTACTCTTCGTTTTCCTGGTTCTGCATTCTTCTAGGTTTGCGGCACTGCGATTGAATGTGCCCCTTTTCTCCACAGTTCCAGCATTCCAATGACCGAGTAAACGTGGTGGTTTGAGCGTTTCGGTTGTTCTGACTTCTTCTATTTAACGCTCCCATTAGTTCCTTTCGAAATGTCTCCAGCTGACGATTCAAGTCTGACTGACTGATTGTGTGATCTGAATTGGAATATCGGTTTCTCGGTTCCGGTGTAAGGCTTCTGACTTGACGCACTCGAGTATGTCCTCGTGATACTTGCTTGACCGCCTCAAACTTCAAAGCGTAGGCAAGAGCATCATGCAATGTTTGGCATCTCGCTAATCGTATTGCTTGCTCTGTGTCACAATCTTTAAGACCTCGTACAAATGCCCGTACTGCCATTCGCCCTCTAATGTCTTGAGAGACCGTTGGATAGGCCAGACAAACTAATCGAGCAATGTCAGCTTCATACTGTTGAAGTGTTTCCGTGCTTCTTTGGGTCCTACTAGACAACTGAGCTTCGTATACTTGTTCTAGGTGCTTATTTCCAAATCTCATCTCTAAATGTTGGATTAAGTCCTCGTAGTTTTTGTACTGGCTCTCGTCCAAAGTCTGCAAAACCTCCAGTGCTTCTTCTCGAAGTGACAAAACCAAGGCAGTGGCTTTGTCACTTGATGTCCAATTGTTGGCCTCTGCGGCAGCCTCAAACTGTTTTTTGTAAACCTGCCATGAGGTCTTACCGTCGAAAACTGGTGGCTTAATATTTGAGCAGACACTAGAACTGGCGACTACGGTTGGCTTTGAAGACTTTTCCTGTAGTTTGTCAAATTCCTCTCGCAAGGTCTGAACGGTCTCCTCCATACCGCTTATCCTCTCATTTACCTTTTCTTCCAAAATTTCCATCCTGTTGTCCATTTCTCCTTTTATTTCATTTATTACTCGGTCTAATTTTTCATCTTGTCGTTGAAACTGGTCTTTAATTTGGTCTTGGCTTGCTTTTAACTCCTCGAACTGCTCTTGACTTATTTGGCTTCCTTTCATTTCTTCGAACTTTTGGTCCTGACTTGCTTTTAACTCCTCGAACTGCTCTTGACTTATTTGGCTTGCTTTCATTTCTTCGAACTTCTGGTCTTGGCTTGCTTTCATTGCTTGAATCATCTCCATAAGTTGTTTCATTCCTTCATCCATTTTGGCGCTTTGTTGTCGTGTACTCACAGGCATTCAACACACCTTCTGCTTTTGTCGGTTTATTCTGTCTTCCTCTGGAACTCTTCTTCGATTCTCCAATCCCACTTCTGACACCAAATGTACCGTCGTACTCCTTAATGACACACTTCTTGTACAACACTGTATATTGTTTACAAACAATAAACTGACACTGACACTTAACCTCGTTATCTGACAACTTCGACCTCACTACAACCATCAACTCAACAACTAACTAACCAGGCCTGGTTCAGCTGCTTATATAGGCTTCCATGGTTTCTAGAAAGTTCCCAAATATTCATGAAATTGACTTTCTCTCTCACACTCATTAAGCTATAACATAAATCTCTCTCTATATAAGCAACGGAGCCAGGATTTTCTAGAACACAGACATAAGAATGTAGAACGTAAACAAAGCAACGTAACATACAGGGGTATCAACAAATAACTAAAGAAATCCTAACCAATAATCAAAAGTTCGCTTCGCAACAGTATTTAACAGTAGCCCCATCTGTTTCTAGCCATAGTCAGAGAGGATATGGCAAAATTTGTAAGGGTTAATTCTGCAAATTAATGGCATTCTATGGAATTTACATATTAAGTAACTCTTTGTAATATTACCTGAAACTTACTAGAAATTATATATAACTATAGTTTCAAACACCTTTTGTTCAGTCATTTAGAGCAATTGATAATGGGACTTTTTAAAATAGGACCCTTAGGCAAATAAAAATACCTGAAACAAGCTATTTGGTATTAGCAGCTTATTAATACCTCTACTAGATTTTTTCCTATTTATAATATTAGGTAAATCACCTTGTCAGCTTCTGCTAAATACACCTTTACTCTATATCCACGTTTCTTCGAGAACCACTGGCTTGAATAAACTTGGTTTTTGTAGTGCTTGTAAAAACTCTTCTTGGGAGTACCTAAATAGATATATGGGCTGTTTCATTGTGACAGTGTTTTCTACTAGAAAGGCATCCTTTTCTATTCCACAAACTCTAGTTCCTTCAGAATGTTTCACTGGGCCCGTTGATAGTTGTAAAGTGTATTAAGAAGTTGACTTTTTTCAAAACTGATCTAACGAAACACACACACATTATCTCAATTACACACGTAGTATCATGGTTAAATCGAAATACTTAATGAAATATTGTAAAATTTACATTAAAAATAAAAAAAATGTCCTTTGTTTACTTTTTGCCATCAATGGCGGACGATTTTCCGAGCCTTGTCTTCCTGATTCATTGCCGACGTGACTAGATGACGTCAAAAGTCTATCGCGCTTGGAACGCATCTAATAGACAAGAAAGGCAAATGATGACGTAACCGCCACGGAAAAAAAATGGACCATACATAAATAGCTATTATATTTCGGGGTTATTAGGAATACATCTACTTCACTAGGTATATTTTACAGGGTACACAAAGTTGTAGCAACCTAACCTAACAAGTGCGGAAAGTGGTACTCTCCCACGCAAGACTGCAGAAGCAGTTAAATTGCGGGAAAGATGCTTTTCGCATGTGTTAGGGACCAAATTTTTCTTACCGAGTATCAATTTTCATTAAATTGAACGAAAATGTATAGTAAAATTACTTAAATAAAAGCCTCTGTTTGCATAGATGATTAAAAGACTTTATCTACAACAGTTACATAATATCGTAATTTCGCACTATTTTCAGTGTCATAATGACCTTTATTACCGCACTTGTTAATATTAATATTAAAAGTAACTTTTAGTTAGATTTTTTTAAATTAAAAAACGACATACAATTACATGAAAACTCAATTATTATTAGGATAAATATTAATGGTAAACTCTTTGCAATTGGATAAATTAATGTCAGTTGTTGACGTGCCTAACAAGTTGCTGGAAATATTTTAATTTTTTTTATATTTTTTTTATTGTTTTTATTTTTTTTCAATTAATCATTAAAATAATAATCGTTGTAGATAAAATGTTGTACGTAACACGTAGGATATGTTATTAACGCACTGTGTGATTACACGACTTGGCCGTAAATAACTATTACGCACCCGAATAGGAATAGTTATTTACATTACAAACGTAGTATGAGCATTTTTATAGTCACGAGGGGGAAGTAGTATTGCCACGACGAGGTCGTAGACCAAGTTGTGGCGATCACACGAGTCGAATAATTTGCCATACCACACGAGTAATTGTACATTACTACTACGTATGGCAAATTAGCAGGCAAAAAGTATTTTATCTACGATCCACACTGAAATTAGTCATTTTTTTAACTCCAACATGGCGTTACGTAATGATAGTTTTTACAGCCACTAGTGCGATAATGATTGTTTATCACACTAGTGCGGTAAAATCAATTCTTATCGCACTAGTGTATTAAAATCGCTTATAACGTAAATCAAAATCAGCTATGTAATGAGTGACTACCATGCTAGGGGTAGATAAAACGCATTTTTAAAGCATTTACACCTACTGTTTAGAAAACATCACTTCCATTTTAGAAAGCGTGTGTTGTATTTTAGAATAGTTATTTTAGTTTTGGTTTAGTTTATTTTTAAAAACCCGCTTTTTTAAAATATAGATTCAATTATAGAAGGTTGAGAGGTTAGTGGTGAAAAGGTTGTGGTGACTGCCAGAAATTAAATTTTCTACTTATTTTAAACTAACCTTGTAAACGTCCAATAATTTTAAAATTTTGAGATTTTGCTATTATATGTCAGATGTCAGATTTGACGGCAATCACTTCTGAATTTAGAAAAAGAATATTTAGATTAAGAATTTTCAACTGTGGATAACTGCTGTAGATAGTCATAGTAAAGGGGTGGCCAACTAAGAATACGAGATAATGCATGTAGGAAACCAAAGATGATACACGTTGGAAGGTAAAAATATTTGAAGTAATATGGCTATAAGGAATACATCTAATATTTTCGTGATTCCACCGTTGCCGCATCTACATAAAATCAGTGATAACTACGGATTTTCGTTCGACAACTGATGTTATTTCCTGATTCTGTTGCTTAATCTAGACAGTTTTTGTTCTAAATGTTGTCGTTTTTGAGATATTGACTATTAAACATTGAAATTTTCAATATTTGGCAGGCTATAGCAGGCGAACGGTTAAAGGTCCCTATGTTGCTTTTTTGAAATCTAGATTAATATGGTAAATTAAAAAATAAAAAAAAAAATAAAGATTTACTCAACATTCAAAGTTTTTTGAAAATGCCATAGTTAGATAGATCTCAAAAAAGGAAGATAGGGACATTTAAACCGTTTTGCTGGCCACGTGACGCATAGTCAAATTACGTCCCATCCGCTTTATAAACCCTTTTTATAGTGTTCTTGAATTCAGCTTCTAAAAATCTGTAAAATAACTTTACAGCGTTACCAGTTCTAGCCTTGACTGAGTTCTAACAATAAATGTGTACCCTTAACAAAACCAAAATATTCCTTATACAAAAATATGCACATATAATTAAAAGTAAGTGTTAATAAGTAAACATTGTTAGTTTTAAACAAGGAAACCAAAATTAATATCCTTTAATCCATGTTATATTCACGTGAATTGTTCGCTTTAACGTAAAACTTTCACATCTTGGCAATACTGCAAACTTTTAGTGCATGCGCTTGTATTGCCCTGGTGGCCTAGCTTTATAATGGCGCTTGTCGTTCAAGTTGCCATTTCTCTTCTGGGTACGGGCCTAAGAACATCATTTTCATGTTTCTTTAGTTAACTGTGGCTTCTACAAGAATTCTACTGGTAAGTTTAACCGTTTTTCCAAATAATTGTTGTTAGGTTTTCTGTTTTTACTGGGTTAAAAACTGCTTCCTTCACACAACATTTCCAAATTTATTAGCTTATTAACAATTGACGCTGATTGTTTTGCCTCAAAATACGAACTATTTTGGATAGAGGCCGGTTAAGAACTAAACGTCTGCTCCACGTGTTTTGAACCAATTCTGAAGTAAATATTTTTTTCTCAAATCTTAATCAAATTTACTTAGTTGAATGACAAGTTAATAAATTTGTGCATACATAAGCAGTATACAAAATATTTGAAGCACAAATAGCTCTGTAATGCTTGTTTACGTCTTAGTTTTCCTGGAGGAAACAATAACTTTGCGCCTTAGGACCTTCGATCATTTTTACAGTCAAGTCTCTCAGGTAAAGTTACAAAAAAGTTCGCCGTCATTGAAAACGTGCGTTAAAGTAAAAATGATCCTCACGAATAGTTCAAACTTTTATTACATTCAAACATCATTTGTGCGTAAAATAGTGTACAGGGTGTCCCATTTTCGACACTTTTGTAAGGTATTTTGCTTATTTTTAAAAATGCAGAGTTGCAGTTTTCTGTTACTTTTTTGTGACCATAGCGTCAGCAGAATTTTCCTAACTTCTTTGTTTTTTAAGACACAGGAGAATGAGTAAAAGATCGAAAAATATCACTTTTTATGTATACGTATCTCAGATAAATTGAAATTTTTGGAAGAAGTTAAAACGGAATCTTAAAGACATTTTTCCATAGATCCAGTGGAGTAGTTAGTTTTTCCCTAACGTCGTCGGTTTTTTAATTTTGATACAAATATATGAAAATGAACAAGAAAAAGAATTTGTTGATCAAGCCTTCAAGTCAATTTTCTACGTTGAAACAAGAAAATGTGAAACTTGACTATTTGGTCAAATTATCAAGTCAATTTTCATATCTAAAGTTTAAGTTTCATCAAATTATCAACTTTTCAAGTCATTCTTCAAGATCCAAATATCAAAACATTAAAAATGTCTTGTCGATCAAGTTTTCAAGTCAATTATCAAGCTTGAAAGTAGAAAATGTAAAAATTCTCTATTTGGTTAATTTATCAAGTCAATTTTCATATCTAAAATGTAAATTAAGATAATAAATTACGTTTTATCGTCGGCACTTTTCCTCCTCTACAATGTGGCAGTATCATAAGAAAGATACATCATTTCAGTCTGAGGCAACTATATCAGTTTTTTGTTTTTGTTTTTGTTTTGACAACCCCCAGATCAGATTTCTTCTCCTTTAAAATATTTTTTCTTTTTACTGAGTACTTATAATACATTAAACGCTACGGTTCAGTGTTACAGTTTAACTAAAATATCAAAAATGGTATTTTCAGGGTCTTAGAAATGATATTAATCAACAAATTGATTAAGCTAGATCGGGTTTAGTGTCATTAACTGTCAGTTTCTCACATGATTTTTTTTACAAATGGAAATAATACCATGTGAACTAATGGCACACACAAAACCAACCAAATTTTTTTGTTATTTTTACGAAATTGCAAGACCATAACATCGTAATTATAAACCAAAGGCTGAATTTAAATATGTAAAAATTCAATAGGTTATTCCTAAGAAAAATGAATGATGGCAAAAACCGACATCCAGTCGTAGCGAAATTATAGTCTTCTTTCATATAATGAGAATTATTCACTCAGATGATTTCCAAACTCGCCTAGCGGGTTGTTTGCCATTTTATATATAATCACCATCATTTCGAGTTTTATATTGCTTATTTAATATAGCTAAAAGATCTTTCAAAGTGAATTTCTACAAGTATCGAAAGTAAGGCGTCAAACAAAGATCAACAGCTGATTGGGTCCCTGGTCCTCAGTTAGTACATTAATAAAAATTTTCCCTAAACTGTGGTCATTAATTATGGCTCTCAATAACATAAAAGATAATGGTTGGGGCTTCTTGTTTTCTCTCTCTGATGATTTAGATAGTAAATTGCTGACACAAAGAATTAAGGTAGATAGGAATAAAACCATGGTAAACGTTGTTAAAACTTATGGTTACTACGCTTGATGCGTTGCGTCGTTTCTTGGACCCTTTGTTAGAATACTGTAGGTAGGTGCTTGGCATGTAGTCCAGATAAAATAAATCAAATTTCGAGGCTGGCCTCTTCATCAGTGAGGCAGCACAAAACGGAGAAGGAGATTACTCACTAATGAAGATGCTAGTCGGCCCGAAACGTTGGAATTACAAGCAGTCAAGCCTGGAAACCTCGTTTTCTTTTAACTGGACCACATCCCAAGAACCTACCTATCGTATTGTCAAAACTCTTGATGAACATCTGTCAAGGAATAAGTATTAAGGTAAGCTAGGGGATTTTTAAAAGGTTTAGTGGAGATTCCAAATTTTGAGACTTTTGCTGAAAGCTTAATGTTTGGTATCTTACTGAAATTAAAAATTCATGTTTTCTGTAATTACCTTGCCAAGACGTCGTTGTCAATAATGTTGGCGTATGTCTAACGAACTTTTTTGAATCAGTTTTCTCACAATGTTTTGATTGATGACTATCTTACTGTAGAAATAACAGAGACAAATTTTAGATCAGATGATTATTAGGTTTAGTGAAGCAGATTTACCTGAAATAGCATTTTGAATTACTTACAAGTTATTTTTGTTTTAAATCTATAAAGTGGACTTTCTCAAGACTATGAGTTTCAAGTTATCTAGTAGGGCAATATAGCCTATTACGTATTGTTTTTTAGTTATTTGCTGGATTTATAATAGTATTTTAATTATGTATTTTATTTTGTTTTCAGAAATGTCGAAAGCTATGAAACAAAAGCATGTTTTTCGGAAAAATCTTAAAGATGATTATTCAGTTCCCACCGCCAACCAACACATAGTTAAAGTCCTGGAAAACAGAGGCAACAATTTACACACCGTGCAATCGCCGGACGGTTCCACATTCCTGGTTTCGATGCCGACTAAATTCCGCAGAACTTTTTACGTTAGGTACGGAAATTTTGTTCTTATGGAACCCATCAAGGAAGGTGTCAAAGTGAAGGGCGAAATAGTAAAAATCCTAATTAGTGAACATGTGAAGTATTTCAAACAAGAAAATGTCTGGCCCAAGGAGTTTTCATCAAATGATCAGCAAAATTCCGACGATTGTGAGGAAGATGATATTTGTGTCAATACAAACAGGCCGCATATCGTTAATAGCGATAGTGAGGATGTGGAAAGTGATGAAAACTCGTGTGAAGTGAAGTATTCAGATATACCCATTTTCAGAGGTTCCAGAAAATCAGGAGCATAGTTTAGATGAAAATGATACATGCGTCTTTCACTTCGCAGCATTAAAACCATATAGTGCTTATAAGTTGTGTAATTCTTGTTCTAATATATGTGATTTTATATACATAGGCGTGGGTTTGAATTAAAGCTCTTCTAAGAGTCGATTGCAACGACATATTTAAAGGCATCCTAAGCTAATTTGACGGACATTTTGCACATGACCTGTCACAGTCAAATCACAACTTAGCTTCGGTAGAGTCCGGGTGCCTTTAGATACGTCTATATTATAATGAATATCATACAGTGAGGACAAAAAGTGTAAAAAAGTACTCCATTCTAAATCATTCCACTTGAGTGAAACTATAACGAAACATCCAGAATAAAAATTCGAAACAATAAATTATTTAAAAAGTCTCACTCAAGAAAGGGCGGAAATAAAACTTAAGGAAATAATTTCGCATCCCCGTGGCTTAATAAACGGTATAGGATCAATTTTCAAAAAGTGGTGAAAAAACACGCAACCTTCTCCAGAATATATTTATTAGACCCTCAAACTTGTTAAAGTCTGTAGTTTTTGTTTTTGGGGGTCACCCTAACCCATGGCAAATGTAGCCCGTGAATTTTAATTCAATGTAGTGTGTAATTTTTTGTTTCTTTTTTCCCCTTAATAGATTTATTAACTCTATAATAATGTTTCAAAAAAAATGTTTTATGTAAGTTTAACCTGTCTCTCCCCGTCTAGAAAGACAGTCAGCGGTATTTACCAAACTTAAGCCTCTGAAGATGAGCATCTATATGCTCGAAACAGGCCAGGCGTTTTGACTTTCACCTCAGTTTGAGGGTCTAATAAATACAGGGTGTCCCGCGAGGTAAGAGACAAAATTTTACTACGAGTTCTTTACGTAAATTTGAGTTGAAAATGTCCTATGAACATCCGTCCGCAAATGCTTCCTTACCAAGATATGATTTTTTTAAATTTAATAGTGTTATTGGGAAAGCTATCAGCCACATTATTAAAAGGGTTAGGTGCTTACTATGCTTACAATGTGAAGGTGGACATTTTGAGCAATTATTGTAAACAGTTATTTTCACAGTAGTATTAATTTTTTTTGTTAAATAAAATTATTTTTTGGCATTATTGTAGTTTTCGGCACAATAACACTATTAAATTTAAAAAAATCATATCTTGGTAAGGAAGCATTTGCGGACCCATGTTCATAGGACATTTTCGATCGAATTTACCTAAGGAACTTGTAGTTAAATTTTATCCCTTACCTCACGGGACACCCCGTATATTGTGGAGAAGGTTGCGTGTTTTTCACCACTTTTGCGATTTCGCCTCCACTGCGAGTAACATGGGCTACTGCTTCACTCTCAATTTTCAAAGCAATCACTGGAAATCTGGATGCCTCAGATGGTGAGCGTTACGAAAACTTAATTAGAGGGCTACAACTAAATCAAAATAATTTAGCCTCAGTTAGAAAAGAGAATTCTTTATCTCTCAACCTTTTAGAGAGTTAACAACACAATGGGCCTGTCCCACAATTTTTTTTTATTTCATAACTACAAAGACGGATTGAAAATATTATACCCGTATTTTTTTGTTTTCAAAAATATTAAGTCTAAATAGAAAAAAAATGACGATAAAAACTACATTAATCTCATGTTTAAAACGCCCGCCGCCGGTGACGTACTACACTATCAACCAATCAGCGACAAGAAGTGAAACAGATGGCGTGCAACAGCCAATAAAATCGCCCAGAATTACGTACGTCACATGCGCGCCAAAACAATCTTTTAAAGTTAATGGACAAATTCAAACTAATGTAGGAACATTTACGACCATAATTTTTTCTTCAAGAATATGAAGAATTAGTTTTTTGATCCTATTCTTTCGATTCCAGTCATTAAAACAAAAATTTATGATATGTGGGATAGGCCCATTGAAACAGTCCAACACAATGAAATATTGCATCTTACGGAAAAACACAGCATTTACCAAAGCTGTTTTAAACCAAGTTATAAATCTGTATGAAATCATCGATGCAATATTAACAGATATAGAAAATGCAATTACATTTTTGAAATTGAAAATTTGAAAGACCTCTATTCTGAGCTATTAAACATAAAAAGGGTTATCGACACAAATCATGTATGCCACTGGAGGTAAAATTGGAAAATACAATATTGTATGAGAAAATTATTAAAGTAGAAAGTTCATTTTAAACAACAAAGTTACCTTTTTACTAAGAATACCAATAACTTATTCCGAAAAATTAAACTACTATCATTTTTATTCAGCTTCAATATACGCACAGAACCTCCTTAAGGTTATTTTCCCAAAACGTAAATATTTACTAAAAAACAAATTGCACTATTCATATCGTAACAGCGAATGCACCAAAATAAAGGACCAGTATTATGTGTGCGACAAAATTGAGTTGGAGAACTTGGACGTAAACAGCTAATGTAAGGTACAGCTATTGGAAGCCAACTCTCATCATCTGTCTACTTGTCGTTAATTTCAACTAGAACTATACCAAGTGATACTTAATCGACTGGACTATTCTAGTCAATGGCTAATAGTACTTCCACGAATGGAGTCATTACAATTGACTTGTTTTAACCAGAAAGACCATTTGAAATTAATCATAGGTTATATCCCGAGATGTTCAAGTTTTATCGGGTAAACTGTGCATAGGTGATTTTTTGCAAAATTTTGCTTGGAAAATGATTGAGACTAAATAATTCGACGATAAAATCCTGAGACCGCAGGTCGAAGGATTTTTTCCAAAGAATTATTTAGTCGAAACCATTTGCCTAAAAGAAAAATTTTGCAAAAAACCTACCAATGCACATTTTACGTGATAAAACGTGAACGCCGAGGGGTATATGTCAAGATTATTTCCTGAAAACTCACATTTTAGTTTATTAACAAGAAAACACCATAGTTAGAACACAAATACTAAACTAAACCTGATGAAATTAATGATAATATTGAACTCATCCCAGCAGATGACAGATTTTCGTTCAGCCATGTATATTCTTGTTTAGATTTCAAATTGACAATCATACGTCAAAATATTTTAATTTATGTAATTATTTAATGAAAACTACGTTACAGTGATTTATTAATTGTTAATATTGAAGAAGATAACTTAAATTTTATAAGTGTCTAAATCCCGTTTTGTTTAATATCAAATTTTCTTCAAAAAACGTATTCGAAAAAGGTAGGTGGTGTTTAATCACTGTTAAATTTTAGCAGCCAGGGATTTAATCAGTATAAAACGGTTTCCATTGGTGGAACTAGAAAGGTTCTCGGAATTTGATTGGCTGCTGGTACAATGAAGGAAATAATCATAGGTTATATCCCGAGACGTTCATGTTTTATCGGGTAAACTGTGCATAGGTGGTTTTTTGCAAAATTTTGCTTGGAAAATGATTGAGACTTGCGGTCTCAGGATTTTATCGTCGAATTATTTAGTCGAAACCATTTGCCTGAAAGAAAAATTTAGCCAAAAACGTACCAATGCACATTTTTCGTGAGAAAACGTGAACGCCGCGGGCTATAGTCAAGATTATTTCCTGAAAACCCACATTTTAGTTTATTAACAAGAAAACATCTTAGTTAGAACCCAAATACCAAACTAAACGTGATGAAATTAATGATTAAGTCATGCTACTTTGGTGTGAAAGCCCACTATACGGAACAGTTTGTTTTTCTCAATTAGTTTGTTTCTGCTTTAGGTAATTTTAAAAGGCTCATTTTTATGTAATTATGAATTAAGGGATAGTAATACGTAATACGGATAGTATAGTATATTATGAATTAAGGGATAGGTAATCAAAATTTTAAAACTAATGAGCTCTTGTATTTTATTTTTTTGGACGGTGTTTCGACAAGAATCCAGTAACAATATTTGGCACAGAAAATACCTTTGATATAAGAAATTATTTCCCAAAGTGCCCTTGAATCATAATACACTTGATTTTTAGCAGTACCCAAGCCAGTTTTGGTTATTCAAAATCGTACAGATATTGAGTAATTATTTATTTATTTTTTTATTTGTATCACATTTATCCATCCTTGTATATCTAACGGCTTTCAATATCCAAATATCCTTTTA
The DNA here is from genome assembly GCF_016097725.1 of Ips typographus. Lineage (NCBI taxonomy): Eukaryota > Metazoa > Arthropoda > Insecta > Coleoptera > Curculionidae > Ips > Ips typographus. Next base: position 177,867 of record NC_138431.1, on the reverse strand, counting down.
AATTGGACACACTTTATAAATATATAAATAAAGAATCTTAATATGACACATTGAAAATGTGTGATATGACTGATATGTACAGGGTGATTGATTGAATTTTGACCACCCCCTTAACTTCCATAATTTTGATTTTGGCAAAAAACGTTAAATACAAAACTAGAAGATATTTAGGTCTACTTTATTTTTAGATAAACAGTTATTATACAGGGTGTCCCAAATTTGAGTAACGAACCAAACTTATGTTTTTTTAAATACAATGACCAACTTTTTAATCGATATTTTAATTCTACGTCAAATTCTAGGCCTAATTGATGTAAAGTGTCTGTATCGATATTAAAATGTTTCCGCAGCAGCGTCCTTGATTGATTGAATTTTAACCACCCCCTTAACTTCCGTATTTTTGATTTTAGTAAAAAAACTAGTTGTAGCAACAGTTATAGATATTTGGGTCTACTTTTACTCTTAGATAAACAGTTATTATACAGACTGCCCCAAATTTAAGTAACTAACTTAACCCTTAATCACATAGTCGAGGAAACATTGTTAAAGTAACAGATGCTGCGGAAAGTTGAATATCGATACAGACATTTTACATCAATTCCTAAAATTTGACGTAGAATGCAAATATCGGATAAAAAGTTGGTCATTGTGTTTAAAAAACATAACTTTGGTTTGTTACTAAACCTTGGGACACCCTGTATAATAACTGTTTATCTAAAAATAAAGTAGACCTAAATATCTTCTAGTTTTGTATTTAACGTTTTTTGCTAAAAGCAAAATTAAGAAAGTTAAGGGGGTGGTCAAAATTCAACCAATCCAGGACGTTGCTGCCGAAACAGTTGAATATCGATACAGACATTTTACATCAATTAGGCCTAGAATTTGACGTAGAATTCAAATATCGGATAAAAAGTTGGTCATCGTATTTAAAAAAACATAAGTTCGGTTTGTTACTCAAATTTGGGACACCCTGTATAATAACTGTTGATCTAAAAATAAAGTAGACCTAAATATCTTCTAGTTTTGTATTTAACGTTTTTTGCTAAAAGCAAAATTAAGAAAGTTAAGGGGGTGGTCAAAATTCAATCAATCACCCTGTACAATGAATAAAAAAAATGTAAACATAGCAGAAAGGAGCAATAGCAAACAAAGTGGGTGACAGAAACAAGGGGGAGGGGGGGGGAGTAATATGGCGGCCGTCAATACTTGTTAATCTTGTCCACTGTAGAACTTAATTTAAATTTGCAAAACTCAACTGTTAAAGAACCACAAACAAACAAAACAAACTAACACTATACTACAACAAATACAAACAACAAATTTTTGCGGGTTTGAAACTCCAAACTTTCAATGACTTTGCGTCAATTCAACTGCGCAGTAGGCGAATGCGCAATCAAAGATGGTGGACTTCCGTCCCCCTCGCTTAATGCACAAACGGGTTATAATTTGTATTATTGTTACCTCCTGATACTTGTTCTTTTTACTCATTGGATATGTATAGATTTGCATAAAATTCGATTGCACCAAAATTTCCATTTTTTTGTGTTTTAAAGTAGGTTATCAGTAACCACTCTTTAAATATGTATTTGTATATCAGAAACGGCGTTAAAATATTATCTTATTAATGTCAAGTTTTGCATTTTGAGCGTTTACAGACACTAACAAACCTTGGGCATGCTGTTGCTCGGTGCTCCAAAATTCTATATTACTCTTACATATTTTGCGTTGTTTAACACATATGTCATAGTAATTTGTTAATAAATAACTAATATTGTTACTTTTGAATGTCACCAATATTCAAACGTGTCAATTTTCTGGTTATTTCTTAATGATTATTTATTTAACATGGACAATCATACAAAACACAATATGGCACTGAAATTCACAACTTATAAATTAGTATGCATGTTTCAATGTTGATAATCTTAAAAAATGCTACTCGTGTTAATTTATATTCTTAGTAATTTTTTCTGTACTAGTAAACTTATACAGTGTGTCCATAAAGTGTGCAATATATTCTATTAAAATTCAGGGAGTTGTTTTTCAGAAAAATCTCGGCACGTATGTTATTATTTTTAAACGGGCATTTTTTGAGAAAAAATTAGATATACAGGATGTCCCAAAAATGAGATATAACCTTCGAGTTGACATTTTCAAATGAGAACTGAGGTGATATTCATGCAGCATATCCTATGTCGATATTCAGATGTTTTCAAGAAAATAACGTTTTAAAAAATAAACCATGTTTTATTGAAAATAGTGTTTAATAATAAAAAACAATAATTATTTAGTTAATTAAATATTCAAACTAAAACCCTTCTTGTGCCTGGCAGTAGCAGAAACGATCGATATATTCACGCTGGACCCTATTAATACTGGTTTCTTGACTAATGTTAGCACACTCTCTTCTAATTCTAGTTTTTAAGGGGATCGGTAAAGACTTTACGTTTTTCGATCGCGATGCTTGGCCTACGTGTAGAAAAATATATAAAAAACACTGTTCGTTCTTTGTTTCTGTCGATAAAACTACGGCAGTGTTAACGCAGACATTACTGTTTAAGCGACGATGCTCCTAGAGTAATATGGAACAAAGATGCAAGATTTCCGCTCCGAAATTCGAGCAACTTTTTAGTCCTATCTTTTAACCCAAATCACGACTTTAATTTTTAACTTATTTGCGTGATTTTTTTTTTATTAAATAGCTAAAGGTTTGGGGAATGTGCGAAAGTTATTTTTGTCACCAAAAAAGTTTTGCAGGTAGGAAAAATAGTGACTTGAAAATTATGGTAATTTTAGCATTTTGTTAAAATGCTTCTAAATATTTTAATTGACGTAATATTAAAATTATATTGACTTTGGCACATTCTAGGAAGTGTCTTCTTTCATATGACGTTTAAAAAACAGCAATATCTAGCCTAGTTTTTTTTTAATTTGGGTTAACAGATTGTCATAAAATGCATTGAATCTCCCATAAGACGTTTTGCTTTACCGATGCCCTTAAGTCATCGTTTTATAAACAACATTTTAGGATGGCCCCACAAAAAAATCAAAGATTGAGATCAGGAGATCTTGGAGGCCATTCAGTTGATCCACGCCTTCCAATCCATCGGTCATGATATGCTACTTCGTTAAGATACTGTCGAACTTATATTGCATATTGTGGTGGTGCACCATCTTGCTGTAACCATATATTTCACATCATGTGTCACTGGATTCATTAGTTTATTATTAGCGCTGGATTATTAGCAATTCTTAAACTGGGGATGGCTGTAAGAAATCAAAATATTTTGGACCGTTCAATGTCTCTGGAAAAGAGTAATGCCCAATGATCTAATTCCTCACAATTTCTGCCCCAACATTAAATTTTTCAGAATATTGGGTGTGTTGTTCTCTCATCCATCTGGGATTCTCTTATTCCGACAGTTTTGTCTATTAACTTTCCCCGTTAATGTGAATCATCAGTGAATATAATATTTTTAACTTGAACAGGAACATTATGACACATCTCTATTAAGGTTTCACAGAATTGCAAGATGAACAAGAGATGTCTTAATGGCGGGATTGGCGGGCAACTAGACGAATGCTAATATGTCGATTTTCTTCCACAGATAATAAAATATTTAGTTTTTCGGTTTTGTTTATCGCAAGACGTCCATTTTTCAACTTATCTTCTACAGAACCCGTATCTCAAAACTTTCTTTTAATTTTACTAACTACTGACTGGTTTATTGGCCTTTCTGGATATTTGTTATTAAATAAAACACACACTTCATATTGAGTTCGCACTCTATGACCATTCCCAATCATCATCAGAATTTCAGTTCTTTGTGTTGGTGATAAACGCATTGTAATATTATTATTTGTTTGAAATAAAGTCGCAGAAAAAGCAAACAGACAAATTAGGAACTTCAAAATGAATGAGAATAGCATTGCTATAAAAATTTTAAAAAACATCAGCCCGATGTGTTCAGTGGAGCTTTTTCTTCAAATAATTTTTTCAGAATTTCCCGTAGTATCGATAAATGCAACAAAAAATGGGGGTTCTCATTTGAAAATGTTAACTGGATGGTAGTATCTCAATTTTGGGACACCCTGTATATCTAATTTTTTTCTCAAAAATGTGCGTTTATTAATAATACCATACCTGTCCGAGCATTTTTCTGAAAGATAATTTGCTGAATTTTAATTGAATTTATTCCATACTTTATGGACACACTCTACTTAGGTATTCGAATTACTTATGACTTATGAGACACTTGTGCTAAGTTATTTTTTTTTAAATACTTTTTTACATTAAGTATTTAACTAAAAATCGAGTGGAATTGCAGATCGTAGCATAACACATCTGAGAAAATTTTCATTGCTATGGATTACACTATATTAATAAACTACGATAGCGAAAAAAATAGCTAATTTAACATTGTGAATAGGTAATTCTGCCTAAAATATATAACAATGTATTCAGTACGTAATTAGCATTTTGTCGGAGGTATATTAGTAAGTTTTTACCGATTAACGTATCAGTACAAAATTGAACTGACAGCAGAAACATAACCAACCAACACCTATTATAAAGTAAAAATGATAAATTGTATGATACATGTTTATAAACAAGCTGATTTATTACTAGGTAAATTTGTGGAATTACTTTGTTTTTGCTACTGACCAAATAATAATTAATATTATTCAAATATACATTTTCAGTGCTCTGGTGGATGATGGTAATAACATTGGTTGAGGGATACTCTAGAAACGATTTGCAGAAACTGTATCCAGGGTTTGGAACAGAATTTGTTATTTTTCCAGATGAAAATAACAGTCCCATTTTGGGCTATTTAAAATTCCAAAATGACAGCAGAATTGTTCCGGAACAAAAATTTGATTTTGGAAAAGATATTCAATTTCAGTTTTTTTCTCGGTACAGTATAACAATATTTGTTTTATGTCGTTTGTTTTATACTGTAAACTTACTTATTAACGCTTAATGTTAGAGAATATCCCAATGGAGTCTATTTAAAACCCGAATCAGATTTAAATAATTATGTGAACCCAAACAGAACTACAAAATGTATTACCCATGGCTGGATGTCTGGAGGCTCAAAAGACACATGCGTTCTAATTAAGGACGGATTTCTATATAAGTAAGATAAAAGGATCACTATAAATAAAAGTATGTTTTTGCTGAATCAAGGATATGGTGCTATTAGGTATGACGCCAATATCTTTATCATGGACTGGAGCGCCATTTCGGGCAATCCGTTCTATCCGATACCTATGATGGCAACTCCCAAGGTTGGCAAATACTATGGGACATACCTGAACTACCTGATTGACAAAACTGGCATTAATCCGAAAGATATTCACTTGGTGGGACACAGTTTGGGAGCACATGTATCAGGATTTGCAGGACGAGAAGTAAAACAAGGGAAAATTGGCAGAATTTCGGGTATGTTGTACTATATTGGACATTTTCGAGATAACCTAGTGTTCGTTCCACATTATTTTCTTTAGGATTAGATCCGGCACTTCCGGGTTTCGATGTTGGTCTGGTTTCAGCGGGAACGCTGGGCAGCAGCGATGCCGATTTCGTTGATGTAATTCACACATGCGCTGGTTATTTGGGATATAAAACGCCCTTAGGACACGCAGATTTTTATCCTAATGGTGGTGGTCCTCCACAACCGGGATGTTCAATTTTGCAAGTTAGTTTCTGACGTTTATTATTATGCAAGCACCCTCTTTGCGATGCAAAGGCATCTTTACAATTTCGAATGGAATGTTTGACCACCTAGTTTCAGAGTTATGACATACGACATAACGAATTAACCAAAACAACAAAAAACTATTTATTAAAATATAAATTGAATAATATTACTGAATCATGTCGGAGGTGTTGCTTTAAAAACCTGACTAACAACATTTTAAAATTTACAAATATTTGACTATACTTTTTTTTTTAATAACAAATATCTAAGAGTTCAATAAGGTGGTAAATTTCACTATTCCAATTCGATACAAATTTTTAGATTTTTTTTCTACCGAAGTTTTTGAACCAGCCACATCAATAATCTTTTTTGAAATGGATAGGTAACAATTTTAATAAAATTGTATGTTTTTCGGAAATTTCTGTAATCAGCAGCCAAGGCCAATAAAATTTTATCCAGGTATTAACAGGTATATATATATATTTTAGTTATGATCAATATGAATCCTGTTGCTCTTTGCTCAAAGTTTAAACTCAGATAGCTGGAAACTAATTGGATGAAACTTAGTTAAACATCAACTGCAGATTTTAGAAATTCTTAAGAACATATAAAACTGATTTATATCGGTACCGTACCATTAAGTAGATGATGGATTTCGCTGGTCCAAAGACCGAAAACATAACATAAAACTCTAAATATTCGAAACGACCATCAAAAGATAAATGTTTTAACTGTAAGTGATATTCCAAACTTTTATATTTGCAACTTTCACATTTGAGCAAAAGGTAAACGATGTCAGTTATATCATGACAAAATTGCGCAAACGGAAAGCTTACATGACGCTTTGGAAAATAATGGTATTGGTTTTAATTTATGAGATATTTAGAAAAACGCGTTTTTTGGATTTTTGGTGTACTATTTTATTAAGCTTTTGTAATGATGAATTCAGCGATGTATAACACAATATGGTTATTTGGATTAGCAGAAGATGACAAAATTCACTTGTCAGTTTTAACATACCTCAGTAATGCATTTTGGTTTTTAATGTTTTGGACACCTACACAATTGTTTTTTTTTGCATTTGTAAAATTACTTTTCAAGATAATAAAAGACTATTAAAAAAAAATTCTGGTCTTGATGTGCACTGGGAAATATTTATTGACGGTTGTTTGGACTAAGGTTTCATCAAGTCATGCAGCTTCACATTTTTAAAGAAGTAGGTATTTGTCTAAATTTAACAAAAGGATTATCTACTAAAGTGATCGACGGAAAATGGTGGGGTAAAATAAAAGTAAAAGCATTAGTAATCAAGCATTTTTCATATTATTCTTTACGATAATGTACATACCATTTTTTTGTTCGAATTGTCTTTCTAGATAGTTTGGAAAACGGACAACTAAAAAGTTTCAGCCAGAAAATGAAATTTCATATATAATTCTCTCTACGACATATGAGGTCATTTCAATTTAAAGTTGGCATCAAATCATTACATTTCTGCTCGACATGATGACATTTTTGAACCTAACCATCATTTTTGTGATGAATTTGAGGCAATTTATGTGTGTATAATTGTATATTTGTTTCTATTATTTTGAGTAGTCTGGTCTCAAAAGATTACAACTTATTAGTCAAGTGGTTTAATAATTTGAAACGGGCTATTGCCTCGCGCTTTACACAAATTGTTATCATCAAAAATGTTTAACTTTGCCTATGTATCTGGAAGTGCAATTTTCCAAAAACACTCTTATTTATTAAGTACAAACTAAATCTTTTTCTTTCTCTCTAGTTGTTTACTTTATTGGTTGAAGTGTCGTCATCTTATGTACAATATCATTCATGTTATGTTGATTGTGATTTCTCTCAATTTATCTTTGTCTGCAATGCACCTCATATTGTCCTGCAGTGAATTTCCTGAGAAGTGCTTCATTTGGTACATCCATCGCCTCGGCGATCGCCCCTAGGTCTCGTGCCTTCGAATTTTTCCAAATTGTCATCGTTTCTCCTGCTCACATGTCCAAAAAACGAGAATTCGTTGTGTTACAATGGTTGACAGTGTTACATTAACTTGAAGTTCTTCTATTATTAACATGTTGGTTCTGTGGGCAGTCGAAGGCATTCTTAAAAGCCTTCTCCAGATTAGCAATGTCTGTGCCTTCAAGGTCCAGGTTTCTGCCTCCTATAATGCTACTAAGTGGTCAACATAAATAATGTGATTATAGTATAGTTTTCAAAAACTATTTGAATTTTCAAGTACTTGATAGAGAAACTACTTGACTTGACTCAAATATTCATTCTTTGAAGCTTCTTGAAAATACAGACGTAAATATAGACGAAGCCGTGAATCTAAATAGTTTGAACTGACAAGTGTAATCTAATACATACAATATGTACTAGTTTTTCGGTCCGGATTTTATACGTCATTTATGGTATACCAGGTGTCCAAGAGCACCCTGGACATAGGAGATTAACATGGAAAAACGGTTTTGATTTTTTTGCGCCTGTACGGTTGATATGATTGAAAAATCATATTAATAAAAGTTGTAGTACTTATCACAGACTAGTTTTCTGTATTTTTTTCAGATCTCTAACTTGAAACTTTCTCTCTAACTTTGAACTTTTTACGGATAAACAGGTCATTGTTGCTGATACGGTTGCTCGACAACCGCTTATACAGTGCAGGCTAAAAGTTTAAATTTTCTCATTTTTATTTGTGTTTTACGACGAAAGGGCTCAAGTTAGAGATCTGAAAAAAATACAGAAAACTAGTCCGTGATAAGTAATACAACTTTTATTAATACGATTTTTCAATCAAATCAACCGTACAGGCGCAAAAAAATCAAAACCGTTTTTCCATGTTAATCTTCTATGTAAAAGATGCTCTTGGACACTTGGTATATCCTAATTGTGTAACATTTTTTGACACTTTCATGTGCGCGTGTAATAAAATAATTCACACAGCACCAATTTTTAAGTGCTATATTTGAATATAAGAAGAAGCAGGTGCTGTATCTTCAGTACTTTCCTGTATAACTATGGGTTCCTTCCAAGTAGTGAAATTGTCTTATACAGAAAAGATCTTCAAAGAATTTATTAGATGACATTTTCCATCACATTGATACATTGCGAATAAATGTACTCGATGATTTACTTATTTTTCAGTTGATAGTAACTTGTAACGTATAGTAATAAACAAAAGATGTCATTTTCTTTTCTATACAGAATTTTAAACTATAAAGTAAATTGTTGTTAAACGGCACAATTTTTTACATGGTTTTATGTGTTGTAGTTAATTCTACATTTGTTTTTCCGCATATTGTGAAAAAAAACTATTCTTTTTATAATTCATGTAAAAGTTTTGTAATCAGCTTAATACAAAGGTCCATAAAGACACCCCTTTATCAACCTCATAGTTGGTGCAAAACTTTATAAGAACATTTGAAACGGTCTTTGATAGCACGTAACACTACGCTTTGTAACACTTCAAAAAACTCACTCCGTAAGTAATTTAGGAATAGAAGAAGGATCAAAAAACAATACATAATAAATTGAAGGGCTAATTGTGTTATCAAAAAAGTCAAAAATTATTTATGTTTTCTGTTTTGGAAGTTCAAAACCTCACAGTTTAGCCGACGTTTCGCAAATTTATTTTGCATCCGTAGGGCAAACTTTTTTAGCTTTTTAGCTTTTTTATAACGAATCGCTACAAATCAGACGTTTTCCGACTAATTGTATATATTTGTAACCATATTTTTATAAAGTGCAAAAAAATAAGGTTATAAAGAAAACCCCGTTAATGTCACCAAATGTGTTTAGTTGAGACAACACTCACACGAAATAAAAAAAGAAAGCAAAAAGACGCCGACTAAACTATAAACTTCACAGTTTACACGACATGATTTGCTGATTTCCAACACAGATCTAAGAGCCAATACCAAAAACATCAGTCATTCAACCGAAGATCATAAACCAAACGTATATCAGAAATTATGTTCATATATGTTAAAAGGTTTTATTTAATAATAAATTCAAATAAGTGCATTTATTTTAGTTTATCGAGGCATGCAGCCACGGGAGATCTTGGAAAATTTATGCCAGTTCACTTATATCCAAAGAGCCTTTCGTAGCCACCAAATGCTCCATATTTAGTGAGTTGGAAGAGAGTAACATTTGCCATGGAGAGACTAGTTTTATCGGCGATCCCACTCCGTTAAACACCAGAGGAGTATATTACAGTAAAATTCTTGATACAGATTTAATACTATCGACATCCGATAAAAATAAAACTTAACAGTATGTTTTGAAATTTTATTTTTCTTTTTAAGTAATATATTAATAATCATAATAATCGTAAAACGTAAATAAATAATAGGATCTTAAAGTTCTTTTTTCAAGTAGTGAAGTACGAGCTAAAAAAATCTTTCTCAGATCAAGCTGGAATCCTCGAAATTGAACTTATTTTTAGCAATTTATGCTGGAGCTGATAGATTACTGAAACATTTATATTCCAGGACAGTCTTAAAATAAACCGTTATAAAATAAACGTACACATGAATGGGTTGTACGGGGTAGACCAAAAACCAAAACCCGATGTCAATGTTCAGGCTCAAACTTAAACACAAACAAATGAAACATGTTGTATAATTTTGCATTTTTGGATAAATGTTGAAATTAAATTAAATTAAAAATTAAATAAATTAATAATAAAAAATAATAAATAATAAATATTGAATAATAATAATACTAATAATAATTATAATTATAGTATTTTATTATATTTTAATATGAATAAATCTTTAATTAATTTAATTAAATTTATTTATTGTTTATTTAATTTATGTTTAATTTATCGGTCCTTAAGTGCATAAAAATTAGACAAATTTTAGAGTTTGTGAAATACAGAATTCAGTTAATAAATAAACTAGGCAGTAGTCAACAGGGTGAAATAATGAACTTATGTTTTTGATAAATCTTCCATAATACTTTGTCATGCCTATACAAGATCTAGTCTCTGTATTATTAGTAGGGCGTGGAAGTTATCAATAGCTTTCATTTTCAATTTAGATTTATGTATTCCTTTATCGTCTCACGTAACCGCAGTACTCAATCTGGTCCTCGCCAAATTCACATTTTTCTAAATTAATACGTAGGTTGTATTTATGTAGCCGTTGTAAAACTTGAACTGATTATTAGGAGCAGTAATTATAATATCATCACGGAAAACTGTATCACCTGGAATTCCTGACAAAATATTTTTTATTTCTCGTTGCCAAAATGCAGGTGCACTTGCTACGCCGTACAAAAAGTCTTGAACAAGAAAATAATCCTTTATGTGTACTAATTGTTAACAAATTTCGATCCTCCGGCCTGATTTCTAACTGTAAATATGCTTGTCTGAAATCTATTTTTGAAAATTTTGTGACGTCAGCCATAGTAGAAAATAATTCCTCGGTGGTAGGAAGTGGGTGATAGTCAATTTCTAAATGAGGTTTTATGTCACTTTAAAATCGCCGCAAATTCGAACAGAACCATTTTTTTAAGAACTGGTACTATACAGGGTGTCCCACGACGAAAAATATCGATTGATATTGGAAAAAGTATAAATAGGAGAGTTTTGAAAATTTGGCATGATACTGATGTGGGCATGCCCAATCTAACTAAAATATTTTGAAGATGGTTGCACTTCCGTTTATACCGGAAGTCGATCACAACTTTCTTATTTTAAATAGAACACCCTATATAATATTACATATTTGGATTCCTCACAAAATTCTGACCAACTTATGTGTACAATGCCCTATGCCTATCTCTAGCCGTTTTCGAAATATTTGATGTTTTTCCAAAAAAGTGACAGTTGCAACGCTCAAAATATTTTTGTACTCTGTCAAAACCTTAATTCATTTTGCAATGAAACTTTGGGTTATTGTAAATAAAGGATCGTTTTATTAAACTGAGGGTGCGTAATGACTCATTTGTATACAGGGTCGTCAAAAAAAAATCATAAACTTGCCACTAAAAAAAATGAAAAATCTAAAGTTTATTAAATAGAAACCCACATTTTTTATGACGGAATCATTTTGAGCATTAAAAATTACTATACGTTTCAATTTACTTGCCTATACCTAAATCCAATCCATTTCGTTTTATTTGAGAATAAACATTTTTGATTAGCTGGTACTCTAGTTAGCCATGCTTTTGACACACGGTGATATTGGAGACCTGCAGAGCATGTTAATAACACTAGTTTTGAGTGTTTTGACAACTGCAAATTGCCGTAGCGGTTACGTTATTCCAACCAAGATTACTTAAATCTGTTTGTTATTTACGGAGAATGTGATAAAGTTGTGAGTAGAACATGTTCGACGATCGACGTTTATACCGGAAGTACAACCATCTTGAAAATATTTTAGTTAGATTGGGCATGCCAAATTTTCAAAGCTCTCCTATTTATACTTTTTCCAGTATCAATCGATGTCTTTCGTCGTGGGACACCCTGTAGGTGTAGCCCAATCGGAAGTATTGACTTTTTCAATAATTCCTTCTTTTAGCAAATTTTATAACTCTCCCTCCACCGCGGATTTCAATTAGAAGGGTATTGGCCCTGGCTTTTACGTAAACTGGTGTAGTCTTAGGTTTTAATGTAAGTTTGCCTATGATACATTGAAATTTTCCTAAAGCCGGTTCTAAAATTATAGGATATTTTTTTAATAAATTTTTAATTTCAACCTGTAATGAACTAGAATTTGTTTCCTCCGTAATAAGTTAAATAGACTCAAACTTAATTAATTGTAGTTGTCTAATCCACCCACATCCTAACAATGGCATTTTATCAGTTCTTGCAATGTTTAGACTGTAGCTTGTTATGTTTGTTACATTTACTATTGCATAACCAATAGTAACCAGCTCTGTATTGCAAAAACTGACAAGTTTGGTATTTAAAATTAAGTTGGGCGTATGTGGAAAAATTTGTGCAAATTGTTTTTCACATATAGTTGTAACTGCGCTACCCAAATCAACTTCAAAATCGATAAATTTATCATAGACATTGAGTTTCAAGATATACTTATCTCGATATTCCTGATGCTCAATGTGGTTTATCTCGTCAGACTCCACCTGGCACGTTGATGCACCGGTTTCCTTTGTCCTTTTGAAGCAAATCTGTAAATGGCCCATAATGCCTCAAAAAAAACATTTTGTACTTTTTGGTAGTCAACATTTGGAGGCCAGGCGACTTCCTCCGCATCTGACACATTTTACAAAAGTATTAGAACATCTGGCTTGTACTGCAGGTTGAGAATGTTCCGAAGTAAAACGTTCCTTAGCCGCTAGACTTCTCGAGTTTCGAAAAACCTCAGATTCTGTCTGCTGTATTCTTTTTGGCCTGAATGAAACCCCATTCACTCGGTTGTCCATTCGTGTTAGGTGGTTTGCATCTTTTTCTGACATTTCCATAGATATTGCTGTTCGTACCGCAGTGTCAAAGTCCAGATTTTCCATTTCCAGAAGTTGGCATCGAATCCTATCACTTCGCAGTCCAAAGACGAACTTGTTACGCAATGCAGTTTTTAGGTAGGTTCCAAAGTTGCAGTTTATAGCCAATTTTTGAATAGTTACCACGTAGTCCTGTAAAGACTCTGTATCTTTTTGGTTTCTCTGGTGAAATCTGTAGTTCTCAGAAATTTCCAGAGGCTTAGGGGCGTAAAATTCTTCTAAGATGGTTTTTAGGTGCTTAAATGATTTTGTGCATGGATCAGCAAGTGAAGTCTTATCGTAAACCAAGTCAAACGCTTCCTGTCCTAGGTAGTGTAGTCGGCTTCAGGTACTTTAAATAATTTAAAATCGCCCTCAAGTCGCCGAATCCAGTTGTTCCAGTTCATTGTATTCTTCGTGTCATTGTGTTTTTCGAATGTCTCCTATTTTGAAAGCTCCTCACAACTTTTTTGTATATTTAAATATCTAAGTGAAACACAAACTTTTTTAAGGCACTTTTTCGATGTAATTCCAGTGTCGTGTTTAGTTTTTTGCTCCTGCCTTCCGTTTTCTCAATAATTGACATACATTTTTTATTTTAAATGGAACTAATAATCGAATGTCTATAGTTATTCCCACAAATAACTGAAATATGAAGTTAATTTGCAATGAGTAACAGATATGGACCCAATATCAATTTACTTTTTCAGTATTTTCCCACACATAAATGTAAGTAAGACAAGAAGTAGAAAATAATTAAAAATAAATTAAAGAAAAAAAATTTAAACTTTGACTCCAAAGTTAAAAACGTAGTAATTTTAAACATTCAAGTGTTGTCATAGGAACAAAAAATAAATAAACGTCACTTTTGACATCTGATGTCAAAACCTCAATCAAATCCAACTTGAATTAAAAAAGTGTAATATCTCAGTTATTTTTAAGATTAACTATAGAGATACTTCCAACAGTAAACGGCATAACTAACTAACTAACTATCTAACCGGGAAATCGGGTTTTCCTGTCAAAACACTGTAAATCCGGACACCCTGTACCTGTACTTGTACTGTAGTGGCGGATTTATCTCATTCACCGCCCGTTGCTAAATTTTATTCTTAACTTAATACAGTAGGAATTCCACTTTTAATCTTAAAAGAGTCACGTGACCATTTGCATCATCAAAAAAGTCACGTGATTCGGTGTTTAAAACTAAAAAAACAATCCCGTGGCAGCTCAAATTCGATTTCGCCATTTAAAACAGTCACATGACCTTTAGGATTCCGTTTTGAGGTTCAAAAAAAGTCCCTAGACATTTTTTAACCGTCCGTCGGGGGCGCGTGTGTCAGAATAATAAAAATAAAAAAATGTTATCTGCCATACTTGAATGCTTGAAAGTAGAATTGCTGTTTGCCGAGTAGTTTTGTGTGTCCCTTTAATCTACGCCCCAGGTGTAGTAAAACCGTTCTGGGGCAAGGTACTTTTAGATATATGAGATTTTATATCAAATTGATAAGTTGTGTCCGATGAAATATTGTTAGGTTCTAGTGATAAATGTGCATGATAAAAAATATGTCATACAAAATTCTAGTTTTTTAGTAGAAAATAACTTTGTTAATATACAAAATTAAACAGGATGTTATTTTATTTAAAATTAAATACCATTTAGTTTAGTTTTATAACCATTTCCAAGTCTTTCGGTGTAATAGATTTTGTTGTGTATATCCAATAGTGTTTCTTCAAAATTTAAAGTTAAACTAGTGTTAGTTTTGATAGTTGTGTGCAACATCTGGTGACATCTGTACTCAACTCTATGAGTTAGAAAGTACAGATGGCGTTCCAAAATCTAGGAACAGCACCATTAATGCCATTTTTAGTGTTAGTTTATTTGCATAAGAGTTCCATAATCGACTTGATAGGAATCTTTAAGTGAAACAGTATTTATTTAGAGAGAGAGTTACATGACCTTTAAAACTAAATATGATTGAAAATAGTCACATAACCGTTTGCACCTTAAAGAGTCACGTGATTTTTAAAATATCAGTTCAAACTGAAAAGCGTTCCTGTAAACGGTAACCGAACGTCAGAATTCCGTTTTAGCATTAGAAAGGTCAAGGAACCTTTAAAATAAAATTGATGATTGAAAATCGTCACGCGACTATTTTCACTGTAAAAAGTCACGTAAATTTGAAAGACATCAATTTAAACTGAAAAACGGTCACGTGACATTGTAAATTCCATTTTTAATCTAAAAAGAATCGCAAAAACTTTAGAATTAAATTTAATGATTGAAAATCGTTATGTGACTATTTTAACCTTAAAAAGAGTAACGTGATTTTAAAAATATCAGTCTACGTTAGGGATGACATCACACACTGAATCACAGTCACGTGATTCAGTGTATCAGTTTTAAACCTAAAAACGGCCAAGTGACCTTTATGATTCTGTTTTGATGAAAAAAGAGAGTGATAAGTCACGTGACCATCTGCACCTTAAAAAGAGTCACTTGATTTTAATAATATAAACTGAAAAACGATCATGTGACCCTTCAAATAATATTTGGACATTTAAAACGGTCACGTAATATTCAGGCTCTGTTACATTAGAAAAAAATATCACGTGACCATTTGCACCTTAAAAAGAGTCAAATTTAAAAAGTGTGAGTGAGGATGGTTGTAGAAAATTTCATCCTCTACAAGATCTAATGAGAAATTAAAGGGTCTAATGAGAAATATTATTTATATGGTTTGCATTTTCGTATGCCCTGTTCTCTGATGATTTATGGTATATTTGTGTTTTTCCGCTTTATGCCGCCTTCAAAAAATTAGCCCCGTTTGCTTTTATATACTACTAGAACCCCCCTAAATCCGGCACTGAGCATATATCGACAAAATATCAAATAGTATTTTTATTAAATTACCACACATCAGGTAAATTGCACAAATATTTAGTTGTTTCAACTTGACAAGATAAAATTTTTAATTGTGCATCTTTCAAACACATGTCAGGAATATTCCAAAAAGAACATTACAGCACAAAAACCGCAATTCTGCAAGATGTAACTAGCGGTGGAAAACCAATACAATGATGCAATATGGTAATTTTAGTAAACAAGCGTTTCTCTTTCACTTAGCCGATCAAATCGGTATTTTCAGCTTGTAAATTGCGTGCCCAATCGAAAACACGTATAATTATCATACCTGTTTTGAACGTGCGATAAAGTGGGAATGCAGCCTAAGAGATAGTTTTCGTATATGAGAGTTCATTTCAGCCGAAACATGTTGAAAGTATACGTTTACGTCACGTTTTATTTGGTTGTTTGTTTAGGGTGCATCAGTGGAGAAAAATTACGTAAGTTTGATTTTTTTTCTTTACTGCAAATTTTCTTCTGACCCAAACTAAATTTAAAAAAAGAAAACCCGATCTTGAAGTTTGTTTTTTAGCCGTCTTGCCGGACGTCGTAACATTGACGTCTGGACTGATTGGTCCAATCTCGAATTAGTCTAATTTGTTGTCTATACAGGGTATAGGTAATATAGTTGGGCTATCTAGACGCTAAATATCTCCGTCTCTGTATCGTGAGATCAACTAGAAAAGGTTTTGTATTTATACAAGGTGACCCATCATTGGGATCTTGGAAATGGCAATAGTTACAGGTTTCGTTAAATGGAGAAAATGTTGCTCCATGTAGTGCCCGTTCAGAATGTGTCTTAAAATCTAAGATATCTACAGGGGTTATCAAATTATTACCAAATTACTAAAATCTTTGAATTCCTTGTTTTGTAAATATGTCACTAACCGTGTACATTAGAACAAAATGTTAAATAGCAAAAATGTATGGCATCTTTCAGCATATTGTTTGACATAACGGAAATAATTAGGAAAAAATGTGTCTAGGTTCTAGGGGGCGCCACTTTTGTTTTTCTTATGGGCGCATATGTTTCTTGTCTTCTTTTATTAAAAAGTTTAGCAATCTAAATCTATCGCCAAACTTCTACAATAAAATATCATCTTCTTTCCAAATAATAAGCTATTTTTAATTGTTTAAATAAGAAAATAGCTAACTGTAAGCCGAGCAACGGAACTTCACCAACCAAATAAATTAGTTTAAAGATTTTCAATACGCATAATCTAATTCTTCTGTCCATATCGCTAACTGCTTTTTGAACAATTTGCGGAGTAATATTTTGCAACGCGTTTTCCACTTTAATCCGTAATTGCTTTTCGGTATTGCTTGGAGTAAAATAAACATGTTACCTTAGGTCACCCCACAAAAAAATCTAGGGGATTTAAACATGAAGACCTCGAAGGCCCCCATATGCACCTTTAAGAAAAACAAAACTGGCGCCTCCTAGAACCTAGAACCATTTTTTCCTAATTATCTACGTTATGTCAAACAATGAGCTAAAAGATACTATACATTTTTAGTATTTGACATTTTGTTCTAATGTCAACGGTTAGTGACAAAACAAATTTGTAATACTTACAAAAAAGGAAATAAAAGGTTTTAGTAATTTGATAACCCCTGTAGATATCTTGGATTTTAAGACACATTTTGAACGGGCAATAAATGGCACAACTTTTTCTCAATTTAACGAACCCTGCGATTTCCAAGATCCCAATGATGGGTCACCTTGAAAGTTCCCACCCTGTATATTATACCTCGGTTGTCGGTTATATTTTTTATCTGACATTTTTGATTGACAACCGTAGTATCTGTTGCTGGTTTTAATACTGCTAGTTAATATAGAAAATTTTTGTTCTGACTAATTTATCTTTAAATGTTGTAGGTATTGTCATAATACTAAAGAGTTCAGTATTATGACAATAATAATATAATAATAATGATATTTATTTAGCCCAATGGCTACATAATTTCACAAATATATCAACAAAGAACACAATAAAAGAACAATATAAACACAATTATTACAAATTAAAAACAATGAGCTTGTATATGTCGACGAAGTTGTTTTTTAAAAACGTTCAAACTCTCACAGTCTTTGAGATGCGGCGGGAGATTATTGAGATCCAATAATCCTCTATACAATAACTTGTTTGAAACAATATTGGTCCCTGGTCTCACATTAATAATAAAATCAGTTTTATTCCGAGTATTGTATTCATGAATATCACTAAAAGTCTTTACCTTATTACACACATAATCAGGCAAAATCCTATTCTTAATTTTAAAAATAAAAATGTTATTATTATTTAAAATTAAAAAAATATATAAATACTTCAGTATTTTTTAAGTGTTTTATGACATTTTCTGATTAACCCTTTTATTTTGGTGACATTTCATGTAACATGATGGTTAACTTGAACAGTTAGGCAACTATTTAATTATTAAAGAAAACTTTGCTTGAAATGAATGGCCGCTTAGATCACCAGATTTGACGCCCCTAGATTCTTTTCACTTAAAAAATAAGGTATATGCAACAAAACTGACAAATTTAGATCATTCAAAAAGAAAAATTATGGATAAACGCAATTATACAGGGTGTCCCACGACGAAAGACATCGATTGATATTGGAAAAAGTATAAATAGGAGAGTTCTGAAAATTTGGCAGGATACTGATGTGGGCATGCCCGATCTGATTAAAATATTTTCAAGATGGTTGCACTATACCGGAAGTCGATCACAACTTTCTTATTTTAAATAGAACACCCTATATATTATTACATATTTCGATTCCTCACAAAATTCTGACCAACTTTTGTGTACAATGCCCTATGCCTATTTCTAGCCGCTTTCGAAATATTTGTTATTTGTATGTTTTTCCAAAAAAGTGACAGTTGCAATGCTCAACATATTTTTGTACTCTGTCAAAACCGTATTTCATTTAGCAATGAAACGTTGGGTTATTGTAAATGAAGGATCGTTTTATTAAACTGAGGGTGTGTAATGACTCATTTGTATACAGGGTCATCAAAAGAAAATCATAAACTTGCCACTAAAAAAATGAAAAATCTCAAGTTTTTTTAAATAGAAACCCACATTTTTTATGACGGAATCATTTTGAGCATTAAAAACTACTATACGTTTCAATTTACTTGCCTATACCTAAATCCAACCCATTTCGTTTTATTTGAGAATAGACATTTTTTTATTATGCTGCACGGTTGGGATTATCTGGTATACTAGTTGGTCATGCTTTTGACACACGGTGATATTGGAGACCTGCAGGGCATGTTAATAACACTAGTTTTGAGTGTTTTGACACTTGCAAATATGCCGTCGCGGTTACGTTATTCAAACCATGATTACTTAAATCTGTTTATTATTTACGGAGAATGTGATAAAGTTGCGAGTAGAACATGTGAGGTATTTGCCGCTCGTTATCCACAAAAACCAAAGCCATCACCAAAAGCTGTCAAGCAAATAATTGAAAATTTTAATAATACGGGATCTGTGAAGAGAAAAGCTATTAAAACAAAACCAATCCTTAATAATACAAATGTAGAAATTTCAATTTTGGGCTATTTTGTTGCAAATCCAACTTCGTCAATAAGACAAGTTTCCGTAGAATCAGGCATATCTAAAAGCTCAATTCAAAGGATCCTGAAGAAACATAAATTTCACCCTTTTTCATTTAAATTAGGGCAACACTTAAAAGAGGTTGACTTTCCGAAGAGAGTGGTTTTTAGTGAGTTTTTGCTGACTAGTCACTATGGAGATGAATTGTTTTTGAATAATATTATTTAGAGCGACGAGGCCAAATTCACTTTTCAAATGGAATGTTCAATAGACATAATTCACACTACTGGTGTGACATAAATCCAAACGTAATTAGAGAGAGAAATTTTCAAGAAATCTGGAGTTTTTATAATAAAAAATGTTTATTCTCAAATAAAACGAAATGGGTTGGATTTAGGTATAGGCAAGTAAATTGAAACGTGTAGTAATTTTTAATGCTCAAAATGATTCCGTCATAAAAAATGTGGGTTTCTATTTAAAAAACTTGAAATTTTTCATTTTTTTTAGTGGCAGGTTTATGATTTTTTTCGACGACCCTGTATACAAATGAGTCATTACACACCCTCAGTTTAATAAAACGATCCTTTATTTACAATAACCCAAAGTTTCATTGCAAAATGAAATACGGTTTTGACAGAGTACAAAAATATGTTGAGCATTGCAACTGTCACTTTTTTGGAAAAACCTCAAATATTTCGAAAACGGCTAGAGATAGACATACGGCATCGTACACAAAAGTTGGTCGGAATTTTGTGAGGAATCCAAATATGTAATAATATATAGGGTGATGTATTTAAAATAAGAAAGTTGTGATCGACTTCCGGTATAAACGGAAGTGCAACCATCTTGAAAATATTTTAGTTAGATTGGGCATGCCCACATCAGTATCATGCCAAATTTTCAAAACTCTCCTATTTATACTTTTTCCAATATCAATCGATGTCTTTCGTCGTGGGACAAAAATTTTATTTTATTTTAGCTTATCGTCAGACAGTTCAAGGGGCACATTTTCAGCATTTAATCAAATAACATTTTTTTATTTACTTGAATTTGTAGTTTTCTTTAACTAATATCTGTCAAACTGTTCAGGTTAACCATTCAACATGTTACATGAAATGTAATCAAAATGAGAGAGCGAATAAGAAAATGTTCTTGAAAATTGCATGTGATATAACAGAAAAACGTTTAAAATGCCTCAACTTTTATACATACAGGTTGTTATTCCATAAGTTCTATATTTTTCGAAATTATTCAGGGTTGCTGGACTTTTTACACACAGTGTATACAATACCTATAAAAATTGTTGGAGAATGTTAAGCTGGATAGGTTAAAATTATTCTTTTCTATACAGTGTGATTCAGAAAAGTGTTCAGTTGTTCCCAAACCAATATATTATTGATGTTTTTGAATTGTACTTTTCATTATAAGAAAGATAGACATAACACATCTGAAATTCAACCTCCTAAAAAAACGACGATCAAAGATCGAAACTTTTCTCTTTTGAAAATCCATAACAATTAAAATATTGAAGTTAGGTTGGGCTAATGACTTTCACATTCCTCTTTTATATCTTACTTTTCAACTTAATAAGCTATAGTATAGCTTAACGTTGAATTGAAATTATCATATAGCCGCTATATGATAATTCCAATTCAACGTTAAAAGTCTCATGCCACAAAATTTAAGTTGGAAAAACCGGAATACTGAAAATCTTTTTAGCATTTGATTCCCTATCCTAAATTTAGCGAAAAAGAGTTTTATTAAATTATTTAACTTAACTTTAGACTGCGGGCGTAATTCTGTTTTTCCAGACTTTAATACGTAAATTACTATTTTATGTAAAATTCATTCAATTAAGACAAATTTAAATGCGTTGCGCGTTTTTGCAAATAACCTCCACTAAAAATTCAATAAAAAAATGTATGTAAAAATAAATAATATTTACAGATTGATTTAAATGACCTCCAAACCATAAATAATTCACTGATAATTAAACAATAATTATTGAATATATTTTTACTTAGTATACATTATGAATTGATACAAGGTTGACGTTTAGCGATGCATTTAATTATTTACGTTTAACCCATGTGTATTAGAACGCATGCGAAAGGTGACGATTTACCGTCCGGTTAAAAGGGGCAGTATAAATATGAAAATTTAAATTTTTGGCAAAATGTTTGGACAATACAAATTACGGAGGTTGTGACGAAGACCGAACAGACAGTTCGAAATTACAAAACAAAATTACATACAAAATGTATTGCAAGGTTTTGCTTAATAGTTATTTATACAAGTGACAAAACATTTTTTTTTCACGAAAACAACAACAATATTTTATTAAATTTTGACGTCTTACAAAAGAAATTGAAGTATCATTATTTAAAAAAATAAATAAAACCACAGTTCTATTAAGTTTGCACCGCGCCCCGTATATGCGACATTGATGTTTGTTTGTTTACATCTGTAAATAAGCGAATATCATTTAGGCCCAGTACTTTCAGTTCAGAATAACTTTATTCTAAGAATAATATCTATGGCAACCCTGAAATCAGACGCTGCTATTGGTTAATTCCGTCATTTCTATATAAATCATCCTAAGAATAAGTTTAGAGTATTTAAATTACCCTTAGAGTGATTTAAATTTTTTCTAAACCTCTAGGGAATAAAAAATTGTGTAAATCGTTGCTAAACGCTGAATAATTGACTAATAACAGGACGAAATTTAATAATAGTTATACCATATACGCAACTCAACCTGAAAGTATCATAACTGATATCATCATTGATTTTATAACGTCCCTCCGCTTCCTGTCATGTCTAAAACCTAGTCCGCGGACCTCAATTCTCTAATTTTGATTTTCTACATGGTAGTTATTTCTTATTTTTGGTCCATTTTTTGTTAAACAGTGCACAAGATATACAGTGCGTTTTTTTTAACGCGCAACATAGGATTTTACGTGTTAAATTTTTAAGCCCATGTTAGACCATTTTATTTTGGAACTGCAAGTCTATAACTTGACGGGTGTGTCTTTAGTACCCTGAAGCTTAAGTAAGTCTACCAATTTGGTCTAAAAAGTGATTAAAAACTGGAAAAAAATCATTTTTTTTCGAAAAGATTTTATCGTTCCATACTCCCTGTATGCATTGTTGTTCCTTGTTGTTTTTATACTGGCAGGTCAGGTAGCAGGTAAAGTGACATATTTTGACTGCATCACGACCCGACATCTTTTGAACGTGAAAAGGGCATTTTATGATTGTTTGGAATACTGTTTGGCTTCAAACGGAGGTCACTTTGAACCATTCACTTATAAAAATACTTCTTTTGTTCTTAACTTTCTTGATATAAAGTTAATGATCACCCTGTTTTAACTTTCTACGCCAAATTTTACCTGCTACCTGCCGTGCCAGTATCAAAAACAACAAAGAACAACAATGCATACAGGGAGTATGAAACGATAAAACCTTTTCGAAAAAAGATGATTTTTTGCAAGCTTTTTAACACTTTTTAGGCCGAATTGGTAAACTTACTTAAACTTCAGGGTACGAAACAGCCACCCGTCAAGTTTCATACTTGTAGTTCCAAAATAACATGGTCTAACATGGGCTTAAAAATTTAACACGTGAAATCCTATGTTGCGCGTTAAAAAAAACGCACTGTAGAGATAAGTAAAATAAAATAAGATCATTTATATAAAAAATATTATTTACCATCAATAAAACTATCCAAAAATTGAACAATATTGTACCCAGTAACCACCATAGTCAGCAAGGTTAGCATAATGAGGTCGCTGACGAATATAAGAGAGGCACCGTAGCTTGGCTAAGGCACCGAACTCTGGGGTCCTCCCCAGAGGGAGGTCACTGGTAGTGATGAGCGAAATATAACGAACTGTGATTTAATCACTGATATTTAGAAATCACTGATCACGACTGCTACCAAAAGTATCGCAAAAGCGTGACGTGAATAACGTGATTACGATTACAGTTTTCTGATTTTTCCAAGTTCCCATCTCAAAGTTGCGACTTACTAAAACGCGGTTTTTGCTATAAAGTCGATTATCGAATACCATCGTAAGACTTAACACGAACCGCAAGCGACATCGCGCCTTATTAACAGCACGTACATCGAGCTATGGCTGGAAGATGATCTTTATTTCTTGTAGCCGAAATCGTGAATGCCTGAATGTCGTGATCACGTCACACTATTAAATCACTGATATCAAAATATAACGGTAACAATTAACGTTGTGATTTAAATATCACGGTATCGCTCATCACTAGTCACTGGTCCTCTAACATGAAGTGGTGGGTTGGCTCGCTACTCTCTTAGGATCCCAGGCTGAAAAGAGAAGGGTTCGCTCGCAACTTGAAGTGACCGTTAGAACCCTTAACGCTATCAGTTTACTACTTGGTCCTTTGGTCACACCGTACAAGAACACCTTGCGTGCCCCCCTTTACAGTGTAGCTGAGGGCTGAACTAGACTCGCCCTCCCCGTAATTTTCATGAAGACGTCGGTAAATATGGGTAAATACGGCATTAGTGGCCCTTCTATTCTGGGGGTAAGAATAACCCCTCTTAAGTGTTTGGTTTAAACTATTTTATAATAAACGAAGCTTGCCTGTGACCTGTTTTTTCTCTACCATCTCTCACTACGCATCTCTAAACGTGGCAATATACAGTAAAAAATGTATTTTTTTACCTTTAAGTTTTTATGAAACAGGCTGTAACTTAAAAGTTTAAAAAAAATAAAAATTCGTAAGCTATAGACCTATTAAGTATACAGGGAGTTACAAATTCGATGCATTAGCATTAATATTTCAGAAACTATAGTTGATCGAGCTTAAGTTAAATGGAGGCAAAGTTGGGCATCTTATTGCTTAATAATCTGGCAAAAAAAAATAAAAAAATTTCACGTCCGGAGATATCAGACAAAAACCGAAAAACTTAAATTTCTTTTCAATTTTTACGACTTTATTAATGATTACCTCGGAAAATCAATGGAATCTTTTGGAGGACCTTTATGCTCCTTAAGAAAATAATTTTAGTTTTCAGATACGGGTACCATAATTATTTAGATACGAGTACCATCATCAATTTAAAATTTTCAAATACGGACCTGGACTTTTTATTTCGTTTTGTAGTAGCTACAGACCTTCCAAAACTAATGATATGCCACACTTGTCAAAAAACTATATCGAGTGTATTTAGATTTTTTTTTAAATAGGCATTTGGAATTCGTATGGTGTCATAATGAGTAGATAAGTTAGTTTGATACGACTTAGTAATTAGGTTCATCGCTCTTTTTAACACTTTAACACAAAATTTTAATAAGGTTAAATTAAGTTTAAGTTGTTTCATCAAAATTCAATTCATTTTCTACTCATTATCACAACATATCAATTTCATAGTTGTGTGCAACATCTGGTGACATCTGTACTCAACTCTATGAGTTAGAAAGTACAGATGGCGTTCCAAAATCTAGGAACAGCACCATTAATGCCGCATCATTCGGTAAACAATATTTATATCAATTTCAATTGCTTAATTTATTTAAAAAAACTTAAAGTACCAAGTACGTAATACACTAGGTACATTTTTTTTGACAACGAAATAAAAGTCTAGGTCCGTATTTGAAAAGTATTTGAAAAATTGATCAGTTGTGACCTTGGACCGCAGAGAGACCCTTTCTTTTGAGAGGGTGAAAACCTATGAGAAGACCACGTGAATGTGAGAGTGATGGTTATAATTTCCACGAGGAATCTGTCTGGGGCTCAGTGGCACAAGCCCGACTTAAGTACGAGCCTACTGGATATATTTGTGTACAAGACGCTGGAAACTCATTTTCCTCTTGCAAAACACGGTTTATTTGTCGTCTAGTACAAGTAGCAGTATAGCGTCTTGTACAACATTGTTGCGATATAAATGTATCCAGTGGACTCGTACTTTGACGTATCAAGCTGGCGAAAAACCCTAGTTGGTAGAGCCAATAAAACCAGTCACAAAAAAAACAGAAAACGCATATTAATTATCACTACTGTTGCGAAGCGAACTTTTGATTATTAGTTAGGATTTCTTTAGTTATTTGTTGTTACCCCTGTATGTTACGTTGTCAATTTCATGAATATTTGGGAACTTTCTAGAAACCATGGAAGCCTACATAAGCAGCTGAACCAGGCCTGGTTAGTGAGTTGTTGAGTTGATGGTTGTAGTGAAGTTGAAGTTGTCAGATAGCGAGGTTAAGTGTCAGTGTCAGTTTATTGTTTGTAAACAATATACAGTGTTGTACAAGAAGTGTGTCATTAAAGAGTACGACGGTACATTTGGTGTCAGAAGTGGGATTGGAGAATCGAAGAAGAGTTCCAGAGGAAGACAGAATAAACCGACAAAAGCAGAAGGTGTGTTGAATGCCTGTGAGTACACGACAACAAAGTGCCAAAATGGATGAAGGAATGAAACAACTTATGGAGATGATTCAAGCAATGAAAGCAAGTCAGGACCAAAAGTTGGAGCAAATGAAAGCGAGCCAAGACCAACAGTTCGAAGAAATGAAAGCGAGCCAAGACCAAAAGTTCGAAGAAATGAAAGCAAGCCAAATAAGTCAAGAGCAGTTCAAAGCAAGCCAAGACCAAATTAAAGACCAGTTTCAACGACAAGATGAAAAATTAGACCGAGTAATAAATGAAATAAAAGGAGAAATGGACAACAGGATGGAAATTTTGGAAGAAAAGGTAAATGAGAGGATAAGCGGTATGGAGGAGACCGTTCAGACCTTGCGAGAGGAATTTGACAAACTACAGGAAAAGTCTTCAAAGCCAACCGTAGTCGCCAGTTCTAGTGTCTGCTCAAATATTAAGCCACCAGTTTTCGACGGTAAGACCTCATGGCAGGTTTACAAAAAACAGTTTGAGGCTGCCGCAGAGGCCAACAATTGGACATCAAGTGACAAAGCCACTGCCTTGGTTTTGTCACTTCGAGAAGAAGCACTGGAGGTTTTGCAGACTTTGGACGAGAGCCAGTACAAAAACTACGACGACTTAATCCAACATTTAGAGATGAGATTTGGAAATAAGCACCTAGAACAAGTATACGAAGCTCAGTTGTCTAGTAGGACCCAAAGAAGCACGGAAACACTTCAACAGTATGAAGCCGACATTGCTCGATTAGTTTGTCTGGCCTATCCAACGGCCTCTCACGACATTAGAGAGCGAATGGCAGTACGGGCTTTTGTACGAGGTCTTAAAGATTGTGACACAGAGCAAGCAATACGATTAGCGAGATGCCAAACATTGCATGATGCTCTTGCCTACGCTTTGGAGTTTGAGGCGGTCAAGCAAGTATCACGAGGACATACTCGAGTGCGTCAAGTCAGAAGCCTTACACCGGAACCGAGAAACCGATATTCCAGTTCAGATCACACAATCACTCAGTCAGACTGGAATCGTCAGCTGGAGACATTTCGAAAAGAACTAATGGGAGCGTTAAATAGAAGAAGTCAGAACAACCGAAACGCTCAAACCACCACGTTTACTCGGTCATTGGAATGCTGGAACTGTGGAGAAAAGGGGCACATTCAATCGCAGTGCCGCAAACCTAGAAGAATGCAAAGACTTCAAGAATATGACTTCCAGATTGAGCACAGAAGGGGACGTTTGCACGGAAACGCGGACGCAGTGTCACGAAGACCTTGTGTGGAAGGTTGCAATCACTGTAAACGCCTGGAGATAGCTGAATTTGGAAAGCCTTGTCGAAGGATCGCTCTGAAAAATGACATCGCATGGGATCGGGAAAACTTGGCTGCCGATCAACGAGAAGACCCCGATTTAGGACAGATAATTAACTGGAAAGAGCGTGGAGAAAGACCAAATTGGGAGGAGATTTCCGCTAAGTCTCCAACATTAAAGGGATATTGGGCATTATGGGAGTCCCTTATTATTGATGGAGATTTACTAAAAAGAAAATGGGAAAGTCCGGATGGGAAAGAAGAACGACTACAGGTAGTTCTGCCAAGAAACCGAGTTAGTGACGTACTGAAAGAAGCCCATAGTGGAATTGGTGGAGGGCACTTTGGCATCAACAAAACGTTAAATAAAGTTAGGGAAAGGTTCTATTGGCTACAAAGCCGCTCAGATGTAGAAGATTGGTGTCGGCGTTGCGCAGACTGTTTCAGTAGCAAGGGTCCCAAAACTCGGAGCCGAGGATGTATGAAGCAGTATAATGTCGGAGCTCCGTTTGAGAGGATTGCCGTTGATGTAGCTGGACCTTTTCCCAAAACTAATTCCGGAAATCGCTATGTCTTGGTCGCAATGGACTACTTCAGTAAATAGCCAGAAGTGTACGCAATACCAAACCAGGAAGCCGCTACTGTAGCAAAAGTTCTGGTTGACAACTTCTTCTGCAGATTTGGAGTACCGAGGGAGCTGCATTCGGATCAAGGGCGTAATTTCGAATCGGCAGTATTCACGGAAGTGTGTGACCGATTGGGAATTAGGAAAACCAGAACTACTCCATTACACCCACAGTCAGACGGAATGGTGGAACGTTTCAACCGGACACTAGGCAACTACCTAAGGACAGTCGTCGATAACAATCAGACAGATTGGGATCAGCACATTCCGTTGTTCCTGATGGCTTATCGATCGGCAGTACATGATTCCACTGGCAAAACACCAGCTAGTGTTGTCTTTGGAAGGGAGCTTCGTTTGCCAATGGATCTTCTTTTTGGACGACCGGAAGAACCCCCAGCCTCTTGTGATAGCTATTCGGAAAAATTGGCGCAACGCTTGCACGTGATCCATGAGGAAGTCCGGCAGAAGTTGAAATTTGCAAGCGACCGACTAAAGACAAGATATGACAAAAGGGCCAACAGCAGCGGATTCCAAGCCGGTGATCAGGTCTGGTTATACAATCCTGCTCGAAAGAAAGGGAAGTCACCGAAGCTACAGAGGTCATGGGAGGGACCCTACGACGTTATAAAGCGTCTGAACGACGTTGTCTACAGAATACAGCGAGGACATCGGGCGAAAATGAAAAGAGTTCACCTGGATCGACTTGCACCTTACCGACCACCCAAAGCTGGTGAAGTTGATGATCGGGACGATCAACTCTAGGAGGGGGGCAGTGTTGCGAAGCGAACTTTTGATTATTAGTTAGGATTTCTTTAGTTATTTGTTGTTACCCCTGTATGTTACGTTGTCAATTTCATGAATATTTGGGAACTTTCTAGAAACCATGGAAGCCTACATAAGCAGCTGAACCAGGCCTGGTTAGTGAGTTGTTGAGTTGATGGTTGTAGTGAAGTTGAAGTTGTCAGATAGCGAGGTTAAGTGTCAGTGTCAGTTTTGTTTGTAAACAATATACAGTGTTGTACAAGAAGTGTGTCATTAAAGAGTACGACGGTACACTACTTTAGTTCACATCAATCATTACCGACAGACCTCTCACTGTCATTGTCAAAGATGATTTCGGTTTGCGGTGTTGCGTATACAACTCACATTTTTTTTTTCAAACTTCTTAGAATTACAAACATTCATTATAGACTATAGTCGACGGAAAATTTTTGTAAACCACTTTTATATTAATAAGCGATTAATAATCTCCATTTGATTTACATACTCAATACACTCGTTGGTTAAATAACTATAAATTGGCGGAATAGAAATAGACTGAGCTCACGTGAGCCCACGTGCTATCACGATTCATACAAAAAGTGTAGTTATCTGGTTAACATAGTATGTTAATACATCAGAACCACACTGAAGTTATCTCATGCGCATTACGTTACATCCCCAATAGCATGCGTGCTAGCATGTAATAATTTTCTGTCGATCCCCACATTTTTCGTCTGCAGGAGCTCACGTTTGCAGACGAAAAATATAGCTCTTAGAAGTTGAGTAGGGTATGTTGTTTTTGAATGCCCTTTTTAATTAAGCCGTGTAGAAAACCAATTTCTTCTTTGGTCATTCGGAAATACATTTTAAAGCGTTGTGGGTCATTTTGTAACTCTTGGAACAAACAATAAAATTCACTCAATCCTTTTATTTTAATGTTTATATCATGGACCCATGTTTTTTTTTTCTTCGAGAAGGATAGAAGCAGCCACAGTTTCCATTTCTTTTTTCCAGTCTGAAGAATTGATATAGCTGGCGCTTTCCATAATTGAAAATTTACAAAAACAAGCAAACAGATTGAAATCAGAAAAAAACTGACCCAATGCGTATGTCAACTGACTTTGCAATATGTCAAATTTGTGTAGTACATAAATATAAAAATAATAAAACGTGATATCAGTGTGTTTCTAAGCATGCCATCACAGTTTAAATCATGACAATGTAATATATCACGTGGGCTCAGTCTGTTTCCGCCTTTACTCTTCCCAACATCACATTGCACATAAAAGGTTTTTATTTTCAACCAGGTATGTAATAACGTTATTTCTTATGTGTAAACCAGGTGGAAAGATAAAAATTACCTGCTTTTACTTTCCGCCCGGGTGGAAAGTACTCACTTTCAACACAAAAACGCTTTAGATAAAAGTTGTAGAACACATTTTCGGCTATCAACTTGTAATTTTTTCAATACCGTAGATTTGACCATTAAGACGCAAAACGGATCTAAAATTCGGAAATTTTAAATCTCGCGCCAAGCGATCGTTAAGGAAAGTTTATATCCGGCCGTGCTACCAACCTTTCAAAATCATAACAAATCGCTGTCAGTCATTCTGTAATCTAATAAATGATTCAGTGTTGATATCTGACTGAAATCTCAAAATTTGATGGGACTGTGAAATGTGAATAATCTTAAACTGGCTATAAAACCTCTGAGAAACCCCTTCTAGGAACAGAATATGGACTTACACAGTCAAATTATCAGTCAGGTGTGACAAAAGTTTTTGTATATGGGTAGGTATTGTCAAAAAACCAACTTTTCAATTGAGCTATCGACATGAGCTGTTCTATTCTAGGTTTATTAACATTATAATTGTGTTCTTTTTTCCACACACTCAATTGTTCCAAATAAAACTTTGTACACTAAACATTTGTATTAATTATTTATTCACAGTTCAAGGTACAGTATACATTTTCTTCAAGTGAAAAGCATAGGTACAATAGGTGGCAAAGAAAACTGGTCTTACCACATAAACAGTGATTCTTCCACAGATTGAGTGTGAGTGGGTGAACCTTTCACCATAGAAGCTATGCTAAAAACAACTTTGTCTTACTAACCTAATGTTTGTTTGGATAATAGTGGAGTTCCAAATTAGCAAAGGTAGGTGAAATGTAGTGATTGAAAGTCTCTAAAGAGAAACGATTTGCTTCTAATTCAATACACCATTTCACAGGACATACCTTTACTAATCAAATGTGAACTCGAGTTACACATTACTTGCAAATAAACTATTTTTGGTTAGTAGACATTTTACAAGTATCTTTGTAGGTCCCTGGATGTCCAAGTTAACTAATGGAGCTAGTTAAATATCAGTACTTACCTTACCCTGTAGAACTAGGGAAAAAACATTGACAATCAGTTATAAAAAATGCCTTTTTATTAACATCATACAATATAAAACCACTTAAACACTATGGTGTATTGATAACACTACAAAACAGAAGGATACAATAAAACTATCAGTCACATAGGTCACTAAATTGCATCACTTTTGAGGGAAGTATTTACCCTCTTTTGTGGTCCCTGTATAGTAAAGCAACTTATCTTCCAACATCTGCAGGCCTTCCTAGTCCATTGTTTTTATCACTTTAAATCGTTTGGTAGTGTTATGATGAGGTTTGAGATAGGTGATTCGGTCATCCTCATTAAATATTTGCAAGCAAAACCAGTGTTTTCTTAAAGAATTTTGCTACAAGGTAAATAAGTTGAGTAGAGACATTGAATGAGGTTATAAACGCAACTTACCAGATTTTTGGGCTGTGGCTACTAATAAAGAATAATTCCGAATTTTAGATCCGTTTTTCGTCTTAATGGTCAAATCTACGGTGTTGAAAAAATTACAAGTTGATAGCCGAAAATGTGCCCTACAACTTTTATCTAAAGCGTTTTTCCATTAAATGAACCGTACAGGCGCAAAAAAATCAAAACCATTTTCCCATGTTAATCTCCTATGTCCAGGGTGCTCTTGGACACCTGGTATGTATGTTAAATGCAAATAACAGTACAATGTGAAAAAATAGTAATAAACAGCGCATGACGTGAGGGTAAAATTAGGTTTAAATGTATACAGGGTCAGTCACAAATTATACCATCTTTTTTAATTCAAAACTTAGACCCTGTGTATGACTTCACATTTTAAGAGTACTCATAAAGACCAATTTAACGATTCACAGTATTACTATTTTGCACTACTTTTACAACTTTTTTTCAGTCATTGTTGAGTCAAAATAGTTATTTATGCAACAAGTGTAAAAAGTACATCTTTCTTGCACGCAAGTGAAAGTTGTTGTACAACACGTAACTGCAAGTGCAAAAAAGGACCTAGCAGACGAACGGTTGAAGATAGAGCAAAACGAATTACATGTTCCTTTCTTACTTTTTTGAGATCTATCTTATCATTTTTTAAATCTTTAAAAAACAAAAAAATACTGAAAATTTGAATTTTTTTAAAAGTTTTGAATATACCATCATAAGATAGATCTCAAAAAAAGTAAGAAAGGAACAAGTAAATCATTTTGCTCTATCCTCAACCGTTCGCCCTTCCAAATAGTGACAATTCCAATGTTTAATAGTCAATATCTCGAAAACAAAATTTAGTTCAAAACTGATTAAACCAAAAAACTCCTTAGGTTAGTTAACAGAAACAAGAAATTGTATCAGTTACTAGGGTTGTCGAACAAAAATCCATTGTTGCCACTGATTTTATATAGATGCGGCAACACTGGAATCACGAAAATATTTTAAATGTATTCCTAATGGTCATATTACTTGATTTAATAAAATTTTTGTTTCAAACATGTATCATTTTTGGTTTTTTAGATACAGTACCTCAAATTCTTAGTTGGCCACCCTGTACAGGGTGTTTCAATAATCCGTACCCGCGGCTGTTTCTCGGAAAATATACATAGTAGCGCTTTGGAAAAAAATCTGTCTAGTAAATATAGCCACGAAAAACTGCTCGAAATAATGTTCAGCCTTCTAAATCCACTGTTAGGGGGCGTTTCGATACCACTAAAATGAAAAATGTCCAAATACTCTAAATATTTAAATAGAACAATATAGCAAAAATACGATGAACGTAATTGTCTGTTCTCAACGAACAATTTTGCTTTAACTTTATTTTCTATCTCTTCATATAAAGTGGTGGTTTTGTTCCAAAGTTTGCTTTGAAAGAAATTAAATATATCGAAAACAGCTGATCGTTTTTGCGTCATTTTGAAAAGCATATTCTGTCCTTTAAAGCACCTAAAAACACATGTTCAAATTAGTTTATCGTCTTTCCTGTAGAGGGCGTTTTTTCTAAAATTTACGTTTCCGTTTCCATTCGAAGCACTTTTGTTTGATTTTTGAGTTTATGAACGCAACACTGAAAACACTAGCATCTTATAGAGAAATCCTGGTACATTATAACCACCCTATTTCAAACATCTATTATCCTTATTTAGTCAGTCAAGTAATATTTACAACTATGGAAAGGTCTTTTTAAGCGGGTTTTCTCTGATATCTCGTGTTACAGAAAAGATAAAGTACTGCAGTTTTCACACCACGCCTGATAATCAGATTCTTTAGGGAAGTGACAATAGAAAGCAATATCATGATATCAGCATGATTTTTTTGAGATATCTAGCATGAAAGCGTAAATTTTGGAAAAACGCCCTCTACAGGAAAAACCGAAAACTAAATTGAACATGTGTATCAGGACAGAGGACAAAAGTTTCTGCGATGAGCCATTTTCGAGATATTCCATTTTTGTCCAAGCAACTTTTGGACCATCCCCAGCACTTAATATGAACAGTAAATTTATTCGTTTATTTAATATGAGAGTTTAATTATTTCCAGCATTTTTTCATGGCCACATTTACTAAACATATTTTTACCCCGAAGAGCTACTATGTATAGTTTTCGAGACAGCTGCGTGCACGGCTTATTGGAACACCCTGTACATAGGAACTTACTGGAACTAATTTTTTTTTCTAATTTTGGCATATAAAGTGACACTTTTCAAAACTGATTAGAGTGACAAAACGTTATGTAACTAGTTATGAAAAGTTAATTTCATCACTCCCTGTTTTTTTGCATTTCCGTAGAAACATATGGGCGACATCCATCATAACATGTCGTTGTCACTATTTATACAAGGTGCTATGAAAGTGAATATTTGTGTTAAATCACTTTAAAAGATGGTTTTTACCGCTTTTTGGTCAAAATTAGAAAAAATTATGTATGCAACACGTTTCGAAAGTTGGTATACTTTGTGACTAACCCTGTAACTTGCGAACCTCGTTTCAACATCACGTCATGCGCTGTTATTTACTACCAATGAGTAAAAAGAACAAGTATCAGGAGGTAACAATAATACAAATTATAACTCGTTTGTGCATTAAGCGAGGGGGACGGAAGTCCACCTACTTTGATTGCGCATTCGCCTACTGCGCAGTTGAATTGACGCAAAGTCATTGAAAGTTTGGAGTTTCAAACCCGCAAAAATTTGTTGTTTGTATTTGTTGTAGTATAGTGTTAGTTTGTGGTTCTTTAACAGTTGAGTTTTGCAAATTTAAATTAAGTTGTACAGTGGACAAGATTAACAAGTATTGACGGCCGCCATATTACTCCCCCTTGTTTCTGTCACCCACTTTGTTTGCTATTGCTCCTTCCTGCTATGTTTACATTTTTTTTATTCATTGTTTACTACAATACGCAACGTATACAGGTGTAGAGAAATTAAAAATGGCCATAGTAAAATCGTGTAACTGACAGAGAAACATAGATAATTCCATGCGCGAGACAAAGACATAAAACGCAATACAATTTCGAGTAGGCTATGACTCTTCGGCAGCGTTGCCAGATCCGAACCCATCAACTGGATTAGTTACACTCAGTTACTGTTACATAATTTTATTATTGGAATATTAGACCAATCAAAATTATTTCTATGAAAGGGTGTTTACTGTTTGGTTTGGTTACTGCATGTAATTTTAAATAAAATGAATGAATATTTGGTTTTTAGCTGTATAGCATTCTAATGGCGCGTTTGCAACCGCTTTCTAATGCTTTAATTTTTATCTGTCAAAAGTAAACAAATTCTAACAGTCTAACGTCAAAATTAAACAAAGCTACAAAGCAAAACTTGACTTTAAATAAACTTTTTGTAACATTTTGACAAAACAGCAAAAATTTGACCTACAAAAAGTGACTCCAGAAAGTCCAGGCCTGCCCAACTTGATAAAGGTAATTCCCCTCTTCAGTTGTCAGTTTTGAGAATCTTGCAGAACTAGAAGTTGACCAATGAACGAAGAAAGGGATTCATAGATCATAGTGTTAGTGGATTTTATTAAAGTTCCTGTAATTTTTAATAGTGTCCTTAGTACGAACAGTGCAAGTGTGAAAGCTAGTTTAAAAGCAAGATAAACCTCAACTTTTAAAGTGTCCCATTGAACCATTCTTAAGAAACTAAACAAATATTCTAATGAAACTAAAGGATATAAAATGAGGTCTCAGAAACTTAAAGGGAGTGAAATGAAACTTTCACTAAGAAATCTGCAGCGAGATGCTAACACTCCATTTGAAGTGAAATGTGATTGTAATAATTATTCATTTCATACTGTATCGTAATATGCTCTATTAGATAGTCGGTTTCAGTCCGGGGAAAGTCATTACGTTACTAGTCCGGCAAAATGTTTTTTTTTTTTTTTTGTTACCAACCTATTTAACAGTTGGTGTCCAAAATGTATAGGGGTGCGTAAAATCACAAAAAATACTAAGAATTAAATAACTATTTCCTACGATCGTGCGGAAAAGTGTACTTTGCCGCACTATTTTTTATGGCGAAAGTAGCACTTTTCCGCTCTAGTGCGGTAATAGTATATTGTACAACAAGGGTGAATAAGATGTCCTTATCGCACGAGAGGACGACAATCGGACTACGGCAATATGGACAATTCGCCCGAGTTTTACAGGCTATTTTTTCTACGACTAATTGGAATTACTTACCAAATTTCACACAAATAAACATCAATGTTTGAAACGTTTCCGTGTTTACATTATCACTTTCGACGCAACCAAAGTTTGACCGGTGTCCCGGATTGTCACCGGGTGCCAGCTGATTAACTTTGTCTTTTAAGTTGAGGTGTTGAATCGATTTGATTCATTGTAAATTGTAAGTTTGTATCATTTGCTTTATCATATTATAAAGTAGATGTTTTTTCTTTAATTGAACACTAACTGAAACTTGAACGGCTTTTTCATTGCCTCAAAACATAAGCCAAAATGCAATGTTTTGATGCCAACTGTCAGTGAGGATGACAATCAGAAGAATTATTTTGTTTACGTTCAAGATTGGTCTATTTCATATCGCACGCTGAAGATTGTCTGTAATTGGTCTATTTCATATCGCACGCTGAAAATTGCCTGTGATTGGTCTATTTCATATCGCACAGTTGCGAAAAGTCTAGGATTCTGTATTCGTTCAACCGATGGAAAATTGCCTACCTATCCGTTCTCTAAACTGTTAAGAAACGAACCAATATCCCTGTAAAAGTAGAAAAAATAGCTAAAGATTGCTATAAAGGGTAATTTAAATTTGGGTCAATCACCATTGGGATCTCGGAAATTATAAAAGATAGGAGAAAGTTTAAATTGAGGCAAAGTTGAGCAATTTAAAGTTTTAAAAATTTCGATTTTCTGAATACTTCAGAAGATATCCGATAAAAACTGAAAATTTGATTTTTTGTTTTTATTTATTTCTAATCCTTTATAACCCTTAAGTGTCGAGAAAATACGGACTTATTGGTTTCGGTTGTGAATGACTTCTGAATGAAAAACTGATTCCCGACGGGTCGAGTGTACCAGTGCACCTTGGTAGCTCAGTTGGTAGAGCATTGCGCTGAAAACGCAAAGGTCGCTGGTTCGAATCCGGGTAAATGCGGAAAAAGTTTTTGTTTTAACTTTTAATTAATGTCCGCTACGCCATAAAATGACTTCTGTTTGACATTTTACTTCTTAGATAATTCTAAAATATTCTACAATCTGATTTTTTATCTCTATAAGGTTTAGATATAAGCTATTAACTTGTGACAACATTTAGAAAATATCGATAATTTTCGGAGGTAATACCATGAGAGCATTAAAATTACTGATAATTTTCATGATAGCATGTTTTCCATAATTTTACGAGTCCTTTAAGATGAGGGAAATTTGTAAGAAGAACATGCTAGAATGGAAAAGAGTCTGGTGAATTTAAAGGCTGGAGCGGTATTTTGTGTGAGGTTATTTCTCGAAATATCACTGAAACGTTTCATTTTTATTAGGTTGAAGTATATTTAGACATTAACCACATTAAACAAACCAATCGTACAGTAGTATTAATATGATTCCATGACGACGTGAAATTAATGCTGTATTTTTTTCGAAAATGATTGAACTACCGTTTATATTAATACCTTTTTTGCTGCATAATCTTACCTTGGTTGAGTGGAATAATCCGTATAAATCTACTATTGGTAGGGGACGTAAGAATATTCCAGAATCAATAGTATACTTCAGTTATTTAACAATTAGAAAAATAATTAGATTTGTCTCTATTTTTGGCTTCCTACTTCATTTTTCTAATAACGCTTCTCCTGAGCAATAATATAGATGTCTATGTCTGTTCTATGTTTATCAAAAATGTAGATGGTTTTTTTCTTTCAGCCAGCCAAATACAGCCATGCAACAGGACAGACCCACATCTTCATCAATGCGTTCAGAAAAATATCGAAATTCTAAAGCCGGCCCTGAAAAAAGGTGTTCCAGAACTGTTCGTTCCGGCCCTGGACCCTCTGATCATACCTCCGACCTGTGTCAACGAAGCAGATCAAGTCAAGGTCACATTTACCGTAAGTTTTCTAAAATCCTTCAAAAATTTATAAATTAAAGGGTACATTTTTCACTGCTCTAACTCGGGTACCATGACCTGTAGAAGATTCGTTCGTAGTCGATTTTCACTAAGTGGAGTTGAAGTAGACAGGTGGTGTTGAATAACACTCAGTTGTCTTTACAGTAATATTTTCGGTCCCTAAAAAGTTAATGTCACTGTTTTAGTGCTTCTATCTCGGTTGATATGACAGCTATGATGTTCGCTCAAACGTCAAAACAGTACAACAATTTCGCTCCCTTTTGTCTAACAGTTTATCGAAGATATTCACTCTCGAAAGAAAAAAAAAACATAGGTCACTCTGTATTGGTTTTCAGGACATCCACATCTATGACGCCGACGAATTTCGTCTGGATCAGTTCGATCTGGATCTGGAACATCACAAGGTCAACATTAGCATCACCTTTCCACGTCTTCGCATCAAATCCACCTATAATGTGAACGGAAAGTTTCTAGTGGTTACTTTTGACGAACATGGACCAGCTGATGGGAATTACAGTAAGTTATGCGTGAGAGTGAATGAGATAGCAGTAATGTTGATGAGATTACAGAGGTCAAATGATTAAAAAAGCAGAAAATTTACTAACACAAATATGAAAGGTCTTAGGGCTAATATTGGTTCTGAACTGATTTCAGGGCCGCTCTTGTTACGTTTTAGTCAATTCATTGAACTGCTAGAGTCGACATGGAATGCCGACTCTTTTCACGTTACATACGTTAAAACTCTCAATAAGTTTTTAATATAATTTAGGATTGGACCCAAAGTAGATTTAATTGCTCTGTGGTTTGAATTGTGATAATTTTATTGTTTTACACACTGGGACTTGTTAATTGTCACGTACGTCACATCTGCCAAAATTTCTTTTAAGAATGTTTCATAACTAAGTAATACGCCACAAACTTAGTTTTATATCGCCATGGTGCACGAATTTGACAGTTGCGTCAGTTGTCAATCTGACAGGGTGCCAAACGACGAAAGACATCGATTGATATTGGAAAAACTATAAATAGGAGAGTTTTAAAAATTTGGCAGGATACTGATGTGGGCATGCCCAATCTAACTAAAATATTTTCAAGATGGTTGCACTTCCGTTTATACCGGTAGTCGATCACAACTTTCTTATTTTAAATAGAACACCCTATAGATTATTACATATTTGGATTCCTCACAAAATTCTGACCAACTTTTGTGTACAATGCCCTAGCCTTTTTCGAAATATTTGATGTTTTTCCAAAAAAGTGACAGTTGCAACGCTCAACATATTTTTGTACTCTGTCAAAACCGTATTTCATTTTGCAATTAAACTTTGGGTTAGTGTATAACTAACTAAGGATCGTTTTATTAAACTGGGGGTGCGTAATGACTCACTTGTATACAAGGTCGTCAAAAAAAAATCATAAACTTGCCACAAAAAAAAATGAAAAATTTCAAGTTTTTAAATAGAAACCCACATTTTTTATGACGGAATCATTTTGAGCATTAAAAATTACTATACGTTTCAATTTACTTGCCTATACCTAAATCCAACCCATTTTTAGTGAATTTGGCCTCGTCGCTCTAAATAATATTATTCAAAAACAATTCTTCTCCATAGTGACTAGTCAGCAAAAACTCACTAAAAACCACTCTCTTCGGAAAGTCAACCTCTTTTAAGTGTTGCACTAATTTAAATGAAAAAGGGTGAAATTTATGTTTCTTCAGGATCCTTTGAATTGAGCTTTTGGATATACCTTCTACGGAAACTTGCCTTATTGACGAAGTTGGATTTGCAACAAAATAGCCCAAAATTGCAATTTCTACATTTGTATAATTAAGGATTGGTTTTGTTTTAATAGCTTTTCTCTTCACAGATCCCGTACTCTTAACATTTTCAATTATTTGCTTGACAGCTTTTGGTGATGGCCTTGGTTTTTCTGGATAACAATCGGCAAATACGCCACTCACAACTTTATCACATTCCCCGTAAATAGTAAACAGATTTAAGTAATCTTGGTTAGAATAACGTAACCGCGACGGCATATTTGCACTTGTCAAAACACTCAAAACTAGTGTTATTAACATGCTCTGCAGGTCTCCAATATCACCGTGTGTCAAAACCATGGCCAACTAGAGTACCAGCTAATCCCAACCAATGAATAAAAAAATATAGCAGGAAGGAGCAATAGCAGTCAAAGAGGGGGACAAAAATCAGGAAGAAATTCCATTGGACCACGGCTTATAAGCCCGGATAACTTTTGTGGTGCTGTAATCACTCAAAATTAGACAAGTCGTACAGAAACGTTATTATTTTACTTATTTGGTTAACTTCCAGGGTATCATAGGCATTTACGAAAATTATACCTGCTAATTCCACCGTTTACCACAATCGGTGTAACTTTTAAGGATCTGGTTCATTACGGTTGAATGAATTTTAGAACGCGATTGGTAATCCTATGTCTTTGAGATCTGGCATCCAGATGTTCATTGTTGAAATGTTTTATAATATCGGCATACTCTCCCTCCATCTCGCAAACAGAACATATTCCAATATCCATTTTAATTTAACAGGTCACTCTCATAAGCTTGCTAAACTGTGGAACAAACCGCCAAACCGTCAACCATAAACTAATTTTTGGGGTTAGGATTCTAAATTTTAAGGGAAAACCTGTCAAAAGTAACTTTTTTCTTAATTTACCGACGGAACTTCTCGATCCATAAATGATAAACCGGGTACATATATTCGGTATATGGGTAAAATTTCAGAACGGCAATGGTAGTTACCAAAAACAATTTTCGAACGCTCTATGTTAAACAGGTATCTACCGGTACAATATTCGTAAATGCCTCATGTAGTCTTAAACACAAAGTTTTACCTGTAAATTAAATTAAATTATTAACCTATTAATAATACTTTTATATCAAATTTCATTGATCAATCACATGGATTTGATCAAACGGGCGGCTCCATTACGTAGCCTGCTAGGTCACCAGATTTAATGGCTATAGATCTTTTCCTGGGGTCATTTTTAAAAAGCAGGTTATTTAGCGAAACTTACTTCTGCTACACCAACCGTTTTATCAGCTATTGCAGCAATAGCTACTAAATTTAGAATTCAATGTTGAAATTGATGAAGATTGATGACATTAAATTTAATTTCTTCCCTTTACTTTTTTATCTTCTGTACTTTTCTACAACAAAATTTTATTATTTTTTGTTTCAGCAAACTTCCAAATCCATCTGGGCCTCAAAGCCATTCCATATACAAAAAACCACAAGGAATACCTTAAATGGGAGAAAGCGTCAATTGCTTTAGAAGTGGAGGATTCCCACGTTATTTTAGAGAAACTGTTTGGCAATCATAGTGATATTCAAGACAAAACCAATAAAGTGATCAATGAGAACATTGAAACGATAATTAACGATCTGCAACCAGTAATACAACAAGTTGTATCTGATTTTATATTTGGAATTGTTAATCAACTTTTTTCTTTCTATTCTGTTAAGGAATTATTTGTTGATTGAGTTTATAAGTAAGTACTTCTTTTTAGGTCATATTGTGAGTTGATTATTGATTAAATAAAACATTTGATTTAAGGTTAGAAATTAGAAATGTAATCGGTTTTTTGTTTTTGAAAGACTAAGTTTTATAAAAAATTAGTTTTAAAAAGTCTTTTTTTCTTAACTCCTAAAATGTAATAGCTATTTATGTAACCAGTTACGAAAAGATCGATTTTGTGTAACGAATGAATGTTTGTAGGGCGAGCGCAGCGAGGTCCTACAATTTGAATGAGTTACACAATAAGACATTTTCGAAACGTGTTGCGTACATAATTTTTTCTAATTTTGACCAAAAAGCGGTAAAACCCATCTTTTAAAGTGATTTAACACAAATATTCACTTCCATAGCACCTTTTATAAACTGTGACAACGACATGTTATGATGGATGTCGCCCATATGTTTCTACGGAAATGCATAAAAACAGGGAGTGATGAAATGAACTTTTCATAACTAGTTACATAACGTTTTGTCACTCTAATCAGTTTTGAAAAGTGTCACTTTTTATGCCAAAATTACAAAAAAGACTTTTTTCTACGAATGACCACAAAGAAGCTAGTTTGCGCACACTTGTACATATGCAAAGTAGCATTTTTGTCAATAAAAATTTTAAATTTAAAACCAAATGTATAGTTATTTCATTCGTAGAAAAAATATTATCCCTAACACGTGCGCAAAGTGGATTTCCCGCACTTAAAGCTCTACATAAACATAACTTTGCGCACTGATTAGGAAAACTACTATTTTATGTGCTTATACAAGTCTTTAATGAAATTTTTTACTTGCTGTTGGGTTAATTTGGCGCCCAACTTTCAACAACCCCTTTTGACCGTCAAAAAGAAAAGATGAAACTGCACAAAGTACTGTAAGAAACACACAAGATTTTCAAAAATCGTGTAGGTCGGCCAAATTAGATGTTAAAACCATACAACTTTTACATGTATTTACCTGGAACCTTTATTAAGTTATTAATTGTAGAATAACACACTTACTCTAATGTATAATGTTAACATTTGTTTTTGTTAACTGTTTTTTGGTGCCCGTTTTACGAGCCTCAACATGGGGATCTCCGGTATTCCAAGAGATACAAGGAAAAGTTGTTTACAAAATTTCTTTTGGTTTTTGAGTAAAATATAAAAAAATGATGCAAAAGTACCCATACAATTAATACCAAATCTTCGACTTTCGCCACTATCCAATTTTCAAATTTACATTTTTTCGGTTTTTTATTGAAGAAATGGCAAGATTCTGATTGAAATACAAAAGTTATCCGGGCTTATAAGCCTTGGTCCAAT
Source organism: Ips typographus (assembly GCF_016097725.1). Classification (NCBI taxonomy): domain Eukaryota; kingdom Metazoa; phylum Arthropoda; class Insecta; order Coleoptera; family Curculionidae; genus Ips; species Ips typographus. The sequence goes on along the minus strand of NC_138431.1, from coordinate 135,307 downwards.
GGAATTTCTTCCTCCTTAAAGAAATTCCATTGGACCACGGCTTATAAGCCCGGATAACTTTTGTATTTCAGTTTTAACCGGCCCTGAAAGCCTTCATAGTCTGATAAGATATGGTACTGATTGTTCCTATCGAATGAAGAAAATAATTTTAAAAAAATGTAAATCAATAAAAAAAATTAAATTAAATAGTAAACAGAATCGATGATTTAGTATTGATTTTATGGGTACATCTTTAAGATTATCAGACTATGAAGGCTTTCACGGCCGGTCAAAACTAAACTTCAAGATTTTCAATTTTTTATTCGAAAACGGAAAGGAGTACCGAAAAGTTACTAGATAGCTTTTCAGTTCTAAATTGAATGAAGAACTCAAAACTGATTTGCATTTTATGGAAAACAGTGGGGTACATATTTTTTTGCAAAAATATTAAGTTACTTGTTCGATGGGACGCTACTGTCAAAATTGGGAAGTATCTTTTTTTTTTTAATCGGTCTAAAATATGCTTATTATTGACGTGTACTGTCGGCGTAGAAATACTACATTATGTTACTAGTACAATAATGAATTTTCATTGTTGTACTAGTAAATAAAAATTGTCAATATTGGCATTTCTGACGCATGATTAATGGGTTTGCGTGACATTGACATTTTGAGTTTACTGACGTTTTGGCGAAGGATATGAGGTTGTGGTTGTCACAATAAATCTGTCGATATTTTAAAATTTGAATTAAAAAACGTTTATAAAAAAAATTGTATATGTTATACGGGAGTAGAGTTGTACTTCTTCTACTACTCGCTCAGTTGTCGCCGCGGTCGGACAATCTTTTAAGCTCAGCACAATAATCTCTAGCACTAATCTCAGCACACCTCTTTCTACTCCTAGTAACATAATATAATATTATTGCAAAACCTGCGTTATCGTTAATAGTTGACACCTACAATGTTTTAGAAAAAGGTCTCCAGCAGTTCTGAGGAAATAAATAAATTTAGATTTTTTTAATCAAACTTTAACATCCTGTATCTCCATAACGAAACATCTTTGGCCCATGGTTTATATAGCAAACTAGAGTTATTTTTCATGCTCTCCTAAAATATGAGGCATTTATCGTGAAACACCCTGTATATTTAGAAATTTACGTTAAGGTAAGTTTTATGTCCGGTTTCTAAACATCCAGCTCTATCGGTTCAATTGTTATCGATCCCATATATTTATTTATTCAAAAACTTTAATTGGGTTTCCGACCTATAAAATTGTGAAACTGATAAGAATTAGACAAATATTTTTTTTCTCCAAACGTCAAAAAAATATTAATTTTTAAATATGTCAATCCAGACACTAAAGGTTGAATTTCTAAAGCGCCGGATGCTAGGCAACTTCAGCGGTAGCAAAAGTACTTTTACTGTCGCTCGTACTTTTGATGCCGCTCAGTCTAATCGACTTAATGGGATCTAAATTGTAAATAGCATTCTGAGCGGTTTCCGCAATCTCCGGCGGTGTACATTGACCATCGTTGGCGTCAAAATTGGACATTGGTACAAGATTTAAATAGAAAAGCGAGAAACTTACGGATTGCAGCAAAAAAATCAAAGTCGGAATTGAAAATGTGAATTATTTTTGTCACTTATGTTGACAATCCATGTCAAGCAACAGCAAATTACCATATAAACGCGCAACAATTTACTTTCATAGGTAACTGGTTTTAATCAAATTTTCCATTATAACTCATAATAATGTTAATAAACTCTTATTAAATGAGTTTATTATGTTTGGAGAAAAAATAGTATGCTGCAAAAATAGCTATTTTTTGTACTTCAGCTTTGAAGGCTATTGCAACAGTACAGCAATCTTCGTCTTCCCAATTTCATTTTCGCGTATATGAAAAAATGGAAAATATTTCTGCCAAGAGTCAGTTAATTATTTAACGTCACACCAACAAGGCATAACCAGCAAACATAATAATAAACGTCACCGTGATTGCTAGACCCTTCTCATTTTATTTATCAAAAATTAAGAATTTCTAAATGAATATCGTTTGAACCAAATATTTTGTGTACACCTTGGCCGTGAAATAATTTTCAAGATTTTTTGAACGATGATTGTTGAAACTTTTATTCGGCCGAAAAAATACCATTTTACGGCCTAGGTATACAAATAACTCTTGTGGTTAGTATGCCGAAAATGATTGGGCCGCTCAATAGCTTGGACAATTGTCATGACTTCTTCATCAGAAGAAGAGTAAAAACATCCATTTGATAATGAATTAACAACACAGAAAATAACAAATAACTAGAACTTTAAAAGTTAAGTGACGGTCCGTGACCGTCTTTCATATCTGCTTAGGTTTGTTGTGAATAAAAGCTCCTTCACCATCTGTCCAGAAATGTTAGTTTTGGTAGCATAGACTAACTAAATGATAAGTATAGACAAACAGTGGCAATGGAAGTGAAAATTAATTTAAGTAAGCAGCGTGAGATGGCACCACTAAACGCATATTCGCGTAATTTTAAAGTCAGACGCAGCAATTCCGATCTTTTGACTGTTGGAAAACATCAGTTTTAATGCGGCGTTGTCTAGTTGACAAATTTTCGTTTTGGCATTAAATAAGAGTCACACGGGACCTATTAAAAATAAAATTTGTGTATTGAAAATCGCCATGCGACTTTATGAAATGTATAAAAAGTGTCACGTGACTCTTCAAATAATATTTTTAACATCTAAAACAGTCACGTTACCTTTAGGATTCCGGTTTGACCTGAACACGTTTTTAATGGAAAATGCTTTATAAAGAGAGTAACATGTGTGTCTTTTAAAATATCAGTTTAAACTGAAAACCGTGCATGTGATCCTTTAAATAACATTTTGACATTCAAAACTGTCATGTGACATTATAAAATCTATTTTTAATCTTAAAACAGTCACGTGACCTTTAGGAATAATTGAAAATTGTCACGTGGCCATTTGCACTGTAAAGAGGGATACGTTTCAGGTTACAAAATATCAGTTTAAACTACAAAACGATTACGTGATCCTTCAAATGACATTTTGGCATTTAAAACTGTCAAACTAGGTATTTCCAACTGAAAAATGGAATTGCTTGTCCATTGTATGACGCTCTGTTTTAGGAAACGTTACCTAACAAAAAAGATAACAAAAAAATATTTTAAAAACTAAGTATTAAAAAATGACAAATGATTGGTAATGAAAATAATTGGATCTAGAAGAAAGAGCGATTGTTGATGTTAATTGGAAAAAAACAAGTTAAGGAGAGTGAAAAAAATAAATTTACAGTGCAACAAATCATTGTGAAATAAAGATATATTATCAATGACAAAGAATACAAATAATAGAAAACTACACAGAAAAAAAAATAAGCGAACTCATGAATATACTTAAAATACCAGAGCATTAAGTTTGATAAAGAAAAAATAAGTTGGGAGACTTAAAAATGAAAAATATAAGAAGAGGTTTATTTTTACAGAATTTTGCAAAATTTTCAAAAGTTTAAATAAAACAGATTTGATCAAAAAAGGTGGACCTTTTCAAAAAACTCAATGCTGGAACGCAGAACGTTACGAACGTTAACCTTCTTGAATTAATTTCCATCGCAATATGGGTCTCACTGTCTATCTTTTTATAAGAAAACACCCAGCGAACTAAATTGCGATCTGATCTTCTGATGATGGGATTCCTATGCCCGAAACTGGTTGAGCAGCAGGCCTTAGTTGAAAGCTGAAATATAGTATTATGGAGACGACTGTGTTATTCTCTACTTTTGTCACACAAAACCAGCGTATAATAATTTAAACATAATAAAACCGTTAATTAGAGTTATAATACAAATAACTAAAATACGTCACCAGATTTACGAATAACAATTTAACTCCTCCATGTAACTATTAAAAAATTGTCATGAGTATAGAACGCTTTGTCAATCAAAAAATGTTTTAAAATACTTCCAAGTCATTAAGCGCCATTTTTCAGGAAGCAAATTATATATCTTCATCATTTTAAAAGTAACATTTCTCTGAAGAAAACTAAACACATATATTTCGCAAATAAGATTAGACGCATATCTAGTATTACAGCTCATATAATACTTATAAACAAATCCTTATTCCAAAAAACAAACATAACCCACTCCATAACATACAAACAAGTGACAGTCAAAATTTGGTTACATACAAATACAGGCTTACATGTCTCCATCAGACATGAGTCTGATAGACAATATATTTCGAATACAACGCTTCTGCAAAATACCCTGTTTATATCTCTGGAGTTACCCCAGAAAGTCAAGCCATATCTGATTTTAGAGTAGCCATGATAAGCAGTCAATAACGGTGCTTTGATTCCCGCTCTTTCCCTCACTATCCTTAGCGCATAACAATAGCAACTCAGACATGCAACCTCCCCAACATGCACTCCCAGTGCAAGCAGTCATCAATGTTAATACCCAAACAATTAAAATGTTTCACAGATGTTATATTTTCCGAGTTGTAAGTCAAATGAATTCGATTACCAAACAAAATGCATTGCGTTTTAATAGTTATTTATACAGCAAGGGACAAACCATTTTTTATTCACGAAAAGGACAATTATTAAGTCTACGAGCGTAGCGAGTGGCCTAAGTTCTTCGAGTGAATAAACCGGTTTAAGTCACGTGTTTTATACAATATTTTATTAAATTTCGACTTTTTATATTATAAAAATTCAAAAATTACAGTTCTATTAAATTTGCACTGCGCCCCGTAGATGTGACATTGATGTTTGTTTGGTTACATATCTGTAAATAGGCCAATGTCATTCAGAGTGATTTAATAGTTATTTTTGTACCAAGGGCGTAAAACGCAATTGTTGCCCTCGCTTCGCTCGGGCCACAACTTTTACATGCGTGCGTAAGAGTGGTTTATGCCCGAGGTGCATACAACATTTTTTGTACGACGGGAATAATTAAATAATTATATTTTCAATTTTTAAGGTGTTAATATCATTTTAGTCATCCCGTATGTTGATTTTGTTTCACGGGGTTTTGCTTTATTTTCTTAATTTTTTTTATTTTTATTTTAAGCCCATGGGCGTAAAAGTGCTATTTTACGCCCGCAAATGGGGGCGGAAGTACAAAAAAAACGTCTAGTGAATAAAAATATGTTTAAATCGCTGGTAAGTGTTGAATAATTGACTAAAAACATGACGAACATCATTAAGCCTGTTCATAACTGTTTCAACAGAAGTCAACATAAGTTCACCGATTTTTTCGCTAAAAATTAATGTAGTATCATCCGCATATAAGACGGTGTTTTCCTCAGAGACAGCGACTAGATCATTTGTATAAATAATATAAAGGAGTAACCCCAGTATGGACTCCTGTGGAACCCCCCAAGTAATGCCAATTTTATTAATTGTCCTTCATGATCACGTTCTACTGCTGCGTTCTACTGCTACCTGCTGCGTTATATACGTCAAGTATGACTTGATAAGCTCATGTGCACGACCTCTAATCCCAAATCGTTCCAATTTTCCCATTAATTTTTGATGATTTCCGGTATCGAAAGCTTTTGATAAATCTAGACACATCGCCAATGTATGTTTATTCTTGTTTAGCGAATAAAACACATCCGACAATGCTTGGTATATGGCCCTAATTGTATTTTTTCCTTTTCTAAATCGGTTTTGCCTGTCTGAGAATACTGATTGGAGCTTAAGAAAAGAGATCAATTTGTTATAAATAACTCTTTCAATATTGCTTTAATATAAGCATTTTTAAGTTTATCTGGAAAACAACCACTTTCGATGCAAAAGTTTATTATGAATGTCAGTGGATCGGCAATGACACCTGCAACCTCCTGCAAAACAAAAACTGGATTTTCATCGTTTCCAGACGATTTAATATTTTTTAAAGTTTTAATAACATTGAAAACCTCTCGGCTATCGGTAGTTGATAAGTAAAATAGAATGCATTACTGAGAATATGTTCTATATGTTTGTTGAGACGAGTTACTCATTTTTTTCTTTGTTTAATGGGTCTTCTGTCTCATACAAAAAAGGTTTGTTGGAAAAATGGAATTTTGCACTATATTCAACTAAGTTGAAAAAAAAAGACGACTAGGTTAATGTTATTTTCAACTTAGTTGAAAATAGTGCGAAATTCCATTTTTCCAACAAACCTTTTTTGTGTGAGACAAGACCCAATAAACAAAGAAAAAATGAGTAACTCGTCTCAACAAACATATAGAACATATTCTTACACCAATAAGATTTACGTAAATGAAAACCACGCAAATCTATATTTTCCCATCTTACAAGATATGAGTGTTTGCAGACGATGCATTGCGAAATTGACTTAAAAAATTTAAAAAAAATAGCCCAATACTTATACACAATTTCTTTGGATATAGTATTTAAAAAAAATTTGGTGTAAAATGTTTCTGTTAGTAGTTTAATAGTTAACATAACCCTGACAACGTATTTTAATTTATGGCTGATATAGTAGAACAATGAAAACTAAAACGCCTCTGCTGAAAAAACTATTAATTGATTGGGCTTTTGACAGGTAATATTACTATCCTTAATGCTGAAAATTATATAAATTATGCGCTGCATGTAATAATTTACTACATTATCAACAGTGACTAATTTTTTTACATATGCGTATGTTATTGTAATATTATTATAAGTATGCGTTGTATAAGTACAATTGACTCAATTTGCATTGTAATTTCAGCATGGCTACTTCAAAACAGCTAATTTTTGCAATATGGGTCTTTGTAGTGGTTTTCACACTTTTCGATAATATTGGTGAGTCTTTTCTTTTCTCTTTTCTAATACTGGTTATTATTTTCTACTGGAACAAGGTATCCCAATTTCGACACGTTTGAAGCGTATATTTAATCTAAAAAGTGACATTTTTCAATTTTTATCCAGTTTCTTCAAAACGAAAAAATTTATTCTCCTGACATTATGTTTAATTTCAGGGAAAGTAGCACACTGTTTTGAAATAACGAGTTATCCTACAAAAATGTCTAATTTTTTACACAAAAATTTAGTAACTGCAGAAAGTCACATCGAACTAGTCTCTAAGAAAATGATAAAAACATATTTTTCTATACTACAATATGACACTATTACTTACAACAAAATAACGAACCAAGAAAATCCAGTGTTGTTTATAGGATGTGGTAGTTGCAGGTGCTATGAGTATGTTCGCGTTCACCGATGTTATAATTGCAATCGATTTGATCATTTATCCTTAATCCTTCAATAGTCCCACAAAAAAATTAGGTATCCCACAAAAATTTTAAAAATTAGACACCTTGTACAGTTTTAGCTATTATGTCAGAAAAGCATTTTTTAGAACAGTTTCGTTTGGTCGATTAAACCAACGCATTCTTAAGCTCACGTTTGGAGGATTAAGTGTGACAGTTTGGTTGAATAACGTCACAGTCAAAACAAAACTGAACTAAGCAAGTTTAAGAATATGTTGCTGCAATTGGCTATTTTGTAACTCAATTGCCTTTTCTATGGTATTAGTATATTTCAATACGTGTTCAAGCACATTTATATCATCGATAAAGGTTAAACGGTATATTAAACATAATTTTATATATGGATATGCTTGCAACAACTTACTAAAGTTTAATTATTATGGAGCCAAGTTATAATGTTAATTTTATATTGTTTAGGTTTTTCAGCTGCCCAAGGACTACCCATTGAAAATGGTAATACATATTATTAAACATATGCCCAACAACATTTTATAATTGAATTCTTTTTATAGTTATAAAAAAGCTGGTCCAGAGAGTAAAAGGCGAAGCGAAAATATTGTCCACAACATTAAGTTAATAAAATTAAATTTTTTATTTTTATAATCACTAATGTAGTAAGTAATAATCTGTATATGTATGCAGTAACTGTTGTTTGTACCGCATTTATAGTATAAATAAGTAGTTAAACGGTAGCTGTAGCACAGTTGTTATCGGAATTTCTGAAAACTGTAGACTTTTTATTTGTATTTTTATGGGAAATTTGTCAGTTAATAAAGGATTTAAATTCTATATGTTAACCCATTGATTTTTTAATAATAATAATCATTATAATAAATTCTGAAAATGACTAACTGCATAGCTGATTGTAGAACCTTATTAAGTAGACTCTAAACGACCTATGGACAAAAGGGATGCTGTCAAAGGGCAAGGACGATAAACAGTAAAGGATTGCTTTCCCATAATCGCTATGTTTCATCAAGTCGGAGATCGCGCGTTTGTCTGAGTTAATCGAATGCACTCGACCATATTTAGCGTATTGTGAGCCCGAGACTTTACTGTGACGTCAGGATCCATTCGCCGTCGGGAAACAAAATTGGCCGATCGAGCAATCCTTTACTGTTTACCGTCCTTGGTATAAGGGTATAATGGATATAACCATAACTAAGCAAATAATTAATTCGGGATGGTAAATATAGAGTGCTGGAAGTATAATGTATTGAGACTGTTTGAACCATGTCCTGTGTCATCTTTTTTTCAATTTAGTATTGTCAAAGAATGGAAACTATCTACAGACAATCTTATAGCACAGCCAAATCTTTTGTTATATGGAGGACTATGGATGACCAAAATAAAACTTCTAATAATTCTATTTTTGACTGACTTTTTATTTTAAATTCAATGACATTTTTTTCTTTCATTTTTTTTAAACAACAACAGCGACTCTTTTTTTAAGAACATGACAACACATTTTTATTGTCCTTTGTGTGTTACATTTGCAACTGGCAACAACCTCACAAATTCCTTGGTTGGGGCTAGAGACTACGAACTCCCTGGTTCGAGCTAGTCAACAGGAGACAAGTTAGCATCCCGAGACCGAACTCCGAGCGGAGCGGCCCTGCACATGGTGAAGGAATTGTCAGGCAAGCCCTTACCTAACTTATTAACCCGTATTCCCCTATAACCGTAATTTTTGTGGCCATCAAAATTGGTAGTATGTTTTCTTAACTTAGTTCAGTTTTTATGTGTAAATAAACGTACTTGAATTTTCACTGAGTTGTTTTAGTGTACAGGTAACAGGATAGTGTCTCGCCAAGAAGATCTAGATGAAGACGGCATTCCACTTGCAACTTTGGCAAAACAGTTGAATAAACGTGATGACGAGCTGCAAAGTGATATAGAAGAAGTGAGACTTCTAAGCGCTCAACTGCCTGATGGCGATCTTTCGGCAGAAGATCTTCAAACTTGGGTAACTGGCAGCCAAGAAGAGGCTCATGCAATCCTACTGACAGATGAGGATATTGTAGCAGAAACGACACCGGAAGTAGAACTCAATGATGATTCTTCATCTAACGATTCCAAATTGTGACTAAAACTGCGCCCAAAAAAGCTGTAGCACCCTTCAACACCTGTAGTTCTCCAGGAATTACAGCTTTAAAAAAAAGAAAAGTATTACTTACAGGTTTGTGTTGACAGTTAAAGTTTTCCTATAAGCTATGTAAAGTATTTTGTTGTTTTAAAACTATACACATAATAAATACATGTTTGAATGCAATAATATGTATGTCTATATTCATTAATCCGGACAAATCGCTAATTTGGACAACCACTGTGCATTTAATTATCCGGATTATAGAGGTTACACTGTATTGATATTATGTTCGTATTATTGTATTATTCCAAATAATACTGATATTATACGATAATTATTGCTTGATTATGGTATTATTAAGGATTATTCTGTATTATTCATATCATGGGGTGTTACTCCTGTTATTATATTATCTGGTATTATTCGTATTATTCAGATTATTATGTTATTAATTTTATTTGATGAGTGACCCAAACATATTCAAGTATCACACCCCTCAGCCACTAGCATTCAAAAAGGTTGGATGAGTTGAGCAACCAAGTTTCAAATTGCTTGGTTGATTCATTTGATTATTTTATTTTAAAATTTGTAGATTCCCAACTTGAACTTTGTTTTTCTAAGTTTTTTTTTGTGACTGATATTAGTTTGCATTGAATAGCTTTGGCACTTGTTGATACCTCTGGATACCTGTTTAGGGTTGCCAGAACAAGTGTTGAAGCTATTTATTAATTTTCCCTGGTGTTCTGCGGTTTACTGTTCCTAGGTAAACTGTCACCAGTCTCTGGACTCCATTTTCTGCCTGTAATTCAGCAGCGGCCGCTCCTGACTGCTGGGGAGAGAATATCGGAAGTTCTAGGATCCAAACATCGTCATCATCAGTTTAAAACTGATAAGGGACAGTTTAAAACAGTTTGGCACTGGAAAGGTTTTTTATTTTTTACTTTAATTAAATTTAAATCATCACTCATTTTTATTTTTTTTAATTTTTGATTTTGTCAACTTTCACTTATTTCATAATTAACCTGCAATATTTGTACATCTTTGTAATTTTTTGTAAATTATAAGTATTGTAGATTTTGTAAAATACACGTGTTCGTCCAGGTGTGTTCAATTTTAGCTAGAAAATATCTCATGCTACATATCCACGGCCTTGAGTAAGCTAATTAAAAGATATGAAATCTCATTAACGTGAGGTTTCATAGCAACATAAAATCTAAAACAAGTCGAGATTGCGTGTCCACGATCAACCAATTTCGAGATGCTAATGTTGCGTGAAATATTGTCACGTTAAGGGGTAGCCCAGAGGGAAGAAAACTCAGGTTTCCACAAGAAACCCACTTTATTTGAGAAGTCAGTTGGTATAGTAATCTTACCCCCAGATTGCCAAGATGGCGTAGAGCATGATGTGGGATGCCGGATCGAGTAGACGAAAGGTTCACAGAGGGAAAACGTTTTATCGGTGATGAATGAACCCTAGACTCGTGTCCGAGGACATTCACCGGGCCGGTAAAGTCCTTATGGTACTAGCAAAGGGAGGTAAGTAGGTGCGGCAACTCTTGCTGCACGCCCACACTATTTCCTTTGCTAGGGCGGATACTCGGGTGTGGCACTTGGTCACCTACTGCTCCAAGTTTGTTTTGTTTTGTTCTGTTCTTTGGCTCTGCTACAAGGCAATTCGCCAGCACGATTTGAGAGGGGGCTAAGATAATCGACTTTGTACTCCCCAAGTTACTTTACACACATAAAAAAGACTAAAAATCGCTTAAGGGCACGATCCGAATGAAAGATGTAGTCATTCCTCGTGGAAACTGTCACATCCACGTGGTCTTGACCTAGGTTTTCACCCTTTCCGCCTCCTGGAAGTGCACCGCACAAGACAATTCCCCGTAGACTTTTAGGAATCGATGTTCCCACTTAGAGATCCCACCATCTCCACTCGACCGGCTGCGGAATTCGATCGTCAACTTCAAACCCCTCTGAACACCGTTTCAAGAAACGTGGTTTCTTAGCAACAAAAAATGGCACCCACGAAACAGACGTGCGATACGTTTCAAGTTGAGAATCGAACTGCAAGTTGCGTTGCACAATAGGCGTATCCAGACTAACCCAGAGATCAGTCAGTGACCTCCCTCTGGGGAAGACCCCAGAGTTCGGTTAGGTTAGGTACTGGGGGAGACCGAGGCAATATTTGGTAACGGAACATAGTGTAACTTCTATGTTACATGCCCTTCCCGTGGAAAGTGATCGCTCCGAACATTAAAATTCTATGTTACAAAATCAACTTCTCGTCTTTCCTTTTTTTCATATGAATCTTAAAATTAACCGATGTTGCTTATTCGCTAGAGAGAGTATGGGAAAAACTTTATTAAAAAAATATAAACACTTTTCTTTTAAAACTACTTCTCGATTCCTAGATAATGTTTTCAGACACAACAAAATAATTAATCCTATTATTGGGTCACCTTTCAACCTTGTGTTGCGTCTATCTTCTTGCTCTCCTTTTTGGCCAATTTACGTCAACTGTACAGGGTGATTGATTGAATTTTGACCACCCCCTTAACTTCCATAACTTTGATTTTAGCAAAAAAACGTTAAATACAAAACTAGTAGATATTTAGGTCTACTTTATTCTTAGCTAAACAATTATTATACAGGGTGTCCCAAATCTGAGTAACGAACCAAACTTATGTTTTTTTAAATACAATGACTAACTTTTTATCCGATATTTGAATTCTACGTCAAATTCTAGGCCTAATTGATGTAAAATGTCTGTATCAATATTCAACTTTTTCCGCAGCAGCATCTGTTATACTTATTGTATATTAACAATATTGCCTCGACTATGTGAATAAGGGTTAATTTGGTTACTCAAATTTGGGACACCTTGTATAATAATTGTTTATCTAAGAGTAAAGTAGACTTAAATATCTACAATTAAGTTGTTACAACTAGTTTTTTAACAAAAATCAAAAATAAAGAAGTTAAGGGGGTGGTCAAAATTTAATCAATCAAGGACGCTGCTGCAGAAACAGTTCAATATCTATACAAACATTTTACATCAATTAGGCCTAGAATTTGACGTAGAATTCAAATATAGGATAAAAAGTTGGTCATTGACTACGTTTATATCGAGCAAATTGAATCCGCTTATTCAATCCGATCAAGTAAACCGCCATAAAATCGTCGATATAAACAACGCAGATTAACGATTTGGATTGACTATTCGATCCTAAATATTAACAGAATTGAAACACTGAATCCGATTAAAACGCGACTTTTTAAACGAGATATACGGGATTGGAAAATCTGGCATTTGACAACTGACGTTAACAAAGACAAGTGAATGAAGTAATCACAAGACAAGTCATAGTTTAAATTTTAAATATTTACATTTCTGTTCAACGTTCACGTTTTGTCCTTTTATGAAAAGTTTTTTAAACATTTTAAAACATTCTGCTTTGTAATTTAGTAAATAACTATCATGGAGTCATCTCGAATAAAATACAATAAAAGAAACGTTTGGTCATCTAATGAAATTCGATACTTTTTGCAACTATTACATGAAAAACATATTCTGGGATTAATGGATGGAAAGCGTCTTCGTGTTTCGGATATCTTTAAAACCTTAGTAGCTCCGATGAGGGAAATGGGATATGTTAGGGACCCCACCCAGTTATCAGTAAAGTTTAAAAACTTAAAAGGTAAGTAGGCACTATATGTACTACATAATTATGTGAGGATCAAACAAGTCAGAACTTTTAATAAAAATGCTATTTCGTGAGAAAGAGTGAATTACACTATACAACTGAATATGTTCCTTTCCACAAAGACTTCTACCAACTGATTGTTTGTTTTTTTGATCTACATCATGATACTTTTGACTTTATGCTAGTTTTAAACATACAAAATATTTAAGTTCTTACACTTTCATTTTGCAGCTGAATATTACAAATGCAAGAGGCATAACAGTGTGTGGTAATGAACCTTACAATTTTCAATTTTATGATGAAATGGACCAATTGTTGAGGGATCGACCTATGACCCAAAGTCAAGACATGTCTAGCGGATTTGGGTTTGAAAGTTCAACAGGTATGTCATATGTATCTGTTATTCTGTTGCACCAACCCAGCATATTAGACACTAATTCTTATGTTCTTTGTAGAATTTGTTACTGAGAATGCACAATCAGTGGTAGAAGATGCCACTCCTGGATGTTCCAGGGATGTATTTGTTGAAGAGCAGCAATCTCTTACACACAAAGAAAATGATGTTCCCATTCAAAAAGGCAAAGTCACCAAAGGCAAAGGTACAAATTTAAAAAAAAAATCATTTAATGAGGATGCTTTAAAAAACTTGGAAAAAGTTATACAAAGCGAGGGAGAAAAAAATAGAGAATTGTTCCTAAAAATGATGGAAAAGCAGGAGCAAATAATTTTACAGTCCACTTCTAAGTTTATGGAAGGGCTTAAAGAGATTTTGTCACCAAATACAGAGTAGATGAGTTGTGTTTTCACTGTGTTTAAGACTAATATTTGTGATATGTTTAATTAGAATATATTAAGTTGTTTAACTTTGGTTTTATAAGTTTTGTTATTTATTTATATGATGTCATTAGAATTACACTCTTATATTTTTTAGAGTTACTAATATAATATTAGTTCAAATACTAATAAAACCCTGGAATAAAAAATACATACCTAATAAAGTTAATTCATAATATATGTATTTAAATGTCTTATGCAAATATATTTTAGTATTTACCTGCAAAAGATACTTATTTACTTTACTTTATTTTTTCATTTTCTACCTGGCTATAATACGTTTATTATATTTAATTGGAACAAAAACAAGTTAGTATAGTATGTACTTAAATAACTAAATAATAAAACAGACAGCGAATTTACATAAATCTAATTCACTAATATTTTTATTGTTTCAAACTAGACTGCCGCAATGGAAAGTTCTTTGATAGGTAGTCTGTTAGAAATACTCTCAGGTCATAACCACCATAGTCATCTGCCCATCTGTTGCGTAGCTCTACAGGTTGCAGTAAGACAAATTCAGCATCGTGAACAGCTTGAATCCAGTTTGTAGGAACAATCTCTTTGTTGTAACTTTCAACAATGTTGTGCAAAGTACAGCATGCTGCAACTACTTCTGGTACAAAACTGTAATGAACATCTATTCGTTTTAGAAGACATCTCCACCTAGCCTTTAATCTCCCAAATGCTATTTCTACGGCTACCCGACCACTATTTAGATGAACATTAAATGAATCTTCTAAAGGCGTAAGATTTGAACCTGAATATCCCCTCAGCAACCATGGAAGAAGAGGATATGCAGGGTCTCCAATAATCACGTAATCCAAACTTCTTCCATCACAAGTAATAGGGCTCTAAAAAAATATGTATTAATAGATTTTTTCTTGGCTCTAATTAAAACTTTAGCTATTTTATAATTGGGAAATGTTTACCTTTGGAATTAAATCATTAATATTCTTATATAAATAAGAATTCATAAGTGCAGTGCTATCATGGCTTCGCCTTGTGGTTTTAATAGAAATGTCTATGAATTTGTATTCTGCATCAACCACAGCTTGTAGAATTAAGGATGGCCAACCCTTACGATTCACAAAATCTCTATAGCCTTTACTTGGTGGCAAGATAGGTATGTGAGTACCATCTATGGAACCTATAATATTTGGAATTTTGCTCCTTTGTTCAAAATGGCTGCTGATAGTAATTGCTTCTGTTTCATTTGGAAAATGCAAGTATTTGTCCATTAAAATTTTATTGGTTGCTTTCACAAATTCATGTATAGTTTTACACACAGTTGCTTTGTGTATTCCAAACTGATTTGCGACTATTCTGTATTCACAACAGCTTGCTAGATAGTAAAGAGACACAGCTACTTTTTTGCTCACACTCAATTGAACCTTCTGTTTCCAATATAAATTAAGTTTGTTTCTTTTTGGACTTAATTCATCTTTGAGCTCTTTGCAAATCAGTTCAAAAGTGTTTTTTGACATGCGAAAATTATGTAACCATTCTTCTTCACTTAACTTGTTGCCCTCAACTATTTTTTCCCACCAACACCGACTCCTTTTTTTAATTACCCCTCGTAGGCTCCTTTCTTCAGAGGCACCAATAAGTATGGTGAATCTATCAAATTATATAAAAATGTACACGAAAAATAGATTTGTGATGTTAAGTATAGTATATTATAATAATAATATAATATACTTTACAGTCTAAAAATATACTACTTAGTACTTACATTTCAGAATTAAGGGAGTTCATCAAAGTTAAAGTGGACAATAATGGCACTGTTTGCATTCTTGTACTGGCATTTAAGAAATTCAAAAAAGAAACAACTCCAATTTTTGGTTTTTTCTTTAGAAACGACTTATTTTCAGCTTTGACTTTCATTTTAAATTTTAATGCGCTCAATTTATTCCTTTTGATTGGTTAGATGGAGGAAAAACCGAAAACCCCGAAAACGAAAACGGACGTTTGACAGCTGACTGCGACAAAATAAGAATGTTGTCATCAGTGGCGGCTCGTAGTAAATTTGAAAGGTAGTGCACAAAAGAAGGGCCAATTAGCGCCGCAGGAGAAAAATTTTTTGAGACCACGCCCAAAATTCCTACAATTTTAAAATATGTAATTGTTTTCAAATATTGCACACTAACGTTAGGAAATACTGGAGGCATTTTAAAAAGTCGCGAAGAAAAATAACACGTGACTGATAAGAAAAACCCCGAGTGCACGATCTAATTGTGCACACGGGCCAGCTTAAAACATCGACTGACTCTAGACAGTAGCGGGGTACAGAGGGGGCGGACGGCGGAAGTTCGACCAATCAGATTTACTATACCCATGAGCTGTGCACTTGATTTTACCACGGCACACGGTGCACGGTGGCGGCGGTCATCCGTAATTCGTCCAGATTTCGTTTATTTATTAATAAAAGCTTATTTATTTCCAAGATTAATACTTGGTATTAATAGAAAATTATTTCAATCATTATAAGATTTATAATAAAAACATGCATTTTTGGACCCAAAATTTGGGAGTGCACGTGCACATGTGCACTTATTGAGGAGCCGCCACTGGTTGTCATCAGTGTCAAGTGTCAGTTCTATTTCTATCTTTTTTTATTTTTTTGACGTCTTGCTCTGGTTATATCGGCTTGCCTATATCGCTTGACCAATCCAAACAAAGCTAAATACGAACAAAACGGGATTCAACTTATGATTGTTCTATCCGCTTCAATAATCGGATTAAGGTTACACGATATAAACGTAGTCATTGTATTTAAAAAAACATAAGTTTGGTTTGTTACTCAAATTTGGGACACCCTGTATAATAACTGTTTATCTAAGAATAAAGTAGACCTAAATATCTACTAGTTTTGTATTTAACGTTTTTTGCTAAAATCAAAATTATGGAAGTTAAGGGGGTGGTCAAAATTGAATCAATCACCCTTTACATTGTATTGTACAGGGTGCTGCATTTTCGATGGTTTTACGGGGTACAGAGGGAACGGTAATAGATAGAAAAAAAGTAGCATACGTGTTCTGAAGGCGAACTCTCTAACGAATAGCAAGGAAATTTCTTTGCTATCATAGAAAATCCTTCTCTATCGTAATATATGGTACTCTCTACGTTTCAATTGGCGAAGATCGGCACTCAACGTAGCTATTCGGGTTGTGTAAAATAGAAAGACCAAATGAGGTCTTGCTATGATTTTATCTCTCTTGCGGCTATGAAATTTTGTATTTGTCAATCTTTCTTTTCCGTCGTCTTCTAAAATTCAAATGTTTTGTTTTTTAACCTATAAGCCCGTCAGTGTCAACATTGTGTCATTAAGGTTGTGTTGGGGACCAATTGATTGTGTTTGCACCCCCCTTTCTTTGTTTTTGAGTTTTTAGTTAAAGTGTTAATGCATCTATTAGTTATTGTTTTTGAGGTGTAAGCTGTTCATGATGGAATGGTTGTGTTATGGCGCCATCAACACATCCTAAAGTCCCATCCTACTTTCTTCACAAAATGCATAAAAATTGGTAGCATGTTTACAAGCAACTGAAAAATATTAATGGTCTTACAAGAAAATAAGAAACTGAAGAGACAGAACTACAATAAATAAAACCAACAACAAAAATGGCAACAGAACGGATTATTTTAGAATGTAAACTTTGAAATATATGATTAATTACTGAAAAAGAAAGTAAAAAACGTAGAATTATTCAAATTATTGTCATTGATACTTGTCATTAACCCTGAATACGACGAAACAAGTAAAAGCCCTAGATTTATTACTAGAAATTAGTCAATGTTTTTAGGACCGATAAGTTCCCATTTTCTGTTGACGGTGTCAGCCGAATGTGATAGAAAACAGCTTAGAGAGTACCAACAGTTAATAGAAAGAAATTTTCTTTCTTGTCTATTTCTATGCGTTTTCTATTTCCTACATCGTTACGGAGTTCGCCTTCTGATCTCTTTTTTTGAGCTGAGATGACTGGCGAAAAGTGGGCGGCGCAAACTTCTTTTGTTTCAAAGATACGGGGGGTTTTCAAAAATTGGTAATTTTTGAACCTCTTCTGTATTTCATTTGCTCTTAAAGTTATCAAAAAAGGAAGAACGGCTCCGGTAGAAGTTTTCATGTAGAATCCAATGGCGTAGTCAGTTTTTTTCTATTTCGTTTAGTTTCTGACATATGACAGTAAGTTACATTTTTTTAAATAGAACATCCTATACATTTTTACGTCATTTAATTCTGTTGTTTTTTACTTTTTCAACGGTGTATTTCAACATATAAGTTTGTAGAGGTTAATCCTGTTATTTTCAAGTTACAAACAGTTCTACCGTCACTTTAATAAGAAAAGTGGCCATTTCTGTTTTCTACTATTTTTAAGGTAAGTTGAAAAAATGGTTTATAAACGACATGTAACATGTAACATGTTAATATGAACATAGCCAAATTTTGTTTCGACTATGGGTATTTTTATACTTATTATTTAGCACTTTTTTGTTAAGGAAACGCTTTTTTTCTAATTACCAAGATATAAGTTTACAAACTTATATGTTTTAATACACCGTTGAAAAAGTAAAAATCAACAGAATTAAATGACCTAAAAATATATAGGGTGTTCCATAAAAACATCAAATATTTCGAAAACGGCTAGAGATAGGCATAGGGCATTGTACACATAAGTTGGTCCGAATTTGGTGAGGAACCCAAATATGTAATAATATATAAGGTATTCTATTTAAAATAAGAAAGTTGTGATCGACTTCCGGTATAAACGGAAGTGCAACCATCTTGAAAATATTTCAGTTAGATTGGGCATGCTCACATCAGTATCCTGCCTAATTTTCAAAACTCTCCTATTTATACTTTTTCCAGTATCAATCGATGTCTTTCGTCGTGGGACACCCTGTATTTTGGCGGTTTATTATAAACTAGCAAGCTAGCTAATTGCTCAGAGTTAACACACAAGTGATATCTGCTATCTTTCAGCTTGTATTTTTTCCCCGAGATTTGGGACAAACTGTAAACAGAATTTAATTATCCATACCTAACAGTGTTATAGCTTATGACTAGCTCCAAACTAAGATGAAGCATTAATTGAAAACTTAATTATGTTTTCTCAAACCAAAAGAAAGTATATGGATGAATAATATTAGTTAATCTTTAAGTTTAAGTTGAAACAACCTTCTATGTCTGTAGTTTATATAATATACAATTTTTTACATACGTCATTTTGTATGATTCAGGATTCTTTACTTCAAATTTCTTTTCAAAGTCCAGAACAACGAAAAATATTATTAGAAGTTAGAAGTTAGTTTAGTTAGTTAGAAGAAGTACTGATAAAGTGATTATGATAAGCTGCATAGTAATGATAAAAAATTGCATTATCTTTGACTGGGCTTTGTCACTTTATATCATTTCTCTACAATACAGCAATCCACTACCACCAAAAAAAATATTAGGTATTGCCTCTTGTTTTCTTGTAAAAAAAAGTATTAAATGTTACCAAAAAAATTCATTTACTTTATCACAATAATGTCAGATTCTACTGGCAATGTTCCAAGGCAAATATATTCTAATAGCGTTTTCGAATTATTGCACTAATGTTGCACTAGAAAACTGTGTTGTGATCGACTTAAGTTATTTATTAACTGCAATAACAATCGTGCGTTTTCTGTATCTTCGACTTAATGTTTGTACTGCTCTAGGTTCAATCAGTTTCGCACACAGTGCGTAATTTTTGGCACGGGGTTTTGAGGTTTTTTCGAGATCGTGGCCGTTTGGTGCAAGTTTTATTATAAAATTAATGGCTTGATGGTAATTAATTATAATTTTTTTAAAACAAATTATAAACTAATTTTTAAAAAATAATTGAAACCTTTCTTTGGAAAAGAGTAACAAGCAAACAGGAGATAATTTATTATGGTAAGACACAACCACCCAAACCGTTCATTAATGATTTATTAGGATTCAATATTAATAGAAATTTGAAATTTTGGAATTAAAAGAACTTTGATGAGTGCTATGTTCTAATAATCTTTCGGTCACTTATTCCGGTTTTGTTGTTGTCAACTTGCTTATTTTAATTGGAGTTCCGTGTATATTATTGTATATTTGATTAGTCCTATCCGTTTCAAATATTTTTAATACCTAACCTAACCTATATCTATCTACAACGGTTTTCGAGATACTGAAGTTTGGAAAATGACACTTTCAGGTTTTCAAGTATCATAACTGTTAACCAGAATGAGATAGAGCAAAACTTTTTGATTTTATGAATATTTTTAATTTTGACAAGTGGCAAAAAATTCAGAAATCACAGATTTTACCAAAAACAGAGTCTGATATCATTTTTTCACAGAAATTTTCTTTCAAATAAAATTATTCTGAAGGGAAAGTACTGGCCCTTAGAGTTAATACTAAGCATTTTACACTTGCGAGAATATACCTACTCATCTTAGCTCAAGTAGGCTAGGTAAGGTACCTATTTAAAATTATAGTTAATAGGGAACTAGTATGGATCCGTCAGGTTTTACGGCAAATGGCCACCTAAGTCAAAGCAAACTTAGAATCAAACTGTTTTTTAGCTTTTTTAACATAAAAGTACATTTTTTTGTAACATGTAATACATCATTTTAATGCACAAAACGTGATCTTTGTAACTAGATAAAAAAACAAAATGGCGTCTATAAGAAAAAAAGAAGTTGATGATGGTATCTCGAGACCGAAATGTCGGAACTGAAAACAGAAAAATAGTCTTTAAAAAGTTGCTCTAACAATGTTCAAGTCAAATTTTAAAATTTTTAAAATTAGAGAAAATGCAGCACATTTTGAACATGGTCGTTTTTGGTTTTTCGAAAATAATTCAAAAACGAAGCAATAATTAAATATTTTTAAAACGGTGTTGAATTGCCTATTAAATTCTCTAAAACTTTTCCCATTTAACCATTGCAGTAGCTCTTACGGAAAACGAGATCTCTGTATAGAGACTGTATGTCGAATCAACATACTGTATAAACACACATATTTTAAAATATTTTGCTAGATAGTAAGGGTGATATTATATTACGATTTTCGGTTCTTTTTAAGAAAATTGTGGCAGATGTTAGAAATTCGATTTGTACTAAACTTAAAATATTTTCTGATGAAATTTAGATAAAAGTTGCATCAACCTCCAGATCTAATATTACAGTTAAAAAAGAAGTAGTATGGATCTGTCCGGTCCAATATGCCTTAAGTCTGGAACGTTTATAAAATAGCTATATAGAGCTCGAATCAGATGAGAAAAGGCCACCGCATCATCAATGACGCAGTTTTTAAAACTATTTCTTTCTCCTTCTACAGTTGCCGTCGCATTAGATATAATCAGAGGCGTCCTATTAAAATATTCCCGAAAATAAATTGTTAAGCGGTCAAAAAGCCACTTGGCAACGTAGTACGGTTTTTACTTGGACACAATTAAAACAGATGCGGCAGCGGCCAGGGACAGATGGACCTTTTTATATGCTTTTACTAGCCGGCACTCTAAACGGTGTTGCCAAGTTTAAAAAAATGTAGTGGCGAACAGGGAGACTTAGGGGGTTAGGTTAGGTTCCGTTTTAGTCTGGTGTTTTGGTTGTATTGTTGATGGTCACAGTTGAAGTTCACACAGTGTTATGAATGAAAAACGTTATTTTGTCATAATGTCTTCCAAAAAGGTTGGAAGGAAAGGTGTTATCATACACAGCCAAGGCCGTGAAATCGTCAGTAACGTCTTACAATTTATGAAGAAAGAAGCAGAAGGAGTTTCCATTCCTTTGAAAAACTTTTTGTCTTTTATTTTCTTTATTAAAAACGAAGAAAACGTTTCATTTTACTGATAAAATAATAGCACACCACTGACTGGCTGCAACAACTTGGAAAGTAACGAGAGCAGCAATATTTAAAGCGAGACGTACAGAGATCGTGACATCATCGTTTGATGACGCCTGTGGCCTTTTCTTAGCTGATTCGAGCTCTACTGGCATCTTATTATTAAAACGAAAAAACGAATTTTCGTCGTTTATTTTCAACAATTGTTTTTAGCTAGTCAGTTTACTTTCAAAAAGGTATCTCACCTACTATAATGTATCGCTGATAATAGAAATTATATGAAATAACACAACTCGTAAAACATTGGGGACGTGGTTATCCTCACTACTACTAGATGGAAAGAGTATGATGGTCATTTTTTTGAACCGTTGTAACCGGTTGTAATATTGATAATTGTCAATTAAATAATATTTTGTTTTCTGTTTTAATAATAACATTCCGAACACAATACATTTACTTTACTTTAAATTCAGATCTAATCGAATTATTGGTGATGACCAGTTTCAAACTATGATTAAGTACCTGAAAATTTAATTATGTTTTTTCAAACCAGAAAACAAGAAATAAGTAGTTACAATGAACAGTGAACAATATTAGTTACCCAATTTTATATGATAGCAGTAGTCTTAGAAGACTTTATAGCTCTCAATCTTTTCAAAGCCCACAACAACTATGTAAATGTAATTAGGAGTGAAAAATTTACTATTAATAAAAATAGTAATAAAGTGATTAGGATAAGCATACATGGTAATGTCAAGATATTATTGTTGTTGTTTGTCATCTATGTCATCATTTCACCTGATATTAGGTTCTGTAGTACTAAAACATGATCAAAAGAAATTACATGTGTCGTGCAAAATGTTAAGAAAATGTTCAAAAATTGCCAAATAAATTAAAGCATTTACAACTTATCATATTAATGTAGAATTCTACTGAATTTTCGACAAAATTTAATGACAATCTATTCGTATGTATGTAGGTGCGAAATAAAAATTGAAAAAAATGTCGTTTTTGCAAAAAGTACAACTTTGGCAATCTTTTATTTTACTTCAGTAGGGTTTTAATGCACAGCAATAGGGCATATTAATACCAAAGGACCTTAAATTAGGTTAAATAGGTATAAAAAAAGCACTTGAAATTTTTCAGAGGGTCTTTTTTTACTACTTTTTGAAACTCAATATCTCGGTAACAAAGAACTAAACTTAATAATAACATGCCATTAAATAGCTATATTATCGCCGATCCAGATTTATGGGATATTGGGCCTGATGGATCCATATTCCTTCCTTTTTAACTAAAATTTTACCTACCTAGCCTACTTGAGCTAAGATGATTATATTGTCGAAAGTGTAAAAAGCTTAGTATTAACTCTAAGGGAAAATTTCTGTAGAAAATGGAATCAGATTCTACTTCTGGTTAAATCTGTGTTTTCTATAAAAATTATCCAATGAATAAACTTATCCGTATGTGAAAGTACCAGTCCAAGTTGTTTTTTTGTGACATTTTTATTGATAGGTCTCAGATAGGTTTTTTAGAGTGATGCACCTCTTTCATCAAAATGTCCTATTAGTTTGGTACAAATTCATTTTTTGGTCATATCCCGGCTCTCATAATCAAATTGTTAACATTTGCCATGATAATAGAACGGTGAATATGAGTCGATGACTTGAAAAAAACTAGAAATTTTTTTTTATTTGAATGTACGAAACTGTAACTATAAAAGCATTCCAACATTTAAAATATTATGTTAGATAAAAACAACTAGAAAATTTAGCGATTTTCGATCCTTTTTGCGAAAATTCTAATTGTGGCAGATGTTGGAAACGTTTGCCGATTTATGAACAAAAAAAAACAAATTTTTACTAGACTAAAATGACGTTTTGTTAAAAGTTGTATCTACCGCAATATCAAAAATGACAGTTAAAAGGGAACTAGTATGGATCCGTCAGGACCAATATCCCATAAGTCTGGAACGTCGATAAAATAGCCATTTACTGGTATGTTATTATTATTAAGGCTAAAAAACGAATTTTTGTTCATTTTCAACAGTTGTTATTATTATTATTATTACAAGTTAATTAAATATCAAGGTTAATAAAGCTACTGTATTATTCCCATCAAATAGAAATTTTATTAGAACGGTTAGCTAAAAATAAGAATAAAACTTAGCAATTTTGAACTGTTTTTTTATTAACTCAGTTCAATACCTAAAATGTAATACACCTATTGTAATGTACCTCTGATAATAGACATTTTATTAGAACGGTGGATATGTCGAATACAACCTATAAAAGCATATCAAATGGCACGACAACTTTTAAAATACTATTGTGTTATATAAAAATAAGGATGAAAATTAACGATTTCAAACAGTTTTTTCATCTCGGTTTAATATCAAGAATGAAATGAATAAACCTAGTATAATTTGTCGCTGATAATAGAAACTTTATCAGAACAATGAGTTTGAGTCGATGGCTTGAAAAAACATACATTTTATTCTATTCCTATGTACGAAGCTTTAAAACTATAAAAGCATATACCACGCTAGATGAAATAACACAAAACTCGTAAAGCATTGGTGGCTATCCTCACATACTACTAGATGGAAGGAGTATGATGGTCATTTTTTTAAACCGTTGTAACATTGATAATTAATGTTTTTTTTTCTATTTTAATAATAATATTCCGAACACAATCCATTTACTTTACTTTAAATTCAGATCTAACCGAGTTATTGGTTATGACTTTGTTATGACCAGTATCAAACTATGATTAAGTAGGCCTAAGAATTTAATTATGTTTTTTCAAACCAGACAAGAAGATAGTTACATGAACAATATTAGTGACTCAATTACGTCATTTTATATGATTTTCGCCCACAAAGTCCACAACAACGATGTAAAATGTAATTAAAAGTGAAATATTGACTATTGATAAAAATAGTAATAAAGTGATTAGGATAAGCATACATGATAATGATAAGATATTATTGTTGTTGTTTTGTCATCTTAGATCATTTCACCTTATACGAGTATTAGGTTCTGTAGTACTGAAACATGATCAAAAGAAATTACATGTGTCGTGCAAAATGTCAAGAAAATGTTCAAAAATTGCCAAATAAATTAAAGCAATTACAACTTATCATAATAATGTAGAATTCTACTGAATTTTCGACTGATTTTAATGTTCGAGTAAATAAAATTTAATGACAATCTATTCGTATGTATGTAGGTGCAAAATTTTAACTATAAATGCATGCCACGCTAAATGAAAAGCACGCAATTTTTAATCTAAAACTGCAGTTTACAGGGATTTACGTTTATCTCTTTCGTAAAAGGTATTATCAGGAATTTCTTAATAATAGTATTGAGTTAAAATCTAATGGTAGATATTTAAAATAGTTGATGATATTTAAAGGTAAATGTACTTACATACATTTAATTTGTGGAAAAAACATTGATTGTTTACAAAAATTTTATTAAAGTTATACAGGGTTCTTATACGATATACGCATAAAAAGACTTTTCAGGATTTCCTGTCAAAATAAGGCCTTTTGGTTTCTTAAAAGTTGTCGATATTTTTTGTAGTTTTGTCTGACAAAAAAGTGGTAATCAATTTTTTTGGGGGAAAACTGAACATATTATTTAAAATAGCAGAGATATGGCAACGTCGAGTAACCCCGACCTCAAAACGCAGATTTAAAATTTAAAGCGACTTTTTAAAATGTATAGGCTTTAATAGCCTATACATTTAATATACGAAACAAATTATGAATGATTGCGTTGTCAAATTTGTCAAGTTTTTTCACCGGAGACATGTTAGTAACGATTCTCGGCAACGAAATCGGCAGTTCGTTTTTCCACCAGTGGTCGCGCGTATTCACTTTACGCTTTCTACCGTTTGTTCTCCCGTCTAGCCTGCTCTTGCTATAACTACTGTAGAAATATAAAATACAATTAAATAATTAAAAATTTATTATAGCAATTATTAAGTAATTATTGTGCATCATTCTAGGATTAAATCAAAGATGCAAAAATAAGTTAATAAACTTGTTTTTTTTTAAGGGTTGAACATCGACCGTTGCTGGGGGTTTTTTTCACTAAATCGACTAAGGGTAGATATAGGAATAATATCCTGTCAAAAACTCAGAAAGGCCGGGTACTTTAAGGGAGTGAGGGTTAATCAAATGGGAAATGGTAAGAAAAATAAACCAAGTATTTTGTTTAAACATTTTTTAAGGGTTGAAAATGGACCGTTGCTGGGGGTTTTTTTTACTAAATCGACTAAGGGTAGATATAGGAATAATATCCTGTCAAAAACTCAGAAAGGCCGGGTACTTTAAGGGAGTGAGGGTTAATCAAATGGGAAATGGTAAGAAAAATAAACCAAGTATTTTGTTTAAACATTTTTTAAGGGTTGAAAATGGACCGTTGCTGGGGGTTTTTTTCACTAAATCGACTAAGGGTAGATATAGGAATAATATCCTGTCAAAAACTCAGAAAGGCCGGGTACTTTAAGGGAGTGAGGGTTATTCAAATGGGAAATGGAAAGAAAAATAAACCAAGTATTTTGTTTAAACATTTTTTAAGGTTTGAAAATGGACCGTTGCTGGGGGTTTTTTTTACTAAATCGACTAAGGGTAGATATAGGAATATTATCCTGTCAAAAACTCAGAAAGGCCGGGTACTTTAAGGGAGTGAGGGTTAATTAAATGCGAGGTGGTGGAAAAAGTAGAAACATTTTACAATTTGAATTGTTTTTAAGGGTTGAAAATGGACCGTTGCTGGGGTTTTTTTTCACTAAATCGACTAAGGGTAGATATAGGAATAATATCCTGTCAAAAACTCAGAAAGGCCGGGTACTTTAAGGGAGTGAGGGTTAATCAAATGGGAAATATTAAGAAAAATAAACCAGGTATTTTGTTTAAACATTTTTTAAGGGTTGAAAATGGACCGTTGCTGGGGGTTTTTTTCACTAAATCGACTAAGGGTAGATATAGGAATATTATCCTGTCAAAAACTCAGAAAGGCCGGGTACTTTAAGGGAGTGAGGGTTAATCAAATGGGAAATGGTAAGAAAAATAAACCAAGTATTTTGTTTAAACATTTTTTAAGGGTTGAACATCGACCGTTGCTGGGTGTTTTTTTCACTAAATCGACTAAGGGTAGATATAGGAATATTATCCTGTCAAAAACTCAGAAAGGCCGGGTACTTTAAGGGAGTGAGGGTTAATTAAATGCGAGGTGGTGGAAAAAGTAGAAACATTTTACAATTTAAATTGTTTTTAAGGGTTGAAAATGGACCGTGGCTGGGGGTTTTTTTCACTAAATCGACTAAGGGTAGATACAGGAATAATATCCTGTCAAAAACTCAGAAAGGCCGGGTACTTTAAAAAAATAAACCAAGTATTTTGTTTAAACATTTTTTAAGGGTTGAACATCGACCGTTGCTGGGGGTTTTTTTCACTAAATCGACTAAGGGTAGATATAGGAATAATATCCTGTCAAAAACTCAGAAAGGCCGGGTACTTTAAGGAAGTGAGGGTTAATCAAATGGGAAATGGTAAGAAAAATGAACCAAGTATTTTGTTTAAACATTTTTTAAGGGTTGAAAATGGACCGTTGTTGGGGGTTTTTTTCACTAAATTGACTAAGGGTAGATACAGGAATATAATAAAAGCCGAACTCTTTGTTTATATCGAGCGTGTTACGCTCGTTATAATTTTTTTTTTAATTTTATTTAAAAAATAACGATTGCTGCATAACCATGTTTTTGATGGGCCACTAGGTTAGCATAGATTCACATAAGCATTTTTTTTTACATTAATGTTTATCATTTTAAAAGAACAAAACACTTTAGGTCACTAACATACAAAAACAAAGGCATCGGTACCAAAACGGCAACTCAAATATACAAATCCATCTGTAGACCGGTCCTGGACTACGGACACTTACTTAGAGCAAACGCTACGGACAAGACTAAAAAATATACACAAATTACTGAACAGATTGTTCTAAGACTAATAACAAAAATACGACATCCTGCAAACCCACTACACAACCCATCCAACCAACTTCTCTACGAACGTACGAACATGACTAAAATAACTGACAGACTCATACAACTACAAACCAAGTGGAAAAATAACCCAAACAACTGGACAATTGTAAATCCACTATGCATAACAAGACAGACCAGACAATCCCGTTACCTTTTCCCCGCTCTCACCCTATTAGAACATTTTAATAGAAACTATTTTTTTTTTTTTTTTAGATAATTAGAAATAAGATAACCTGTACATAAAAAAAAACCATGTATACATAGGCAGAAAGACCGTAACGGTCGATAGCCGTTTTTTCTTTTGAAAAATAAAGATTGTTTATATACCAGGTGTCCAAGAGCACCATGGACATAGGAGATTAACATGGGAAAACGGTTTTAATTTTTTTGCGCCTGTACGGTTGATTTGATTGAAAAATCGTATTAATCAAAGTTGTAGTACCTATCACGGACTAGTTTTCTGTATTTTTTTCGGATCTCTAATTTGAGCCCTCTCGTCGTAAAACACGAACAAAAAAGAGAGAATTTAAACTTTTGGCCTGCACTGTATAGGCGGTTGTCGGGCAACGGGTAAACAGGTCATTGTTGCTGGTACGGTTGCTCGACAACCGCTTATACAGTGCAGGTAAAAAGTTAAAATTTTCGCATTTTTGTTCGTGTTTTACGACGAAAGGGCTCAAGTTAGAGATCCGAAAAAAATACAGAAAACTAGTCCGTGATAGGTACTACAACTTTGATTAATACGATTTTTCAATTAAATCAACCGTACAGGCGCAAAAAAATCAAAACCGTTTTCCCATGTTAATCTCCTATGTCCAGGGTGCTCTTGGACACCTGGTATATATATGTTTATCATTTTTTCCGCACAGCAGTTTTTGGAGCACAATATGTACTTAGTTCTAACGAGCGTCTAGAAATGAACTGAGATGCCATAAAGAACTCACGATCTACATCATTAGTCAGCAGCTTTCGGATTATATGCGTCCTACTTTAGGAAAAATCATTCTTGTGAGACTGAAGTAGTTATGTGATAACTTTATTAATTCTATTGATGGCGGTGAGTTTGTTATTGCGATATTTTTGAATCTTAGACGGGCATTCAAAACTGTTTCTAGAGATATATTAATACAAAAAATGTACAACATTGGCCTAAATCATATTGGCACGTTGAGTGGTAGCTCAGAAGGGATGACATGAATACACAACTTCCACAGGTAACCCAATTTATTCAAATTTCAGAGCGTATAAATACAATGATCCTTATGTAATCCAAAATTTCTTTATGGTAAAGAAGAGAAGAGAGGTAAAGGGGTTGTCACACAATGTTCATAATTTGCTACATGTTGAAGGTGATGTTCGTAATTTTGGATCTTTCGATTCTTTCGACAGGTATAGTGCATTTCCCTTCTTGATACGAAAACCTGGTACTCCACTCTAAGAAGTTATTAACAGAATTTTTGAACAGGAAAATATTAATAAGAGAACATCAGCCTTTCAGTTGCATTTTAAAACTGGTCTTCAAAAACAGAGTAATAACTTGACGTGCTCTCAATATCAAGCATATGCATTTTCTGGAAAGGTTTTAAAATGCATTGCTCCCAATAACTGCTGTGGTTCAAAAGACGGGAAAGTTATTTTGGTGGTGGAGATAACTACAGAATCAGAAAATAATATATTACTTGTGGGTAGACACTTCAATGTAGTAGAAAGTTTTTTTTGAGCCATGTCACTCTTCAGATATCTGACCTAAATCACAATCTCCAAAAATGGCCAGTTCATGAGTTAGATGTGAAATTTGTCAAGTTTGATCTCGATATAGAAATATTTGTTGTTATTCCTTTACTTCATACTGAAAAGTAGGTAATTTTGTAGTCAGTAAATTAATTAGTGAACATTTTTGTCTTGCTTTTTGTGTTGTAACAGTGAGTAATTTGATAACAAAATATTTTTGATGTGTTTTATTAATGTTTTTTTCAACTTTCTAATTCTACATTAATGTAGAACATGAAAAATGTTTTTAACTGTCAATAATTTGTTAACAAAATGTTTAATCAAATCAATATTGTTACACCCGTGTTAGTAGTTACGGTGCCCACCCAGTAACCACCATAGTCAGCAAGGTTAGCGTAATGAGGTCGCTGACGAGTATAAAAGATGCACCGTAGCTCGGCTAAGGGACCGAATCCTGGGGTCATCACCAGAGGGAGGTCACTGGTCTCTAGGTCGGTCTTCGAGCAACAGTCCCAACTTTCAAGTGTCCGGACGGCTCGTTACCTTCTTGGAAGCCCAGGCTGAAAAGACAAGGGTTCATTCGCATACCACGAGGTGACCGTCTGAACTCTTGACACTGTCAGTACCTAAAGTAAGTCCTTTGGGCGTGTCGGTCATAGTGGCTCCCTGCTCGTATCGAGCGGGTTTCGATTGGCGACACTTCAGGAGGGCTTACGCACCTACACCTACACACACCCACACACAACCCCCTCTTGGACAGTGTTCTATGTGCGTCCCGCCAGCGGCTGTGCTAGCGGCCCTCCTAATCTGGGGGTAAAAGTTAGCTTAATAGTGATTCACTGCCTAATAAAGAAGACATACTTGAGCTACAGTCTTGTTTCTCTTCCTACCTCTACTACGCTACCCCCTAAACGTGACAATATAATATGTATTGTTAAGGAAAAAATGGTCAGTGGTATTCTTGATTGATGAAGACAATAGTGTGGGGTTGGTACCTACAAAATGGATTGTTAAAGGACAAAATATTTGCTACTGGCCTCCAGACAAAGGACCATCGTTAAATTCCAAAATTGTGAATTGTGAACTGCCAGATATATTAACATGGAATTGTTTTTAAGTGACATATCCAGGAGGGAATTTGAAAGTATAGGTATGTTGGAATTAATAAGCATAATAATTTGTTTTCATTAATTTGTATATCATAGTCAGTCATCCGCATACCAACCCTATGAGCAGGCGGGCTTCAGGAAAGGCATGAGTACAATAGAACATCTCCACACCGTAAGGACACTGAACGAAAAAGTAACGGAATATAACATCCCATTATGGATCGCCTTCATAGATTTTAGAAATGCCTTCGACACAGTTGAATTCTGGGCAATCATCAGGTCAATGAAAAATGCAAGAATAGACCAACGATATATTGACATTATACAGACACTAAATGACAACTCAAAAATGAAAGTAAGGCTATATGAAGACACCGAGGAAATCACTATTAAAAGAGGCGTTAGACAGGGAGACATTGTGTCACCCAAATTGTTTACACTGATACTAGAAGACGCCTTCAAGAGCCTACACTGGGAAGACAGAGGAATTAATATATCGGGAGAAAAACTAAGTAACCTAAGATTTGCTGACGACATTGCCATTTTTGCCCCAAACAATGAAGAATTACAACACATGCTTATAGAACTACAACAAGAAGCAAGAAAAGTAGGCCTAGAAATGAACATTTCTAAAACCAAATTCATGACAAACCAACGGACAAACATAGAGAGTATAAATGTGCTAGGACAACAGGTAAAGAAGGTGAACTCTTATGTCTACCTAGGTCAAGAGTTAACATTGGGTAAAGCCAATCAAGAACTTGAAATTAACCACAGAATACATCTAGGATGGGCGGCCTACGGGAAGATGCGTCACGTCTTCAACTCCAACCTACCCCTCAAACTAAAAATTTACATGGAATGCATTCTCCCAGTAACAACCTACGGATGTGAAACATGGGTCCTAACAAAGAAAATCTTAAATAAATTAAAGATACACCAAAGATCAATAGAACGAAAAATGATAGGAATAACGCTTAAAGACCATAAAACCAATGAGTGGATAAGAAATAGAACCAAGGTAGAGGACATAGTGAGGCGAATAGGCAGTCTTAAATGGAACTGGGCCGGACATGTTGCCCGAAACAAAAACAACTGGAGCGGAAAAATAACAAGATGGAGACCTTGGGGGGAGAAAAGAAGCACCGGCAGACCACAACAAAGATGGCATGATGACATCAAAAGAACAGCCGGACTTAACTAGAACCAAGTGGCACAGAACAGGGAAAACTGGAAAAATATGAGAGAGGCCTATATCCAAAGGATAGAAAACGGCTAGAAGAATAGAAGAAGTCAGTCATCATTTCTTTTTGCTTCTTATAGTAAGGCTTACACATGCATGTTTTTATATCTTAATTAGTTTTATAATATTTCTATAATTAACTTAAATTTTGTGATTATTAGATGACTTTGTGCAAGCCCGAAAAATTAGCAGTAGAGCTGAAGAGACTTCTAGCTTCTAGCTTCAGCGAGCCTAATACAGAAAAATGAGAAAACAAGAATGCGGAAACGAAAAATTATAAGTAGTAGCTGTGATTAACACATGAGGTAGAAAATTTTGGAAGTAATTTTCCAACAGTAAGCATACAGTAATGAAATTAATAATAAAATTTTTTATTAAAATTTAACTTTTTATATGAAAACTTAAAAACTGTTGGTATGAATCACTGTTAATTGAAAGGTTCCAGAAAATATGAGCATTTTATTCTTTTTAATAAAACTTTAGCCATCTGTATTATAATTGAGTAACTTCCAAATCCATGCAATAGTACATTATCATACCTATTACATTATTGTACTTAAATTGGCTGGATTAGTAATAATTGTAAATTATTTTTAGGAAGCCAGCCAACCATTTGTGGATGGGGAATTCCAAGATAAGGGACACACACAAGCAAAATAAGAAGCTGTGCTAAAACTACAGGTAGCTATCCCTTTTTTTCCTTTATTTTTAGTAGCTATTAATTTTGTCTCTTTATTGTTTAAGCTAAAGGGTCACAAGCAAAATTGCAGCGGCAAAACCTGCATCAGCAGCAAGCCGATCCCATTACCAGTGCAGGTACAAATTATTGGTTAACAATCTTTCTTCACTACCAATTATAAAATATTCAGCATACGGTTTTTTTTCATGTTTGTTTACTTAAAGTTTCCAATTTTTAATCACAATTTTTCTTATTTATTTTTAGGTTTGACTTACGAGGTGCAAAAACCCAAAGGATCTTCTGATTCTTCTAAATCTGTTGCTGGTAGGTTTACAATGTGTTTTGCTAAGTTATGTTTTTTTTTAATTGCCGATATTTGTAGATATGTTTATGTCAATGTCAAAAGAAATTGCAAGGCTAGACTTAAAATTAACACATATTTAAGATCATGTTACGTCAATATTGACTAATATGAGGACAATTAATAATCCTACTGGTCAAGAAGAAAAAATAAAATTTTCATTTCCACTGTCCAGTCAAGAAAAATTATTAACTTTTTTAAAAAATTCGTAAGTTTATTGTATTCTTCCAATACTTATTTAAATATAAATTTCATACGAAAAAAAAATTATTTAAAAAAATGTGCTTATCTTCTATTAATTTTTTTTTATTATTTAATTCAGGTCAAAATTTCGATTCCTTTAAACATTATTTATTCTAGGTACAATTTGTTAAATCAATTGTGGGGTCTAATGTCAATAATACAGTGCAGAGCAATGAATGGAACCTTGTCATAAACCATAGGACAGCTATATAGCTAGTGCGGCAAAAAGGGCAAAAAGAGGTTTAAGGAACTGAAAATGTCCAGGGGTATTATTTGTAATTATGTTTCAAACCAGGTATATTTTTAAAATAAATATATCTTTTATTTATTCAGAGGGCTGTCAGCATTACTGGGGCCACAGAAAAGGCAATTGAAACTGAAATAAAAAGTTCGCAGAGGCACGCGGCTGAAAGAGCAAGAAAGGTGTTAAAATAAGTATTTATTTAAAATTGTATTTAAATACATTGAATAAAAAAATTATCCAAGCAGGTCAATTTCTACTAAAGCCTACTTTGTTAGTAAGTCCCAACATGATCCAATTTTGCTCCCTAGGTAATCCAATTTAAGTCCATTAATGATCCCAATCTACTCCCCAGTTGATCTGAAGTGATTATTCTAGTGTAATGGCCCAAAAATGCCTTCTTCCAATTTTTGGGTCTTATTTTTGACAAGCTTATTTTTGGGATTCGAGGGGCAAACGCTATACCCTAAATGACACAACCACCAATCTCGGATCAAACATTTATTTAGGCTCCAAAAACATAGATAAATGCTCACCTAGGTACGGTTCTGTTCCAAAGTCTACCCTACCAAGGTCTACTTAGCAATTCTGGCTTTAACGTACCTTTTGGACATGTTGAGTTACGTTGTAGTGACAGGCTTTAGGCCAAGCGGCTTTGTGGTTTTCTTTACGAGAATTTTTGAAAGGTTTCCCAAACACTATAATTTTTCGGTTCTAGAGCACTTAAGAATTTTGGAAAGTACAACAAAAAAAGAAAGTACAGTTTAAAGTTAATGATCTTGGTAAGACTTTTTCAGAAAAGGGTATGAGACGATCCTTTATATATTGAAGCAATTTTAAAATTAGACCCTCCTGAAAATTATAGGTATGCTAAATTATCTTAGGAAAGGTATATTCCAAGTTTGTCTGTTGTCCACTTAAATACTCCATTTAAGTGGACAACAGACCAAAATAGTTTTTTTGAAAAGCTAAAAGTGCTTATTACTGAAAAACCTAATTTGAGAATTTTTGATTCAAAGTGTGTAATTGAAATACAAACTGATGCTAGTCAGTTTGGCATATGAGATTGTTTATTGCAACAAAGACAACCAGTTGCTTTTTGTTCAAGGAGTTTGACTGAGGCTGAAACTCTGTATCCACAGATAGATAAGGAACTGTTAGCTATTTGTTTTGCATGAATAAATTTGAAAACTTTTTTTATGGCCGGAAAATTATTATTAAAACAGATCACATTTGTTGTAAAGATTTTCATAAAGTTAGCAGTAGGTTACAAAGATTAAAATTAAAACTACTTGAATATAACTTTGAGGTTGTGTATTTACGAGGAAAGTTGATGTTTATTGCAGATTTGCTTTCTCGGTCTTCCCTAAAAATACATACAGTAGATTTTGACAGATGAGACATACAGACTGCTATAAAAAGTGATCCATTATTGCGTCAAATCATAAGTTTTTGTGAGTTTGGTTGGCCAACTAAAGCTAAGACGAAGAGTTTTAGATTCAGAAATGACTGCTTATTTCAAATTCAAGATCATTTGTTTGTTAAAACAGAGTTGTTATTTTATGATGGCACGTTAGTGATTCCAAAATCAAAAAAATAAACTAAAGTAAAACATTAACAGATTTACATTTAGCTCATACGGGTATTGACAAAACGAAAGTCAAGGCTAGGAAGACATTTTTCTGGCCTGGTATGACCAAAAATATTGAGTCTTTAATTTTCAGTTGTTAGTCTTGTTTTATGCCTGTTTCCCCAACACTTCCAAGTCGATTTTAAGCTCAACTTAAGCTAAGTTGAGGTTTGAATGTGACAGATAAGGTGCAAAATAACACAGTGTAAACTAAACTTACCTAACCTGTCCTTAAACTCAACTTAGCCAATGTTGGGGAAATGGACATTAAATACTCAAATAATATAAGAACCATTAATACCACATGATAGGCCTAATATACCATTTAACAAAGTAAGAGCGGATATTTTTACTAATGGAGCCTTGTACTATTTAGTGATTGTTGATTATTACAGTAACTGGATTGACTTTGTCAGATTGGAATCGAAGACTGCCACTTAAATGATATTAAAATTAAAGGCAATTTTTGCTAGGTTTGGTGTTTCTGCAACTTTTGTATCTGACAATAACCCCTTTAATAGTTTAAGTCTTTTGCAAAAGATTGGGACATTACATTAATAATTTCAAGTCCTCGTTATCCCAAATCAAATGGCTTTGCCCCACGGGCAGTATGAATTTGTAAAGGTTTACTTAGAAAATGTCAAGATAGTGGTACAGATATTTACAAAGCTTTATTGGAATATATGCCTTTATCCGGATTGAACTTTTGCAGAGACGTTCATTAAGATCGTTTCTTCCTGTATCAAATTCATTTTTGTGACTATACTGATATTAATGATTATCCACTATCTGAAAAAAGACTGAATAATAAAAGATTTTATGATTTAAATGCTCATGCTCGAGATGGTTTTCAAAAAGCAGAAAGCGTAATGATCAGAGATAATCAGCTAAGTTGTTAGGTGCTTGGTTTAGTTATAGGAATCACGCAGTTTCCTCGTAGTTAATTAGTAAAGGACAATGTTGGTCGTGTCCGAAGAAGAAATTCTAGTTTTTAAAAGCATTTGCCCAATCCCTCTTTAGAAAATCAAAATGATGAGGATGAATTTCTAGCCAGAAATGAGTATATGTCTTCACTTGGGTCAAACCGTTCCAGTTCCTTATAAAACTAGATCAGGTAGAGCTGTGGTTAAACCTGCAAGGTTTAGAGATTAGCTAGTTGTGCTAAACTTTATAGTCGTAATGTTGGGTTACTTAGTAATTAAGGTATTAGATTTTAGAATCTGTTAAGTGTAAAAGGGGAGGATGTATCATGACTATTTTTAGTATATGAATTTAGTGTATATAAACCAATTGACATTGACAGATCCTTCCCGCTCAGGTTGACATTTGTAGGTTATCCTAGATTAGGCTAACATGAAAGCCATCCACATCTTCTTAAAACTAATAACTTTTTTAGTTCTATTTTTATTACACTTGTTAATTAAATATAAAAATGCATAGGCAGAAAGACCAAACTGGTCGATAGCCTGTTTCGTTGTAAACGAAATAAAGATTGTATATATATTGTACCGTCGTACTCCTTAATGACACACCTCTTGTACAACACTGTATATTGTTTACAAAACAATAAACTGACACTGACACTTAACCTCGTTATCTGACAACTTCGACTTCACTACAACCAACAACTCAACAACTAACTAACCAGGCCTGGTTCAGCTGCTTATATAGACTTCCATGGTTTCTAGAAAGTTCCCAAATATTCATGAAATTGACTTTCTCTCTCACACTCATTAAGCTATAACATAAATCTTTCTCTATATAAGCAACGGAGCCAGGATTTTCTAGAACACAGACAAAAGAATGTAGAACGTAAACAAAGCAACGTAACATACAGGGGTAACAACAAATAACTAAAGTAATCCTAACTAATAATCAAAAGTTCGCTTCGCAACACTGCCCCCCTCCTAGAGTTGATCGTCCCGATCATCAACTTCACCAGCTTTGGGTGGTCGGTAAGGTGCAAGTCGATCCAGGTGAACTATTTTCATTTTCGCCCGATGTCCTCGCTGTATTCTGTAGACGACGTCGTTCAGACGCTTTATAACGTCGTAGGGTCCCTCCCATGACCTCTGTAGCTTCGGTGACTTTCCTTTCTTTCGAGCAGGATTGTATAACCAGACCTGATCACCGGCTTGGAATCCGCTGCTGTTGGCCCTTCTGTCATATCTTGTCTTCAGTCGGTCGCTTGCAAATTTCAACTTCTGCCGGACTTCCTCATGGATCACGTGCAAGCGTTGCGCCAATTTTTCTGCATAGCTATCACAAGAGGCTGGGGGTTCTTCCGGTCGTCCAAAAAGAAGATCCATTGGCAAACGAAGCTCCCTTCCAAAGACAACACTAGCTGGTGTTTTGCCAGTGGAATCATGTACTGCCGATCGATAAGCCATCAGGAACAACGGAATGTGCTGATCCCAATCTGTCTGATTGTTATCGACGACTGTCCTTAGGTAGTTGTCTAGTGTCCGGTTGAAACGTTCCACCATTCCGTCTGACTGTGGGTGTAATGGAGTAGTTCTGGTTTTCCTAATTCCCAATCGGTCACACACTTCCGTGAATACTGCCGATTCGAAATTACGCCCTTGATCCGAATGCAGCTCCCTCGGTACTCCAAATCTGCAGAAGAAGTTGTCAACCAGAACTTCTGCTACAGTAGCGGCTTCCTGGTTTGGTATTGCGTACACTTCTGGCCATTTACTGAAGTAGTCCATTGCGACCAAGACATAGCGATTTCCGGAATTAGTTTTGGGAAAAGTTCCAGCTACATCAACGGCAATCCTCTCAAACGGAGCTCCGACATTATACTGCTTCATACATCCTCGGCTCCGAGTTTTGGGACCCTTGCTACTGAAACAGTCTGCGCAACGCCGACACCAATCTTCTACATCTGAGCGGCTTTGTAGCCAATAGAACCTTTCCCTAACTTTATTTAACGTTTTGTTGATGCCAAAGTGCCCTCCACCAATTCCATTATGGGCTTCTTTCAGTACGTCACTAACTCGGTTTCTTGGCAGAACTACCTGTAGTCGTTCTTCTTTCCCATCCGGACTTTCCCATTTTCTTTTTAGTAAATCTCCATCAATAATAAGGGACTCCCATAATGCCCAATATCCCTTTAATGTTGGAGACTTAGCGGAAATCTCCTCCCAATTTGGTCTTTCTCCATGCTCTTTCCAGTTAATTATCTGTCCTAAATCGGGGTCTTCTCGTTGATCGGCAGCCAAGTTTTCCCGATCCCATGCGATGTCATTTTTCAGAGCGATCCTTCGACAAGGCTTTCCAAATTCAGCTATCTCCAGGCGTTTACAGTGATTGCAACCTTCCACACAAGGTCGTCGTGACACTGCGTCCGCGTTTCCGTGCAAACGTCCCTTTCTGTGTTCAATCTGGAAGTCATATTCTTGAAGTCTTTGCAACCATCGAGCTATTTGTCCTTCTGGATTTTTGAATTGAAATAGCCATTTCAGAGAGGCATGGTCCGTCCTTAGTCTGAATCGTTGTCCGTACAGGTATTTGTGAAACTGCTCGACTGTCTTCACTACGGCTAACAGCTCCTTCCTGGTTACGCAATAATTTCTCTCTGGCTTTGATAGTGATTTGCTGAAATAGGCGATCACTCGTTCTTCACCATCTTGGATTTGAGATAAAACTCCGCCTAAACCAATATTACTAGCATCTGCGTCCACAATAAACTCTTCCCCAGGTCGTGGAAAAGCCAAAACTGGTGGAGAACAAAGGGTTACTTTCAGTTCTTCCATGGCTTCCTGACATGTTGTAGTCCATTCGAAGGGCTGGTTATTCTCCGTCAATTTGTGTAGGGGTCTGGCTATATCAGCAAATCCACGAACAAACCTTCTGTAATAGGAACACAATCCCAGAAAACTTCTTAATTCGTGCTTGTCTTTCGGAACAGGCCAATTTTTTACAGCTTCAGTTTTCTTCGGGTCGGTTTTTACTCCTTTTGACGATATAACGTGTCCCAAGTATTCGACTTCTTCTTGGAAAAAGCTGCACTTCTTCGGATTTAATTTCAGGTTTGCCCCTCTGAACTTCTTGAAGATTTCTTCAACGTTTTGCAGGTGTTCTTCAAATGTTTTGCCCATAATAATGATGTCGTCTAAATAAACAAGACAGGTTTCCCAAGTCAATCCTCGTAGAACAGTTTCCATTAATCTTTCGAAGGTTGCCGGAGCATTGCAAAGTCCAAAAGGCATGACGTTAAAATGCCACAAGCCATTTCCAGTTGAGAAGGCAGTTTTCTCTTTGTCCCGTTGATCCATCTCCACTTGCCAGTATCCACTTTTTAGATCCAAGGTGGAAAACCACTTTGCGTTAGCCAGAGTGTCTATGGTGTCATCTATTCTGGGCAAGGGATAACTGTCTTTCTTAGTAACTTCATTTAGTCTTCTATAGTCCACGCAGAATCTTGTCGACCCATCTTTCTTAGTAACAAGTACCACAGGAGAACTCCAAGGGCTGGTGGATGGCTCAATGACGCTGCGATCCGCCATGTCCTGTATAAGATTTTCCACTTCTGCCTGCTTAGCCAATGGGAGTCGTCTGGGTCTTTGCTTAATGGGCAAATAATCCCCTGTTTCAATTTTATGCCTCACTAAATGAGTTCTTCCCAAATCCGTTTCATTTAAGGCGAACACGTCCTTGTAGTCGTGAAGCAAACGGGCAACAGTCTGTTTTTCTTGATCAGTCAAAATTGAGCTCGTCTTTTTCATTAAGTGCACCAAACACTCAGGAAGGTCACTGTCGGGGTTTGGTTTTGTTTCGTGCGACTCCTTAGTCACCATAAGTACTGGTTCGGATTTGGCTATTATATCGCCTTTTTTTAATCTTTGACCACATTCTTTCAAATTGGCGACTTTTACGTATGCTTGGCCGTTTTTCTGCTGGACTAGAGTGCGGGCTACAAGAACTCCCTTCTTCACAGCATCATCTTCCTCTTCATAACTCGGTTCTATCAGCTGAAGTTTGCTCAATTCCGTTTTTCTATCCAAATTAACTTTAACGATGGTCTCTGATCTTGCAGGTAAGTTGACATCTTCTTGCAACGTGACTCTCCTCACACGCATATCTTGTTCGGGTGTCATCATAACAATCTCGTCTTGTCCAGTCTTGATCAGTCTATTCTCCAAATCCAGCTGGAATCTGTGTTGCTCCATAAGATCTAAGCCCATTAAGACGTCATCAGTTATGTTGGCCACAAAAACGGTATGGTTGAAGACATGCCGCCCAAGCTTTACTTCAGCTTCATGGATTCCCAGAACAGGCATTGACTCACCAGCGGCAGTTTCCAATATAAACTTTGTACCAGTGTCGCTAATCCTGCAGTGTTTCACTATGTCCGGCCTTACGATAGTATGGCAAGAACCGGTATCAACAACCATTTGGCAATCCCGGCCGCAAATCTTACCGGTCACTATTAAGCTGGTGTTTTCGTGCTGAAGACGGGCTACTTTAATTATGGTTGGTGGGGCTTGACAGTGTTGCGTAGCCAGCTTTTGCCCCGGAAAACTGGCTACTCTTCGTTTTCCTGGTTCTGCATTCTTCTAGGTTTGCGGCACTGCGATTGAATGTGCCCCTTTTCTCCACAGTTCCAGCATTCCAATGACCGAATAAACGTGGTGGTTTGAGCGTTTCGGTTGTTCTGACTTCTTCTATTTAACGCTCCCATTAGTTCTTTTCGAAATGTCTCCAGCTGACGATTCAAGTCTGACTGAGTGATTGTGTGATCTGAATTGGAATATCGGTTTCTCGGTTCCGGTGTAAGGCTTCTGACTTGACGCACTCGAATATGTCCTCGTGATACTTGCTTGACCGCCTCAAACTCCAAAGCGTAGGCAAGAGCATCATGCAATGTTTGGCATCTCGCTAATCGTATTGCTTGCTCTGTGTCACAATCTTTAAGACCTCGTACAAAAGCCCGTACTGCCATTCGCTCTCTAATGTCGTGAGAGGCCGTTGGATAGGCCAGACAAACTAATCGAGCAATGTCGGCTTCATACTGTTGAAGTGTTTCCGTGCCTCTTTGGGTCCTACTAGACAACTGAGCTTCGTATACTTGTTCTAGGTGCTTATTTCCAAATCTCATCTCCAAATGTTGGATTAAGTCGTCGTAGTTTTTGTACTGGCTCTCGTCCAAAGTCTGCAAAACCTCCAGTGCTTCTTCTCGAAGTGACAAAACCAAGGCAGTGGCTTTGTCACTTGATGTCCAATTGTTGGCCTCTGCGGCAGCCTCAAACTGTTTTTTGTAAACCTGCCATGAGGTCTTACCGTCGAAAACTGGTGGCTTAATATTTGAGCAGACACTAGAACTGGCGACTACGGTTGGCTTTGAAGACTTTTCCTGTAGTTTGTCAAATTCCTCTCGCAAGGTCTGAACGGTCTCCTCCATACCGCTTATCCTCTCATTTACCTTTTCTTCCAAAATTTCCATCCTGTTGTCCATTTCTCCTTTTATTTCATTTATTACTTGGTCTAATTTTTCATCTTGTTGTTGAAACTGCTCTTTAATTTGGTCTTGGCTTGCTTTCATTTCTTCGAACTTTTGGTCTTGGCTCGCTTTCATTTCTTCGAACTTTTGGTCCTGACTTGCTTTTAACTCCCCGAACTGCTCTTGAGTTATTTGGCTTGCTCTCATTGCTTGAATCATCTCCATAAGTTGTTTCATTCCTTCATCCATTTTGGCGCTTTGTTGTCGTGTACTCACAGGCATTCAACACACCTTCTGCTTTTGTCGGTTTATTCTGTCTTCCTCTGGAACTCTTCTTCGATTCTCCAATCCCACTTCTGACACCAAATGTACCGTCGTACTCCTTAATGACACACCTCTTGTACAACACTGTATATTGTTTACAAAACAATAAACTGACACTGACACTTAACCTCGTTATCTGACAACTTCGACTTCACTACAACCAACAACTCAACAACTAACTAACCAGGCCTGGTTCAGCTGCTTATACAGTGCGTTTTTTTTAACGCGCAACATAGGATTTTACGTGTTAAATTTTTAAGCCCATGTTAGACCATGTTATTTTGGAACTACAAGTATAAAACTTGAAGGGTGGCTATTTCGTACCCTGAAGCTTACGTAAATTTACCAATTCGGCCTAAAAAGTGTTAAAAAACTTGCAAAAAATCATCTTTTTTCGAAAAGGTTTTATCGTTTCATACTCCCTGTATGCATTGTTGTTCTTTGTTGTTTTTGATACTGGCAGGGCAGGTAGCAGGTAAAATTTGGCGTAGAAAGTAAAACAGGGTGATCATTAACTTTATATCAAGAAAGTTAAGAACAAAAGAAGTATTTTTATAGGTGAATTGTTCAAATTGACCTCCGTTTGAAGCCAAACAGTATATTCCAAACAATCATAAAATGCCCTTTTGACGTTTAAAAGATGTCGGGTCGTGATGCAGTCAAAATAATTAACTTCACCTGCTACCTGCCCTGCCAGTATCAAAAACAACAAGGAACAACAATGCATACAGGGAGTATGAAAGGATAAAATCTTTTCGAAAAAAATGATTTTTTTCCAGTTTTAAATCACTTTTTAGACCAAATTGGTAGACTTACTTAAGCTTCAGGGTACTAAAGACACACCCGTCAAGTTTTATACTTGTAGTTCCAAAATAACATGGTCTAACATGGGCTTAAAAATTTAACACGTAAAATCCTATGTTGCGCGTTAAAAAAAACGCACTGTATAGACTTCCATGGTTTCTAGAAAGTTCCCAAATATTCATGAAATTGACTTTCTCTCTCACACTCATTAAGCTATAACATAAATCTTTCTCTATATAAGCAACGGAGCCAGGATTTTCTAGAACACAGACAAAAGAATGTAGAACGTAAACAAAGCAACGTAACATACAGGGGTAACAACAAATAACTAAAGTAATCCTAACTAATAATCAAAAGTTCGCTTCGCAACAATATATATAAAAATGCTTTATTTCAAAGCGTAACGACAATAATACATAATACAACATACTTTATAGCTGTCAATCTTTTCAAAGCCCACAACAATGTAAATGTAATTAAGATTGAAAAATTTGATAAAAATAGTAATAAAGTGATTAGGATAAGCATACATGGTAATGATAAGATATTATTGTTGTTGTTTTGTCATCTTAGATCATTTCTCCTTATATTAGGTTCTGTAGTACTGAAACATGATCAAGAGAAATTACATGTGAGTCGTGCAAAATGTCAAGAAAATGTTCAAAAATTGCCAAATAAATTAGAGCAATTAGAACTTATCATATTAATGTAGAATTCTACTGAATTTTCGACGAAATTTAATAACAATCTATTCGTATGTATTTAGGTGCAAAATAAAAATTGAAAAAA
This sequence comes from Ips typographus, assembly GCF_016097725.1. Lineage (NCBI taxonomy): Eukaryota > Metazoa > Arthropoda > Insecta > Coleoptera > Curculionidae > Ips > Ips typographus. The sequence goes on along the minus strand of NC_138431.1, from coordinate 91,912 downwards.
ATTTCATTTTTGCAAAAAGTAGAACTTTGGTATTTTTTTATTTTACTCCAGGAGGGTTCCAATGCACAACAAAGGGCATATTTATACCAAATGACCTTGAACTAGGTAAAATAAGTACAAAAAAAGCACTTTAAAATTTTTCATAGGGGTATTTTTTTTCTACTTTTTGAAATTTAATATCTCGGTAACATGAAGAGCTAAGCTTAATAATAACATGCCATTAAATAGCTATTTCATCGACGTTCCAAACTTATGGGATATTGGGCCTGACGGATCCATATTCGTTCCTTTTTAACTATAATTTTGCTTACCTAGCCTACTTGAGCTAAGATAAGTATATTGTCGAAAGTGTACAAAGCTTTAGTATTAACTCCAAGAGAAAATTTCTATAGAAAATGAAATCAGACTCTACTTTTGGTTAAATCTGTGATTTCTATGAAAATTATCCAATGAATAAACTTATCCGTAGGTGAAAGTACCAGTTCTAAGTTGTTTTTTTTTGTGACATTTTGATTGATAGGTCTCACATAGGCTTGTTAGAGTGATGCACCTCTATCAAAATTTCATCAAAATGTCCTATTAGTTTAGTACAAATTTATTTTTTTGGTCTTATCCCGGCTCTCATAATCAAATGGTTAACATTTGCCATGATAATAGAAATGTTATTAGAACGGTGAATATGACTCGATGACTTGAAAAAAACTGGAAATTTTATTTTATTTGAATGTACGAAACTGTAACTATAAAAGCATTCCAACATTTAAAATATTATGTTAGATAAAAACAACTAGAAAATTTAGCGATTTTCGTTCCTTTTTGCGAAAATTATAATTGTGGCAGATGTTGGAAACCCGATTATATGAGCCGAGTTATGAACAAAAAAACAATTTATACTAGACTAAAATGACGTTTTGATAAAAGTTGTATCTACCGCAATATCAAAAATTACTGTTAAAAGGGGACTAGTATGGATCCGTCAGGTCCAATATCCCATAAGTCTGGAACGTCGATAAAATAGCCATTTACTGGCATGTTATTATTAAGGCTGAAAAACGAATTTTGGTTCATTTTCAACAGTTGTTTATATATAAAAGTTAATTAAATATCAAGAAGTTAATAAAGCTACTATATTATTCCCCTGAAATAGAAATTTTATTAGAACGGTTAGCTAAAAATAAGAATAAAGCTTAGCAATTTTGAACTGTTTTTTTATTAACTCAGTTCAATACCTAAAACGTAATACACCTATTATAAAATACCTCTGAAAATAGACATTTTATTAGAAAGGTGGATATGAGTCGAATACTACCTATATCTAGAATACTAAGCATATCAAATGGCACGACAACTTTTAAAATATTGTGTTATATAAAAATAAGGATGAAAATTAGCGATTTCAAACAGTTTTTTTCAACTCGGTTTAATATCTAGAATGAAATGAATAAACCTACTATAATAATTTGTCGCTGATAATAGAAACTTTATCAGAACGGTGAGTTTGAGTCGATGGCTTGAAAAAACATACATTTTATTCTATTCCTATGTACGAAACTTTAAAACTATAAAAGCATATACCACGCTAGATGAAATAACACACAACTCGTAAAGCATTGGTGGCTATCCTGACTACCTACTAGATGGAAGGAGTATGATGGTCATTTTTTTGAACCGTTATAACATTGTTGTTAACCGTATTAACATTTTTCTATTTTAATAATAATATTCCGAACACAATCCATTTACTTTACTTTAAATTCAGATCTAACCGAATTATTGGTTATGACCTTGTTATGACCAGTATCAAACTATGATTAAGTAAGTAGGCCTAAGAATTTAATTATGTTTTTTCAAACCAGACAAGAACAAGATAGTTAGATGAACAATATTAGTGACTCAATTACGTTATTTTATATGATTTTCAAAGCCCACAACAACGAACCATGTAAAATATAATTAAAAATGTGAAATATTGACTATTGATAAAAATAGTAATAAACTGATTAGGATAAGCATACATGATAATGATAAGATATAATTGTTGTTGTTTTGTCATCTTAGATCATTTCACCTTAATCCTTAAATTAGGTAAAATAAGTACTAAAAAACACTTTAAAATTTTTTATATATACCAGAGCGAGTGAGAGTTTTTTTCTGTCCAAGAGCACCCTGGACATAGGAGATTAACATGGGAAAATGGTTTTGATTTTTTTGCGTCTGTACGATTCATTTAATGGAAAAACGCTTTAGATAAAAGTTGTAGAGCACATTTTCGGCTACAAAATAAATCGTGATAAAAACACTTTATCAGTAGCCACAGCCCAAAAATCTGGTTGCGTTCATAACCTCATTCAATGTCTTTACCAAACTTATTTACTTTGCAGCAAAATTCTTAAAGAAAACACTGGTTTTGCTTGCAAATATTTAATGAGAATGACCAAATCACCTGTCTCAAGCCTCTTCGTAACACTACCAAACGATTTAAAGTGATGAAAACAGTGGACAATGAAGCCAGATCTTGACTGGGACAACAACAAAGGGGCCAAATACTTTCTTCAAAAGTGGTGTGATTTAGCTTCAATGTGCTTAACTTCATGGACTATCATCAGCGGGCCTTCACCAGTGTTGCAACTAAAACTTAAAATGATTCAGTGTTGATACCTGACTTAAATCTCAAAATTTGATGATTTGTGTGAAATGTGAATAATCTTAAACTGGCTATAAAACCTCTGAGAAACCCTTCTAGGAAGAGAATATGGACTTACACAGTCAAATTATCAGTCAGGTGACAAAAGTTTTTGTATATGGGTAGGTATTGTCAAAAAAACAACTTTTCAATTGAGCTATGTACATGAGCTGTTCTATTCTAGGTTTATTAACATTATAATTGTGTTCTTTTTTTCCACACACTCAATTGTTCCAAATAAAACTTTGTACACTGAACGTTTGTATTAATTATTTAATCACAGTTCAAGGTACAGTATACATTTTCTTCAAGTGAAAAGCTTAGGTACAATAGGTGGCAAAGAAAACTGGTCTTACCACATAAACAGTGATTGTTCCACAGATTGAGTGTGAGTGGGTGAACCTTTCACCACACAAGCTATGCTAAAAACAACTTTGTTAGGTTAGTAACCTAATGTTTGTTTGGATAATAGTGGAGTTCCAAATTAGCAAAGGTAGGTGAAATGTAGTGATTGAAAGTCTCTAAAGAGAAACAATTTGCTTCTAATTCAATACACCATTTCACAGGACATACCTACCTTTACCAATCAAATGTGAATTCGAGTAACACATTACTTGCAAATAAACTATTTTTGGTTAGTAGACATTTTACAAGTATCCTTGTAGGTGAATGATGTTCAAGTTAACTAATAAAGCTAATTAAATATCAGTACTTACCTTACCCTGTAGCACTAAGGAAAAAACATTGATAATCAGTTATAAAAAATGCCTTTTTATTAACATGATGCAATATAAAACCACTTAAACACTATGGTGTGTTGACAACACTACAAAACAGAAGGATACAATAAAACTAGCAGTCACATAGGTCACTAAATCGCATCACTTTTGAGGGGGAAGTATTTGCCCTCTTTTGTGGTCCCTGTTGTAGTAAAGCAACTTATCTTCAAACATCTGCAGGCCTTTGTTGTCCACTGTATTTATCACTTTAAATCGTTTAAATTGTTATGAAAATGTTTGAGATAGGTGATTCGGTCGTCTTCATTAAATATTTGCAAGCAAAACCAGTGTTTTCTTAAAGAACTTAGCTACAAAATAAATAAGTTGGGAAGAGACATTGAATGAGGTTATAATTGCAACTTACCAGATTTTTGGGCTGTGGCTACTGATAAAGAATCTTTATCACGATTTATTTGTATTTTCTTTGCAATATGTGGGTATTAACTCAAAATTATTACTAAATAACCTTGTTTTGAATGTTTTGATTAGAGAATGACAGACGGCGATTTGTTATGATTTTGAAAGGTTGGTAGCACGGCCGGATATGAATTTTCCTTAACGACCGCTTGGCGCGAGATTTAAAATTTCTGAATTTTAAAGCTTTTTTTTTTTATAAATTACTTTTAATTTTAAAATTCCCAGACAGAACCCCAAGACCAACTCAGACAAACAATTACGAACATAGAACATTCAATCTAAAACTACTTTACTTCAACATTAACGGACTGAACAACAAGAAACATTTAATCTACAATTACATTGAACGTAACGAAACTGACTGCTGCATGTTTGTAGAAACCAAAACAAAACTGGAACAATCACCAACATACAGAGACTGGCAATTCATATGTAAACATGGAAATACTGCAAACAATGCCAGAGGGGAGGCTACTGTATTACTCAAACCTATACTAAAATTAGGCAAGTCAAATCCTCCTTCACTTAATAACCCACTAAACGACTGCCTCCACTTTACTATACCGTACCTGGACGACAAAATCCATATATTCCTAGTTTACATTCATCCGCACTCAGACATTGAACAAAACATACTGACTAAGGCATGTCTTTACAAATATGCTATAATCATTGGCGACTTAAACTTAAACAGAAACAAAAAATACAGTTAAACAGATTTTTAGACAACTCAGACTTTATCAAAAAACAAACCCCGCCAACATTTCTGATGCCAGCAAATCAAGACTCGACACCAGACGTATTATTACACACAGAAAACCTGACAAATATTATAAAAAATATTGATTTGACAAATGAGCTTGGTTCCGATCATCTGGCCATAACTTTTGACATTTACATCCAACCAATACAACCCTTACTTAATACAAAAAAACACACATAAAAGTTTGACTTAAACAAAACAGACATAGAAAAAGTGCAACGACAAATACATGACTACATTCAATCACGGACAATAACACCATCTATAGAAGACTTACAGAAACAACTGACATTGGCAATAGAAAAATTTTCTCCACAAGTAAAAAACACCTTTTACCAACATATCCTGCCAAAATTTATACTAAGACTGATCAAACGCAAACGAGAACTGTACAGACTTTACATACAAACGCAAGACAATGAATTATACCAATACAGACAAGACAAATGGTTGGAGGCCTGCCAGGAAATCGAACATGACAACGGAAAAACATATTGGCAGAAAATAAAAAAACTGTCACGTTACAAAAAAAAACAATCCACTTGGTATAATTAAAGAAAATGGCTCAGAACAACACACAGACCAAGACAAAGCTGATACATTTGCTAGACATTTTCAGAGGGCTTTTCAAACGTCTACCAATCCCAACTTCGACGACCAAAACTGGACTTTAGTGAATGACTGGTACAACTACTTTGACGACCGAATAGATTACAATATTCCACTAATCTCCGACAACGAGTATGACGAAGCACTTGCTCACTTAAAAAACACTGCACCTGGCATAGACAAAGTGAAAAGCAAACTACTAAAAAGCTTAACTCCTTAAACCCACAAACTCATACTAGACTCACTTAACGACTACATCAAATCCAACACAATTCCGGATACATGGAAAACTGGTATAATAATACCCATTCCAAAACCTGGACTTGACAACACACAAACACAAAATTACAGACCCATCACACTACTTCCAGTACTTAGTAAACTGCTTGAAATTATTATTAAAAATAGACTTCAAGAACAGATCGGACATCATATACCACCATACCAATTTGGATTTAAACCAAAGCACTCGACTATACACCCACTTTTCATCTTAACCAACAACATACAAACAACACACCTCAACAACAATAAATCGGCTTGTTTATTCATGGACATAAACAAAGCTTTTGACAGTGTTTGGCATAAGGGACTACTCTACAAACTACATAGACTTAGCACACCAAAATACCTACTTTACACTGTCAGAAACTTACTGGAAGACAGACAACTGCACGTTCGAATAGACAACACACTCTCCTTTAAAAAACGACTCACCAAACATAACCGCAGACGGACACACAACTGATCCCAAACAAGACGTAAAATACTTAGGGATAACACTGGACCAAAAACTAAAATTCCCAAAACACCTTAAAAAATGTCCGGACTGAAATTATTAAAAGAACAAAACACTTTAGGTCACTAACATACAAAAACAAAGGCATCAGTACCAAAACGGCAACTCAAATATACAAATCCATCTGTAGACCGGTCCTGGACTACGGACACTTACTTAGAGCAAACGCTACGGACAAGACTAAAAAATATACACAAATTACTGAACAGATTGCTCTAAGACTAATAACAAAAATACGACATCCTGCAAACCCACTACACAACCCATCCAACCAACTTCTCTACGAACGTACGAACATGACTAAAATAACTGACAGACTCATACAACTACAAACCAAGTGGAAAAATAACCCAAACAACTGGACAATTGTAAATCCACTATGCATAACAAGACAGACCAGACAATCCCGTTACCTTTTCCCCGCTCTCACCCTGTTAGAACATTTTAATTGAAACAATTTTTTTTTTTTTTTAGATAGTTAGAAATAAGATAACCTGTACATATAAAAAAAACCATGTATACATAGGCAGAAAGACCGTAACAGACCAGGCAGTTTTAATCCAGCGCGTAGAGGTCGCCACCTGTAGCAAATAATTCGTTTTACAACCTACATTACTTTTTTCTGGTATAGCCAAGTGACTACTGGAACCCGAATATCTATTTCCTAATATCTTCTAGCCAAAAAAGGTAATAGTTACGTAAACAACATTCCTGGTTCCGTAACATCAGAGAATGGTGTGGAATACCGGATGAAGGATCAACTTTTCGACATGCAGAGAACAACACAACTGCATTCAATAGTGGACAGGGGTTCCCTATGTGCAGATCATGCATATGGGACGAGAAGAAGAAGTATTCTTAATAAAATCTTCAAGCATTCAAAGTTCTTCCGCAAAAAAAAATCCGTTTCCTTACTAACTATTTGTCATTTAACACATTTTTATTACAAATAACACCAGCTAATTCCATAACTATAAAGTATCAAAGTTTTGACGTTGGTTTCAAAAAATCTCTAACGTCACACTTTTGATAGTTTAGTTATAGTTTCAAATTAACTGGTGGTTATATAAAAAAAAACATAATAATTTATTACAACCTAATTTTTATACGTACAGAAATGTCTAAAACTTGGCCGTAGTAACCCGAGTGCTATTAGCGTCGTTGTGTATGCTGCTTATAGGATTGACTATTACATTGTCCTGCTGTTGCAGATTAGCGTCCCGGCGTTTCAATTGTGATTTAATGAGCAAAGAAAACGCGGCGCACACACTCAAAATACAGAAAATAACCACAAAAGTCCAGAGGTAACCTGCCGTTTTAAAAAGAGCTTCAAAAACTAGGGCGGCAACCACGGAAATCAAGAAAAAGGCGGCGTTAAAAGTGGACGAGCTGCACGCTTCGGGTACTGGGTAAGTTATCTCCACCAGATATTCGTACGCTACTATTTGCACGGATGCCACGAAGAATCTGTAACATTTAAATGTACCAAAACTACTGCAACAACAGCTAAAACATTTTACCCATAAAGTGGAATAATTATAAAAGAAGCGATGCGACTTTTTTGCACCAGCGTCAACCCAACCAGGGCAAAAGTGATCGCGGAAGCAGCCAAAATGATGAAGCTTACCATTCTGTTGTTACGCAAAACAATGAATAAAATTGTAAATTGAAAAATCACCGCTTACCTACTTAAAATGGTGGGTTTTGTCTAGGACGATACCAAAAACCATACTGCCGATACAACCTCCTGATATTACACTCAGTAGAGCGATAATTCCAGCATCTCTTGCTCCATTCTAGTATCAAAATTAGTTTTTATCGGTTGAAATAGAAAGTATGAGTGCAAAAATTAAACATTTTTCAAATTTCGACTAAAAGTTCGTTTACGACGTTGACATTCTAACTGAGGTTAGGTTGAAATTACAGATTACCAACAGTGTTGCCAAGTCAAAATATTTAATAGCGGTAGAATAATCGGTCAAAAAACGGTAGATCAAAAAATAAACAACATATCTAAGGCAAACAAATTTTATTTTACATTAGTGTTTTCTAATGATGGCGAAAAATTTTAATCATCGATCCTACATCGAAAATTAATGTCATCAGTTTGCTATACAGTGAAAACAGTCAAATATCATGAAAAGTGACTTACCGGACTATTTGCAGTAATTCTAGTCAATTGTCAAGGTGAGAACAGTCAAATATCATAAAAAATAATTTACCGCACCATTTGCAGTGATTATAGTAAAATGTCAAAGCCAGAACGATAAAAAACAGTAAAATAGTATGAAAACTGACTTACCGGACTATTTGCAGTCATTATAGTAAATTGTCAAAGCCAAAACGATAAAAAACAGTAAAATATCATGAGAACTGACTTACCTGACTATTGGCAGTCATTCTAGTCAATTGTCAAACTGAGAACGATAAAGAAACAGTCGAATATCATAAGATGATGGTGGTCATAATCACAAAGGTGGTGGCTGTCAATACCACTCCATAAAACTATAAAACCTTCTTAAAAGCTCTGTTATAGTTAATACAGTTGTGCATCGTATTAAATGTTTGTTTATACGTCCATAAATAGAAAATCGTATCGTGTTTCTGTTTATTTTAGTCATACTTCATTCTGTCATAAACTTGGAAACTATAAAAATCACTATATTGAATCACTTTTGCAAATAACTGGAAAACGGCGACGGATACGAAAAAAATGCAAATAACAAAAAAGTTTCCACAACTAGTACAGTCAGCTGAAATTCACATTAAATGTTTTTAGAGTTTCATGAGCTGGCTTTTGTGTGAAGCCATGTTTTCTTGGTAGCTAGTTACATATGTCTACAAAGCTATAAAAGTAAAAAAAAAACATGCTCAAAAGCAATATAGTTTTAAATAATTTAAGTAAATTTTATAGGTTCATGAGTTGGATTTTGCCGGTCGTGACTAATTCTAAAAACGTTTTAATAATCCAAGAACACAAAGGACAAAATTATGTTCGTTAGAAAATAGAATTAAAGCAAAACATACAAAAATTAAAAAATGGGGGTAATTTTAATAAAATTTAGATTTTTTTAAAACGGATTTGGAGAAATTTTATCATTTGATGATTTGCAACACTGGAAGCAATAGTAATAAGTAATGTCCTGCTGTCACTTTGTATGACCTATCGCATAACAATTTTCATACGAAAATATAGAAGATTTAAAACCCAAAAAAGCTTGCCAAATACACATGTATGTATTTTGTAGTGTTTTACCAGCGATTTTGTTCTTGACTGTTCTTTCAAACTGTGTTTCGAGCTTTTCAAATTTTGACACCGCTTTTCTCTCTGACTGTAATAAATGTTGTACTGTTTTCCCAGGTTTTTATATACAGTGCGTTTTTTTTAACGCGCAACAGGATTTTACGTGGTAAGTTTTTAAGCCCATGTTAGACCATGTTGTTTTGGAACTACAAGTGTAAAACTTGACGGGTGTGTGTTTAGTACCCTGAAGCTTAAGTAAGCTTACCAATTCGGTTTAAAAAGTGTTTACAATCTAACGAAAAATCATTTTTTTCGAAAAGATTTTATCTTTCCATGCTCCCTGTATAGGTAGGTGCTTGTTGTTTTTGATACTTGCAGGGCAGGTAGCAGGTAAAATTTGGTGTAGAAAGTAAAACAGGGTGGTCAAATTGCGAATATTAACTTTATATCAAGAATTAAGTACAGAAGAAGTATTTATTAAAATAAATTGTTTAAAATGACCTCCGTTTGAAACCAAACGGTAGTAAGTATCTCAAACGATCATAAAATGCCCTTTTGACGTTATAAATAAATATGTCACTCTACCTGCTACCTGCCCTGCCAGTATCAACAACAACAAGCACCTACCAAGCATACAGGGAGCATGGAAAGATAAAATCTTTTCGAAAAAAGATGATTTTTCGTTAGTTTGTAAACACTTTTTAGACTGAATTGGTAAACTTACTTAAGCTTCAGGGTACTAAACACACAACCGTCAAGTTTTACACTCGTAGTTCCAAAACAACATGGTCTAACACGGGCTTAAAAATTTAATACGTTAAATCCTATGTTGCGCGTTAAAAAAAACGCACTGTAGGTATATATTATATAGGTATTTATAATTTAATGAGGATTCCAAAAATATCGTTAAAACAGTCATTTTCTTACTCCAAGTGAGTTTGACGAGCGTTTTTTTTCCTGACTGTACCAAATTTTGTAGTGTTTTTTCAAGTTACTGAATAGGAAATTCAAGGGGGTCACGTGACTGCCTAGGTAAATTATGTTCTATAAACCACGTGATATCTGTCAAAATTGACAAAATTTGCCTAGAATCTGCCAGAATTAAAGTTTGAAAATGGAACACATATTTTTTACAGTTTTCGAAATAAGAAGTGTTTCTGAGATTTTACAGTTATTTTGACACTAGTCACGTGACCCTCTTAGCTAAATAGTGTAGACCCACGTGACAACTGTCACTAACGTGAAAACTGTCAAACTATGCACAAAAGTTGCAAAAATCCGGGTTTCAAAAAGTTGTTTTGCAGTATTCGATATACAACGTGTTTCTGAGATTTATGACAGTTATTAAAGACAAAATAACTGTTAGTCGTGACTGTCCTGTAAAATTATTTTTTAAACCCTTTGTGTTATCTGCCATTAAATCTTAGAAAACATGAAAATGATGAATAAATAAAAATCTGTATTTTTGAAGTATGGTTTGTGCAGGATGAGTCAGTGTTAAACGGCCAAACCTATACCTGGAGAATTGGATTTAAGCAGAAAGTTGTAATAAAGTTGTGTCAGAAAAGAGTGATAAAGTTTCAGACTTTTTAAAGGTTTTATTACATATAACTTCATTATTCTCTCTTCATTCGTAACTCTTTAGGATCTCCACAATTGCAATGTACGCATTGTAATTGAATTCTTTTTTTGTTGTGGAAACTTTTTTGTTATTTGCATTTTTTTCGTATCCGTCGCCGTTTTCCAATTATTTGCAAAAGTGATTTAATATAGTGATTTTTATAGTTTCCAAGTTTATGACAGAATGAAGTATGACTAAAATAAACAGAAACACGATACGATTTTCTATTTATGGACGTATAAATAAGCATATAATACGATGCACAACTGTATTAACTATAACAGAGCTTTTAAGTAGGTTTTATAGTTTTATGGAGTGGTATTGACATCAGCCACCACCTTTGTGATTATGTTTCTTGATCGTTTTCACTTTGATAATTGACTAAAATAACTGCAAATAGTCCGGTAAGTCAGTTTTAATGATATTTTACTGTTTTTTCATCGTTTTGGCTTTTACAAATGACTAGAGTGACCGCAAATAGTCCGGTAAGTCAGTTTTTATGATATTTGTCTATTTTTCACCGTTCTGACTTTGGCAATTGATTAGAATGACTGAAAATAGTCCGATAAGTAAGTTTTCAGGTTATTTGACTGTTTTTCGTTGTTTTGGCATTGACAAATGACTAGAATGACTCCAAGTAGTCCGGTAAGTGACTCTTTATGAGTTTTGACTGTTCTTCCTCGTTTTGACTTTGACAATTGACTAGAATGACTGCAAATAGTCTGGTAAGTCAGTTTTCATGACATTTGACTGTTTGTTCATCGTTTTAGCTTTGACAATTTACTATATTGACTGCAAATAGTCCGGTAAGTCAGTTTTTATAATATTTGTCTATTTTTCACCGTTCTGACCTTGACAATTGATTAGAGTGACTGCAAATAGTCCGATACCTAAGTTAGTTTTCAGATTATTTGACTGTTTTTCATTGTTTTGGCATTGACAAATGACTAGAATGACTCCAAGTAGTCCGTTAAGTGAGTCTTTATGATTTTTGACTGTTCTTCATCGTTTTGACTTTGATATTTGACTGTTTTTCCATCGTTTTAACATTGACAATTGATAAGTAATCCGATGAGTCAGTTTTATTGATATTTCACAGTTTTTTCATCGTTTTGGCTTTGCCAATTTACTCTAATGACTTCAAATAGTCCGACAAGTCAGTTTTCATAATGTTTGACTATTTTTCATCGTTTTGGCCTTGAAAATTGACTAAAATGACGGAAAATAGTCCGGCAAGTCAGTTTTCTGCGTTCATCATTATGATCGCTTTGCTAAATATGTCTAAAATAGACATGTAAACGCTTCTCAAGTGCTTGTTTTAGTTTAGTAGCTCTATGGATCTGATTTTGACAGTTGACACGTCTGTAATAGATTAAATTTGGCCACGCAGCAAAATTGGAAAATGTTTGGCTTCACGGCCGGTTAAAACTGAAATACAAAAAATATCCGGGCTTATAAGCCGTGCCCAAGTAGCAAAATAAAAACCGAATACAGCTTAAGTTCATATAAGACTTCCATATTGCAATTTATAGAACAATTTTGCCCTTTAAGGCCGGTTTGAGGCGTTATATATTCTAATAAGTTTTCCAGTTCCATTAAACATCTGTATTAACAGTTTTTGAAAGGTTGTTATGTGACATTATCTTATTACTGCTCCATAATCGAGTTACAATTTGTCTATAGAAGTATTGTTATATAAAACGTCTGTAAATGCTGTATAACAAAATATAAAACTTGATAATGGAAATGCTATAGTAAAATCCTGTAAACTACTTTTGTAACGTTGATCAACTGTAACGTTATAAAACATATGGTAAATGATAACTATAAACCGTTTTTAAGTCTTGTTTCATTATGTCTTTTATACCGCTGTCTTTTTGTTCCTATAAGTACATTATTGACACAACATCTCTATATAAAACAATATAAAATATAACCCCAATATTTTATTATATGTAATTATTATTATTAGCAGTTAGCTATTATTGGTGTTTGTCGTACGTGTGGATTGATTTATTAAGTGTAACCACTAATTTTTATTTAAAAATCAAATAGTATTAATCTCAATAATGTCAATAAATTCCATAAAAGGAACTAAAGGGGCAATTTCCTCATGGAAGAAAGTGAAGTCCAGTGGTAATTTCAAAAGGAAGGTTCTAAAAAAATATCTTAGAATGCGGATGACCCCTACTGCTGCCTCTACTGCTGCTACCGGTAATATGCAAATAAAAAATAATACGATTGACAAGGACGATGATCAAAGCTCTGATGAAGAAATAGAACATTCGTGTTTTATTAACAATGATATGTTGTTAAACACTATCCAAACGACCAGACTACTCCCTCAATATGACAATAGAAATTCTTCGGCATCTGACATGGGATTGGGTATTGATAATATCCCACCATCAGAAATAGAAATAGATAAAAACGTTGTAGTAAGGGAAAAGTTGATGATATGGGCAATATCACACAAGATCACCCATTACGCGTTGAAGGATTTATTTACGATATGGAATTTTGCAATTCCCCATATTCTTCCAAAAGACCCTAGAACATTTCTGGAAACCCCAACGCAAATATCTTTGAAAAAACTACAAAATGGTTACTATTGGCATAATGGATTAGTAGACAATTTGAACAGGGTATTACAAAAGCTTCCTGATCTACCTTCGCTACTTTCTCTTAATGTGAATGTAGATGGTCTTCCAATCTACAATAGCTCACGAACAGAATTTTGGCCAATATTATGTAATATCCAAGAAATTCCAGAAGTCAAGCCATTAATTATTGGTATATTTTGTGGTGAAGGAAAACCAGCATCATTAACTGAATTCCTGGAAGATTTTGTACGTGAAGCTAAGCAAGCTATGACAGACGGTATCGTCATTAAATGTACGGATGCTTCTAGAAAACACGTGATAATAAAAATTAGGAGTTTTATTTGCGACTCACCTGCGAGAGCATATATAAAAGGTAAGAACTAATATGCACAAAATTTTGCCTGACAAATGACAAACTAAACCAAATCCTCTTTTCGAATATATTATATTTCAAGTAAAATATTTTCATTAAAAAAAGTATTAAAAAAATTGTTCCAATCAATTCAAATTAATTTTTTAGGAGTTGCCAACTTTAACTCAAAAAATGGATGTATTATATATTATGTAGTAAGTATTTTGAGGCAAGAAGCAAATTTGTAAATTGTTAATTGACCCGGCTTTTTCTTGTTTTGTTTGAAAATTTGTGGTTAGGTAAGTTAGGTTAACAAAACCGAACACCGAACAAGCTGCTCCAATAAAATGTATGTACCACGTGACACTAGGCAGGTACCCTTGTGCTTATCACGTGGCTATATCTAATAACGGACAAAAAAGCAGTAGTAAAAATAGTTATCCTAAAACGCAATTTTAAAGAACCTTAAACAATGACGCGCTGAATTCATATATTTCACTGTTGCCACTGTTATAATTTTTTATCGGTTATCGATTTGATGAATTTTATTAAGTTTAGTTAAGTTACGTTAGTGTGTACTGGAGTATTTACAATGTCTATCTCATTTTAACTAATTCTGATAAAATGAAGATGGCATATGTTAGTATACAGCTTAAAACTCAGGTCAATACTTCTAGTAATAAAATACGCCTAATACCATTTATGTTTGATGGCATATGGGGGTTTCGTTTTGACTGAATATTTTACACCTGTCAACCTGAGATGTCCTATTCCAAAAATAAATAAATTAGCTTAATCCATTGGGTAACTATGTCGCTGGAATCCATCCAGACTTATGTTCTCTACATATGGCAACAATGTAAAGGAGACAAACTTATAGAAATGTTCTGAAAAGGAATGTATCCGATAAAGCTCGGAATAGTTGCAATATGAGAGAAAAACGTTGTATTATGCTTTATAAGGAACAGAAATGTTGTATAAGTCGTTCGCCATTTTTATTTCAATATGCCTTCAGACCGAACGGCATCCATTTGCAAATTTTTAAAAAAAAATAAGAATAATGTAATAATAACATTGAAAAACTCAATATATTTTAAAAGCAAGTCTTCAAAAAAAGGTTAACAACATGTATATAGTTTGACGTTAATATTAAGAGAATATATAACCTCAAAAATGTATAATTTTTTTCTTAAGTTACCGCGATTACTTTAACATTGGAGAGGCGCTTGAGTTTTTTGTTGAAAACATACATAATGTTTATCAGAAAACTATGCTCCGCAATGAAATTATGCATACTCTATGGACCACACGTATTTTTTTTAATACGTACGTATAGTCTATCTTTACGGTGACTGAAGTGCCGTCTCCATGTTCTATTTTTTACATTCAAGTAGTTATATGAAGCGTATGGATGGTGGCGCTAATGTATTTTTCTTTCTAGTTTTTCTCTTTTTGGTATAGGTTAAAGAGTGTTTTTGCAACACGTACTTCTGAATTCATATATTAAAGAAAACAACTCTTACTTTATAATGCGGCAGATGCACCACACTAAATGGCATATTTTAAAAGATTGTCGTATAATGGCCTTGTCCGCTCTTATAAGACTGTTATACAACATTTATCGAATCATCCAAACTGAACTATAGCGCGGCAAGAAACAATTATTGTGTAGTGCAGTAGAGCCGATGCATTAAACTCATATTATATAAAGGTTTTTTAAAGTAGTCTTCTAACACTCCTAAACAATTTAATAGCGCTTATATGGTATCAAAATGTTTTGTAAAATGGGGCCCTTTTTGGGCTTATAAGCGATCAATTAATATTACGTAGTAAGTTATAACACTTTCGTGGTTTTATAACAATTGTTGTATAAATGTTCTTAGAACTCTTATTCAACACATTTTGTTACTTGGGTGGTCCAATGAAATTTCTTCCTTTTGTAGTAGTAGTTAGTTTACTTTTGTATTTCAATGTGATTATTGTTCAATTTTACGAAAATGGTTGACTTGTTAACAGTGCAAAAATTTCATACATTACATCAACATTAGATATATTTTCTGTTTGGCAACACTGAAGAATAGATTGTTGTTTTGACGAAGCTGGTCAATTTGGCAACACTGCCAATGTTCCATACAAAATTAGAAAATCTTGTCAGTTTGGCAACATTGCATACAAGTAATTATTGTTCGATTGTACGAAATTCGAAGATTTGGCAACGTTGGAAGATTTTCCTATTAAATTAACAGAACAGTTAATTTGGTCACACTGGTGAAATGCAATTTTCGTTAATTTTTATGACAATGAACGATCTGTCCACATTGCCAATATTTCGTACCAAATTAGGCAAATTGCAAAAATGTAATTTATGTGGTGATGAGTAAATTACCGGTAAAGTAAATATTTTCCTTTACTTAAATTACAAATACTATGTTTCTGGCAGTTCAAATTGTGACACCGCTTTTCTCACTGACTTTACTAAATTTTGTAATGGTTTTTTAGGTTATTGGATAGGAAGTTTAATGAGGATTCCAAAAATGTGCTCAAAATAGAGTTTTCCCACTCCAAGTGGGTTTTACAGGCGATTTCGTCTCTGATTGTCCTTTGAAACTGTGTTTCTGGCAGTTCAAACTTTGACACCGCTTTTCTCGCTGACTGTACCAAATTTTGTAGTGGTTTTTTTAAATTATCACCGAAGAAATTTACTGAGAATTCCAAAAATGTGCTTAAAACAGTCATCTTCTCACTCCAAGTGGGTTTTACAGGCGATTTGGTCTCTGACTGTCCTTGCAAACTGTGTTTCTGTCAATTTAAAATTTGACACCGCTTTTCTCTCTGATTGTAACAAATCTTGTAGAGTTTATTCAGGTTATTGGCTGAGACATTTAATGGGGATTCCAAAAATGTACTTAAAACAGTCATTTTCTCACTCCAAGTGAATTTTACAGGCGATTTTGTCCTTGACTCTCCTTTCAAACTGCGTTTCTAGCAGTTGAAACTTTGACACCGCTTTTCTCCCTGACTGTACCAAATTTTGTAGTGTTTTTTAGGTTATTAGATAGGAAATTTAATGAGGATTCCAAAAATGTGCCTAAAACAGTCATTTAGCAAGTGAGTTTTACAGTCGATTTGGTCTCTGATGACTGTCCTTGCAAACTATCGTCGCGGATATGGATGTGTTTCTGTCAGTTTAAACTTTGACATGGTTTTTTCCCTGACTGTAGGAAATCTTGTAGAGTTTTTCTGGGTTATTAGCTAAGATGCGCTTAAAACACTCAATTTATCACTCCAAGTGGGATTTGACAAGCAATTTTGTCTCCGTCAAAAAGGGTTCAAATGTTGCAAAAATTAGATTTTAGAAAAGTTTTCTTGCAGTTTTCGGTACAAAACGTGTCTGTGAGATTTATGTCTCAGAGTCTGCCCTAGCAAAATTATTCTACAAAAACCACGTGATAAATGTCACTAATGTCAAAACTGTCAAAATTTGCAAGAATCACAGTTTTCGAAACCAGACGTGATTCTGAGATTTATGGCAGTTATTTTGACAATTCAGTTTAGTTCAGTCAGTTTGTAAATGAATGATTCGCGTCATTTTTATCATCTCAAAAACATATTATTTGTCATAATGTAAAGGGTAATAAAGACACAAAAAATGCTGAAAATTAAATTTTTTTAGAAAATGCTACTTGTTTATAAAATAGTTATAAGTAAACTTATTTGATACAATCACTTTGTCAGGAAAGTTTTACTTTATTTATTTTATTATTGATAAACCAAAATCTCTAAAACAATAAATAACAAATCAAATCAACTTGTATTAAGTCTTTATTTTTCAGGATTTTGATTTGACAATGTTGACCGAAAAGGACTTTAATAATAAAATTAATGCGACAGCCATGACAGGAAAATAATTTAAAGCAAATTTCAATAAAATCCATTGTAACGTTCACTTTTCGGCACTAGTAATGATCAGTTATTAACTTTGTTATTTCAATGCATTTTAGCAATTTTTAATTAATTTAACAGTGCACTCGTTCACCTAATTGTCAAGAACTTACTTGTAATGTTTATAATATTATCGTATTTAGCTAATCCGGTATTGGGCTTCATTTCAATTGGCGTTGTCTTTTTCTTTTTCCATCATTCCGTTGTAACCTACAGTTACTAATTAAGTCACTTATATTAAAATAAAATAAAAATATCTTTTCTTCGGTTTTCCTAATTTTCATTTGTAAACAAACCGCGTATATTCAATAACTCAGGTTATGGTAATAGTTTGGTTGTCAGTGATCGGTTTTAACGACCTCGTGTTACTCCCGGTTTTTTTTTTTTTGGTTTTGTTTAAAATCAATATGCGGGTAAACTAATACGCGGAAAGTCCGTGTTTTGTACTGATAATTAGTTTATTAATTTTATCTACCATCTATCGTAAAGATCACAATTAAACTCGGATTAATTCTGAGAATGCGTCGTGAGAGTAACTTATTCGAGTTACTCGCATTTTCACGTCACATGAAACGAGCACACCTGTCATCTTGATGTCTCAGCGGTTTGCGCGGTTATTTCGAAATGTTTTTAAACTCGTGTTTTTTTTAATCTGAATTAATGTACAGTATGTTTCTGGGCAGAAACTTCACATGAATAATTAATTACCCCCTTTCCGTGGTCAGTAGCTTTTCCCCCTTTCCTAGTATTCGGAGCATGTAATATGGTAGCTTTGGCTGTTGTCCATTCAAATATGCCGCTCTTTTCAATATCCCTCCTACTTCCGTGATTTCCGCTCTTGTGTCGTCAGGTGTCCTTTTCGACATGCTGAGTTCAGCGTGGTTCTTTTTCGGATTTCGACTTCAACCTGTGAGAATAGCAGAAAGAGGTTCTGTCTGTTAAGTTGGTCACAGTAAGTGTGGATTTTAGACACGAACTCTTCTTTTGGAAACCACCAAGGTTGATTCTTTTGTGGTGTTCCTATCGCCTGTAGGAGGATTAAAATCTGCGATTTCCGTAGTTTTGCGTGGAGGTCAGCTTGGACTACTCCTGTTCATTTTCCTGACTTTTGGGGCCTTGGGAGGAATTGGACGGTAATTTTCTGTAATTTTGTGTGGGGGCCAGCTGAGCACCAAGCTGGCCCCTACGGGCACTCCCGTATTTTTTCCTCCGACCTCCGAAGTCCGTTTAGAGGTGGATTATTGAATTAATACCCCGGTCGTAACTCTGGTCTCGCGGTCCCTGTAACTCTGAGTGAACGTGAGCCTGTAGCTCTTATTGCCTTTTCTCTGGCTTTCCGAGGGCTCATTTAGAAGCGAAGCCGTGTTGAAACCCGGATTACTGTAGTTGCCATACGGTCCTAGTGTTTTTAAGACCTGGACTGGATTGAAACCCTTACTTGACCACGTGACCGTCTAAATTAACTCCCTTAATAAAGGGCGTCCGGTGGGGCTCTGTATTGACCCAGTCTCGTCCGGTGGCTAATATTGGCGCAGTTTCGCCCAGAGGGGAGGAAATCAGCTCAGTTTCGTCTGGAAGCTACTGAGTTCAGCTGATGATCTCGCCTGAACACGACTAGAGCGTCCTTGTTCTACTGGCATTAGGCTGGTATCTAGAGTCACGGCGTAATTTGGAACGGCAAGTTATTGGCAATAGTGCGTTTGTTAGATTAAGGTTTTTAATTGGCCCTCGCTGCTTCTCACCTAATTTAAGTAAGAAGTACTTAATTAATTGTTAAGTGTTCGTAAGGTTGGATTGAACCCTGCATTGTGTCCCGTACAACAGCTGCGGAGGATCTGGTTGCCTGTCGAGCCAGTGGCGCCCATTTTAACCCCCCCCTAACTCTCCAATTTGTCGAGTGATGCCTTGGTACTTCCTTGCCACGTGCTAACGACACAATTCAAGGGTGAACCTCCACTTTGCGAGCGGAATTTTGTTTTAAATAGGAAAAAAGGTCTTTAATAAAATTTAATAGAAAAAGAAAATCTTATATTTCAATTACACTTTCTAATACCCTAGAAAGTTCGTGGCACCATCAATTTACTGGTCAAATTGGAATTTACTGGTAAAATTGGTAAATTTTCCTGTCACATTGAATTTTACTTTTCCAATTTTACTTTACCTTACCGGTAAATAACCGGTCACGGTAATTTTACGGCCATCATTAAATTAATGTTATTTGGTTCAACATGTGTTTGCAATGTTGCCAAACTGACAAATTGTTCCTAGTTGGTTCAAAATGTGTTTGCAATGTGGACAAACTATGAAATTCTACTAAGTCGTTTCGAAATATGTCTGCAAGTAACCAATATTACCAAATTTTTCCCTAGACCTGGCAACACTGATTACTTTATTTTTATACACATTTTCTTATCGTTTGTTGGTAGCTTACGCCTTCTGGCGGGCTTTTTGAACAATCTACTTTACTGTTCTTAAACATGAAATAAAGAAAAATCTTAGACTTACCGGAAAATAGTTAAGATAAATAGGATTGAATAGCACACCAAAGGAGTTCCAAACGCCATTGGCCAGTCCAAGTGACAGAACGACAAACCAGTAATTTCTATTCTTGGCAATTTTTTTCATGCTGTCAAAAAACGACGCGTCACTTTGTACGGTGCCTGAAATCAGACTCAACTGAGATTGACTCGGAGGCAGTTTCGGTCTGGACCTGAACACTGTAAAAACACTATTTACACAAATTACCAACGGGTTAAAAACCACCAAATTTCACGTACATACTAACACTGACACGAATATACAGCCGGATAGGATGGCCTGGATCAAAAACATGTCAAAAAATTGTTTGGATATTTCGTCTGGATCGGTACTTTTCACGATAAAAGGTGACTGAACACAACTCAACGCTGAACCTGTTGGAGTTAGAAACGCCCTTTTAGACATGACATCTGTCAGTTGTCAGTCAGAAGAGTTACCTAGTTGCATTGCCAAAACCGCCATTGCGCATGCAGTTGACACCTCATCGGAACCAAACCAAATGGTGGCAAGTTTGGACGGTATGCTGGACAATTGTACCTGTCCAAAAGCAATCACAAACTGGGAAAAGAGAACAAGCCAAAATCTGTTCTCATTGGCTGCCAGTAATTTAAGCACGTTGCCTAGTAAAGTCAATCCAGCCGCCACCACTACAGTTAACTTCAAGTTCTGCAATTGCAAATCCAAAATAAAACCCAGTAAAATTGCGACACACTGTATACTTACATACTTCTCAACGAGGAAGCCGATCGGATAGAAAAAGACCACGTAAGAGAGGAAGAACACTATAGTTGTCATGTCCACCCAGTAACTTTCCACTTTATAAAATCTGCAATGTATAGAAAGTGGTTCAGTTAAAAGTTGTAACTTTTAACACATTCGACTTACTTGGTAGCTATGTTGGCAATAATGGAGAATTGGAGGATTTGCATAAAGTTTATTACCGATACCAGACCAAATACCACCAGAATTACCCATCGGTAACTAAATAAATAAGTTTGATCTTGTGGAGAAGAAATTACTTCAACACGACCAGATTGACGTGACATATTCAAATCCTGGAAAAAAAAACAGTTGTACAAAAAAAATTGTCATATTTTATTAATTTGCCAAAACTATACTAATGATAAGGAAAGAGAACTGTGACCCATTAATGCTCTGGACAAAGATGGAAATGGAAATTTTGTGACATGTGTCAATGTGCCAGAACGGATGTCACATGACCACCTGAATAGGAAATCTGATTAAAGTCGCGTGTACTAGGGATGTGAAAACACCGGGTGCATTCGTTTGGACCGAATTATCGTAAATATGCCACTAGTGCATTCTATCCTTACGTCAGCGACGACAGCTTATTTGACAGATGACACTAATGACACAACTGTCAACTGACCCTGTTCAAACAATAAATAAATAATCAAACTGAAATTATTCTTTACGTTTCCTTAGTTTTATTTTTGATGTTTGCCATTATTAAACAGAATTTATAATGCATTTTTCATTTGCATAATGCGCTTATAATGTGAGAATATAATAATAATACACTTTGGGCTATATTATTTAAAAAAATGAAGCTTGCAACTTAAAAACTGAGTTTACGGTAAATTTTAAAATTTTTCGTTCAAACTAATACTTTGTTTTGGTGCATTGACTTACTTAACGCTCTGTAATTTCCATATTTAAATAAAACAGTCTCGTGGCCGTAAAAATCTTCAAATGTTAACAGGATCACAACAATTGCTGTTAAAATATGGTTAAAATAGTAGTCACTGACTCAAGCTGTTAACAAATGATATATGAAAACTTCATCATTTGACAATTGACATACGAATGCACCCAATGCAAAAAAATCCATAGTGTGTACTGCACAAAGAGCCCCCCCCCCCAAAATTGAGAGACCCATCTACAAGTCACAGTGGGTAATTTGTGATTGGTCAAAATATGCATCTTTCAAGCTGCTGCTTTTTTTGATCAATCACAAACCTAGTTTCCATTCACTAACCTCCGGATATTATTAACCAGAACTATACTGACTACTGTCGCATTGGAAAAAGCGTGATTAAGTGCCATTTTAACCTTCCATTAAAACTATAATGATGAGCGTAAATTTACCGTGACCGGTTATTTACCGGTAGGAAAATTTACCAATTTTACCAGTAAATTCCAATTTGACCAGTAATTTATCGATCTTATTGAAATTTGCTTAAAATATATCATTTTTCTGTAAAATAAAGATTGAATAAAAGGATGTTTCAATTTGTTATTTATTGTTTTAGAAACTTTGGTTTATCAATAATAAAATAAATAAAGTAAAACTTTTCTGTCAAAATGATTCTTGTACCAAATGAGTTCTAATATTATAACTTTTTTATGAACAAGTAGCCTTTTCTAAAAACAGCATTTTCAGCTTTTTCTTTATTAGTTTTAAGCACGTTTTGGGAATCCTCATTAAAGTTTTCATCTAATAACATAAAAAACCACTACTACTTGAACTGCCACAAACACAGTTTGAAAGAACAGTCAAGAACTAAATTGCCTGTAAAACTCACTTGGAGTGAGAAAATGTCTGTTTTAGCAACATTTTTGGAATCCTTATTAAATGTCCTATCTGAAAATCCTTGTTAGATTTTCTATTCAATAACCAGAAAAAACAGTAAAAGGTTTGGTACAGTGAGAGAGAAAACTGGTATCAAAATTTGAATTGCCTGAAACATTTGTAATTTACCAGTCAAATTTTCCTGGTAAAGTCAAATATTTACTTGACACTTGACCGGTAATTTACCCACTAATTAAAACCAGGTTGTGATGTAATGCCTATGCATAAACTATTTATCAGTTTCCCGAGATTATTCCACAGGTAATTAACGTTATATAACTTAATAATCAAAAATTGCCTTAAATTATCCTCTTGTATCGGTTTTTCCGTGATCAGTTTAGTTGCACTAGCAACTCGTTGAGTAATGACCAATTACTGCACAATTGATTCTAAAAAAATGTCATTTTTGCTTTTAACAGTACGTTTGTATGAATGTGAATCTGTTTTGTTTACCCAAAACTTCATTGTACAGGGTGTCTCAAATTTGATGGTTTTCTCTCTAGTGGACAATTTTTGGCTCAAATCAAAAACATCAGAGATAAATGGGCGGACAAAATTCAATCACCCTGTAATGACAGTTTTTAGGTTATGTTAGGTGACAACGTAAAGGTTTTTCCACATTTTTGACACTTAATTTGACCTTGTGTCGAATAAAAAACTTTGTGTTTTTCCAAATCCTGACAAACAAAAAATATTTTTTGTTCCTGATATTCGAGTTATATTTAAAAGTGTGCACGAATCTTCTAACTCTCATGGTAACCAAGTTAGCACGTGTCAAATAAAGACACTTATTATTTAAAATAAACTGAAAAATTGGTAATTTAAATTTAGACAGTGGTAAAATTGTAAGAACTACGTCTCGTGACTTCATAATTAAATTTTTGAGCGTGCAACACTGTAAAGGCCAGTTGACATTGTCAAAAACAGTCACGTAGCCTTAAAACTGTAGTTTATACGTTGTAAAACTTGGTAAATTATTATAATAATTTGTAATGAATAATTGTTTAAACTCAATTTCATGTAACAAAGATTTTATCATAATAATTACATCTGCCTATCCTGTTCTGTTCAATTTTCAGTCAATTTTGTTATATTGATACATTGTATTGTCTACTGCAATGTATTCCTTAAAATATCGCAAAATTTCTTTGAAAAAGGCTTTATTTCGCTCAAAATTCTAATAAAACTACCACAAAACATTACATACAGACAATGCCTCAAAATACTCTCAAATGCCTCATAAATACCTCGAAATGCTTCGTAATACTGGCAAAGTGCCTCATAATACTTTGAAGTACCGAGTGTGTACACCAAAATATTTCAGCTATCTACCCCTCACCAGATATACTGTAATAAACTTCCTAGAAATAAGTAGTAGGCACTACCATATTATCTACAAAATTCGTATTTTGCAATTTTTTGCTAAAATCGAAAATAAGGGGGCGGTCAAAATTCATATGTTAAGTATACATTTGCCTAAATACCAAGGCAGTGGGTCTAATTTGTGATTGGTCAAAAAAAGCAGCTTTTCAAGCTGGCTGCTTTTATTGACCAATCACAAACCGCGAATTTACTGACGTATCTCAGAAAAGTTGAGCAATAATAGCGTTAATAAAATGATATTTAGAAAACGTCAATTTTTTTAGGTTTTTGAAGTATTTTGAAAATAGCTATTTATGTAACCAGTTACGAAAAGTTCGATTTTGTGTATCGAATGAATGTTTGTAGGCGAGCGCAGCGAGGTCCTACAATTTGAATGAGTTACACAATAAGACATTTTCGAAACGTGTTGCATACATAATTTTTTCTAATTTTGACCAAAAAGCGGTAAAAACCATCTTTTAAAGTGATTGAACACAAATATTCACTTTCATAGCACCTTGTATAAACTGTGACAACGACATGTTATGATGGATGTCGCCCATATGTTTCTACGGAAATGCATAAAAACAGGGAGTGATGAAATAAACTTTTCATAACTAGTTACATAAAGTGATACTTTTCGTAACTAGTTACGAAAAGTAAAACGTTTTGTCACTCTAACCAGTTTTAAAAAGTGTCACTTTATATGCCAAAATTAGAAAAAAGAAATTTTTTTATTTTACGTTGTATTTTTTTGTGACATTAATATTAGACCTAGACTCAAACAAATGACACTTCGCTATAGCAACTTTTAAAGCTTTTTAAAGAGGCAGTATCCGTTTATTATTCCGACGTTTCTGTCTTTGTAGAACCATCATCAACCTAATTTTTTTTAAACACGGTCCTTATTTTCTAATAATAGATTCTAAAAGTCCTTTTTATTACGAATTCAATAATGTATGACACTTTATGGTTTAAATGAGTTATACTCTGTTTTTTTGACCTTAATCAAGAAATGTCCTATTACGGATCTGAAAATTTTCTTTATTTGTTTTCAAATTAAACCGTCCATCCGAAGATATTTGTCTGGTCAAAGCAAAATAAAATTGTTTATTTATAATTTTGAAAATTTGCCTGGGACGATAATAAAAAAAAATGAGAATTTAAATTTGAATTTTTTATATATGATATTGCGTCCTGTCGAGACACATTTATGGTAAAAGTTTCAACTTTGTCAGTTAGACAGTTTTTGAGATTTTTATAAAAAAGTATAAAAGCAAATGACAATTTCACGTCATCTAGCGGCCAAACGGCACAACTTAGTTGCGCTCCTCGCTCAGCGTCACGTAATAGCTCCATTCATTGGCTATATACGGTCTTATGATGTGTTCATACTAAATGTTTCAAATAAGCATGTAATTTCCGATTAACTAAAACGATGCTGAAACAATGCCTAAAAACTGACCTGCCCAGCCTGGACAAAAATTGGACAGTATTTAAGAAAATGAAGTTGATGATGGTTCTGCATAAACAAAACGTCGGAATTAAAAACTGACAACGCTAGTTTAAACAACATTAAAAGTTTCAGTTCAAACTATTAACTTTGTTTTGGTGCAGTCACTTGGTTAAAGCCGTGTAACCTCCAAGATTAATGAAGGAGATTTATGAAAAGTTTACACAATATTCTAGACACTTTAGGCTATATTGTGTAAATAAATAAAGCTTCTAACATATGTCTTTCTAAATTAAGTAATTCTAAAGTTTTGACCTAGGCCTAATATTAACGTCAGAAAAAAGAGAGATTTGCATAGTGGCCCTCCTTATATTCTGGACACACTGTATATACATATTATGGAAACACTTTATAATCATTAAGTGGATTAAACTTACCAGAAACAATAGTAATGGATAACAAACTTTGACAATTACAAAAAAATGTTTATTCCTCGCTAGACTAAAATTTGACTATTGTCACGTGACATTCCATTGTGTACGATTAGGACAGTCATATGATAACTGTCAGAATAACAATTGTCAATAAACTCGTAACACTGTTTGCCCTAGGGAATATTTTCCTTAGAAACTGAGAGAGAATTTTTTAAACAACAAAACTAAGCACGTCACGTAACAAATTATTAATCACGACCTGCAATACATACTAATTGACATAGGACCGGTACTTTCACCTCCAGATAAAATTATTCTTAGGTTAACTTCTATAGAAATGACAGAATTGACCAATAGTAGCGGTTCCTATTGAAATTGTCTTTGGAATAAAATTATTCTGACGTGAAAGTACCGGCCTTAAATAAACCAGACTGACTGCGTTCACTACTTTTTACTAATAGTTACCGAATAACTAAACAATTGGTAAACATACCTGTTTTGTAATAATCGAAAATTGACTGATGCAGAGGTATCCAGCACTACTATTACTCACCGTATCATTTTAATGTAAAACCACTTCCCATGAAAATTTCATGGTCAAACCATCAATTAAACGGAGAATTACAGAAAGGTAGTTAAAACACAATCTGTTTGTATGTTATCTGCTCAACTATAAAACGCAATGGTACCTTTTATTTTAAAAACTGCAAATAAATTGTTTATGTTACCATGCATTGGTGATGGGTAAGCGTTTATAATTTCTAAGTGTTGGACGGACTTTAAATTTAATTACTTACACAGATTTCAGGCTTAAAAAAGTGGACAGTTGATAGTTTTAATTGCGAACTTAATAAAAGAGAGGCAGATGAACAAAAGGAAATTATTTTATCTTTAAAAATGTGCTGATTAGATTACCGACAGCATCATAATAAATCAAATACTGTTAAGAAACTTTTAAGTGGAATGATTTGTAATGACTTGACTAACATACAGGGTGTCCCATAAGTAATGGTAAATAGTTTAATGATGTATTTATGGGGCCAAAATAATACGATTTATCACAACTTACCTTAGATGAAAAGTTAACGGTTTGCACTTTTTCAAATGACTCGCTATCTACTTGAAGCTTTTTGCTAAGGTTAGGTATTCGAGGGTGCGAAATTTCTCTATCTAAACCGGTTAAAGTCACGTGTACACCTTTGTGACTAAGTATGTTCAGGCCACTTACGTGTGACAAGTACTACCAAGTAATCTTCATAAAACGTGTCATTAACTCAAAGCTAACTAAGGTAAAATTAGTTTTTATTGAATTATTTTGTTATTTATGAAGCAAATCATAAGTTATTATACATCACTAAAATCAGAATAAAACGTGCTATTTGGTGCGCTAAAAATCCAATGAAAAAATGCTGCTAGTTTTGGGATATCTTTTCAAATAAGGTTAGAAATAAATAAAAATATAAAATAAATTTTTCAATTTTTTTCGAATATCTTCGGAAGTACTCGAAAAATCGAAAATTTTAAAACGGCATGTGGTTGAGCGTTACATTGCGTAACTTTGCCCCAATTTAAACTTTTTCGTATCTCTTATAGTTTCCGAGATCCCAGTTAAGGGTGGAATTTGAATTACCCTGTATATAGCCATTTTTTGGAATAGCAAGGAAGAGGAGTTTTTGCTTAGACTTGGCCTCACATAAGTAAAACTTGACCACTTTCAAAGCTTTTTTTACGATTTTTTTTCCAAAAAAACAACCTCATCTAACCATTATTTGTTTCGAATAGATACATAGTAAACTGCAATATATCGTTTTTTTAGATAACCCAAAATATGGTGGAAGCTATATGGTACCAGACTCGATTTTCAAAATGTGTCTTTGCAAAAAATTCCGGATTTACCGCAAATTTTTATTTTTCTCTGCACTACAGAGGCCGTAATCCATGTACGACAAAAATTTGGGACCGAAATTCGTGGATACCTAATGTTAACAAGACTCACTTTAAGATAACACTATGTGTAGTTAGCCGAGGGGTAGACCGCCGATAATTTTTTTGTACACCAAAATGCCTTTTAGCATATAATACCTCACAATGCTTCTATTATTGTTCGAAATGCATCATAGTGATAATCCCTTAAAACTGCCTAAAATGCCTCAAATTGCCTTCAAATGTTATGTACCATTTGTGGCATTATTAAATTTAGTTATAATACTCCTGGTATTGATAATGATCAACCTTGATGAAATACACCCTTCAAATTAATTTTTTTATGATCACGTGACAGTTTTTAGATTAGATTAACTAAGTAGCTAGTCTGCTTTTACTAATTATACATGACATTTTGATGTTTGTCAAAATGTCATACAGATTAATAATTTCCTGTTTATCCAAACATGGCCAAGGCCAGTTGACATTCTTAAAAACACGTGACAATGTGAAGTCACGTGACCTTCAAAACGCAGTTTAAACTTTGGAAAATTGGTAAAATTCGAAAAAATTACTGTTTAAAGCGCATCTTTAGAATCCTCCTCCCAATCTATATTGCTTGATTCTAGATATGGAGGCCGAAACTAGATTCGGTTTCGGTTTGGGCAGGCTTGGCCGATTTTAATCTTTATTTAATTTAATTATAAAAGAATATAACACGGGTCAACTTTTCAAAAATGCAAAAATTCAAGATGGTAATAATTTAAAAAGTTATCATCCATATTTCGGAAACCAATGATGATAGATTTTTTCTTAAATTAGGTCATGTGTTCTAGGTAAAAAAGTACCTTAATAATGTGTTAGTTTCGAAACCCTCTTTGACTCTGAACTGTAAGCACTAGTGTGAAGGCAGCAAGCCGGATTCCAGCAAACCGGAGCCGAAGATGCCCAATTGGTCAGTGGCGGCGGTTTATTTTTTTCTATTGGCAAATACATTCAAAAATTTGTATATTTCTAATTACTTACGTGTTCTAGTACTTACAATCATCTGAAACAATACACATTAAAGCAATACAATTATGTTTTATTAAGTTACCAACTTTAAACTCAATTTTTATTAAAAGTGCACATTCAACAAACTGATAAATAGTAAACAAATATACGAATATAAAATACTCGAATATTCCAAGAAAGAAAATGACAGCAAATACAACGTTGTCACATTTACTTATAGGCGCTTTCTCAAATATTGTAGAAACTGAATCAATAATTATAATTGCATTTTCAGCCTCCATAAGGGCAACAAAGCAAACTGCCACATTAAATTTCTGGCCTCCAATAGTGACTATTAGTAGGTACATTTTGATACCAATCACTAGTCCTTGCATGCCGTAGGGACTTTCAAAATTGCACATAATTAATACGAATACTAAGCATATATTTTGATGTTTTTTCTTGGTTTCTGGACAAACTGTCTTGAGTGCCACATTGTCTTTCTGGCTTGTAATAGTGACTATTAGTAGGTAAATTTTGGTACCAATCACTTGTCTTTGCATGCCGTAGGGACTTTGAAAATTGAACATAATGAATACCAATACTAAGCATATATTCTGATGGTTTTTCTTGGTTTCTGGACAAACTGTCCCGCCTGCCACATTGTCTTTCTGGCCTGTAATAATAACTATTAGTAGGTACATTTTGGTAGCAATCACTTGTTCTTGCATGCCGTAGGGACTTTGAAAATTGAACATAATTAATACGAATACTAAGCATATATTTTGATGGTTTTTATTGGTTTCTGGACAAACTGTCTGGCCTGCCACATTGTCTTTCTGGCCTATAATAGTGTATATTAGTAGGTACATTTTTGTACCAATCACTTGTCCTTGCATGCCGTAGGGAATTTGAAAATTGAACATAATGAATACGAATACTAAGCATATATTTTGATGTTTTTTCTTGGTTTCTGGACAAACTGTCCCGCCTGCCACATTGTCTTTCTGGCCTGTAATAGTGTATATTAGTAGGTATATTGTGGTACTATTCACTTGTCCTTGCATGCCGTAGGGACTTTGAAAATTGAACATAATTAATACCAATACTAAGCATATATTGTTGGTTTTTCTTGATTTCTGGACAAACTGTCCCGACTGACACAATGTCTTTCTTGTCTCTAATAGTGACTATTAGTAAGTACATTTTGATACCAATCACTAGTCCTTGCATGCCGTAGGGACTTTGAAAATTGAACATAATGAATACGAATACTAAGCATATATTTTGATGGTTTTTCTTAGTTTCTGGACAAACTGTCCCGCCTGCCACATTGTCTTTCTGGCCTGTAATAGTGTATATTAGTAGGTACATTTTGGTACCAATCACTTGTCCTTGCATGCCGTAGGGACTTTGAAAATTGAACATAATGAATACGAATACTAAGCGTATATTTTGATGGTTTTTCTTGGTTTCTGGGCAAACTGTCCCGCCTGCCACATTGTCTTTCTGGCCTGTAATAGTGTATATTAGTAGGTACATTTAGGTACCAATCGCTTGTCCTTACATGCCGTAGGGACTTTGAAAATTGAACATAATTAATACGAATACTAAGCGTATACTTTGATGATTTTTCTTGATTTCTGGACAAACTGTCCCGCCTGCCACATTGTCTTTCTGGCATATAATAGTGTATATTAGTAGGTACATTTAGGTACCAATCGCTTGTTCTTGCATGCCGTAGGGACTTTGAAAATTGAACATAGTGAATACGAATACTAAGCGTATATTTTGATGGTTTTTCTTGGTTTCTGGACAAACTGTCCCGTCTGCCACATTGTCTTTCTGGCCTGTAATAGTGTATATTAGTAGGTACATTTTGGTACCAATCACTTGTCCTTGCATGCCGTAGGGACTTTGAAAATTGAACATAATGAATACGAATACTAAGCGTATATTTTGATGGTTTTTCTTGGTTTCTGGGCAAACTGTCCCGCCTGCCACATTGTCTTTCTGGCCTGTAATAGTGTATATTAGTAGGTACATTTAGGTACCAATCGCTTGTCCTTACATGCCGTAGGGACTTTGAAAATTGAACATAATTAATACGAATACTAAGCGTATACTTTGATGATTTTTCTTGATTTCTGGACAAACTGTCCCGCCTGCCACATTGTCTTTCTGGCATATAATAGTGTATATTAGTAGGTACATTTAGGTACCAATCGCTTGTTCTTGCATGCCGTAGGGACTTTGAAAATTGAACATAGTGAATACGAATACTAAGCGTATATTTTGATGGTTTTTCTTGGTTTCTGGACAAACTGTCCCTCCTGCCACATTGTCTTTCTGTCCTGTAATAGTGACTATTAGTAGGTACATTTTGGTACCAATCACTTGTTCTTGCATGCCGTAGGGACTTTGAAAATTGAACATAATGAATACGAATTCTAAGCGTATATTTTGATGGTTTTTCTTGGTTTCTGGACAAACTGTCCCTCCTGCCACATTGTCTTTCTGTCCTGTAATAGTGACTATTAGTAGGTACATTTTGGTACCAATCACTTGTTCTTGCATGCCGTAGGGACTTTGAAAATTGAACATAATGAATACGAATTCTAAGCGTATATTTTGATGGTTTTTCTTGGTTTCTGGACAAACTGTCCCTCCTGCCACATTGTCTTTCTGTCCTGTAATAGTGACTATTAGTAGGTACATTTTGGTACCAATCACTTGTTCTTGCATGCCGTAGGGACTTTGAAAATTGAACATAATGAATACGAATTCTAAGCGTATATTTTGATGTTTTTTCTTGGTTTCTGGACAAACTGTCCCGCCTGCCACATTGTCTTTCTGGCCTGTAATAGTGTATATTAGTAGGTATATTGTGGTACTATTCACTTGTCCTTGCATGCCGTAGGGACTTTGAAAATTGAACATAATTAATACCAATACTAAGCATATATTGTTGGTTTTTCTTGATTTCTGGACAAACTGTCCCGACTGACACAATGTCTTTCTTGTCTCTAATAGTGACTATTAGTAAGTACATTTTGATACCAATCACTAGTCCTTGCATGCCGTAGGGACTTTGAAAATTGAACATAATGAATACGAATATTAAGTGTATATTTTGATGTTTTTTCTTGGTTTCTGGACAAACTGTCCCGCCTGCCACATTGTCTTTCTGGCCTATAATAGTGTATATTAGTAGGTACATTTTTGTACCAATCACTTGTCCTTGCATGCCGTAGGGAATTTGAAAATTGAACATAATGAATACGAATACTAAGCATATATTTTGATGGTTTTTCTTAGTTTCTGGACAAACTGTCCCGCCTGCCACATTGTCTTTCTGGCCTGTAATAGTGTATATTAGTAGGTACATTTTGGTACCAATCACTTGTCCTTGCATGCCGTAGGGACTTTGAAAATTGAACATAGTGAATACGAATACTAAGCGTATATTTTGATGGTTTTTCTTGGTTTCTGGACAAACTGTGCCGCCTGCCACATTGTCTTTCTGGAGTGTAATAGTGACTATTAGTAGGTACATTTTGGTACCAATCACTTGTTCTTGCATGCCGTAGGGACTTTGAAAATTGAACATAATTAATACGAATACTAAGCATATATTTTGATGGTTTTTCTTGGTTTCTGGACAAACTGTGCCGCCTGCCACATTGTCTTTCTGGCCTATAATAGTGTATATTAGTAGGTACATTTTGGTACCAATCACTTGTTCTTGCATGCCGTAGGGACTTTGAAAATTGAACATAATTAATACGAATACTAAGCATATATTTTGATGGTTTTTCTTGGTTTCTGGACAAACTGTGCCGCCTGCCACATTGTCTTTCTGGCCTATAATAGTGTATATTAGTAGGTACATTTTGGTACCAATCACTTGTTCTTGCATGCCGTAGGGACTTTGAAAATTGAACATAATTAATTACGAATACTAAGCATATATTTTGATGGTTTTTCTTGGTTTCTGGACAAACTGTGCCGCCTGCCACATTGTCTTTCTGGCCTATAATAGTGTATATTAGTAGGTACATTTTGGTACCAATCACTTGTTCTTGCATGCCGTAGGGACTTTGAAAATTGAACATCATGAATACGAATACTAGGCATATATTGTTGGTTTTTCTTGGTTTCTGGACAAACTGTCCCGCTTGCCACATTGTCTTTCTGGCCTATAATAGTGTATATTAGTAGGTACATTTTGGTACCAATCACTTGTCCTTGCATGCCGTAGGGACTTTGAAAATTGAACATAGTGAATACGAATACTAAGCATATATTTTGATGGTTTTTCCTGGTTTCTG
This sequence comes from Ips typographus, assembly GCF_016097725.1. Lineage (NCBI taxonomy): Eukaryota > Metazoa > Arthropoda > Insecta > Coleoptera > Curculionidae > Ips > Ips typographus. The sequence continues at coordinate 58,473 of NC_138431.1, read as the reverse complement.
GACAAACTGTCCCGTCTGCCACATTGTCTTTCTGGCCTATAATAGTGTATATTAGTAGGTACATTTTGGTACCAATCACTTGTTCTTGCATGCCGTAGGGACTTTGAAAATTGAACATAGTGAATACGAATACTAAGCATATATTTTGATGGTTTTTCCTGGTTTCTGGACAAACTGTCCCGTCTGCCACATTGTCTTTCTGGCCTGTAATAGTGTATTAGTAGGTACATTTTGGTACCAATCACTTGTCCTTGCATAAAGTAGGGACTTTGAAAATTGAACATAATAAATACGAATACTAAGCATATATTTTGATGGTTTTTCTTGGTTTCTGGACAAACTGTCCCGTCTGCCACATTGTCTTTCTGCCCTGTAATAGTGACTATTAGTAGGTACATTTTGGTACCAATCACTTGTTCCTGCATGCCGTAGGGACTTTGAAAATTGAACATAATGAATACGAATTCTAAGCGTATATTTTGATGGTTTTTCTTGGTTTCTGTACAAACTGTCCCTCCTGCCACATTGTCTTTCTGTCCTGTAATAGTGACTATTAGTAGGTACATTTTGGTACCAATCACTTGTTCTTGCATGCCGTAGGGACTTTGAAAATTGAACATAATGAATACGAATTCTAAGCGTATATTTTGATGGTTTTTCTTGGTTTCTGGACAAACTGTCTTGCCTGCCACATTGTCTTTCTGGCCTATAATAGTGTATATTAGTAGGTACATTTTGGTACCAATCACTTGTTCTTGCATGCCGTAGGGACTTTGAAAATTGAACATCATGAATACGAATACTAGGCATATATTGTTGGTTTTTCTTGGTTTCTGGACAAACTGTCTTGCCTGCCACATTGTCTTTCTGGCCTGTAATAGTGTATATTAGTAGGTACATTTTGGTACCAATCACTTGTCCTTGCATGCCGTAGGGACTTTGAAAATTGAACATAGTGAATACGAATACTAAGCGTATATTTTGATGGTTTTTCTTGGTTTCTGGACAAACTGTGCCGCCTGCCACATTGTCTTTCTGGAGTGTAATAGTGACTATTAGTAGGTACATTTTGGTACCAATCACTTGTTCTTGCATGCCGTAGGGACTTTGAAAATTGAACATAATTAATACGAATACTAAGCATATATTTTGATGGTTTTTCTTGGTTTCTGGACAAACTGTGCCGCCTGCCACATTGTCTTTCTGGCCTATAATAGTGTATATTAGTAGGTACATTTTGGTACCAATCACTTGTTCTTGCATGCCGTAGGGACTTTGAAAATTGAACATAATTAATTACGAATACTAAGCATATATTTTGATGGTTTTTCTTGGTTTCTGGACAAACTGTGCCGCCTGCCACATTGTCTTTCTGGCCTATAATAGTGTATATTAGTAGGTACATTTTGGTACCAATCACTTGTTCTTGCATGCCGTAGGGACTTTGAAAATTGAACATCATGAATACGAATACTAGGCATATATTGTTGATTTTTCTTGGTTTCTGGACAAACTATCTTGCCTGCCACATTGTCTTTCTGGCCTATAATAGTGTAGGTTAGTAGGTACATTTTGGTACCAATCACTTGTTCTTGCATGCCGTAGGGACTTTGAAAATTGAACATAATGAATACGAATACTAAGCGTATATTTTGATGGTTTTTCTTGGTTTCTGGACAAACTGTGCCGCCTGCCACATTGTCTTTCTGGCCTATAATAGTGTATATTAGTAGGTACATATTGGTACCAATCACTTGTTCTTGCATGCCGTAGGGACTTTGAAAATTGAACATCATGAATACGAATACTAGGCATATATTGTTGATTTTTCTTGGTTTCTGGACAAACTATCTTGCCTGCCACATTGTCTTTCTGGCCTATAATAGTGTAGGTTAGTAGGTACATTTTGGTACCAATCACTTGTTCTTGCATGCCGTAGGGACTTTGAAAATTGAACATAGTTAATACGAATACTAAGCGTATATTTTGATGGTTTTTCTTGGTTTCTGGACAAACTGTGCCGCCTGCCACATTGTCTTTCTGGCCTGTAATAGTGTATATTAGTAGGTACATTTTGGTACCAATCACTTGTCCTTGCATGCCGTAGGGACTTTGAAAATTGAACATAGTGAATACGAATACTAAGCGTATATTTTGATGGTTTTTCTTGGTTTCTGGACAAACTGTCCCGCCTGCCACATTGTCTTTCTGGCCTGTAATAGTGTATATTTGTAGGTACATTTTGGTACCAATCACTTGTCCTTGCATGCCGTAGGGACTTTGAAAATTGAACATAATGAATACGAATACTAAGCATGTATTTTGATGGTTTTTCTTGGTTTCTGGACAAACTGTCCCGCCTGCCACATTGTCTTTCTGGCCTGTAATAGTGTATATTGGTAGTTACATTTTGGTACCAATCACTTGTCCTTGCATGCCGTAGGGACTTTGAAAATTGAACATAGTGAATACGAATACTAGGCATATATTGTTGGTTTTTCTTGGTTTGTGGACAAACTGTCCCGCTTGCCGCATTGTGTTTCTGGCCTATAATAGTGTATATTAGTAGGTACATTTTGGTACCAATCACTTGTAATTGCATGCCAAAGGGACTATGAAAATTGAACATAATTAATACGAATACTAAGCGTATATTTTGATGGTTTTTCTTGGTTTCTGGACAAACTGTCCCGCCTGCCACATTGTCTTTCTGGAGTGTAATAGTGACTATTAGTAGGTACATTTTTTTTCCAATCACTTGTTCTTGCATGCCGTAGGGACTTTGAAAATTGAACATAGTGAATACGAATACTAAGCGTATATTTTGATGGTTTTTCTTGGTTTCTGGACAAACTGTCCCTCCTGCCACATTGTCTTTCTGTCCTGTAATAGTGACTATTAGTAGGTACATTTTGGTACCAATCACTTGTTCTTGCATGCCGTAGGGACTTTGAAAATTGAACATAATGAATACGAATTCTAAGCGTATATTTTGATGTTTTTTCTTGGTTTCTGGACAAACTGTCCCGCCTGCCACATTGTCTTTCTGGCCTGTAATAGTGTATATTAGTAGGTATATTGTGGTACTATTCACTTGTCCTTGCATGCCGTAGGGACTTTGAAAATTGAACATAATTAATACCAATACTAAGCATATATTGTTGGTTTTTCTTGATTTCTGGACAAACTGTCCCGACTGACACAATGTCTTTCTTGTCTCTAATAGTGACTATTAGTAAGTACATTTTGATACCAATCACTAGTCCTTGCATGCCGTAGGGACTTTGAAAATTGAACATAATGAATACGAATATTAAGTGTATATTTTGATGTTTTTTCTTGGTTTCTGGACAAACTGTCCCGCCTGCCACATTGTCTTTCTGGCCTATAATAGTGTATATTAGTAGGTACATTTTTGTACCAATCACTTGTCCTTGCATGCCGTAGGGAATTTGAAAATTGAACATAATGAATACGAATACTAAGCATATATTTTGATGGTTTTTCTTAGTTTCTGGACAAACTGTCCCGCCTGCCACATTGTCTTTCTGGCCTGTAATAGTGTATATTAGTAGGTATATTGTGGTACTATTCACTTGTCCTTGCATGCCGTAGGGACTTTGAAAATTGAACATAATTAATACCAATACTAAGCATATATTGTTGGTTTTTCTTGATTTCTGGACAAACTGTCCCGCCTGCCACATTGTCTTTCTGGCCTGTAATAGTGTATATTAGTAGGTACATTTTGGTACCAATCACTTGTCCTTGCATGCCGTAGGGACTTTGAAAATTGAACATAATGAATACGAATACTAAGCGTATATTTTGATGGTTTTTCTTGGTTTCTGGACAAACTGTCCCGCCTGCCACATTGTCTTTCTGGCCTGTAATAGTGTATATTAGTAGGTACATTTAGGTACCAATCGCTTGTCCTTACATGCCGTAGGGACTTTGAAAATTGAACATAATTAATACGAATACTAAGCATATATTTTGATGGTTTTTCTTGGTTTCTGGACAAACTGTGCCGCCTGCCACATTGTCTTTCTGTCCTGTAATAGTGACTATTAGTAGGTACATTTTGGTACCAATCACTTGTTCTTGCATGCCGTAGGGACTTTGAAAATTGAACATAGTGAATACGAATACTAAGCATATATATTGTTGGTTTTTCTTGGTTTGTGGACAAACTGTCCCGCCTGCCACATTGTCTTTCTGGCCTGTAATAGTGTATATTAGTAGGTATATTGTGGTACTATTCACTTGTCCTTGCATGCCGTAGGGACTTTGAAAATTGAACATAATTAATACCAATACTAAGCATATATTGTTGGTTTTTCTTGATTTCTGGACAAACTGTCCCGCCTGCCACATTGTCTTTCTGGCCTGTAATAGTGTATATTAGTAGGTACATTTTGGTACCAATCACTTGTTCTTGCATGCCGTAGGGACTTTGAAAATTGAACATAGTGAATACGAATACTAGGCATATATTGTTGGTTTTTCTTGGTTTCTGGACAAACTGTCCCGCTTGCCACATTTTCTTTCTGGCCTATAATAGTGTATATTAGTAGGTACATTTTGGTACCAATCACTTGTCCTTGCATGCCGTAGGGACTTTGAAAATTGAACATAATGAATACGAATTCTAAGCATATATTTTGATGGTTTTTCTTGATTTCTGGACAAACTGTCCCGCCTGCCACATTGTCTTTCTGGCCTGTAATAGTGTATATTAGTAGGTACATTTTGGTACCAATCACTTGTTCTTGCATGCCGTAGGGACTTTGAAAATTGAACATAGTGAATACGAATACTAGGCATATATTGTTGGTTTTTCTTGGTTTCTGGACAAACTGTCCCGCTTGCCACATTGTCTTTCTGGCCTATAATAGTGTATATTAGTAGGTACATTTTGGTACCAATCACTTGTCCTTGCATGCCGTAGGGACTTTGAAAATTGAACATAGTGAATACGAATACTAAGCATATATTTTGATGGTTTTTCCTGGTTTCTGGACAAACTGTCCCGTCTGCCACATTGTCTTTCTGGCCTATAATAGTGTATAATAGTAGGTACATTTTGGTACCAATCACTTGTTCTTGCATGCCGTAGGGACTTTGAAAATTGAACATAATGAATACGAATACTAGGCATATATTGTTGGTTTTTCTTGGTTTCTGGACAAACTGTCTTGCCTGCCACATTGTCTTTCTGGCCTGTAATAGTGTATATTAGTAGGTACATTTTGGTACCAATCACTTGTCCTTGCATGCCGTAGGGACTTTGAAAATTGAACATAATTAATACGAATACTAAGCATATATTTTGATGGTTTTTCTTGGTTTCTGGACAAACTGTGCCGCCTGCCACATTGTCTTTCTGGCCTATAATAGTGTATATTAGTAGGTACATTTTGGTACCAATCACTTGTTCTTGCATGCCGTAGGGACTTTGAAAATTGAACATAATTAATACGAATACTAAGCATATATTTTGATGGTTTTTCTTGGTTTCTGGACAAACTGTGCCGCCTGCCACATTGTCTTTCTGGAGTGTAATAGTGACTATTAGTAGGTACATTTTGGTACCAATCACTTGTTCTTGCATGCCGTAGGGACTTTGAAAATTGAACATAATTAATACGAATACTAAGCATATATTTTGATGGTTTTTCTTGGTTTCTGGACAAACTGTGCCGCCTGCCACATTGTCTTTCTGGCCTGTAATAGTGTATATTAGTAGGTACATTTTGGTACCAATCACTTGTCCTTGCATGCCGTAGGGACTTTGAAAATTGAACATAGTGAATACGAATACTAAGCGTATATTTTGATGGTTTTTCTTGGTTTCTGGACAAACTGTCCCGCCTGCCACATTGTCTTTCTGGCCTGTAATAGTGTATATTTGTAGGTACATTTTGGTACCAATCACTTGTCCTTGCATGCCGTAGGGACTTTGAAAATTGAACATAATGAATACGAATACTAAGCATGTATTTTGATGGTTTTTCTTGGTTTCTGGACAAACTGTCCCGTCTGCCACATTGTCTTTCTGGCCTGTAATAGTGTATATTAGTAGGTACATTTTTTTCCTACTCACTTGTCCTTGCATGCCGTAGGGACTTTGAAAATTGAACATAATAAATACGAATACTAAGCATATATTGTTGGTTTTTCTTGGTTTCTGGACAAACTGTCTTGCCTGCCACATTGTCTTTCTGGCCTGTAATAGTGTATATTAGTAGGTACATTTTGGTACCAATCACTTGTCCTTGCATGCCGTAGGGACTTTGAAAATTGAACATAGTGAATACGAATACTAAGCGTATATTTTGATGGTTTTTCTTGGTTTCTGGACAAACTGTGCCGCCTGCCACATTGTCTTTCTGGAGTGTAATAGTGACTATTAGTAGGTACATTTTGGTACCAATCACTTGTTCTTGCATGCCGTAGGGACTTTGAAAATTGAACATAATTAATACGAATACTAAGCATATATTTTGATGGTTTTTCTTGGTTTCTGGACAAACTGTGCCGCCTGCCACATTGTCTTTCTGGCCTATAATAGTGTATATTAGTAGGTACATTTTGGTACCAATCACTTGTTCTTGCATGCCGTAGGGACTTTGAAAATTGAACATCATGAATACGAATACTAGGCATATATTGTTGATTTTTCTTGGTTTCTGGACAAACTATCTTGCCTGCCACATTGTCTTTCTGTCCTGTAATAGTGACTATTAGTAGGTACATTTTTTTCCTAATCACTTGTCCTTGCCTGCCGTAGGGACTTTGAAAATTGAACATAGTGAATACGAATACTAGGCATATATTGTTGGTTTTTCTTGGTTTGTGGACAAACTGTCCCGCTTGCCACATTGTCTTTCTGGCCTATAATAGTGTATATTAGTAGGTACATTTTGGTACCAATCACTTGTAATTGCATGCCAAAGGGACTATGAAAATTGAACTTAATTAATACGAATACTAAGCGTATATTTTGATGGTATTTCTTGGTTTCTGGACAAACTGTCCCGCCTGCTACATTGTCTTTCTGGCCTGTAATAGTGTATATTAGTAGGTACATTTTGGTACCAATCACTTGTAATTGCATGCCAAAGGGACTATGAAAATTGAACTTAATTAATACGAATACTAAGCGTATATTTTGATGGTATTTCTTGGTTTCTGGACAAACTGTCCCGCCTGCTACATTGTCTTTCTGGCCTGTAATAGTGTATATTAGTAGGTACATTTTGATACCAATCACTTGTCCTTGCATGCCGTAGGAACTTTGAAAATTGAACATAATGAATACGAATACTAAGCGTATATTTTGATGTTTTTTCTTGGTTTCTGGACAAACTGTGCCGCCTGCCACATTGTCTTTCTGGCCTATAATAGTGTATATTAGTAGGTACATTTTGGTACCAATCACTTGTTCTTGCATGCCGTAGGGACTTTGAAAATTGAACATAATTAATACCAATACTAAGCATATATTGTTGGTTTTTCTTGGTTTCTGGACAAACTGTCCCGCTTGCCACATTGTCTTTCTGGCCTATAATAGTGTATATTAGTAGGTACATTTTGGTACCAATCACTTGTTCTTGCATGCCGTAGGGACTTTGAAAATTGAACATCATGAATACGAATACTAGGCATATATTGTTGATTTTTCTTGGTTTCTGGACAAACTATCTTGCCTGCCACATTGTCTTTCTGGCCTATAATAGTGTAGGTTAGTAGGTACATTTTGGTACCAATCACTTGTTCTTGCATGCCGTAGGGACTTTGAAAATTGAACATAGTGAATACGAATACTAAGCGTATATTTTGATGGTATTTCTTGGTTTCTGGACAAACTGTCCCGCCTGCTACATTGTCTTTCTGGCCTGTAATAGTGTATATTAGTAGGTACATTTTGGTACCAATCACTTGTTCTTGCATGCCGTAGGGACTTTGAAAATTGAACATAATGAATACGAATACTAAGCGTATATTTTGATGGTTTTTCTTGGTTTCTGGACAAACTGTCCCGCTTGCCACATTGTCTTTCTGGCCTATAATAGTGTATATTAGTAGGTACATTTTGGTACCAATCACTTGTCCTTGCATGCCGTAGGGACTTTGAAAATTGAACATAATGAATACGAATACTAAGCGTATATTTTGATGTTTTTTCTTGGTTTCTGGACAAACTGTGCCGCCTGCCACATTGTCTTTCTGGAGTGTAATAGTGACTATTAGTAGGTACATTTTGGTACCAATCACTTGTTCTTGCATGCCGTAGGGACTTTGAAAATTGAACATAATTAATACGAATACTAAGCATATATTGTTGGTTTTTCTTGGTTTCTGGACAAACTGTCCCGCTTGCCACATTGTCTTTCTGGCCTATAATAGTGTATATTAGTAGGTACATTTTGGTACCAATCACTTGTTCTTGCATGCCGTAGGGACTTTGAAAATTGAACATAATGAATACGAATACTAGGCATATATTGTTGGTTTTTCTTGGTTTGTGGACAAACTGTCCCGCTTGCCACATTGTCTTTCTGGCCTATAATAGTGTATATTAGTAGGTACATTTTGGTACCAATCACTTGTCCTTGCATGCCGTAGGGACTTTGAAAATTGAACATAATAAATACGAATACTAAGCGTATATTTTGATGGTTTTTCTTGGTTTCTGGACAAACTGTCCCGCCTGCCACATTGTCTTTCTGGCCTGTAATAGTGACTATTAGTAGGTACATTTTTTTACCAATCACTTGTCCTTGCATGCCGTAGGGACTTTGAAAATAAATTGATCATAATGCATACGAATACTAAGCATATATTTTGATGGTATTTCTTGGTTTCTGGACAAACTGTCCCGCCTGCCACATTGTCTTTCTGGCCTGTAATAGTGTATATTTGTAGGTACATTTTGGAACCAATCAGTTGTCCTTGCATGAAGTAGGGACTTTGAAAATTGAACATAATGAATACGAATACTAAGCATATATTTTGATGGTTTTTCTTGGTTTCTGGACAAACTGTCCTGTCTGCCACATTGTCTTTCTGGCCTGTAATAGTGTATATTAGTAGGTACATTTTTTTCCTACTCACTTGTCCTTGCATGCCGTAGGGACTTTGAAAATTGAACATAATAAATACGAATACTAAGCATATATTTTGATGGTTTTTCTTGGTTTCTGGACAAACTGTCCCGTCTGCCACATTGTCTTTCTGGCCTGTAATAGTGTGTATTAGTAGGTACATTTTGGTACCAATTACTTGTTCTTGCATGCCGTAGGGACTTTGAAAATTGAACATAATGAATACGAATACTAAGCATATATTTTGATGGTTTTTCTTGGTTTCTGGACAAACTGTCCTGTCTGCCACATTGTCTTTCTGGCCTGTAATAGTGTATATTAGTAGGTACATTTTTTTCCTACTCACTTGTCCTTGCATGCCGTAGGGACTTTGAAAATTGAACATAATAAATACGAATACTAAGCATATATTTTGATGGTTTTTCTTGGTTTCTGGACAAACTGTCCCGTCTGCCACATTGTCTTTCTGGCCTGTAATAGTGTGTATTAGTAGGTACATTTTGGTACCAATTACTTGTTCTTGCATGCCGTAGGGACTTTGAAAATTGAACATAATGAATACGAATTCTAAGCGTATATTTTGATGGTTTTTCTTGGTTTCTGGACAAACTGTCCCTCCTGCCACATTGTCTTTCTGTCCTGTAATAGTGACTATTAGTAGGTACATTTTTTTCCTAATCACTTGTCCTTGCCTGCCGTAGGGACTTTGAAAATTGAACATAGTGAATACGAATACTAGGCATATATTGTTGGTTTTTCTTGGTTTGTGGACAAACTGTCCCGCTTGCCACATTGTCTTTCTGGCCTATAATAGTGTATATTAGTAGGTACATTTTGGTACCAATCACTTGTAATTGCATGCCAAAGGGACTATGAAAATTGAACTTAATTAATACGAATACTAAGCGTATATTTTGATGGTATTTCTTGGTTTCTGGACAAACTGTCCCGCCTGCTACATTGTCTTTCTGGCCTGTAATAGTGTATATTAGTAGGTACATTTTGGTACCAATCACTTGTAATTGCATGCCAAAGGGACTATGAAAATTGAACTTAATTAATACGAATACTAAGCGTATATTTTGATGGTATTTCTTGGTTTCTGGACAAACTGTCCCGCCTGCTACATTGTCTTTCTGGCCTGTAATAGTGTATATTAGTAGGTACATTTTGATACCAATCACTTGTCCTTGCATGCCGTAGGAACTTTGAAAATTGAACATAATGAATACGAATACTAAGCGTATATTTTGATGTTTTTTCTTGGTTTCTGGACAAACTGTGCCGCCTGCCACATTGTCTTTCTGGAGTGTAATAGTGACTATTAGTAGGTACATTTTGGTACCAATCACTTGTTCTTGCATGCCGTAGGGACTTTGAAAATTGAACATAATTAATACGAATACTAAGCATATATTTTGATGGTTTTTCTTGGTTTCTGGACAAACTGTGCCGCCTGCCACATTGTCTTTCTGGCCTATAATAGTGTATATTAGTAGGTACATTTTGGTACCAATCACTTGTAATTGCATGCCAAAGGGACTATGAAAATTGAACATAATTAATACGAATACTAAGCATATATTTTGATGGTTTTTCTTGGTTTCTGGACAAACTGTGCCGCCTGCCACATTGTCTTTCTGGCCTATAATAGTGTATATTAGTAGGTACATTTTGGTACCAATCACTTGTTCTTGCATGCCGTAGGGACTTTGAAAATTGAACATAATGAATACGAATACTAAGCGTATATTTTGATGGTTTTTCTTGGTTTCTGGACAAACTGTCCCGTCTGCCACATTGTCTTTCTGGAGTGTAATAGTGTATATTAGTAGGTACATTTTGGTACCAATCACTTGTTCTTGCATGCCGTAGGGACTTTGAAAATTGAACATAATTAATACGAATACTAAGCATATATTTTGATGGTTTTTCTTGGTTTCTGGACAAACTGTCCCGCTTGCCACATTGTCTTTCTGGCCTATAATAGTGTATATTAGTAGGTACATTTTGATACCAATCACTTGTCCTTGCATGCCGTAGGAACTTTGAAAATTGAACATAATGAATACGAATACTAAGCGTATATTTTGATGTTTTTTCTTGGTTTCTGGACAAACTGTGCCGCCTGCCACATTGTCTTTCTGGAGTGTAATAGTGTATATTAGTAGGTACATTTTGGTACCAATCACTTGTTCTTGCATGCCGTAGGGACTTTGAAAATTGAACATAATTAATACGAATACTAAGCATATATTTTGATGGTTTTTCTTGGTTTCTGGACAAACTGTGCCGCCTGCCACATTGTCTTTCTGGCCTATAATAGTGTATATTAGTAGGTACATTTTGGTACCAATCACTTGTTCTTGCATGCCGTAGGGATTTTGAAAATTGAACATAATTAATACGAATACTAGGCATATATTGTTGGTTTTTCTTGGTTTCTGGACAAACTGTCTTGCCTGCCACATTGTCCTTCTGGCCTATAATAGTGTATATTAGTAGGTACATTTTGGTACCAATCGCTTCTCCTTGCATGCCGTAGGGACTTTGAAAATTGAACATAATTAGTACGAATACTAAGCATATATTGTTGGTTTTTCCTGGTTTCTGGACAAACTGTCTTGCCTGCCACATTGTCTTTCTGGCCTATAATAGTTGATGCGCGAAAATTCGCCGCAACAAGAGTTATATTTTTAAATACGTCTAGGAGATTAAATTTCTTCTCATCCTCTACGCACCTATATGCAGACGTGCTTATCCTTGTCTTCCGTCCGCTTACTTTCTCCCACCAAACCCCGCATTATTCTGGCATCTTCTCAGTAAAAATCGATTCAGTATCATTCCCGGCGCTGGAAAAGGCACTCGCCCGCTCTCTCACAACTCGCTAAATAGTTTACGCAGATTCCCGGTCTTTGACCTGGCCCCATTTTGGTTTCTACTTACCGTTATAGATTCCGAAGTTTTTTCCATTGTGGAAACCCACTGTCACTCTCTCAGAGAATTTATTGGTTGTAGGTACTCGCTGTGGTTTGATGTTAACTGGACGTTTGTTTTCCTGCTGTTGGCAGCAAAAACATTGTTGCAAGAACACCCAGCCCCCGACCCTGAATAGCAGGTCAACAAAGATTGAACTGGATGTTTTGAAGCCGGATTCAATAAACACATTGTCGAAACCAGATAGAAATAATCCCTTGTTTCCCAGATGAAGTCTTGGAAGGTACTCAACGCTTTACATTGCAACGTACAAGGTATGTGCTGATTGATTACTAAAGTTACCGTTTTGCTCCGTTCCCTGAGGGCTGATGACGACAGTTGTTTAATGCGCATCCGGGTTAAAGTGACATAAATGTATTTGTGTTGAACTTGTTATTATTTGAGTGCATTTGCACCAGTTATTTTATAACGGCTTGTTAAATTTGACAGAATTTGTTCCACTTATTTGATATTATCGTTGTTTACATGGACATAAATGTAGTTTACTTGGATATTAATGTATTTTATCCGGGTTTTTATGTAAGGTATTATCACTTGATCATTTTGGCAAACTGCTTTGCATCATTTTTAGAATTAATATTAGCGTTTATTTAACAAATGTATTTTTAAGTGACTTGTAGCTGTTCAACATTTTTCAGTTTAATGTAAATATACTTGTTTATAAATCATTTGCGTATTTATCTCTGCAGAGTTTAGGCAAAAATACAGAAAGGACAGATCAAAAAAATCACCCTATAACGGATACAGCTTTACTTATGCATTACTATAAAAATAGTAAGTTTGCACCCCTCGATTATTAGTAGCCACCTACAATTAGGCTACTGATTAAATACAATAGTGTATATTAGTAGGTACATTTTAGTACCAATCACTTGTCCTTGCATGCCGTAGGGACTTTGAAAATTGAACATAATGAATACGAATATTAAGCGTATATTTTGATAATTTTTCTTGATTTCTGGACAAACTGTCCCGCCTGCCACATTGTTTTTCTGGCCTGTAATAGTGTATATTAGTATGTTAGGTTAGGTTAGGTTGGGGGTTCCAACCGAGACAGTGTACGGGGCGGACGTGATTTCGTATTGCTCCGCTTATGTGCGCTGTGTAAGTGAGAAATTTCAGCAAAAAACAATTAATCTGAGTATTACACAGTGTGTGATATACACCAGACGAGAATTGGATGGACCTTTGAAGCAGAGGCGATAATTAATCAATCATGGACTGACGGACATTTTGCGGAACTGAGTAGGTAAATCGTACGCTTAGTCTAGTACAGTTTGGTACGCAAATTTGCGGCAGCACGAACGCCGATCCAAGCCTTATCGCCAATCTGCAGATAAGAACTCCATTAATAAATAAAATAGTAAATTGTAAATAAATTGTAAGTTAATTGTAAATAAACAAATAATCTAGCATCGGACAGGGAACGGACAAACTGCATGATACATCGAATGCAGTCGGAGTCCGAATCCCAAATGAGTGCAAATAAATCTCTTCTGGGAGAAGGGCTTCCAGGGAAAGGGGCTACCCCTGAAAGTAGCCAACAGACCCCAAAAACCCAACAAGACAGTAAAAACAAAAACAACTCTCCGCCGTGGTCAAGCACAAAACAAGAAACAACACTTAAATGCAGCTTAGGAAAACTAGAAGCAACTAAGAAAAATGAGACCCCAAGCAAGGTCGCGTACGTCGACCTGTGCTGGGATGATGAAGAAGGAAAATCTGTCAAAAAAAGAAAGCGAGAAATAAACGTGAACCCTAACAATACACAGGAGGACACTCAAACTGCAACCGAAGAAAAATCTAAACTGAAGAAATTAAAACAGCTTATTAAGTCACTCGATGAAACAACCAGAGAATTATCCAAAATTGTAGCAAACAATCAAAACACGAAAAAAGAAATAAAAGAGAACGTTTCAAAGCTAAGAAGTAAGTGCAGTTTGTTGAATACCCAAGACATGTGGACCCTGATAAACGCTCTTTGTATTGGTGATCCAAATGAAGACAAACCGGAACATAGCTCTTCCCACATTCAAGATGGGAAAACCTCAACACCGTACGATGTCTGCAAGGTTGACTGCTCAACTCAGACTGAAACCGACACAGTACCACAAAACAATACGAGACATCAGCTTGCCAAACTGACATGGAAAACAATACCAACACCATCCTGTCACAGCTACAGCATGCAGCTCACATTGAGGAAATAGTCAAGGTCATTAACTTAAAATGGACCAACCAATGCTGCTCTAAAACAAGCCACCAGATAGGTAACCCGCTAAATACAGAACTTAACACAATAATTATCACGGACACAGGAAACCAATCTAATAACAGCTGTATCAAGAAAAGACTGGGCGACCTATACCCACAAATAAAAAGCCTCCTTGAGTCTGGAAAACCGTCCGAAGGTAAATCGATATGCATAAACACTACTGCCATGACTGACGAAACCGAGGAGACGAAACACGGAAGGGCATTACACATACTAGGGGCAAAAAAACCAGAAGAGGAAAGGGACTCCTACGCAGCTATGAAAAGCTGGTCAAACATTCTACAAGGGATAACAAACCTCGTTAGAAAAGAACATGAAAAAGAAAGTAGCCATATAGCACTATACAACGCTTTCCAAACTGACATCGTAAAAATTAGGAGATTAGCCGAAAAAGCCATACAAGACTACGACATAAAAATGACAATAATCACAAACAACGCAACTAATTTTAAAAAAACAGTAACGAACGAACCGAAAGACCCAACCACCCCTCTCCCATTAGACAAGCCGCAAAATTGGACGGAGATCTAAAATCGAAGAAGAAACGGAACCGTGATCATCAAAGGAGTAAATTCAGAGGAATCATACGCCCAAATTCTGACAAACATGAAGAAAAACATCGACATAGCAAACATCGAAATAAAAGTCAACAATGTCAAACACAAAGAAGGCGAAGTTTACATCAACTTTCACGGAAAAAACGAAAGCGAAAAAGATTTTATTAACGAAATATCAAAAAACGTACACATTAACATGGAAACTACACTCGTACAGCCAACTAAAACCGTCTTTATAAAAGACATGAGCCATCCCACAGACAAAAGTGCACTGGAAGAGGCAGTAGTCGACACCCTTAATACTACCACAGACAACCGACAAATACAAATGGCGCAAAAACCAAACAAAAGCAACTTAATATACGCTTTCGTGAAACTTCCAATTGACCAAGCCAACAAGCTCATACAAGCCCAGCGAATCAGATTAGGCTGGAATTACTGCCGTGTAGAGGAAACCAATCAACCCAAGTTATTCCTAAACTGTTACAAATATGGCCACAGCGCAAAAAACTGCACCATTGAACCCAGAGAACGTTCCTGTCTCAACTGCTGTTCAACAGAACACGACATTAAAGGATCACAAAACTTATAGTTTTGCGTGCCCAAATTACAAGAAAGCACTAAAGGACATGAGGCAAGACCGGATAATATTTCAAATTAAATCTTATGACACCAAAGCCGTTCAAGGAAACACACACAAAACACCAAATAAAACAAAGAAAGTGTTGCAAATCATCACAGACGGAAAGGCAACTGAAGAAAATGAGGAAAAAATTGACGTGCACAAAACAAAATGACAGCACGAACTAAACAGAAAACAAACATCAACCTGGACACGGACGTGAGGATACTACAAATTAACATTGACAGGAAGCATATCGCTCAGGATCTTTTGAGGCAGTTTGCTGCCGAGAACAAGATAGACTGTATACTGGGACAAGAACCAACATGGAAGAAAAACGGAAGCTACATCTATGACGATGATCACGACTGTTTCGCCTGGATAAACGACAACCTTAAAATCCATAAAACTTTCTCGGGACACGGCTACATAGGAATCGAACTTGATTCCTTTACTATAATAACATGCTACTTTTCACCAAACAAAACTAAGGAGGAATTCGAAAGATACCTAAATAACCTAGAAATTCTCGTAAAAACCCACCGAAAAAAGGTAATCGTGGCAGGAGACCTTAACTCAAAATCCCATTTCTTTGGGTCGACAAAACAGAACCAAAAGGGAACAATGCTGGAGGAAATACTTATCTCGAACGATTTGGTAGCTATTAACTCAGGAAGTGTACCCACATTCATAAACGCAAACGGCAGTTCTATTATAGATCTTACGGCAGCATCAATAGAAATTAGCAATAAGATCAACAACTGGAAAGTCATAACAGATACCGACAGTTTAAGCGGACACCGTTACATCACATACAGCATCACCACGGAAAAAGTACAGGGGCAAGTATCGGACCAAGAAAACAACGGAAAGGTAACTCTGAGGGGCTAGAAAATAGATGACGCCAGAAAAGAAAAGCTTATAAATCATCTAAACCAAACAATTGAGACAAAGATAGAATCAGCAAGCGACTTAACCAAATACATTCAAAAAATCCGCGACCACCACTTGACAAAAAAAAAGCATACAACTTTATAAACACAAACCAGCATACTGGTGGACAGAAGAAATATCGAATCAAAAAGAAAATGCACACAACTCAGAGGGTCTCTAACCAGACGAAATGCATTGGACACGGACGCAAGAACCAAGCAGCAGGCAAATGGTAATTACAAAAAAGCAAAGTCAGCTCTTAAGAAGATGATAAAAAAGGAGAAGAGTAACGGCTGGAAAAAACTGTGCAACGAGCTGGAAGAAGACATATGGTGTCAGGGGTACAAAATTGTATGCTCAAAGTTTAAAGGTAAACCAGCGAACAACTTAGACACCGTAACCCAACTGAAAGTGTACCACAGTCTGTTCCCAACACACGACGCAACAACTTGGACAAAAGAAGATTTAGACCCAGCCACAATACCAAAAATAACAAAAGTCGAACTAGAAAACGTTATAAAAAACAAAAAGGCGCCTGGACCGGACGCAATCCCGATAGAAATTATTAAACTACTAATGGAAACCCGTCAAATCCCAGAAAAGATCCGAGACATAATGACCTTCCCCGATATATGGAAAACAGCAAAGTTAATGCTTATCCCAAAACCAAAAAAAAACCCCACGGACAGCCAAGGATTCAGACCGATCAGTTTAATAGACACACTGGGAAAGATACTCGAAGGACTGATAAAGAAAAGACTGGAGACAGAATTGGAAGAAAAAGAAATCATCAACAATAAGCAATTCGGTTTCAGAAAGGGACGTAGCACAATCTCAGCGCAGTAGAACAAATAGTGAAAGACATCGACTCAACATTTTACCAACATCGACAGCTCGCAGCAATGGTAACACTGGATATTAAAAATGCTTTTAACTCGGCGCCTTGGTCGAAAATAGTTCACGCACTCAACGTCCTAAAAGGGTAAGTGTCATTAAGTCACAGCATTGGAATAAGGCATGGATATCGGAGGATGTTAGGAAAAATATGCGCATCAGAGATAATTTATATGTTAAGGCGACTAGGGGGGGTGACGACGAAGCTTGGGGCGAATACAAAAAAGTTCGTAATTATATAGTCAAACAAATCAAACTTGAAAAAGAAAAATATTTTAGAGAAAAAGTTGATGATAATCGAAGTAATCCCAAAGAAATGTGGAAGAATCTGAAATTTTTACTGCCTGGAAAACACTCCAGAACACCAGAGGAGATTAATTTCGAAGGTAACAAGATTAGTGACGAATCTTTAATTGCAAATGAATTTAACAAATACTTTATAAGTAGTGTCAATAGCATTGTAGATGGTGTTCCCGGATGTTCAGCGCATGATAACGAATACATCGCAAAACAAGACATGACAGAATTTGCAAAATTTAAAATGTTTTCTATGTCAGATTTGAAAAAAATTCTTAAAAGTATGAAAAATGTCGGGGGCGGATCTAGTGGGATATCCAAGGGTGTCTTGTGCGATGTGTGTTATGTTGCTGGAAATAGATTATTGGACATTATTAACGCTTCTCTTTCTGTTGGGAAATTTCCGGATGGATGGAAGGAATCCATGGTTGTTCCTGTTGCAAAGGTGTCAGGTTCAGACAAATGCAATGACTTTACGCCGATTAACAATGTAGAAAATGCGGTAAAGATGCAATTGCAGGAGCATTGTAATGTAAATAATATTTTGGTGGCTAATCAATCAGGTTTCAGGGAACGCCACTCGTGTGAGTCGGTGGTCATTAATCTATGCGATACTTTTCTAAAAGTATTAGATAAGGGTAACGTTGTACTGGCCGTATTTCTGGATTTTAAGCGAGCTTTTGAAACGGTTGATAGAACGGTATTGTTGCACAAAATGAGCGGTATGGGCATTAAAGGTACGGCCCTGAGATGGTTTCAATCCTATTTGAGTGATAGGCGCCAGCGAGTTAAATTTAAATATTCTGTGTCTGATCCATTAAGTGTCATACATGGAGTACCTCAAGGAACAGTCTTGTGTAACGAAGTTACTAAGTTTTTACCGTTTTCTTAATTAGATCGATCAACCGGAATCATCATTTTAATTGCTAGAGTTCCCACAGTCGGATTTTCTCCGTTCTTGTCAGTTTAGGATCGGGACGTCGGTTACTTTTCGTTCGGGTCATAGCGATGTGTCGCGGAAAACCGCTAATTGATAAATACGTGGTTAATAAGTTTTACGCGGCCGAATGTACAGCGGCTATAGTACCGCAGTTAACCTGCAAAGGTATCCTGCCGGCACCCAGTGTGTGGAGTGCGCGCGGTTCCGGTCCCCCAATACATGGTACGTAGGTGAGTGGGGCATTGCGGGTGATAAAACTGGCCTGCATGTGGCAAACGGCTCTCTTCCACATGCGGTCAGCGCCCGAACCAATCCACCTGCTCCGACTCGAAAGCCGACTAGCAGTAAGTACCGTCCAACCGCTTATACCGGTACGGCATCTGTTTTGGTCCTATACCGCAATACCTGTCCGTTCCTTTTGATTTTCCAGTAGGTAGTACCCTGTAGCTAGCCGTCGTGGGCTCGTAAAGACCCGACGGATTTTCCAGTAATTAGTACCCTGTAGCTAGCCGTCGTGGACTCGTAACGACCCGACGGGTTTCCCAGTATTTAGTACACCGTAGCTAGCCGTCGTGGACTCGTAACGACCCGACGGATTTTCCAGTATTTAGTACACCGTAGTTGGCCGTTGTGTGTTCGTAAGGACCCGACGGTTTCTACTTGTTACCAGTAGCTAGCACCCGGATTTCTCCTGTCCTTAACCGCCAGGACAGCTGCCGTAGACACCGTTAACGCGTACGCCTATTATCTGACCGCTTTTACTGGTGCGTTTAGCTGCTTTGTCACCCGCGTCCCGACTTACACGCTTTTGGTTGAAATAGATCGCCTAAATCGTTTAGGACGTAAGAGACCGTTGGGGTTCCGACATTGGGGTTCCGACAGCAAACACGACCCGGTTAGCTTGTAAATTAATTTCTGACTTTCATTGGGCCTGTCAAAATTGCAAAATCTTAGCGACCGCTTTCCTTCTTCGACTGTCTTAAAAGCTACCCCTGTGGATGGAGCGTTTTCCTGGTTTACGCTCCGCGGTTATTTGAAACCAGGTGGCGCCCGAGGCAATTAACATCAGACTAGTGTCAAAAGGGGCATTTGGTTTGAATCCCCAACAAAAGAGCGTCACACTTGGGTCCATTGTTGTTTTTGTTATATGTAAATGACATTGTGGGAGTAGTAAAGGGGTGTAACATCGAGCTATTTGCGGACGATACAATGATTTACTTAGCGGGAATAGATCTAGATCGGATGCGGCGGGTTGTGGACATTGATTTGGAAGGTTTTTTCAAGTGACTTTGTCACAACAAACTTTCAGTAAATGCTCTAAAATCAAAGTTTTGTGTATTCGGTAAAAAAAGTAGTTTAAAATTAACATTTTTGAGAATTTAAATGTAACTATAAATGACGAAAGAATCATGTATGAGAAACAAATAAAATACTTGGGAGTTATATTTGGTTCAAACCTAAACTTTCATACGCATGCTGATTATGTAACTCGTAAATTTTCAAAGAAAATAAGTTTTATCGCAAAAATAGGGAAAAAACTCTCGCTGGGAACGAAATTATTGTTATACAGGGTGGACCATAAGTAATGGGACATAGAGCTACAGCAATTCCTGACATCAAAATAATACGATTTAGCTGAATTGTCCTATACCGAAAGTTAATATTAAGAAAGATACAGGGTGTGAAAGTTGAAATTTTATTTTAGCTTTTTTCTCATATCTTCATGGTCTTTTGATATAAATTACTGAAAGTTGGTATAAAGGGGTTTTGGCAGGCGTAAAATACGATGCTTTCATTTGTTTTGTAGTAGCTGATAGGGGGCGCTAGCGGTAACCATCTCCGTCCCTTCAAGAGGCTCAAACTTTTTTTTACGGAACTGAAACGGCCATATGACTTCAAAATATGATTCTAAGATGTTTTCTACGTAAAAAAAGGTATACTTGTTGTAAGTCTTAAAAGTCGACCGTTTTCGAGTAATTTAATCTTTTATTATTGCATGCATTTACATGTACAGGGTGCTGCATTTTTGATGGTTTTACGGGGTACAGAGAAAACGGTAATAGATAGAAAAAAAGTAGCATACGTGTTCTGATCTCTTTTTCTGAGCTGAGATGACTGGCGAAGAGTGGGCTGCGCAAACTTCTTTTGTTTCAAAGATACGGGGGGCTTTTGAAAATTGGTAATTTTGGAACCTCCTTTGTATTTCATTTGCTATTCGGCAAATGAAATACAAAGGAGAAAAACGGTTTCCGGTAGAAGTCTTGACGTAGAATCCAATGGCGTAGTCAGTTTTTTTCTATTACTTTTAGTTTCTGACATATGACACTAAGTTATATTTTTTAAAATGGAACACCCTATATATTTTTTGTTCATTTAATTCTGTTGATTTTTACTTTTTCAACGGTGTATTAAAACATATAAGTTTGTAAACGTTGGTCTTGGTAATTAGAAAAAAAGTGTTTCCTTAAAAAAAAAGTGCTTAATAATATGTATAAAAATACCCATAGTCGAAACAAAATTTGGCTATGTTCATATTAACATGTTACATGTCATTTATAAACAGTTTTTTCAACTTCTACCTTAAAAATAGTAGAAAATAGAAATGGCCACTTTTCTTATTAAAGCGACGGTAGAACTAAATTAAAAAAAAAAAAAAAAAAAAAAAAAAAAAAATTATCGATTTAAATCGATAGGTGGTGTCCCAGTTATCACCTGCAATGCCTCAGATGCTGATGCCACCCTGAGTAACGCTTTTCTTTGTGCCCCTTCCAAGATAGTCTTGTACTTAGCGACCGAAGTTATGTCTCCCCATAGCTCTGCGGCATATGATATAGTAGATTGGGCCACCCCGTACAGCAACAATCTCTTTTGGCTGTCGGGTCCGCCGATGTTGGGCATTAGTCTTGCCATGGCAGCGATCTTTTCCACCGCTTTCGAGGCAGCAGAAGTCACGTGGTGTCCAAATTTCATGTTTTCCCCTATGTAGCAGCCGAGTTATTTCACACGCTTGCTGGGTTTTATCGTGTGTACCACCGATGTCAAGTGAGATGTACGAGCGGTCCCTTTTGCCATTCAGAACCAGGAGTTCGGTTTTGTCCAAAGCGAGTTCTAAATGGTTGCTGGACATCCATGCGAGTATCATTTGTACTGTGTGTTCGATCTTTTGTTTTAGTTCGTACGTATCGTCAGCATTGATAACAGTTGCCAGGTCGTCCGCGTATCCAATTGCATTGACACCCTCTGGAAAAGGCAGTCTGAGCAGCGAGTCGTAGAGAATGTTCCACAGCAGTGGTCCAAGAACTGACCCTTGGGGAATGCCGGCTGTTTTTTTATGTTTTCTGCTTCTGTCCTCTACTACTCTGTCAGTAAAATAGTTCACCACCAGGTTGATGAGGTAGCGTGGCGTCTTACGGTTTTCCAAAGCGGCTATGATCTTGGATTAAGGAGCGCTATTGAACGCATTTTTTACGTCGAAAGTAATCATGATTGACCACCGTTGGCCTCTTCCCTCAGCACGCTGTCTGCTTCCCAACTCCAGGACTCGTTCTATGGCCTGTATGGGACTTCGATGGTTTCTGAAACCGTATTGGTTTTCAGAAAGTCTTTCTCCATTTTCCAGAGATCTCTCTAGTCTTTCTTTGAGTAGATGTTCAGCTAGTTTAGCCAGCGAATTGATAAGACACAGCGGCCTGTAGGAGTTGTCCATTGCCATTGGTTTGCCAGGCTTTTGTAGCAACATGAGTCCATCTCTCTTCCAGCATTTAGGCATCTGTTGTTGGTGAAACACGGCGTTTAGGGTCGCCAGCAGCTGCTGAGGGACAAGTCTGACCAGCTCCTTGACGAACTCGGTGGGGATTCCGTCCGGGCCGGGGGCTTTGCCAGTTTTGAGCTTTGCGGCAGCCTCTACCAGTTCCCCCATAGTAAGCTGAGGAATTGCAGTAGTGACGGGACGTCTCAATAGAGAGTTTTCTCTTGCTGGGAACAAAGTGGTGATGATCTGCCGCTTTCTCTCGTCAGTAAGCTGGAACTTAGACGGAGCGCCCTTGAGTCTGCTCACCACCAGCTTGTATCCTCTCCCCCAAGTGTCATTATTTAACTCGGTGCAGAGGGTTGCCGCTTGCTTTCTCGGATGAGTTTGTTTAGCTCTTTTTTTCCTTCCTTATATGAAGTAAGGGCCTCAGTTGTCGTTCCAGTATTACCAGAACAGGCGAGTAGTCGTGAGTATCTGCGTCTGTTGGAACCACATTCTTTTCTTTTCTGGTCTATCCGGTCTGTCCACCAATATGGTAGGGTCCTTTGCTGTTGTTGTCCCCTGGTTGACGTCTGAGAAAAGAGTTGCCTCACTACACCCGAACATCGCTCCGGATCTGAGGTTGGCATCTAAAAGTCGTTGGCGGTGAGCAGCAGCTTCAGCCTCTTTGTGTCGATGACAGGTTTGTCTCTGAATGTCTTTTTCGGAGGCACTGATTATTGAAGTTGGAAGAAGATGTGTTTGTGGTAGGTCATCGGTTCGTTGTTCAGTGTGGTCCAGCCAGCCGCGTGCGTCAGTAGTGTGTCTGAGAAGAAGGTCACGTCGATGTATGTTTGAGTTGTTCCCCTGACAAAAGTCGGTGTATCTGGAGCGTTTATGGGGACAGCCCCTAGTCCTGTTGCCGCTTCGGCCAGCACCACCCCTCTTCGGTCACTTATTGGAGAACCCCACATCGGAGACTTAGCGTTAAAATCCCCCAACAGAACAAATCTTCGGTTTCCCGCTCTTATTTGTGTGCAGAGACTGTTCAAATATTGTTCAAAAACGACGTCACTGCAGTTGGGTGTGACGTAGCAGCATATTAGGTCAAACCTGGCAAAACTGATTGTCAATATGCCCTCCCCTCTGTCTACCCGGCGCACTTGCATGTTGCTATTCAACAGACTTCCTGCTACGTCTCTGCGACCGTCGCTGATCCAGTCTTCACCGTTCGCTAAATTTTTATTTGGCTCGGCAGCAATCTGGATGTCAACATCGTTTTGGAGCGCCGTGGCATATGCCATATCGTGGGCTGTGTAACTTCTTCCAAGGTTTGTCTGTAGAAAGTTTAGTTGTGTCTTTGTTTTATGTGTTGTTTGTCCTGGGGTTGCAATTGTCGTCGTTGTTGTTTCCTTGTTAGATGCCATTGCTGTGGGGATTTTGTCTCTTCTTGCGTATCTCTTGCACTGCTTTACTGTGGTGGGGGCATCTCAAGCTGGTGACTTCATGTTCTTGTGACTTGCATAGGGGGCAGTATGTTGGTCCCCTACAGTCCACTATTTTGTGTCCTGGTTGACCACATTTCATGCACATGTGTGTACGGTCTGGTCCATCGCAGTTTTTCTTAGAGTGGTCATACGCCCAGCATGCATTTGTTGCATCTTTCCACCTCTATTCTCTCTGAGATCTTGCAGCGAGTGAATCCAATTACGACAAAGCCCTTATGGAGTAGGTGGTCTGCTGTTTCATTATTTGTTTTAATAGTAGCGTTCTGGCAATTTCCATAGCTCGGTCTGATGTTCGTTACGTCAATGTTGCCTTGGATGTCCGAAATAGCCGATTTTATGGCTTGCTCTACGTCATCTTTGCACGATACCGCGTCGATGCCTTTTATGTGCAATATGCGTTTCTTGCCGGTTTTGAGCACAACGTTATCACTAGTAAACTTTTGGACTAGTGTCTCTTGTAGTGAAATGGCATTTGTCCATCATTGATGTTGTCCATCATGATAAGAACATCGCCTTTTTTGGTTTCGGTAATTCCGTTTACCGTGGGTTTGTCGTTTTTTGCTGTTATGGTTTCTTTTATTGATTTTAGTACTTGGGAGTATCCTTTCCCTTGGGTCCTGATAATTATTGCTGAGCTGCGTTTTCTAGGATCGGCTCTCTCTTTAGCTTCACCTTTTTTGCTGTTGCTAGCCGTTATCGGTGCCATACTTTGTGTTTGTCCTGTTATATTGTCCATTATGGATTTTGGCCCGTGGATCCTTATTGAATGGACACGAAATCACTAAGGCAAAGCGAGAGAGATGGAAGGATCTCTGCAATGAACTGAACGACGATATATGGGGCGAAGGATATAGCATAGTTCATAGAAACCTTAAAAAAACGAACCCGTTCGAGCTTGCAAGAAGCAAGAAAGAGCAGATTGTCAACCACTTGTTTCCTAACAGACAAACAAACACGCCAAGCAAAACTTTCCCCGTGCGGTATAACGAGATCTCAATGCAGGAATTACACTCCGCGGCCAGCAAGCTGAAAAGGAAAAAAGCACCGGGCCCAGATAGACTGCCCGCCGAAGCACTACTGATTGCTATTGAAAAATACCCGCAAAAAATTCTAGATGCATTGAATCAGCATCTGGAAAATCAGGAATTTCCAACAGCGTGGAAGACAGCCAAGCTAGTATTGATATTAAAAACCGCAAAACCGCCAGACCAGCCCGGATCATACAGACCGCTATGTCTAATCAACTCCTTAGCAAAGCTCTACGAACATCTAATAAAAGCACGCCTAGATTCAGAACTGGATCGGCAAAGCCCTCTTTCTGAAAACCAATTTGGTTTCAGAGCAGGCAGATCAAGCATCGACGCTATGATGGAAATCGCCAAGGCAGTGGAAGCAGTTAAAAATCGACGGGGAGGAGCAAAAAGATGGTGCGCGCTTATAACGCTCGACGTCAAAAACGCTTTTAACAGCGTCTCATGGCCAATCATTTTTGAAGAACTGCATAAAAGAGAAATCTCCGACTACTTGATAAATCTGATTACGGACTACTTCCAGAACAGGAAAATAATTGTGGACAAAAACTATAATTTTGAAATGACGGCGGGCATCCCGCAGGGGTCCGTGCTGGGACCGCTACTGTGGAACTTACAATACGATCAGATTCTAAGAGAAGAAAGCACTAAAAATGTAAAAATAATTGGCTATGCAGACGACGTCGCTCTAGTAGTGTCAGCCGAGTTAAAAAAATATATATATTGAGCTCTTTTCTAGATATTTCTGATATACCATCATAGAGTGAATCTCCCTGTATTAGTAATATAATACTTATTATTAGGACTGTGGTTTTATCTTTACAGCTTAGCTATGTTTGGTTTGACAGATATAGCATAACACCAGATGTGCCTGAACACACAGAAACCTTAAATGAAATAGGAGAAGAAGTGAAAAACTTGGTTAATGATATTACTAGTACTGGTGTACCACTCAACAGGATAGTAATAGGTATATTTAATTTTGACGTAAATTGTTCAAAATACAATTTTTCAATGTATTAGGAGGTTTTTCTATGGGTGGAGCCTTGGCACTTCATAGCGGTTATCGTTTCGTCCCAGGACTAGGCGGGATATTTGCCCTCTCATCGTTTCTAAATACAAATTCCGCCGTTTATTCAGAGCTAAAGTCGGAATCTACACCATTTATACATGGCTCACGGAGAGAGAGACACAATGGTACCGATTTCATGGGGAAAAAAGACTTATGAAGAATTAACCAAACTGGGTGTAACAGGAGAGTTTATTCCTTTAGTCTACACTTTACATGAATTGAAGAAAACGGAACTGCAAGGATTGTTTAAGTGGATTGAAGGAGTTTTACCTCCTTTGGACTCTGACGTACAGTAAATTATTGCAATAATTTGTATCGGGGTTTTAGTTTGGGACAAATATTTGACTAAGCAATGAAATATAGCATATGACTTTTATTTTAATTGGATGTATATTTACTACTTTTGAGCTTTCCGTACTGCATGGGTAAAACTATAGAGGGCAGCATGTTGCACAAATATAGATGGGCCAACGAGCCAGAAACGTGCAATGTTGTACGGCGTGGTGCAGTCAATAATACTTTACGGCTCCCCTGTATGGGAAAGCGTCACTAGATTTGCAAAATACAGAGAATTACTGCAGGCAGTGCAACGAAAAGCACTTCTAAGGGTCATAAGCGGATACCGAACCATCTCGACAGAAGCGGTCCAAGCCATAGCGGCGGTACCACCAATCGACTTACTCATAGAAGAGCGCGCTCAACAATACTCGACACGAACACAGGACATTAGGGAAAGAACAATGGAAAAATGGCAACATCGTTGGGCTGAAGAGACGGGCAAGGCGGAGTGGACCAAGAAGATCATCAAAAACCTGGACACATGGGTAAACTGCAAACACAGACGAACAAACTACTTTCTTACTCAGGTTTTTACTGGACACGGCAGCTTTAAAACGTATACACAACGTATTGGTAAGACAGATGGGAAATGCAATCACTGTGATGAAGAAGATACGGTCGAACACAGTATCTTTTATTGCCCGCGATGGCTCACCAAAAAGATACTACTAGAAACCACCCTGGGAACGGAAATAAATGCTGAAAATATGGTATATTTGATGACATCCAAAGAGAGCAACTGGTCGGCTTGCGAAGAATATCTGGTACATATTATGAAAACCAAGGAAAAAGAAGGACGAGACGGAGCGAACAACTAAAAGGGACAATACATTCGAAAAAAGGCGACTCCCTCGCGGCGACGTTAAGCACTGCTGTGTAGTTCCACCGCGAGAACATGCCAGAGGAGGAGAAGGGTGGAAGAGGGCTCCGCCCCCACCAGCGAAGGTTTTTAGTGGGTCGGCACTTCCATCGCCACCCCCACACTACTGTGTAGATGAGGATCACAACAACGATCCTCCCGGTGCCTGGTTGCAGGTTTTCCTTCGCTATAAAAAAAAAAAAAAAAGGTTAGGTTAGGTTAGGTTCCACAGTCCGGCTAATACACTCATGGATGACCGACAACCACTTGGAACTTGCGCTGGACAAGACGGAGTTTCTAGTACTAAATGGCAAAAGAGACAGATCAGGCCTGTCAGTCAGAGTTGGCGGCACTACGGTTACGCCCAAAGACCATGTGAAATATTTGGGCTGTCATATAGGAGCTAACATGAAGTTTGGTCATCATGTTGGTCTTACGGCAAAAAAGGCAGAAGAGAAGATACGCGCAGTTGCACGCTTGATGCCAAACATTGGTGGTCCAGAAAGCAAGAAAAGGCTACTTTTGTATGGCGTAGCACAATCTGTCCTAACATACGCCGCGGAACTGTGGGGAGGCATAGTTTCGATGGGCAAATACAAGACAATTCTAGAAAGCACCCAGAGGAAGGCTCTCATCAGAGTTGCATCTTCATACCGCACAGTATCGTCGGAGGCACTGCAAGTCATAGCGGGTATTCCACCTATTGACCTGACTTTGGAGCTGCGAATGATGAGTCACAAAGAAAAACGCCAAGGACGCAACCTCACTAAGATCGAACAAGATCAAATCCTTATGGCAAAATGGCGCGCAAGATGGGCAGAGACAGGAAAGGCGACGTGGACCAAGAAACTAATAAAAGACATCCAAGCTTGGAAGGACTGCAAACACCGACGGACGGATTACTACATGACCCAGATACTGAGTGGACATGGGGCCTTTCGAACCTACACTAACAGACTAGCAAAAACAGACGAACACTGCATATACTGTAACGAAATAGACGATGCCGAACACACGTTTTTCCACTGTTTGCGGTGGGACGTCATAAGAGCAGAGACCAACAAAGACTGCAAAATAACACTTACCGTGGACAACCTGATAGACGTAATTGACCAGCTGTGAGGAAAAATGGAATTTCATTCAAAACATGATAAGATCAATTATGTCAAACAAAGAGAAAGAAGAAAGACAATGGAACCAGCTCTAGAGTAAGACAGCAGTAAATCCTTTCCTGACGAATATCTCGCCAGATGGTACCGGGAAGGAGGTTACTAAAAGACGCATTGAAAGAGGAAAGCAGTTTAGTCGGTCGGTGATCCCTGGATCGGGAAGCCAACCCGACACTATGTGAGCACACAAGATCGCATTACGCCAAGCTCACATGTCTGGAAGGCAGATTCTGTAAACCTCTATAAAAAAAAAAAAAAAAAAAAAAAAAAAAAGGTTAGGTTAGGTTAGGTTAGGTTAGGTTAGGTTAGGTTAGGTTAGGTTCTCTCCCAAGGAGCTGTGAGACCTTGTCGTGGTGGGAGGGCATAGTAGGTCTCTCTTTTCGGGCTTTACGGGCCGGAAGGAGAGACCGAAGCTAAGGACAGCTCAAAGCCGTAGGGACTCCCGTCTGGGGGACAGGGGTGGCGACCCGCGGTCTTCCCTAGCCAGGTTACACACTGACACCCACAGTGTGGCCTTCCCTTTTACCCTCTCCTTTCCTCAAGCCGCGAGGCAATCCTGCATCTTTCCGACTCTGCGGGTATTAGGTTTGCCGAGGTCCGTGGGTGTCACTTTTCTTCTTTCTCCCAGCACACCAGTGGGCCAGGGGACCACTGGGATGTAGAAACCCTCCTCTCTCTGGTAGGCCATGAAATTAAGTAGTGGTCCAGCGGAGCTCTGCCAGAGGGAGTACCTACACTCCTGCAGGGCATGGGTCTTGCCCCAAAAGACCCAAACTATGATGGAAAGACAAGAATCAGCCTCGGAAAAAGGACCTTCAGGGAATGGGGCTACCCCTGGAGGCGACTGCCTGACCCCATCACAACGGAACGCTATGTCAAAGGATCCGGAATCGGTTTGTCGCGAAGTGTCAAGTCAGGACGATGACCCGTGCAGGAAAAATCTGGCTACCCAAAAGACTCCGGAGCAACAAATAGAGGAAAGCGCAGTGTGTACGACGCCAGAAGAGTATTATGAGACTGTGGATCCCACAGACAAGACTGAGGACAATTCCCCGTATAGAAGTTTCTTTAAAACATTGCTTAGCCAAAGTAAAACCGCGAAAGGAACAGTGGTTTCTCAAACAGCTGGTGGAAATGAGACGTTACCCGACGAAACTGAGTTTCAAGTTGCCAAAAAACGCAAAAGAAACAAGAACGCGTCACCAGAAACCACACTGTTACACGAGATAATGCCCAGTGACAATATAGCTACCCTAATAAAGAAAGCATGTGAGTTAATTGACTTTTGCAGAACCAATGCAAATGTACACAAATATATAAAAAACCAGGCGGGACAGTTAAGAGGTGCGGCGGAAAGAGTCCTCCTTGACTATAAAAAAGCGGAGATAGCAAGAAGAAAGGAGGAGAGAAACTGCGAACTACGTGAAAATTCACTTCAAAGCAGAATAGCTGAACTGGAACAAATGAACAAGAACACACAGAATGAGGATGTAAAGCAGACTCTAAACTTATGTACACGTTGCAATAACCCGGTAAATGAAACAGTAGACCTTAGCCAAGTTCAGCCAGGAGAACTAAATTCCTTTAGGGAGCATATTTTGAAGAAATGGCATAATAGCCTGTTTACATGCACCAGCATCACCGAGAAGGAGTCAATAGGCAGGGCGCCAGCTCACATTGCAGTTCTATCCGATAGGCTGCTCTCAGAAGAAGGAATGATCAAAAGTGATGAAACTAGCAGGTTTGAGAAAGAGATTATCAGCTTGTTTCCTGAACTAGAGGCGGAGGCGCCACTGGAATGCTTAGGAGGTTATAGTACCACATTGGAGGAAAGCGTAAATGTCAAAATAAGATCTTCAAATAAACATATGGAGACCAAAAGAACCGCTACTATTATGCTAAGAAAAGATGACGTAGGAGATAACATTGAACAACTTCATGGGTTACTAGTAGAGTTTAGAAAGGTCCTCCTGGAAGCACGGGCCGATTGTGCATCCATTGTGGCACCCGGGTACGTTGAGAGCAGTATCTTGCGAAAAATTACAGAATGCGTGTTTAGAGACTTGGATGTAAAAATTCAAATTATTGTTGCAAAAGGCAGTCTGAACTCTTATGCTAAAGTAACCAGAGGAGCAGCCAAAAAAAATCGGGGCGAGGCGTTAATTGTAGAAGCGACAGAGACCAGAGACTACAACCACCTCCTGGGTACTCTAAAAGAAAAATTAAATCCAGACCTGGCAACTGGGGTTAAAGGAGTCAAAAAGACAACGAACGGAAATTTACTTCTACAAATTCGTGAAGAAGCAAAGGCGAGCGAAATCAGGGAATTGGTAGAAGGGGTGCTGGGACCAGGCGCGATCAGAACAGCCGATGGCCTGCCAAGGAAAACTTTCTTTGTGCGAGGCATAGACGGTATGACCGAAATTGGGGAAGTAAAAACGGCCTTATTAAGAGCCCACGCCGCGGAACATCCGGGCCAGATTAAACTTGCGATGAACAGGAACGCCCGCGGAGGGCAATCTGCGGTTGTGACTATGGTAGCTGGCGATGCAATCAGACTGCTGAATATGCGTACGATTAGGATTGGCTTCTCCGACTGCACAATACTAGAAAGAATTCATGTGGACAGATGTTATAGGTGCTGGAAATTTGGACATAACGCTAGAATGTGTAGAAATTCAGAGATAGACATGTCTGACCGTTGCTACCGCTGCGGACAAGAGGGACATCATAGAACGGAGTGCAAAAATGAGAAGGAATACTGCCCATCGTGCCAAAAAGAAGGACACCAATCCGGAACTGCAGTTTGCGTATCTTTTAGACGAGCGCTAACACTTGAGCGAAGAAGAAGGACGGAAAGTGGTGCGTCAGCGCACTCAGCTCTGCAATAAATAATGAATAAAGTTAGAATTCTCCAAGTAAATACTAACAGAAGTGCTGGATCGCAAGACTTGGCTAGAGCTCTCGGGGAAAAGCTCAAGTGTAGCTTTATCTGTCTCCAAGAACCTAATAAAAAAATCACCTCCACGAGAGCGACAAATCTTTATACGTCTAGTGATCAGAATAAGGACGCCGCTATATACTGCGGAAAAAATTGCAAAATCCCGGTTTTCAAAACGGTCTCCCGAAGCGGCTTTGTGTTTGTACAATGTTTGTCTTTCTGTTTATACTCAGTTTATGTGTCACCCAACTGTGCTGCACAAAATTTTGAAGCCCAGATTAATGAATTATTTATCCATGCTGCAACGACAGCAACCTCTACGGGACTACCGCTAATCATTTGCGGTGATTTTAATGCAAAGAATCGCAGCTGGGGTGGAAACGTCACTGATACCCGGGGAGTATTCCTCCAGCGCTCCGCGTCAGGCCAAGGCCTGGTGGCACTAAACCGTGGCAGTCACCCCACGTTAAAAAGAAGCACAGGAGAGTCATTTATAGACCTTACGTTTGTATCACCGGGACTGGCCGCAGCCGCGTGGCGCGTTATGGCGGAGGACGATGTTTTGAGCGACCATCTCCCTATCCTAGTGGAGCTCGAAGTACAGGGTGGCGGGGGACACTGTCGAGATTTCGTAAAGGCGGCAGACCCAGCGCTTTTTCTAAAGAACC
The DNA here is from genome assembly GCF_016097725.1 of Ips typographus. Taxonomy (NCBI): domain Eukaryota; kingdom Metazoa; phylum Arthropoda; class Insecta; order Coleoptera; family Curculionidae; genus Ips; species Ips typographus. The sequence goes on along the minus strand of NC_138431.1, from coordinate 26,531 downwards.
TGAGGCAGGTGGCCATGGAAAGATGGAACGGCGAGGATGTCGATGAAACGATCGGCAAGATTACAAGAGCGTACAATCGGTCTAAGATACCAGTAAAGACCGACCCTTCTGGCACCATGCCATATTGGTGGGATGATGAAATTGCTGGACTAGTTAGGAGCACGCGATCATGCAGAAGGAAATATCAGAGGAATCAGATTATAACTAATAGTGAACAGCTAAAAAACGAGTTTTCCGAATCCCGTCGGAAACTGGTTAACTCAATTAGGAAGAAAAAGCGATCTATGTGGAGAAGTCTCTGCAAATCCTTAGACGGAAACATGTTTGGCGATGCATATAATATTGTACGCAGACAATTAAAGTGTCTTGGGCCTAAGCTAGAACTGAGCCTGATGGATAAGAAGAAAATCTTTGAGAATATGTTTGTTACTCGTCCAATGGCGCAGCAGTACTGCACCTATGATAATCAGAGCTGTCCGGCCGTTACGGAAGCTGAGTTGGAACAAGCTGTCTCTCGAATAAAAACTGGAAGAGCACCGGGTCCGGATAGTATACTCCCAGAGCATGCACGCTCAGCAATAATGAGTGAGAAGCTACTGTTCCTGAGCATATACTCAAAATGCTTAACAACGTGCTACTTTCCCACAGAATGGAAGACAGCTCGCCTGGTGCTGATAGAGAAGCCAGGGGGAAATCCAGAAAATGGCAAAAAATACCGACCAATTTGCCTATTGAGCGTCTTGGGTAAGGTCCTGGAGTCCATTATTGATGCAAGATTGAAGACTGAAATTGAAAGGACAGGTGGTCTCAGTGAGAATCAGTTTGGCTTCAGAGCTGGCAAATCGACGATAGACGCACTGGAAAAAGTGACGTCTACCCTACAAAACGAAAGACGTAAGATCGTCACGTTGATTCTCCTCGACGTAAAAAATGCGTTTAACACAGCGGACTGGGGTTTGATCATACATAAAATCAAGAAACGCTTAGTGGCGCCTGGTATGGTTCAAATGGTGACCTCTTACCTCAGTGGTAGAAGGGTTTTACTGGACAGGAGATGCGCGGAGGAAGTCTGCGCAGGAGTTCCACAGGGTTCGGTTTTGGGGCCCACTCTGTGGAACGTAATGTATGACGATGTGATGCGAGCTTGTGATGGAATTGGCGTGGAGCTTGTGTGTTATGCCGACGATCTGGCAGTGGTTGTTAAAGCGGATACTGCAGAGGAAACAATCGATAAGGGAAATAGGGCCTTGGCTGCATTGGAGGCATGGATGGAAGTCAACATGCTTGAGTTGGCGCCTGAGAAAACAACATCTGTTGTTTTTGCCTGGAGCTACAAGCATAGGAGGGAAATAGCCTTTCAACTAGGAAATCACAAAATTGTTCCGCAGAAGTGTGTGAAGTATCTCGGAGTTGTCTTGGACTTCAACATGACTTTTTCAAGACATGTTGATTCCATAATGGAAAAAGCTGATCGCATAAGAAAAACTGTAAACATACTGCTAGCAAACAAGAATGGTCCAGACATGTCAAAGCGCAGAGTGTTGGCGGCTGCCCTACAGTCAGCCCTAACCTATGGCTGTTCTGTCTGGGTAGAGGCCTTAAAAACTAAGAGAAACGTGGAGCGACTTATCTCATATCAGAGATCCATGGCAATAAGATGCTGCTCTGGATACAACAGTATATCGGCCGAGGCAGCGACGGTTTTGGCCGGAATGATTCCTTTAGATCTTCTAATAGATGAAATATACAGAGTGAGGAAAAGGAAGGCCGAGGAGGAAACGAGAGGTCAGAGGGCAATTAAAGACCAAGAGAGGGAAACCACGGTCATAAAATGGCAAGAGCGATGGAGCCACTCCAGCAGCCCTGCTGCCTGGACCAGAAAACTTATCGCGAATATCCAAAATTGGTTGGGGAGAAAGCATGGAGAGGTAGACTTTTATCTCACTCAGGCGCTTACGGGCCATGGCTGTTTCCAGTTCTTTCTGCACAGAATTGGAAAAGCAGACAACCCATCGTGTGGATGTGGTGAAGGCGTCGACGATGCGGAGCACACTCTCTTTGCATGCAAAAACTTTGAAAATGAAAGAGGCTGCCTGGAGAGGAAAATTAGAAGAACATTCTGCAAGAGTAATATGATCAATACAATGCTTGAGAGCCAGGAGGGATGGACGGCCGTGAGCAAGTTTGCGAGAGCGGTGATGGGGCGCAAAGAGCAGAGCGAGAGAGACGGAGAGCAGAGAGCGAGAGCAAGGTAGCAGAGAGAGCAGTCAGAATATCTGTGATATTAAACTACGTTTGTTTGTACTGAAATGATGTTTTATGTGCTTTGTGATATATTGACATGAATAAATGAGGTCAGTCTTGGTGACGCGCCTGCGTGATGTTATGATCTTAAGGTCGGTTCCACGCAGTCGTGTCATTCCATAGTACGCCTGGAAAAAAAAAAAAAAAAAAAAAAAAGGTTAGGTTAGGTTAGGTTAGGTTAGGTTAGGTTAGGTTAGGTTAGGTTAGGTTAGGTTAGGTTAGGTTAGGTTAGGTTAGGTTAGGTTAGGTTAGGTTAGGTTAGGTTAGGTTAGGTTAGGTTAGGTTAGGTTAGGTTAGGTTAGGTTAGGTTAGGTTAGGTTAGGTTAGGTTAGGTTAGGTTAGCGATAATCAGAGCTTACTTCCATAATAGACCATAGTGGACGCCGGCACCAGCTACACCTAACGGCTGGAATCCCGCAAGGGTCCGTAATGGGACCTTTATTATGGAACATAATGTACGACCCGATTCTCGAAGTGGATTACCCTGACGGCGTGGAAGCAATAGGATTTGCGGACGACCTGGCTGCAGTAGTAGTGGCCAAAACAAGAGACGAACTCAGAACCAGAGTGAGCAGGACTATCGACAAAATAAACCAATGGATGAACATAACAAGCTATCCATAGTGCCGGAAAAGACAGGAATAGTAATACTGAACGGTCCACGTGCACGCCGGCAGTTTAAATTTAGCCTGAACGTACGGACATTGCCATAGCCAAGCACGTAAAATACTTGGGAGTGACTATCTCGGAAAATATGTACTATGCCCAACATGCAAAAGAAGCTGTCGCAAAAACCGGCCAAAAACTCCAGAGTCTTACCGCGCTCATGCCTAATATAAAAGGACCCATTTCCAAAAAAGACGCTTGATGTACGGCGTACTACAATCAACACTGGTGTACGCAGCGCAAATATGGGGAAGCATAGTGCAAATAGAAAATATAAGAAACTTGTCGAATCTGTTCAACGAAAAGCCCTCATTAGAATCACATCGGCGTACAGGACTATCTCCACAAAGGGCTCTCATTATTGCAGGCATTGCCCCAATCGACTTAGAGATAGCTTCTAAGCATACCGCGCAAGGAATAAACGCAAAGGAGTGGATCATGGAGAAATGGCAGGAAAGATGGGAAAAGGAAGAAGAAACAGCCCAATGGACAAAAAAACTGATTACAAACATAAAAACTTGGACGGACTGCAAACACAGACACACGGACTACTATTTGACCCAAGCACTGTCGGGACATGGCTGTTTCAAAGCCTACACTCAGAAAATTGGAAAAACCGATGGAAACTGCCATTACTGTGGAATGCTAGACACTGCAGAACATACATTTTTCAAATGCGATAGATGGATGGAACACAGGCGACGCGCTGAAACGAACTTAAACAGACAAATTACACCTGCAAACATGATTGATCTGATGATAGCATCTAGAGAAAACTGGAAATACATCCATGCCATGATACGAGACTTTGTCAAAAAAGATTCCGACGAAAGGAAAAGACAATAGAACTAGTTTCCCACCCCCCCCACTGAAGAAATGCGCAAGCGGTCCCGGGGGGACAAAGGGGTGAAGAGAGGGAAGGAGTTTAGTCGGTCGGTGATCCCTAGATTGGGAAGCCAACCCGGCATGCGCGAGCACACAAGAACGCTAAATGCCAGGCTCGCGTATCTGGACGGCAGATTCTCTTATCCTCTATAATCTCAAAAAAAAAAGGTTAGGTTAGGTTAGGTTAGGTTAGGTTAGGTTAGGTTAGGTTAGGTTAGGTTCCTCCCCAAGGAGCTGTGTGACCTTGACGTTGGTGGGGAGGCATAGTAGGTCTCTTTCCTCGGGCCCGACGGGACGGGGATGGGGACCGAAGCCAAGGACAGCTCATACACCTGGGAAATGGTCGGAATTTCTTCGGAAAACCGGCCTGCTGGGGGATATGTGAAGACCGCGGCTTAAAACCCGCGCGTTCGGAGCAGAAGACTCGGCCCCAGGTGGTCATCACACCGTAAACACCCGGTGGTCTCCGCCGGGGCGACTGTTGAAATACACGCCGTCCCGTCGGGGGCCACCGGATGAACGGGGATCTTGGCTCCCAAGATCGCGTGGTGAGGCCACTATAACGCCTCCCAATTCTCAAGGTGTGTTGCGCGCTGAAGGGATGCAAGGATGGGGGAAGCCCATCCATTAGCGGACTCGCAGGGGCCGACACTGTCGGTACGGGCCTGGCAAGCTCGAGGTACCTTAGCTGAAATTATACTTACCCCCAAAGTATGATTTCCCCTACTTACCTTTTCCCATCCTTAAGCCGCGAGGCAATCCTTGGTGTATCCGACTCCGACGGTATTAGGGCAACCGAGGGCGAAGGAGTATCCATTTTCGTTCCACTTACCTAAAACAAAACAAACAAAATCATCATGGAAAAGTCTCATAAGGATAAAAAGTTTACGATGCAGGGGAGGGATACCCCAGTATCGGTCGGTGAGATGGTGCAGGCGCAGGCCACCCCCGACCGTCAGCCAACTACTGCGGCCACGTCAGCTACTGACGTAAACAACCAGACACTAGAAAACGACATTTTTGTTATTGAGGAACAGGAAAGCCCAGACCAGTTTCTGCGTCGACTTGCTTGCACAAACAAGCGGAAGAGACCCAACTCTCCCGAAACGGAGGAAGGCGAAACAAAACAAGGTGCAAAACAAGGCTGCCAGACAATTACCAAAGCCAGGGCCATCCTAGATGGATTCATGGTAATTTCTCAACTCTGCGAGAGACTGGCGGACAACATAGATAGAAACACGAAAAAACAGATCAAGGATATTAGCATCCAGCTATCCCGGAAAGCAGCCAAGCTCAACCGAATGGAGATGTGGGACTGGCTCGAGGAAATCGTGGATAACTCCATAGAGACCTGGAATAAACCCGCTACGGCAACAGTACAGGATAAACTAGTTACACTTGAGCAATCGACTCAGACAGATCCGACCGAAGACTACAGTAAGCCAATAACGGTCGATATGGACGATCAATACTACACCGTAGGCCCTATCCAGCCTAACACGCTAGAGGAACTCAAAGCCGTTCTTGAAGAAAACTGGACCGAAAAATCATTCAAGCGCACGACACTAGTAGTTGGAAACCCTTTAACGCACAGAGAAAAACCTGACATTGGCATACTCCTGACAGGCACCGAAACAGCGCTGGATACAGGCATTTATAGGATCCTGGCAGACCACATCCCAGAGCTGCGAGAGGACGACACTGAGGACACAAACCCGCGATGTATCAGACTCTCGACTAAATACAAAAAAGGGCGCTTGGTTGGAGAGGCACAGGAACATCTACAAAATGATTATTCAAAACAGTGAACCCAAAACAATACTTACTGCACTTCAAACTCTAGCAGAAACCGCCAGCGAAGATGGATGCACAGATCTGTCAGTCCCATTAATTACCGAGGCAGACCCGGAGACGATCAGGAAACTAGCTGAAATTGCCACCAGCGGGAAAAACCTGAAAATAAAAATACACGGACCAAAATCAGTAATGGACAAGATACTTACCGAACAAGGACGCACCACATCGTTGAGGAAACCACAGGTGGAAACTGTTGGGCAACCCACCGCTACTCAACGCCGCCCATCACGCAGCGGAAACGTCGCTCCCAAGGAAAGGGTGGACCCTAGAAAACAAAAGACGGCCGTAATTGTCAGGACTCAAGGCAGGGAATATTCTCAGGTACTCAAGTCTATCAAGGACACTATCTCAGAACAAAAAGACAAACCTACACTCGACGGGATCATAAAAACCAAAAACGGTGACGTTCTCATTACAATGGACAACGGCATCAATGCCACCCTATTACAAAAGACTCTCACCAACAACGCATTTGCTAAGGAAGACGTTGTGCTAAAAACGGGCAAGAAACGTATACTGCACATAAAAAACATAGATGCCATAACAGACAAAACTGAAATAGAAGGGGCCATAAAATCCATCACTTTGGGCACCCAAGGCACTATGGAAGTCACAAATATTAGGCCATGCTATGGCGACTGCCAAAATGCCACTGTCAGGGCTGACAGTAAAATTGCTGAACGGCTATTGCAGTGCGGATCGGTTGTAATTGGGTTCACCCGATGTAGGATAACTGAGAGGATAGAAGTTGCCAAATGCACCAGATGCTGGGCGTACAACCATTCCACTAAAAACTGCAACGGCCCGGACCGTACACAGATGTGTTTGAGATGCGGACAACCAGGACATAGAGCAGCAAGTTGTAAAGGACCAGTGTACTGCCCATTATGCAACACTGAAAAACACTCAGCCGTCAGCCTACAGTGCCCCCACCACAGTAGAGCCATACAAAGGACTCGCAAGGGCAGACACGACAATAGTAACAATGACATATAACGACCACACTACTACCGAGACCCTTGGACAAGTAACACGAACAACTAAAACGCAACTAAATCTACTACAGACTAACCTCGGAAGGAGCTATGCAGCACATGACATAGCATACGCCACGTCTCTCGAAAAGGATGTTGATATATTAATTGCTGCGGAGCCCAATAAAAAGATCGCAAGCGGGAGAAATTGGATCAGTGATAATAGAAGGGACGTCGCGGTAAAGCTTATAAACAGCAATCTGCAAGTCCGCCGTGTAGATAAAGGGGAAGGTATATTGACGATCAGTTTCGTTAACTTCGACCTTGTCTGCTGCTATGTCACACCAAACTGCCCTGATAGCGCCTTCGTGGAATTCGTGAATAATCTCGGCACACGGATGAGGGCAGGGAACAAGAGCTTTATCCTACTGGGAGACTTCAATGCGAAGTCTCCAATGTGGCGGTCTCCCAGTAGCGACCGAAGAGGCGACGTGCTGGCTGAAGCCGCCACAACCTTAGGAGCGACACCTATAAACGCACCAAACATGCCAACCTTCGTGAGAGGAAGCTCACAGACATACATAGACGTGACCTTTATATCAGATACCCTGTTGACTCACGCGGTGGGCTGGACCACTCTGGATAATGAGCCAATGACTCACCACAAGCACATTTTTTTCCAACTCCAGAAAACAACACCAACGAAAAGAACCTTCCGGGAAAAGACCGTCATCGACAAAAACAGATTAAACGAACTACTTACCACTAATGACTTCAAGACATCAATCTCTGACCCCAAGCGCTGCTCGGGCGCGGCTAGGCAACTTTACTTACAAGCGTCTGTTAGAGGAAGGCAGCTGCAGAGAACCCTCCCATATTGGTGGTCCGACCGGATAAACCTAAAAAGGAAAGAATGCATCTTTAATAGGCGCAAATACTCTAGACTACTTACCAACTCTGGAGGCATAGACTCGATCGCTGAGGCACTCGCATCCTATAAGGACTGCAAAAGGGAGCTAAACCGACTGATTCGTGAAAGCAAGCGACAACATTGGACAGCTCTTTGCGCCGAGTTAAACAACGATACTTGGGGAAGGGGCTACCAGCTGGTGGTGAGCAGCCTCAAGGGCACTAAACCAACTTTCCAGCTCACTGAGGAGAGAAAGCGACAAATCATCGACTCCTTGTTTCCAACAAGGGCTGACATCCTATCAAAGCAGACCCATACCACTGAGATCCCACAGTTCACGATGGGGGAATTACAGGAGGCTGCCGCGAAGCTGAAAACTGGCAAAGCTCCAGGCCCAGATGGAATTCCTGCGGAGTTCGTCAAAGAACTTGTTAAGCTGGTCCCTGAGCAGCTGCTGGAAACCATGAACGCCGTTCTTAACCAGCAGAAACTTCCCAGGAGCTGGAAAAAAGCCGGACTTATACTGCTCCAAAAGCCAGGTAAAGAGTTGTCGCTGGACAACTCTTTCAGGCCGCTCTGCTTAGTCAACTCCCTTGCTAAACTGGCCGAACACCTGATCAAAGAGAGATTAGAGCAGTCTCTAGAAGCGGGAGAAGGACTGTCCGTAAACCAATACGGCTTTAGAAAACACCGTAGCACTATCCAAGCCATAGAACGGGTTTTAGACTTGGGGAATAGCCAAAGAACCCACGGAAGGGGCCAAAGGTGGTCAGCTATGATCACCTTTGATGTAAAAAACGCCTTTAACAGCGCTCCTTGGACAAAGATTATTGCCGCCCTGGAAACTCGGAACACTCCTCGCTACCTAATCAATTTGGTAGTGGATTACTTTACCGGCAGAGTGGTGGAGGATAGGAGCATAAAGCACAGAATTTCGGCCGGCATTCCGCAGGGATCAGTTCTCGGACCCCTCCTGTGGAATATTCTTTATGACTCCTTGCTTAAATTGCCATTCCCAGAGGGAGTGGAGGCTGTTGGTTACGCGGACGACTTGGCGACAGTCATCAGCGCTGAGGACACTTTTGAACTGGCCGAAAAGATAGACCATACGGTGCAAATTATTCTCACCTGGATGTCCAGCAATCACCTGGAACTCGCCCTGGACAAAACCGAGTTTCTGGTGCTGAGTGGGAAGAGAGACAGATCTAATCTCTCTTTTAACATTGGTAACCACACAATTACACCAAAGAAGCACGTGAAATACCTTGGTTGCCACATAGGTGAGAATATGAAGTTCGGACATCACGTAAGCGTCACGGCGTCGAAGGCACTGGAAAAGGTCAACGCAGTGGCGAGACTTATGCCAAACATTGGCGGACCCAGCAGCCAGAAAAGGCTGTTGCTGTATGGCGTGGCGCAATCCACAATAACATACGCTGCAGAAATATGGGCCGACATAGTTTCCATTGCCAAGTACAGGATAATCCTGGAAGGAGCGCAAAGAAAGGCGCTACTCAGAGTTTCATCGGCATATCGCACTGTCTCGTCCGAGGCATTGCAGGTGATAACGGGGACACCACCCATCGACCTAATCCTGCAGCTACGCAGGGAGTGTCACCTGGAGAGGAAAGAAGGACGCAGAATATCTAGGAGTGATCAAGAGAACACACTTGTAGCAAAATGGTCCGCAAGATGGAATGAACAACTACAAAGGCGGCATGGACAAAGAAAATAATCAAAAATATCTCAGATTGGAAGCACTGTGAACACAGACGAACGGACTTTTACATGACTCAGTTTTTAAGCGGACATGGAGCATTTAGGACTTACACCAAAAGACTAGGAAAAACTGATGATGTGTGTATTTACTGTAACGCAAAGGACGACGCGGAACACACGATCTTTTACTGCCCACGATGGGACACAATACGGACTGATACAAACGAAAACTGTGGACTGAAACTTACATGTAACAACATTATAGACACGATGGTCAGCTCTAATGAAAAATGGAACGACATACATAACATGATAAAAAGCATCATGTCAATTAAAGAAAAAGAAGAAAGACAATGGGAGTCGTTATAAACCGCATGGCCTAATAAAACTTACTCGACGGAAATCTATTCAGATAGTTCCGAGTAAGAAGTTATTTTCGAAGACGCAGAAAGAGGAAAGCAGTTTAGTCGGTCGGTGATCTCTGGATTGGGACGCCAACCCGACACTATGTGAGCAACCAAGATCGCATTACGCCAAGCTCACATGTCTGGAAGGCAGATTCTGTCAACCTCTATAAAAAAAAAAAAAAAAAAAAAAAAAGGTTGGTTAGGTTAGGTTAGGTTAGGTTAGGTTAGGTTAGGTTAGGTTAGGTTAGGTTAGGTTAGGTTAGGTTAGGTTAGGTTAGGTTAGGTTAGGTTAGGTTAGGTTAGGTTAGGTTAGGTTAGGTTAGTTAGGTTAGGTTAGGTTAGGTTAGGTTAGGTTAGGTTAGGTTAGGTTAGGTTAGGTTAGGTTAGGTTAGGTTAGGTTAGGTTCCTCCCCAAGGAGCTGTGTGACCTTGACGTTGGTGGGGAGGCATAGTAGGTCTCTTTCCTCGGGCCCGACGGGACGGGGATGGGGACCGAAGCCAAAGACAGCTCATACACCTGGGAAATGGTCGGAATTTCTTCGGAAACCGGCCTGCTGAGGGATATGAAGACCGCGGCGTAAACCCGCGCGTTCGGAGCAGAAGACTCGGCCCCAGGTGGTCATCACACCGTAAACACCCGGTGGTCCTCCGCCGGCGACTGTTGAAATACACGCCGTCCCGTCGGGGGCCACCGGATGAACGGGGATCTTGGCTCCCAGGATCGCGTGTTGAGGCCACTATAACGCCTCCCAACTCTCAAGGTGTGTTGCGCGCTGAAGGGATGCAAGGATGGGGGGAAGCCCATCCATTAGCGGACTCGCAGGGCCGACACTGTCGGTACGGGCCTGGCAAGCCCGAGGTACCTAAGCTGAAATTATACTTACCTCCAAAAGTATGATTTCCCCTACTTACCTTTTCCCATCCTCAAGCCGCGAGGCAATCCTAGGTTCCAGTCCCACTTTGCGGGTATTAGGAATTCCGAGGTCCGCGAAGTATCCATTTGTAATCCTCGTAAAGCTGGCGGTAGCTGAAAAACGCACACATGAAACTCATAATGGAGCAGGAAGAAGGAAAAACTTTACGGTGCAGGGGAGGGATACCCCAGTACCGGTCGGGATTGATGGTGGAAGTGCAGGCCGCACCCGACCGTCAGCAAGTGACTGTACGACCCCAGTAGGGAACCAGGCTGGGTGTCAGGTGGATATCCCTGGAACCAAAAATGACAAACAGGAAGACATGGAAACTGAAAACGTTTTCAGCCAAAATCCGTTATTCTGAGATCACCACCCTGTAAACCTGGAGTGGATCACAATGAAGCGGCGCAGCATTCTATGACTAGAAAAAATACTCGCAGCAATTCAGTCAGCAATGATTCGTCGCTCTCACTTCTGAGGCTTCAGAAGTTTATTGAAAAGGAGACAAAAAGGAAAAGGGTAGAAGAAGATACCCTGGAGAAGGAACCTGGTCAACCAGCCAAGCGAAAAGAAGATCCAGATGTTCGTAAACTCAGTGATACATTAAGGTCGATCTCTAAAATTGGCAAAGAAATGGAAAAGTTTGTTGAACAAAACACAAAACGAGAAATCAAGGACCTTATACAGCGACTCAAAAACAACTAGATACTGTCAATGGCACCAATATTGCTTCCTTTTTGGAAAACACAAATTTATTGATCCTGACTGGACGGAAGGTGACAAGAAAACAGAAACTATAACTTCCAAAACGGTTGCAACTACAACAAATGAATTACCTACTATTAAACCTAAAAGCGTGGACGCCTGGACCCAAACCACAGATGTGCTTTCCGATTCGCCAGACAGTAGCCAACTTGAAGCCATTACCAAATGATGGAAAATACTTTGACAAATGAAGAAATAATTGAATTTACGGCGAAATCGTGGCCTGAGAGCTGTTATAGGAAGTGCCAGAAAGCCAAAGGTAGTGTTATGTCAAGATATGGGCAGTGCGATCTTGTTTTGATTATCGACTCCAGTAAAGCAGACAACTGCAAACTTATTGACGAAGCCGCCAAAGTATATCCGCAACTACAAAACGTTGAAAGACAAAGACAATTAAATACGGACGACGTACTACTCCTATCTCAAGAAGAAACCATCTTAAACCACATAGATACGGAACCCTCAGAATTCAAAATTAACCGTGCGTTTGTAGCCGTCACCAATATGTCAGAAAACGATAATAAATTAAGCCCTAATACAATAGAAAAAGTACTACAAATCCGCAGGTTTACAAAAGAGAAAAAATGTGGAAAACTTGCGTGGGCAACTAATAATGCAACGTTAACTACACAAGTCAGAAAACTGTGCGAATACCTTTTCAAATCAGATAATGTAGAATTGGCATTTTACGGAATCCCTGACGAGAGACCTGTCAAGTATACGAAAGAGACAGGCATAACAAAATTCTCTCTAAATACTAACAGAAGAATAAGCACTATAAGCGCTAAAAGTGGTGCAAGCACCCACGCCAATGATGAGGAAGAATGGATAACGCCCAAAATAAGCGACGTACTGATACGGTCTTAATAAAACCAATAAATGAAGGAACCTCCTATGCAGAAATTATAGCCAAAATTAAAACTGGTATTGATATAGACGACATAGGCATCAAAGTTGACAGAATAAGAAAACAAAAGAGGGACATATTGAACTAAAGATAAGGGGATGAAGACAAACAGAAAAAATTAGTAGAAGCTATTAAAAATGTCACTAATAACAGTACTGAGAGTAAGGTGACCAAACCACAAAAGACTATATTTATCAAAGATTTGGAAGAAAGTGTGCTAGAAGAAGAACTAATAACAGCCATCTGCAAAAAAGTAAATATAACACCACAGGAAACAAACGTGAAACTAGCAAGTAGACCAAACAAAAATGGTTTAAAATACGCTTTCGTAAAACTACCAATTGATGCAGCGAATAAGCTATTGCAACTGAAAAAAATTACGGTGGGTTGGCTACGATGCCGGATGGAAGAGAACAAGTCTCCAATTAAATGTTATAATTGTAATCTTTTGGACATCTTGCATCTACTTGTAAGAATGAAGACAAGATGAAAGGCAAATGTCTAAATTGTTGCCAGGAAGGACACACTGCGCCGGTGTAAAAATGACTCGTTGTGCTACGTGTGCACAGAAAACAACAACCACAAAGCGGGGAGCAGGCTCTGTCCGGAATACCGGAAAGCCGAGAGTGACAATAAAATGTAAGAGCAATATTTAAGAACCAAAATTACAACCAAAGTTAAAACAACAACAAAAATAAGATACTCCAAAGTAATCTGGGCCGAAAGCGCACTGCTATGGACCTCCTAAACGCTGTAAGCTTAGAGCACAATATTGATTTAGCTATCATAGCAGAACCAAATAAAAATTTTGTAAACAAAGGTCCCTGGTATGTTGACAGAAGGTCTGATGCAGCTATCAGGATATTCAACCGAAATATCAAATGCTATAAAAGCAGTCCTAGCCAGGACGGATTTGCGTGGGTTGAACTGGACTCTATGGTTGTCTATTCCTGCTACATTTCTCCAAACATTGACTTAACGGACTTTAATGCATTCCTATGCAAATTGGAACAGGACTTCAAACTACACAGCAAACCGCTACTAATAGGTGGCGACTTCAATGCCAAAAGTATCTCATGGGGAAATCAATACACGGACAAACGTGGAGACGACCTAAAAGAGTGGATGGCGGCGAATGACCTTGTGTTGCATAACAATGACTTAAAACCGACTTTTGTAGGAACCCAAGGAGAATCATTTATTGATCTAACCATGACATCAAATCGTATCGCAAACATAACGAAGGGATGGCACGTCAGTGAAGACGAAAACCTTTCATGTCATAGAAATATTTTGTATGAAATAACTACCAACCCTGGCACTGACCTCAATCATTTACGGCAAGGATGGAAAATTGATGAGAAATCTTTAGAGCAATTTGCTAATAATCTCAAACCAAAGTTAGCAAAACTCCAGGCAGAACAAAATTACGACCCGACCAAAATGCTGGAAAAAGTGTTCCAAATCTGCAATAAAACCCTTAGAAAGAAAAAGCAAAACTCCACGCGTAGGCCGGTGTACTGGTGGAACCCTGAAGTAGCAGAAATACGAAGAGAAGCATTGAATGCTAAGCGGAAAGTCACTAGAGGCAATAAGAAAAAAATTTGACAAGCACGGATAAAGAACAACTAATGCAAGAGTATCGAGAAAAAGACAAAAACTATCGAACGCTATAATACATGCCAAACAGCAGTCTTGGAAGACTGTATGCGATGAATTAAATAATAATCCATGGGGAGATGGGTATAAGCTGGTCCAGAAAAAATTTAAAATTCAGAATAGCGTACACCTAGATGACCCAACGCTGGAACAAACAATCACGGAACTCTTTCCCAGTGACGACGTATCGGAAACACCAACCAGGGTGACACCGACAGTCAACTTCCAGATGTTCACAATAGATGAGCTCAAAAACGCCACAAATAAGATAAAGAATGGAAAAGCAGCAGGTCCAGACGGCCTTGCCCCGGAAATTGCCAAAAAAGCAGTCTTATGCAATCCTGAGTATTTCCTTAGAATGTACAACAGACTTTTTGAACGGGGGATGTTTCCTAGTGAGTGGAAGGTCGCTAGGATGGTACTCTTAGAAAAGCCGGGCGATGATGATACAAACAAAAAGTTTAGACCGCTGTGTCTTCTGGACTGTTTCGGTAAGGTCTTGGAGCAACTGATTGCTGGCAGACTGAATGAACATCTGGAATCGATGCAATGCCTTTGGCAACACCAGTACGGATTTCGAAAGAAAAGGTCTACAATAAATGCTGTTACTGCAATCACAAATGAAATTAAGGAAAATCGAAAGCTGGCAAGTAAGAATCGAAAATACTACGTGCTGGTTACAGTAGATATTAAGAACGCCTTTAACAGCTTAAGATGGGGAGTTATACGGAGGGCTGTAGAGGACACTGGAGTGGATGAGTACGTTCAGAACATTATTGCCAGCTACTTAAACAACAGATGGATAATTGCGGATAATGGATTAAAGTATCGGGTGACTTGCGGTGTGCCCCAGGGCTCTGTACTGGGACCAATTCTTTGGAACGTAGCCTACAATGGGGTGCTAACCACGCAACTTCCCGGCCAGGCAAAAATCGTTGGCTATGCGGACGACACAGCAATACTAATAGCTGACAAATCGATTGAAAATGCTATAGAGTACTCTGGATACGCTCTGGAAATTCTAAGTGAAAAAATAAAAGACACACACCTCACGCTCGCAACTCATAAAACTGAAATGGTAATTCTATATGGTGGTAATAAACACAAGGAAATTAAAATAAAATTTAATGATGTTATGGTTGCTTCTAAAAACAGCATCAGATATCTGGGACTAATCATGTCACGAAATCTAAATTGGAAGGATCAAATAACGACGGCTATAAATAAGGCGGAAAAAATTGTCTGGTCACTTACAAGACTTATGCCTGCAACAAATGGTCCAAAAACCAGTGTTCGTCGGTTGATCTGTACTGCGGCAATGTCAGTCATGCTTTACGGAGCACCAGTGTGGGGGCATTTCGTAAAGTATGCAGTTTACTGCAAAAAGTTAGAAAGGGTTCAGCGGCAGATGCTTCTGAGAATAAGCTGTGCATACCGTACTGCATCAACTGAAGCCATACAAGTGATTTCCGGGGTTGCACCTATAGAACTAACTATTCAAGAACGAAAAGAAATTTATGAAAATCCTGGAGAACGAACAGAAATAAAAATTCAGACAATAAAAAAATGGCAGGAAAAATGGTCTAAAAAAACAGGAAAGGCAGAATGGACAAAACAACTAATCAAAGATATTGAAATCTGGCTACACCGAAGGCATGGGGAAGTAGACTACTACTTATCGCAATTCTTGACGGGTCACGGGTTTAATGAATACCTCGAAAGATTCAAACTTAAAGACAATAAATTGTGCTTGAACTGTAATCAAACAGACTCAGCTCGACATATGTTTTTGAATGTTCTCGATGGACACAGGAAAGAAATACTCTTTTATGTTCTGTAAAAGTGAACCTAACTGTAGACAACGTAATAAAGACCATGTGCGACAATTTAGAAAAATGGGACAAATATCTGGGTATATTAAAACAATAATCAGAAGAAAAGAATCCGAGAGTCGAAAAAAAACCAACTATAAATAAAAAGGAGACATGCCAATGCAATAAAATAAGTGTTCCTCTCTATAGTGAAGTAATGCGCAAGCAGTTCCGCTATAATAAGAGTGAAGGGTGGTAGAGGGCTCCGCCCCCACCAGCGAAGGTTTTTAGTGGGTCGGCACTTCCATCGCCACCCCACACTACTGTGTAGATGAGGATCCCAAACAGCGATCCTCCGGTGCCTGGTTGCAGGTTTTCCTTCGCTATAAAAAAAAAAAAAAAAAAAAAAAAAAAAAAAAAAAAAAAAGGTTTAGGTTAGGTTAGGTTAGGTTAGGTTAGGTTAGGTTAGGTTAGGTTAGGTTAGGTTAGGTTAGGTTAGGTTAGGTTAGGTTAGGTTAGGTTAGGTTAGGTTAGGTAGGTTAGGTTAGGTTAGGTTAGGTTAGGTTAGGTTAGGTTAGGTTAGGTTAGGTTAGGTTAGGTTAGGTTAGGTTAGGTTAGGTTAGGTTAGGTTAGGTTAGGTTAGGTTAGGTTAGGTTAGGTTAGGTTAGGTTAGGTTAGGTTAGGTTAGGTTAGGTTAGGTTAGGTTAGGTTAGGTTAGGTTAGGTTAGGTTAGGTTAGGTTAGGTTAGGTTAGGTTAGGTAGGTTAGGTTAGGTTAGGTTAGGTTAGGTTAGGTTAGGTTAGGTTAGGTTAGGTTAGGTTAGGTTAGGTTAGGTTAGGTTAGGTTAGGTTAGGTTAGGTTAGGTTAGGTTAGGTTAGGTAGGTTAGGTTAGGTTAGGTTAGGTTAGGTTAGGTTAGGTTAGGTTAGGTTAGGTTAGGTTAGGTAGGTTAGGTTAGGTTAGGTTAGGTTAGGTTAGGTTAGGTTAGGTTAGGTTAGGTTAGGTTAGGTTAGGTTAGGTTAGGGTTAGGTTAGGTTAGGTTAGGTTAGGTTAGGTTAGGTTAGGTTAGGTTAGGTTAGGTTAGGTTAGGTAGGTTAGGTTAGGTTAGGTTAGGTTAGGTTAGGTTAGGTTAGGTTAGGTAGTTAGGTTAGGTTAGGTTAGGTTAGGTTAGGTTAGGTTAGGTTAGGTTAGGTTAGGTTAGGTTAGGTTAGGTTAGGTTAGGTTAGGTTAGGTTAGGTTAGGTTAGGTTAGGTTAGGTAGGTTAGGTTAGGTTAGGTTAGGTTAGGTTAGGTTAGGTTAGGTTAGGTTAGGTTAGGTTAGGTTAGGTTAGGTTAGGTTAGGTTAGGTTAGGTTAGGTTAGGTTAGGTTAGGTTAGGTTAGGTTAGGTTAGGTTAGGTTAGGTGGTTAGGTTAGGTGGTTAGGTTAGGTTAGGTTAGGTTAGGTTAGGTTAGGTTGGGTTCCGACCGGTACGGCGTGCGGAACGGACGCGTTTTATGTCGCTCCGCGAGATCACGTTGTATAAGTGGGAAATCAAGTTTAAACAATAAGTGTCAGTGAGGAAATTGTGAAGCCATAGAACCGGGAAACTGGGCAAGCTGCCCTTTTTTTAACTCTAGGGCGAAATATTTTTGGCAAGCAATTTGCTGATTCATGTAGGCAGGCTGCAGGCCAAAAATCTGTATATACTGTATATAAAAGCCGTTTAAACTTTGCGATTATTATTGATAAGAAGTGCATAGTGTAAATATTGTGAATAAATTATAATCCGGGCAGGGTCAAACCGCACGGAAAAAAAACTACGAACCTATCCGGGCGGCGACAATCTACACGGCCGCCCCATGGATTCTGGGGGAGGCAAACAACCATCAACCCCATTAAGTAGTGGCGACGAAGAGGAGCCGGCTCCGTGGAGACCCATGTCAAAAAAATTAAGTGCCACAACATCTCCACCGTGGTCAAACAAGCAGGCGGAAACGACAGAGGTGAGTAGAACGCCCTCAACAAAAGTGTCTGTATAGATCTGTGCTGGGATGAGGATGAGGCTAGATCGATAAAAAAACGGAAAAGAATCCCATCAGACAATCCCGAAAATACATATGTCGGTCAAAAAGAGGCAGACCACAAAAAATTGAAAAAAATGAAAGAACTAATTAGAAACATTGATGAACTATCAAGAACCCTGGTAAAACACGTAGCAAACAACAGTAACACTAAAAAGGAGATTAAGGAAACAATTTCGAGTCTAAGAACCAGATCAAGCCAGCTGAACACGGCTGATATGTGGGCGCTGGTTAATTCCTTAACGTTTAATCAGGGCCATATACAGGAAGAAAAAACATCACAGATGACGGAAACTGCAGAAACTTCGACGCAGACGGAAAACTCGACAAGCACGCAGACTACACAGACGGACGAAGAAGTCAGCACATTCTTACAACCAAAAATGGACTATCTCAACTCTACCGAGCAGAAAACATGACCAGTATCCTAAAGGCCATAAGCGTTAAATGGAACGAGAAAGGGTATCCCAAAACCCGACCGGGAATTGGAAATCCACTGTCGTCCAAAAATAACACAGTAATAATACTTGACCCAAAAGCTGAAGCCAAAAGAAAAACAACAAAAACAGTCATGGAACTATACCCCCACACGGACACGTTTATAAACGCAGGAATGCCAAAAGACGGAAAATCAATTCGAATCAGCACAGTCATAAGCTCTGAGGAAACGGAAAACGCGGAACAAGGAAAAACAGTCTATCTGCTAGGTGACGGTTCAATCACAGACGACCAACAACCGGAAGATATTGATAAATGGGCAAAGCTTTACGAAGGACTTAAAAAAATAATGGAAAAGGAATCGGGGGAAATGTAAAACAAATGACAATATACCACACAACTGATACGGACATTGTGAAGGTCAGAAGATTAACGGAAAAAATCCTACAACACCTGGACATGACGGTCACAATATTTTCCAGCGATACAAGACGCAGCAAACCGGAGACGCTCCCAAAAATTTAGCCGAACCCGGAACGTCAACAACAAACCTAGCGACGGAAGAAACACCAACGTGGACTAAACCCAAAGGAAAAAATAAAACGGAAACTATAACTATAAAAGGAGTAGAAACACAGAGATACTCAGAAGTGCTGCGCAACCTAAAAAAAACATTAACATTAGTGACATGAACATAAAAGTGAATAACATCAGCCACAACAAAAAAAATGAAGTAAAAATAAAGTTTCTTGCAGACGCGCAAGAAGAAGAGAAATTTTTAGAGGCAGTCAAAAAACATACAGACCCAAACATGGAGGTCCGAGTAGAGAAACACGTTAAATCGGTCTTTATAAAGGACATAAACTACATGACAGAAAAAGACGAAATACTTGAAGCACTAAAAACAACCCTCAACGTCTCGGAGTCGGAGATTGAAATAAAAATGGCCGAAAAACCGAATAGAGAAAACTTGCTATATGCCTTCGCCAGACTGCCGATAGACCAAGCCAACGCCCTAATTGGACAAAAAAGATTAAGAGTAGGATGGAACAACTGCAGAGTAGAGGAAACCTACAACCCTATTGTATGCTACAACTGCTACAAATACGGTCACATAACGAAAAACTGCACCAACGAAAGAAAGGAACGCTTGTGTTTGAACTGCACTTCCAGAAGCCATGAGGCAAAGGACTGCAAGGCAAGCTCGAAATGCTTAAATTGCGAAAACGGAAATCATAAAACGTTCAGTTTTTCCTGCCCCACTACAGGAAAGCGATTTTAACGCAGAGGCAAAAACGGACGATGATATAAACGCAAAATGAAGCCCGCGCACGAACAAAAGAAAGCGACAACCGGAAGACTACCAATACGTATACTGCAAATTAACATAGACAGAAAACACTGTGCACGAGACCTTCTAACTCAATTTACATTCGAAAATAACATAGACCTAATCATGGGACAGGAACCGACACACACAAGAAACGGAAAATTGACATGCGATCTGGACAGCGACTGTTTTATTTGGACAGCACCAACATTAAAGTTCGAGAAGATATATAAAGGCCACGGGTTCATTGCCGTAGAATTCACCAGTTTCATTGCCATCTCGTGCTACTTCTCCCCAAACAAACTCACTGAAGACTTCGAGGACTACTTGAATAACCTGCAGGCCTACGTAAGCGATTCCAAAAAAGAATTTGTACTAGCTGGGGATCTAAACGCAAAATCGTCCGTTTTTGGATCACAAACCCAGAACCGGAAAGGCACAATCCTTGAAGAATACCTCATCACCCAAAACCTAACACCAGTTAACACAGGCAGCGCTTACACCTTCTCAAACGCCAACGGAAACTCCATAATTGACATCACAGCCGCAACATCGAAGCTGAACAGTCGCATAACAGAATGGAGAGTTATAGAAGACACAGATAGCCTCAGTGGTCACCGCTACATAACGTACAATATAAACGAACAACAAACACCAATAAAAAACTGCAAAGACAGAAATCCTTCCCTAACAGGCTGGAAAGTAGACGCAGAAGGACTCGAGCGACTGGAAAGTTGCATCAACTCAACAGATGCACCACCTTTACATACAGCAGAAAACCTACACGACTTCATAAAAAACTTATGCGATTCCAACCTAAAACAGAGACCCACATACAGCTACAAGCATAAACCAGCATTCTGGTGGACTACGGAAATCAACGATGCAAGAAGAGCGTGCAACGCATGGAGAAGACAACTAGTGAGAATCAATGGCACCAATGCACAAGAACATCTTAAAGTGGACATAAAAACAAAATATAAAGAAAATAAGTTAGCACTCAAAAAACTTATCACTAGAGAAAAAGAAAACAGCTGGAAAAAACTTTGCGACAACCTCGAAAATGACATATGGGGTAAAGCGTATAAAATCGCATGTGCAAAACTTGCCACGAAACCAAGACCTCACCTAGACGAACACACGCAAATACTAGAATATAAAAAGCTCTTTCCAGTCTACCCTATTAGCAAATGGAACGAGATCAGAGTGGATCCGGACTCTATAGCAAAAGTGACTACAGACGAAATAAAAGAAGTTATAAAGAACCTAAAAAAAAAAAAGCTCCCGGCCCAGACAACATCACCGCAGAAATAGTAAAAAAATTAGCATCGAACACGTCGTTTCTAGACCAGATGGTGAACGTAATGAACCACTACGTGACAAGCGGAACATTCCCACACATATGGAAAACCGCAAACCTCATATTTCTCGAAAAGCCGCAAAAATCACCAAATGACCCACCATCATACAGACCGATATGCCTGCTAAACTTACTGGGAAAAATCCTGGAAAAACTTTTTAAAAACAGACTGGAAACGGAGATCGAGACCAACAACATACTAGACGAGAACCAAAATGGGTTTCGAAAAGGAAAAAGTACACTCTCAGCCCTAACATCAATAAAAGAGATAGTGGAAAAAGTCAAAGAAAAATCCTACAAACACAGAAATTTCGTGGCTATGGTGACGATAGACATTAAAAATGCGTTTAACAGTGCTCCCTGGCAAAAAATCATTGAAGCAGTAAAAGAGGCCAACCTCAGTGACTACCTTCAAAAAGCAGTACAAAATTACCTGGACAACCGCACTGTGATTCTTCCATGCGGAGTTGTACAAAAAATGAGTTGCGGCGTCCCACAGGGCTCGGTTCTGGGGCCAATACTTTGGAACCTGTTCTACAACAAGGTTCTGAAAGAAAACCGACAAAAAAATGTACAGCTCATAGCATACGCAGACGACCTAGCTATAATAACAACAGCTAAAACCAAATCCGAACTGGAAGTATACACGGAACTAGCCGTTGCCGAAACTGCAAGTGTGCTGAACAATCTAGGACTGGAAATGGCAGTCCATAAAACAGAACTGCTGTTACTAAACGGAAAGCGTAAATTGCAAGAACTGGAAGTAAAGATAGATGGAACAGCAATAACATCAAAAAATGTCATAAAGTATATGGGGCTACACATTGACAAGGACTTTCTGTTTAAAACTCACATTAAAAACACAACAGAAAAAGCAAAGAACATCCTAAACAAACTAGCTGGAATAACCCGAAATGTGGGGGGCCCAAAGTTTGGAGGCAGGCGATTGCTAATGACAACTGCCACTTCTATCATAACGTACGGATGTCAAATATGGGAAAACACACTGAACTACAAACACTACGAAAACCTACTTGACAACATAAACAGACAGGCTGCACTAAGAGTGACTGCAGCATACCGCACAGCGCCTACAACAGCGATCTTGGTCATAGCTAAAATAGCGCCGATCAAGTTAACCGTTAAGGAAAGAAAGGAAGTCTACCAAAAGGGAAGTGGCTTCAAAAGGAAGCAAGATCCAGGAGAAACTTACAGTGGCAACAGGAATGGGAAACATATGAGGGACATGCAAAAATCTTTATTAAAAACGTCGATCAATGGTGCCAAACTCCATGGACTGACACCGATCACTTCCTCACCCAATTCCTAACAGGTCACGGTGCCTTTGGACAATATCTGCACAGAATAGGCAAAAGTGAAAATCCTTTTTGCCGATACTGCAAAAATAAAAAAATTGACACTGCAATTCACACCCTTCTTGAGTGTCCACGATGGATGACCTTCAGACAACAAGCCTCTAAAACAATCGGGAAAGATCTCCACGAGAATAATCTTTCGGAACTGCTGCTATCATCAAAAAAACATTGGACAGAAATCAAACTGCTCTCAGCATCAATACTAAAACAAAAACTTGAGGACGACAATAAACACAAAAACTAACTACAACCCTACAAATATGAACACGACAATTTTTAACACAATCCATGCCCTGAAGTAATGCCGAAAGGCGGTTCCAGGAAGGGTGGTAGAGGGCTCCGCCCCCAGCGGAGGTTTTTAGTGGGACGGCACTAACATCGCCACCCCACACTACTGTGTAGATGAGGATCACAACAACGATTCTCCCGGTGCCTGGTTGCAGGTTTTCCTTCGCTATAAAAAAAAAAAAAAAAAAAAAAAAAAAAAGGTTAGGTTAGGTTAGGTTAGGTTAGGTTAGGTTAGTAGGTTAGGTTAGGTTAGGTTAGGTTAGGTTAGGTTAGGTTAGGTTAGGTTAGGTTAGGTTAGGTTAGGTTAGGTTAGGTTAGGTTAGGTTAGGTTAGGTTAGGTTAGGTTAGGTTAGGTTAGGTTAGGTTAGGTTAGGTTAGGTTAGGTTAGGTTAGGTTAGGTTAGGTTAGGTTAGGTTAGGTTTAGGTCGAGGCATGCCATGGCACGGACAGGACAAAAGCATGCTATGCGGGAAAACAGGACACGAGCGAATAAACTGCACTCAGGAAGAATACTGCCCTCTATGTGGCATCAACGGTCACATAGCAGGAACCAGTAAATGTAGTGTGTTCAGACATCAACTGAGCAAAGCCAAACGAGTAGAGCGGCAAACCTCAAGAGGCCCCTATAGTCACTCAGAGTCAGTCACACAGCCAGTCAGCTACGCCCCACAGTAATAAAATATCTGTAAAATGGCCCCCAACAACCAAAAATCAGAACTGAAAATAATCCAAATCAACCTAAACCGCTGCAAAGCTGCACATGATCTTTTACAAGCCAAACTTACAACAGAAGAAATTGACATTGTGATTGGACAGGAACCAAATCAAAATTACCTTGTGTCCTGTATAAGCGATAACAACCAAGACTGCTTTATAAAAATCGACAGAAAACTTAAAATCCTTAATATACAGAAAGGTAAAGGTTATGTTATGGTGGAACTGCCGAATCTCCGGATATGCTCCTGTTACTTTTCTCCCAACGGTAATACCGATGATTTCAAAGATCTCCTCAGAAACATCGAGATAAATGTGAAAAACTCGCCAAAGACCACAGTTTTCGGTGGAGACCTAAACGCAAAGACGCACTTAATTGGATCAAAAAATAGTAATGAAAGAGGAATCTTTTTGAGGACTGGATCTGCTCAAATAATTTATTGGTAGTAAACAGGGGCGATAGCCCACCTTCCAAACAGGGAACCGCTCATCGGTAATCGACTTCACTTGCGCCTCAAGTAGCCTCTATCCACGAATCACTGAATGGAAAGTTCTCACAAACGAAGAAAATCTCAGCGATCATCGAACTATCACCTTTAACATAACCGACCAACCCACAATAATTCTACAAATTTTACAATCAAACAGAACATAAGATACTCATACTTACCATCGAATAAAAACACGCAAAAATTCTTAGAATCCATGAAGAAGCTGTATGCTGACTGCCATCACGTGACCCGGAAACTCTAATGAATAGATTAAGCGAAAAATGCGATACTTACCTTACAAAGCACACATATAATCATGCGAAACCCGCTGTATATTGGTGGAACCAGTCCATAGCTGAAAAAAGGAAAAAATGCATTGAAGCCCGACGAGTACTCACCAGGAACCGCAGATGTGGAAGCGTGGACCAGATCGAAGCCCTCGAAAAAGCATATCAGCAATCCAGACACGACCTGAAAAAAGAAATAAGAATGAGCAAACGACAGAAATGGACAGAACTATGCCAAGACTTAAACAATACATCTGGGGAAAAGCCTATCAAATTGCCCTTAAAAAACTAAGCCTGCTTCAACAAGAACGAATGAGCGACGCTACGGTATACGAACAAACCAGAAAACTGTTTCCACTGGGCAAAATATGTAATTGGCAATTAAAGAAAACGGATAAACAACAAATACCAACCTTCAATCTCAAAGAGCTGAACGAAGCAATACTGCAACTGAAGCCAAAAAAAGCCCCTGGACCTGATGGTATTACTGTGGAGATCCTGAAAGCTGCGGTGGCTGAAAATCAAGAAGTATTTCTACATGTCTTGAACGACTGTCTTGTTGGCGGCTGCTTTCCAACATATGGAAAGTTGCCAAACTGGTTCTTATTGAAAAACCCAAAAAATCGGAAAATGCAACGGTGTCATATCGCCCAATTTGTCTCATTAACAGCTGCGGCAAACTCTTGGAAAGCCTCGTTAAAAACAGGTTACAAAAGGAATTAGAAGAAAGTGGACAATTACACGAAAACCAGTTTGGCTTCAGATCCGGCAGGTCAACTATAAAGGCAATCCAAAAAGTTAAGGAAATTATTGATAGCATCAGAGCAAAAGCATATAAAAATCGAGAGAACTGCATTATGATCCTGATTGACATTGAGAATGCTTTCAATTCAGCACCGTGGAATGGAATAGTAGCCGCTCTGAATCGACAGCAGGTCAGCTCCTACCTGATTAACATAATCATGTCATACCTTACGAACAGAGGAATTTTGGATCCTACAGGAAGACTGGTCAAAGTAACTTGCGGAGTACCACAGGGCTCGGTATTGGGACCAACCCTTTGGAATTCGTATTACGATGACATTTTAAGGATAGAAAAAGAGGACGGAGTAGACATAGTGGCCTATGCGGACGACCTGGCAGTATTGGTGAAGGCAAAATCCAAAGAGGCATTGGAAGATAAAGCATCCCGGATGGTCTTTAGAGTAATGGACAAGCTGGAGGAAATGGGACTCAAAGTGGCTATAAAAAAGACCGAGCTAGTCATTCTCCAATCCCAACGTTGCATCAGAGAACTAGAAATGGAGATTCAGGGGGCAAATATCAGAAGTGTTAATGTGTGTAAATACCTGGGTGTATACTTAAACCGAGGGATGAACATGACGCAGCATGTCACTGCAACTGCTCAGAAGGGGCTACAGGTGATAGGCAGCCTGATGAAAATTATGCCAAGAATGACGGGACCTACTGCGAGTAAAAGAAGATTGATCAGTACGGTAGTAATTTCAACACTGCTATATGCAGCACCAACGTGGAGTAGCGCATTAAAATATAAAAAATATGAAGATCTCTTAAACAAACCATCAGAAAACTAGCTTTGCTGATATGCAGCGCATATAGAACATCCCCAAATACAGCTATACAGGTTATTGCTAAATTGCCACCAATAAAACTCCTAGTAATAGAAAGATGCGAAATTCATGAAAAAGGCCCAATCTACTCCGCAAACAGCTCGTCGAAACTTACTAAATGAATGGCAGTCCCAATGGAATTTGTATACAGGTTGGACAAAGACTTTCATCAAAGACATAGAACTTTGGATGGAGGAAAAATGGATCGAGACAAATTATTTATATCCCAGGCATTAACCGGACACGGCGTGTTCGGCTCGTATTTGCATAGGATTGGCAAAGCCGCATCCAACCAATGCTGGTACTGTGACTCGGAAGACACGCCTGAACACACTCTTTTCCATTGCAAAAAAATCAAGAGGTCAGGGGGGAAGCAGCGTCCATCTGTGGAGAACCTTTAAGTACAGAAAACATTCTAAACTACTTTGAGAAGCGAAGAGATGGTCAAGCAATTCTGAAGATGTTGGACAACATTATGAGAGACAAGAACAATGAAGAGCAAAGAAGAAACAAGGCAGGTAATTAAGGACTTAAGAAAGCACAATCAGCAGCGAGCAGTACCACCCTCCATCTGAAGTAATGCCTAGCGGCGGTTTCCGGGTGGATAAAGGTGAAGGGTGGCAGAGGGCTCCGCCCCACCAGCGAAGTTTTTAGTGGGTCGGCAAAAACAACGCCACCCCCACACTACCTGGCGATGGGGATCAGTAACAACGATCCCCCCGGTGCCTGATAAGCAGGTTTTTCTTCGCTATAAAAAAAAAAAAAAAAAAAAAAAAAAAAGG